>NC_058097.1:91795833-92401666 GCF_020171115.1 Neogale vison
ACTGAGCCACTCAGGTGTCCCTAGGAAATATTTTAAAGTGATATCATTCAAGGTATGTTCTATGAAGTGAGTGACCTCCCTGTGCTCTGAGAGAGAATATTTAAGATTTCAATTTGATTAACATCTGAGAACAGTTTAGCATCACTCTGGAGTCTCGGTGACTTGTCTCCTAGATTCCCTGTGTTAAAGGGGCAGCATAAAAAAAAGGTTGATATCCAGGATCTATAATGAACTCCTCAAACTCAACACACACGAAACAGGCATACACGTCAAAAAATGGGCAGAAGATATGAACAGACACTTCTCCAATCAAGAAATACAAATGGCTATCAGACACATGAAAAAATGCTCATCATCATTAGCCCTCAGGGAGATTCATTGAGATATCACCTTACACCAGTTAGAATGGCCAAAATTAACAAAACAGGAAACAACATGTGTTGAAGAGGATGTGGAGAAAGGGGAACCCTCTTCCACTGTTGGTGGGAATGCAGGTTTGTGCAGCCTCTTTGGAGAACAGTGTGGAGATTCCTCAAGAAATTAAAAATAGAGCTTCCCTATGACCCTGCAATTGCACTCCTGGGTATTTACCCCAAAGACACAGATGTCGTGAAAAGAAGGGCCATCTGTACCCCAATGTTTATAGCAGCAATGGCCACTGTCGCCAAACTATGGAAAGAACCAAGATGCCCTTCAACGGATGAATGGATAAGGAAGATGTGGTCCATATACACTATGGAGTATTATGCCTCCATCAGAAAGGATGAATACCCAACTTTTGTAGCAGCATGGACGGGACTGGAAGAGATTATGCTGAGTGAAATAAGTCAAGCAGAGAGAGTAAATTATCACATAGTTTCACTTATTTGTGGAGCATAACAAATAGCATGGAGAACAAGGGGTGTTAGAGAGGAGAAGGGAATCTGGGTAAATTGGAAGGGGAGGTGAACCCTGAGAGACTATGGACTCTGAAAAACAATCTGAGGGGTTTGAAGTGGCGGGGGGGTGGGAGGTTGGGGTACCAGGTGGTCGGTATTATAGAGGGCACGGCTTGCATGGAGCACTGGGTGTGGTGAAAAAATAATGAATAATGCTTTTCTGAAAATAAATAAATTGGAAAAAAAGCTACAGTGGAAAGTCTTCTCGTAAATATTCTACTACTGTCCTCGTAAATACAGTCCTTTTCTGCAGAATGGAAATCTGTAGTAATTTTATTTTATTTTTTTTTTACGATAAGTTACATATTCTTTATTTGGCTTAGGCTTAACTTACATAGAGCAATGTGATGCATAATAAACTTGTTTTAATATTTTTAATCATTTTTTAAGTTTATTTTCAGCATAACAGTATTTATTGTTTTTGTACCACATTCACTTCTCCATGCAATCCATGCCCTCTCAAATACCCACCACCTGGTTCCCCCAACCTTCCACCCCCCCACCACTTCAAACCCCTCAGGTAGAGTAGAAATCTAGAAAGTTTGTTTTTATAAAGATGATAAACAAGGTAAATTTTATCAATAGGAGAATGTAGGTCATGGATGTTTTGCTTTAAAAATTCCAGGTGGTGGGTATTATAGAGGGCACGGATTGCATGGAGCACTGGGTGTGGTGAAAAAATAATGAATACTGTTATGCTGAAAATAAATAAATTTAATTTTAAAAATCTCATAAATATATAAAATAGCATCATTATTAAATTTTAAATAAAGTGTATTTTTTCACTCTTCATATTTTATTGATTCCTATAAGTGAATAAATTATTTTTGAAATTTAATTTAATTTTTCTGAGTTACAAGTTCAATTACTTATGCACCACACCCTGTGCTCCATGCAGTATATGCCCTCCTTAATACCCACCACCAGGCTCACCTATCCCCCAATCTCCACCCCTCCAAAACCCTCAGTATGTGTGTCAGAGCCACAGTCTCTCTGCGTCGTCTCCTCTTACAATTGTCCCCAAGTCAATTTTCCTTTCCTTCTACTAATGTCCTAAGTGTAATTTCTTATGCACCACAAGTATGTGAAACCGTATGATGATTGACTTTTTCTGCTTGACTTATTTCACTCAGCATAATCTCCTCCAGGCCTCCATGTTGATACAAAAGTTAGGTATTCATCTCTTTTGATGGCTGAATAATATTTCATTGTATATATGGACCATATCTTATTTATCTAACGTCTGTTGAATGGCTTCTTGGTTTATTCCACAGTCTGGTGATTGTGAGCATTTCTGCTATGAACAATGGGGTACATGTAGCCCTTTTGTTCACTACATTTGTATCTTTGGGGTAAATACACAGTAGTGCAAATGCAGGGTCATAGGCTAGGCATATTTGTAATTTTTTTAAGGATTCTCCTCACTGTTTTTGAAAGCAGCTGCAATGACTTGCATTCCCACCAACAGTGTAAGAGGGTTCCCCTTTCTCCATATCTTCTCCAACAGATGTTATTTACTGTCCTGTTAATTTGGGTCATTCTTACTGGTGTAAGGTGGCATCTCAATGAGGTTTTGATTTGAATTTCTCTAATGGTAATGATGATGAACATTTTTTCATGTGTCTGTTAGCCATTTGTATGTCTTCCTTGGAGAAGTGTCTGCTAATGCCTTCTGCCAATTTTTGATAAGAGTATCTGTTTTTTTCGGCGTTGAGTTCAAGGAGCTATTTATAGATCTTGGATAACTGCCCTTTTCTGTAGTGTCATTTGTGAATGTCTTCTCCCATTCGTGTGTTGTGTCTTTGTTTTGTTGACTCTTTCCTTTGCTGGGCAAAAGCTTTGGGTCTTGATAAAGTCCCAAAAGTTCATTTTCACTTTTTTTTTCTTTGCCCTTGGAGACATGTCTTGAAAGAAGTTTCTCTGGATGCTGTTGAAGAAGTTACTGCCTATCTTCTCCTCTAGGATTTTGAAAGCCTCCTGCCTCACGTTGAGGTCTTTTATCCCTCTCGAGTTTAGCCTTTTGTAAGGAGTTAGAGGATTTTCAAACTTCATTCTTCTATATAGAGCTGTCCATTTATCCCAACACTGTTTATTGAAGAGACGGTCTTTTTTCCACTGGATATTTTTTCCTGTTTTGTCGAAGATTATTTGACCATAGAATTTGGGTCCATATCTGGACTCTTTACTCTGTTCCACTGGTCAATGTGTCTCTTTTGGTGCCAGTACCATGCTGTCTTGGTGATCACAACTTTATAATAAAGCTTGAAAGCAGGCAAGGTGATGATCCCGGTTTATTTATTTATTTATTTATTTAGTTAGTTAGTTAGTTAGTTTGTTATGTGACAGACAGAGATCACAAGTAGGCAGAGAGGAGACAGAGAGAGAGGAGGAAGCAGTCCCCCCGCAGAGCAGAGAGCCAGATGTGGGGTTTGATCTCAGGACCCCGGGATCATGGCCTGGGCAGAAGGCAGAGGCTTTAACCCACTGAGCCACCCAGGTGCCCCATGACCCCAGGTTTCTTTTTCAACATTTCCTTAGCAATTTGTGTCATTTCCAGTTCCATACAAATTTTAGGATTGTTTGTTCCAGAACTTTGAAAATTCTGGTGGCATTTTGACTGGGATGGAATTAAAAATATAGATTGCTCTTTGCAGTACAGACATTTTAACAACGTTTATTCTTCTGATGCATGAGCATTGGATGCTTTTCCATCTTTTTGTGTCTTTTCCAATTACTTTTATGACTGTTCTTTAGTTCCTCAAGTACAGATCCTTTACCTTTTTGGTTAGGTTTATTCCAACATACTGTGGGCTTCTTGCTGCTAAAGTAAATGAAATTAATTCTCTAATTTCCCTTTCTATATTTTCATGGATAGTGTATAAGAAAACAACTGATTTATGTGCATTGATTTTGTATCCTGCCACATTACTGAATTACTGTATGAGTTCTAGTAGTTACTGGGTAGATCCTTTTGGGATTTCCATATAAAGTATCATGTCTTCTGCAAAAAGGGTTTGATTTCTCCTTTCCCGATTTCAGTACATTTTATTTCGTTTTGTTGTCTGATTTCTGTTTCTAGAACTTCTAGTACTATGTTGAACAACAGGGCTGAGACTGGACATCCTTCTCTTGTTCCTGATTTCAAAGGGAAAGCTGTCAACTTTTCCCCATTGAGAATCATATTCACTGTGGCCTTTTAATTGATAGATTGAAGAAGTTGAAGAATGTTCCCTCTATCCCTATACTTTGAAGCATTTTAATCAGGAATGGATGCTGTATTTTGTCAAATTCTTTTTCTGCACCATTTGAGAGGACCACGTGGTTCTTTCTTCTCTTATTGATTTTTTCTATCCCATTGATTGATTTGTGAAATTGAACCATCCTTGTAACCCAGAGATGAATCCCACCTGGTCATGGGGATAATCTTTTTAATCTACTGTTGGATCCTATTAGCTAGGATCTTGTTGATAATCTTGGTGTCCATATTCAGCAGGGATATTGGTCTGAAATTATTCCTTTTAATGGGATCTTTGCCTAGTTTGATTACCAGGGTAATGCTCACTTCATAGGCTGAGATGGAAATTTTTCATTCTCTTTCTATTTATCTATTTTTCTCTTTATTTTTCTTCTGTTTCTGTTAATCTAAAGAACCCCTTAAGCATTGGCCTGGGGTTATCACTATGAAAGTTCCTACAAATGCTAGTATGGCAAATTTTTAACTCATGTTCACTGTACTTCTCCAAAGTTCAGTCCTACTGGTAATGCCCAGAGGTCAATACAAGGATTGTGAGTAATTAGCATCCACTTGGACACCGAGCCTTATCTTGAGAGAAGCCTGGTGCTGCTAGGGCTTCCAGAGTTTCTTTTACACAAAGTGGTACCTCAATAAATCTGGGGAAATATGTCATCACCACTGAAAAACCGGTTCACAGGGCGGTAAATGAACAAAAATTATAATTCAGAATCTCTGTTACTGAGTCAGTAATAACTTAATCTAACAATAAACCTCTCCTCTGAGCAGGGTATAGATTTCCCTCTTGGCATTTGATCAAGCATGAGAAAAGAAAAGGTACCATCATGGTCTTTGTGTGCTATGTGAGGGAACAAAGACTTGAGCACTACTTAGGCACTGTCAGCATATGAGAAACTAGGCACTGAAGATTTGGTGCCTTGATTCCAAACCCCATACACTTTCTCTCACGTCTCCACTGCCTGGAAGGGGCTGTAAATTTCTACTCTGAGTTTGGCATCAACTGTGACTTTCGTCCTTGATCTGGAGCCTCCTGTGGGGGACACATGTCAGATGAAAGACATCAGACCCAGTCCTTGCTCAGCATTCAAGTATTTTAGCATCCAATGGCCATTTCCGACACTGATGATTCATTGTTCCTCCTTTCCTCACTCCAAAACTATTTTGATTACAGGCAGTTTCAGAGATAATCTTCCCACAGTCTTCAAAGTCTGGAGTTCTGGAGCAGTGCACCTTGCTGTGGCAATCAGGCCCCAGGGCAGTCACATCCCACACTGTCCTCTGGAAGAGTTGAATAAAATTCACTCCAAATTACCCCAATTGGGATCTAATATTTCACCTCAGATAATGTTGACAAAAGTGTAAATGCAGTTTCCTTGTGCATAATTTGTATTCTTCACCTGGGGCAGCCATGGTTTGTGTGTGATTAACAGAAGACACTATCCTACCAAAAATAAAAAACAAACAAACAAACAAATGATGTTCTTCAGGGATTGAGCATTAAGGTGGGCACCTGGCTTCCTTCTGAAGAGGAAGAAAGAATAGGCTATGTGTTGCAAGTTGGAGGAAGAAAAACTCAGCAATGGGAAAGGAAAAACACCACTTAGGTTTCTCTGAAAGTAACCAAATAAAATAGATTCTTGCTGTGTTATGTAGACATTTTGAAGGAAACAAACTTAATTTATCATTTTGGATAAATATAAATACAAAATGAGACAAATTATGGATTGAAGTTTCCTTTTTGATCATATATATATAATCCATATATGGATGTATCTACAGAACTCTGGCTGCCATCCACAAGGACACTGTACATATCAGAATTGCCCAATCCTTCCAGAATAGGAGAAACCTGGAAGGCCCCTGAGCCCACCTAAGTATTGCCGGCCACTCTGGACTCAAATGCGTAGTCTGAAACACCCTGGTCACCTGCATCCAGGGAGACAGCCAAGTCAATGATCGTGAATTAGATGATTGAACCTGAAATGCCCCTAGGCCCTCAATGGAACCCCAATCAGTTTTCAGACATCTGTCCTCAGGGGCCTGTTCTGGAATACCAATAAATGACACATCATGTGGTCCCTGAGCCATACGACAGAACATCTCCTGTCCGCAGAAAAATACTGTGTTCTTAGACCTATGCCAAACCCTAAGATTAGGAGAATCCTGCATGGCACCTTAGCAACCAGCACATTCTAAGAACTCCTTGGTAACAAACCAGCGTTGTGGCCCATCTGCAAGAGATTACGTGTCAACGTAAGGCCTTGGTACTTCACCCCAGGGCCACCAGAACGAACCTGCCATGTTCTCAGCTGCAATGGTCAATGGAGGTATGCTTTCCAGGCATCCATGCTGGAGTAGCTCTGCTTCACAAACTCTCCATATGGGGGAACCTAGAGCAAACAAACCAGACTTCACCTGCCCAGTAGAAGGAAACCTTACTGTATGGAGCAGCTCACAGGCCTCAGCGTGTGAACTTCTCCATGGCCTCTTGACGCCACCCTTCCATTGGTCGGTCATCATAGACACAAACTCTAGTGTGAGCAAACATCTGCCATGCACCCTTATTCCGGTGCTGGATGTCTCGAATAAACCATTGCACATTGGAACTGCCTTCTGCTTGGCACTAAATTGAACCGTGGCTTGTGTTTACAATTCCATCCTCACCCGACTGGTCCCCAAACCCTCTTAATAGGGAAATCTGGAGCCACAACGCAGCATTCTGCCTTCCCCATCAAACGAAGAAGTGCCTGTTGACTGTGCTCAGAAACATCACATGAGGATAAATCTGCTCGGCTCACGAGTCAACCCCGATTTATAGGCTGCCATGGCCATTAGTGATGTGTCTGACAGAGCCTGAGACCCGACCGAGTTTCAGCCACCAGAGAGCGGGCCCCGATCTAGCATTTGGGATGGTCATGGCCCAAGTACGTCATCTCTACCCATACTTGGTATACAGGCACCTGTCCCCAGACCTTTGCTGCAATCTCTGTCAATGGGGGAACCTGTAGTACAATGGAGAACCCCTCCTTCCTCATGGCAGGAAACTTGGCTGTTGGGATGGGTGTCCAACCCTCAATTGGGGGAGCCAGTTACAAGACCAATGAGACCATGCCCACTCCTGAGGGCAGACCTGGGCACAAACAGGCATTGTGACCCTCAACCTGAGCTTGCTTTCAAACAATACCTCTCATTTGCACCACCATGATCCCGCATAGAAGCCTGCTATGCCTCTGGGCACAAATCCTATAATTTGGTGGGATTTTTGAGGTGCCCAGACCTAGAGCCCGTCTCTGGAATCCCTGTATTGGGGCATCCCTAAGATGAAAAACAGCTCTCTTCCCTTCCCCGAAAAAGCCACCAAACTATGGGGAGCCACCAGGATCCATGGAGAGGAAAACTCTCCCATGGACCCATGAGACCACACCTGCATTCCGAGGCCATCCTGGACACACAATCCAGAGATAAAAGCCTGTGCTACTGCCTTCCAATCACCCTAATTAAAGTTTCTGATGAGCTTCCCTCCAGGTCTATGTATTGGGCCTGTGATCACATTGGCACAAATTCGCTACCCGAATTTATTTTTCCAGACTTCTTTCCCAAAACCATGGCTCACGTGCCCACCAGAATGGGATCTCTGGAGCCACACCACAGACCTCTGGCTGCCACCACCAAGGACACTGTGCATATCAGAGTTTCCCAAACCTTCCAGATTAGGAGAAACCTGTAAGGCCCATGAGCCCACCCCAATACTTCTGGCCACTCTGGATGCAAATGTGCCGTCTGAAACACCCTGGTCACCTGCATTCAGGGAGACAGCCATGTCAATGATCGTGAGTTAGAAGATTGAAACTGAAATGTCCCTAGGCCCTCAATGGAACCCCATTAGGTTTTCAGGCATCTGTCCTCAGGAGTCTGTTCTTGAA
Source organism: Neogale vison (assembly GCF_020171115.1). NCBI lineage: Eukaryota > Metazoa > Chordata > Mammalia > Carnivora > Mustelidae > Neogale > Neogale vison. The sequence continues at coordinate 91,803,948 of NC_058097.1, forward strand.
TACCAATTTATGACACAACATGTGGTCCCTGAGCAACACGACAGAATATCTCCTGTCGCCAGAAGGATACCATGCTCTTTAACCTGTGCCAAAACCTCAGGGTAGAAGAACCCTGCATGGCAACTTAGCAACCAGCACATTCTGAGATCTCCTTGGTAACAAACCAGTATTGTGGCCCATTTGCAAGAGGTCCCAGTCAACTCAAGGTCTTGGCCCTTCACCCCAGAGCCACCAGAACGAACCTGCCATGTTCTTTACTGCAATGTTCAACAGAGGTTTGCTTCCAGGCATCCATGCCGGAGAGATCTGCTTCACTAACTTTCCACATAGGGGAAACTAGAGCAAACAAACCAGACTTCACCTTCCCAGTAGAAGGAAACCTTACTGTTTGGAGTAGCTCACAGGCCTCAGCGTGTGAACTTCTCCATGGCCTCTTGACGCCACCGTTCCTTTGGACGGTCATCATAGACAAAAACTCTAGTGTGAGGAAACATCTGACATCCACCCTTATTCTGGTGCTGGATGTCTCGAATAAACTGCTGCACATTGGAACTGCCTTCCGCTTGGCACTGATTTGAACCTTAGCTTGTGTATACAATTCCATCCTCATGTGGTCACATTGGCACAAATTTGCTAACCCTAATTTGTGCCAATGTAATCCCCAGGCCATCTTGAGAGCGGATTCTGGAGGCACAACGTAGAATTCTGCCTTCCTAGTAGAAAGAAGTGCCTGGTGAGTCTGGCTAGAAACTCCACATGAGGATCAATCTGCTTGGCCCTTGAGGGTACCCCCATTTATAGGTTGCCCTGTCTACTAGTGCTGTGTCTGAGAGAGCCTGATCCCCGACCGAGTGTCAGTCACCATTGCATGGGCCCCACATCTAGCATTTGGGATTGCCATGGCCCAAGCACATTATCTCTACCTATCCTTTGTATTCAGGACCTGTCTCCAGACCTTTGCAGGAATCCCTGTCTATGGGGGAACCTGAAGCACAATAGAGAATCTTCTTCCCTATGGCTGGAGACCTGGTTGTTGGGTTGGGTCTCCAACCTCCAAATTGGGAGCCAGCTACATGGCCAATGAGACCATGGCCACTCCTGAGTGCCACCCTGTGCACAAACAGGCATTGTGACCCTCAGCCTGAGCAGGCTTTCAAACAAGCCCTCTCAGTTGCACCAACATGATTCCACATTGAAGGCCTGGTATGCCCTTAAGCCCAAATCCTAAAACTTGATGGGATTTTCCAGGGACCCAGATCCAGATCTCATCTCAGGAATCTCTGTTTTTGGGCACCCTTAAGATGTAAAACAACACTCTTCGCTTCCCCGAAAAAGCCACCAAACTATAGAGAGCTACCAGGATCCTAAGTGAGGTAACGTCTCCCATGGACCCAAGAGACCACACCTGCATTCAGAGTCCATCGTGGACACACAATCCAGATGGAAAAGCCTGTGTTATCACCTTCCAGTCACCCTAATTACAGTTCCTGACGAACTGCACTCCAGGTCTACACATTGGGCCTGCAATCTCCTTTCCACTAAACCTAACCCACATTTGTGTTTGCATACGTCTCTCCCAAAACCATAGCTCATATGCCCTTCGGTGTAGGGTCCCTGGATCCACACCACAGGACTGTGCCTGCCATCCCCAAGGAAACTGTGTCCGTCAAAGCTGCCCAAACCTTCCAGATTAGGACAAACAAGCAAGGACCCTGAGCCCACCTCAATATTGTCGGCAGCGCTGGATGCAAATGCCAGTCTGAAACTCCCTGATCACCTACATCCAAGCAGACAGCCAAGTCAATGTTCCTGGGTGAGAAGATTGAACCTGACAGGCCCCTAGGACCTCTTCGGAACCCTGGATTAGGTTTTAGGCATCTGTCCTCAGGGTCCTGTTCTGGAATACCAACTTAGGATACAACATGTGGTCCCTGAGCCACACAACAGAACATCTCCTGTCCCCAGAAGGAAACCGTGCCCTTTGACCTGTGCCAAACCCTCAGGGTTGGGGAATCCTGCACAGCACCTTAGACACCAGCACATACGCTAGTTTGTGCATTGCGCCAAACCACAAGGTTTCCATCTGCAGGAAAGTCGGGTCCTGTTGTCTGGCTCAGGTGTTCCTCCTGGAGAGGGACTCCAGATCACAGCCCTGGGTACGAGCGACTGGAAAACTCGAACTCTGGTGAGGATTGGGAGCATAGGGGCATGGCAAGCCCCATATACGGGCGGTTGGTTCAGGCCCTGAGAGGACTTACTTCGACATGGGGCTTACGCTGATGGTCACAATGCGAGTTTGTGCCCAAGGCGGCACTCAAGTTTGGGCTTGGCTTCAGGGGCCATGAAGATTTCTCCTACCCTGAAGGTGTTATTCCATGCCAACAACAAGCTTTACAGCCATGGGAAAGAAGGAGTTCTGACTTGTGCTTCAGGTACCCACGTGTGCTGGGATTTGATATAATGTCTAGGTTCAGATGTCTGAAAACCCAGTTTGGGAAGAGATGATGCCGTAAGGCCATGGCGTGTCCGATGTGCTGGGTGTGAGGCCAGCTGTCTCCTTGTCTGTCGGGACGTCTGGCGTTAGGCTGTGTCAGACAGAGCATTAGCGCCCAAGACAGCCTATCCGGTTGGGGTGCGGTTGAGGCCCGAGCAGGTTGATCCTCATTGGTGGTTTTGGGAGAGCCCCATAGGGCAAGGTTTTTCTTCTGGTGAGCTGGCAGAGGGCTGTGTTGTGGTTCCGGAATTCCCAGTCTGGAGGACTTGTCTACCAGGAGTGTGAGGAAGGAAGTCTGAAAACACAAGCTAGCATTAGGTTTGTGGCCAAGGGCACAGCAGGCCCACTCTGTGGAGACTGAATCGAGATCTCCTGCATCTGAGGTCAGGGTGAGTATCAGACGTTGCCTCAAGCTGGAGTTTGTGTCCATGATGGCCCCTTCCTGAACGGGGTGGGGCTCTCATGATGCCAGGGAGGCTTCCCTACTTGGGAGTTGTGAGCTGCTCCAAACCTCAAGGTTTCCTTCTGCAGGACAGTCGAGTCTTATTGGATGGTTCCAGGATGCCCCAAATGGAAAGACTCGAGATCAGGGACCTAAGCATGGATGCCTGGAATCACCACCTCACATTCCCACTGGCTACTCGAGGCAAGGCAGGCTCAATCTGCAGGCTCTTGGGTGAGCTATCCAGAGGGCTGAGTTGAAATGGACTCTCCTGAGGATGAGTCATAATGTGTGTTGGTGGCCATGGAGACCTTGGAATGTGGCAGTGGCTCAGGGACTCTGCAGGATTCTCCAACCCAAAGGGTTTGACACAGCTCCTACAAGGAAGCTTCACATGTGGAGACGAGAGGTGTTCTGTTTGGTGCCTCAGGAAAGCACCATATGCTGGTCTTTGAATGCAGGCTTCTGAGGAGTGACACCTAGAAACCAAAGCAAGAGTTCAGATTTGGACCTAGGGGCCTGACCGGTTCAATCTTTTGTCTCTGCAGACATCTGTCTGTGTGTCTGTGTGGAGGTAGTTGCCCATATTGTGTAAGGATGCACCTGTTTGTCCAGGGTGGCTTACAGTAGTGGGATGTCTTGGGGCCTTTAGGTTTCGCCTGTTCTGTGGGGTTGTGGGAAATGGAATGGGCACAGTCTCCTAGGAGAGAGTAGGAAAGTCCTGTGGTGTGGCTCCAGATTCCCCAGCCTGGAGGCTGTGTTGCCTATGGCTGTGGGGACAGACGTCCAAAAACACAAACTCGGCTGAGGTTTGGGGCCAAGGTTATGGCAGGAGTGATCTACAGTCCGTGAGGGGAGCTCTTCACGATTAGAAAAGAGGGCGAGTGAGAGGCGGTCATTCAGGTTTATGTCTCTGGATGTTGTATTCACGATGGTTGTTTAATGTAGGGGTGGCCTCATGGGCCGTGGAAGAGTCTCCCTCTCTGGTGATTTGCCCAGCTCCCAAGTGTTTGGGGTCATTCTGTGGGAAAGGAGGAGTCCTGTTTTCTGCCTCATGTGACCCCCCAATAGAGGGATTCTAGAGCAAAACACTAGAGAAAACTGGAATACCCGCCCTCTGGTTATGCCTGGGGGTCTATGAGCATGTCAAGCCCCATATGCGGGCTCTTGGTCCAGCCACTGAGAGGCGTTACTTGAATAGTGGCCTCACACTGAGGGTCACAATGCGTGTTTGTGACCAAGGCGGCCCTCAATATTGGGCGGGGCCTCATTGAGCATGCAGGTTTCTCCTACACCTAACCTTGGACATGCCACCCTCAAGGTTTCTTGTCATGGGGAAGGAGGAGTTCTGATTTCTGCATCACGTTCACCTCTGGGCAGTGATTGAAGATAAGGTCTAGGTTCTGAAGCCTGAAAACCGAGGTTGGGAAGAGATGACGACCTAAGGCCATGGTGGGTCCAATATGTTCAGTTTGGGGCCAGCTTTCTAGGTGTCGTTCAGGAGGTCTGTGCTCAGGCGGTGCCAGACAGGGCATTAGTGCCCAGATATGCTGCATAATTGGAGTACAGTTGAGTGGCATGCAGAAGATAATCATTTGGGGTTTCTCAGTAGCCCCATAGGGCAAAATTTTTCTTCTGGAGGGCAGGCAAAGTGCTGCATTCTGGCGCCGGAATTGCCAAACTGAAGGGCTTTTGGGCCAGGAGTCTGAGGACGTAAGTTTGAGAACATAAGCTTGGCTTTGGTTTCGGGGCGAGGACACAGCAGGCACACTCTGCAGAGCTGAATCAAGATCTTGTGCATCGTATCAGGGCGAGGTTCAGATGTTGGCTCAGGTTGAAGTTTCTGCCCATGATGGCCCCTTTCTGAAGGGAGTTCATCTGGAGGCCATGGGGGTTTTCCCTTGATGGGAGTAGTGAGATGATCCACAAAGATTTTCTGCGGGTCAATTGAAACCTGTTGGATGTCTCCAGGATATCCCATATGGAACGTCTCCAGAGCAGGGTTCTAAGGATGAATGCCTGGGCAGCCCACCTGGCATTCCAATTTTCTCCTAGTGAGAGGAAACGTTTGATCTGCTGGCTCTGGCGTAGCAGCCGATGGGGCTGAGTTGAAATGGTTTTTCCTGAGGATGGGTCATAATGTGGGTTTGTGTCCATGGAGACCTTGGAATAGGGCGCTGGCACTTGAAGGATTCTCTTAACCGGAGGTTTTGACACAGCTCCAACGAGCAAGTTTCCCATGGGGAGACAAGATTTTTTCTCATTGGTGCTTCAGTAACTGCCCATATTCTGGTATTAGAAACCAGAACTCTGAGGAGAGATGCCTGGAAACCAAAGCAATGGATCCGATTAGGGCCTAGGGTCCTGTCCGGTTTAAACTTCTTCTCTTGGTTCATATGTCTAAGGGTCTGAGTGATGATAGTTCCTCAGCTGGTATAAGATCGCCCCTGTTCATCCCGGGCAGTCTACACTATTGGGATGGCCTCAGTGACTTTGGAGGTTTCTCCTAATTTGCAAGTTTGTGCCAATGAAAGGGGCATAATTCCTTTGGGGAGGGAAGGCATAGTCCTGAGGTGTGGCTTCAGGGGCCCAGGCTGTGTGGGTCAGAGCTGTGGGGACAGGAGTCTGAAAACAGAAACTTGGCTTAGGTTTGGGGACGTAGGTATGGGAGGCCTGATCTACAGACCTTGAGGAGAACTTTTCAGGATATGAACAAAGGGTGAGTGTGAGGTGCTTGCTCAGGCTTTTGTCTCTGGATTTTGTGTCACTGATGGCCATGGAATGTTGGGGTGGCCTCATGGGCCATGGATGAGTCTCCATCTCTGGGGATTCTGCCTGATCCCAAGATTTTGGGGTCATTATGTGGAATGGGAGGAGTCCTTTCTGATTTTTTACCTCAGGTGTGCTTATAAAAGAGGGATTCCAGAGCTGAGCCATGGGGAGGGGCGACTGGACATCTGGAACTCTGGTTAAGATTGGTTGCCTAGGGGCATGGCAAGCCCCATATGCGGGACCTTGGTCCAGCCACTGAGAGGTTTTACTTGGGGACAGGGCTCACACTGAGGGTCACAATGCATGCTTGTGCCCAACGGAGGCCTCAAGCAAGGGGGGGGGACTCATGGGCCACGCTGGTTTCTCCTACACTGAACTTTGAACAACATGCCAACCACAAGATTTCTTGCCATGGGGAAGGAGGAATTCTGATTAGTGCATCACGTTCACTCCTGGGCAGTGATAGGAGAGAAGGTCTAAGTTCTGAAGCCTGAAAACCAAGGTTGGGAAAAGATGATGACCTAAGGCCATGGCGGGTCCGCTGTGCTCAGTGTGCAGTCAGCTATCTGGGTGTTGGTCAGGAGGTCCGGGCTCAGTCTGTGTCAGACATTGCATTATTGCCCAGGTTAGACTATATAATTGGGTACAGTCGAGTGCCATGTAGGTTTATTCTCATTTAAGGTGTCTGGGAAGCTCATTAGGGCAATAGGGGACCTACACTATTGGAATGGCCTCGGGAAAATTGGAGGTTTCTTCTAATTTGTACGATTGTGGACAATGGAATGGGCAGAATTCCCGTGGAGTTGGCAGGCACAGTCCTACTCTGTGGCTCCAGGAGCCCCAGGCTGGAAGGTGTGTGGGCCAGAAGTCTAAAAAACAAACTCGGCTTAGGTTTGGGTACATAGGTATGGCACGCCTGATCTACAGGCCGTGAGGAGAACTCTTTGCGATATGAAGAAAGAGTGAGTGTGAGGTGCTTATTCAGGCTTTTGTCTCTGGATTTTATGGCCGTGGAAGGTCGGGGAGGCCTCATGGGCAATGGACGAGTCTTCCTCTCTGTGGTTTTGGCCTGATACCAATTGTTTTGGGTCAATCTGTGGGATGGGAGGAGTCCTTCAGTTCTGTTACCTCAGGTGACCCCACCAAAAGAGGGATTTCAAAGCAGAGCCCTGGGGAGGGGCGAATGGACAACTCGAACTATGGTTAAAAATTGGGGCCTAGCAGCATGCCAAGACCAATATGCCGTCTCTTGGTCCAGCCACTGAGAGGCCTTACTTGAGGACTGGGCTCACGCTAAGAGTCACAATGCGTGTTTATGACCATCACTGCCTTCAAGCATGGGCAGGGCCTCATGGGCCACACTGGTTTCAACTACACTGAACGTTGGACAACATGCCAACCATGCAGATTCTTCTACAGGACCGTTGTGACCTGTTGGTTGGCTCCTGAAAATCGAGGTTGGGAAGAGATGAGGAGCTAAGGCCATGGTGGGTCCGAAGTGCTCGGTGTGTGTTCAGCTGTCTGGGTGTTGGTCAGGAGGTCTGGGCTCAGGCTGTGTCAGACATTGCATTATTGCCCAGGTTAGACTATATAATTTGGGTACTGTAGAGTGCTATGTAGGTCTATACTCATTTGGGGCTTCTGGGAAGCTCCATATGGCAACATTTTTCTTCAGTAGGGCAGGCAGAGGGCTGAATTGTGGGTCTGGAATTGCCAAACATGAGGGCTTGGGGGACAGGAGTGTGAGGATGGAAGTCTGAGAACACAAGCTAGACTTAGGTTTCAGGGCGAGGGCAAGGCAGGCACACTCTGCAGAGCTGACTAGAGATGTGCATCTGAAGTCAGGGCGAGGATCAGACTTTGGCTCAGGTTGGAGTTCCTGTCCATGATTTCCCCTTCATAAACGGGGAGGCATCACAAAGCCATCAAGGTTTTCCCAAGTTGGGAGTTGTGAGATGCTCCAAAATGCAAGGATTCCTTTTGCAGGACATTTGAGACAAGTTGGATGGCTCCAGGATGTCCCATACAGAATGACGCCAGAGCAGGGTTCTAAGGATGGATGCCTGGGCAGCCCGCCTCTCATTCCAATTGTCTCCTAGCGACAAGACAGCTTCGATCTGCTGGCTCTGGGGGAGCAACCAAGGGGGCTGAGTTGAAATGGAATCTCCTGTGGATGGATACTAATGTGGGTTTGTGTCCATGGAGACTTTGGAATGGGGTGGGGGCACCGGGACCCTGAAGGATTCTACTAACCGGAGATTTTGAGACAGCTCCAAAGAGCAAGTTTCCCATGTGGAGACAAGATTTGTTGTAATTGGTGCCTCATGAAACCCCCTTATGCTGCTATTGGAAAGCAGGCCTCTGAGGAGAGATACCTGGAAACCACAGCAATGTATCCAATTAGGTCCTAGGGACCTGTCCGGTTCAATCTTCTTCTCTGGCAACATCTGTCTATGGTATGAGTGGAGGTAGTTGCTCAGCTGGTGTCAGAGCTCCCCTGTTTGTCTGGGCGGCCTACACTATTGTGATGGCCTCGGGGACTATGGAGGTTTCTCCTAATTTGTACGATTATGGACAATGAAAGGAGCAGGATTTCCCTGGGGTGGGCAGGCACAGACCTGATGTGTAGATCCATGTTCCCCATCCTGGAGGGTGTGTGGCCACGAATGTGGGGACAGATGTTTGAAAACACAAGCTCAGCTTAAGTTTGGAGATGTAGGTATGGCAGGCCCGATCTACAGACTGTGAGGAGAACTCTTAGGGATATTAATTAAGAGAGAGTGTGAGGCGCTTGCTCAGGCTTTTGTCTCTGGATTTTGTGTCAACGATGGCCGTGGAATGTCGGGGAGGCATAATAGGCCTTGGATGAGGCTTCCTCTATGCGGATTTGGCCCGATCCCAATAGTTTTGGGTCATTCTGTGGGATGGGAAGAGTCCTTTCAGTTTTTTTATCTCAGGTGTCCCACCAAAAGAGGGATTCTAGAGCAGAGCCCTGGGGAGGGGTGACTGGAAAACCAGAAATTGGTTAAAAATTGGGGGCTAGGGGCATGGAAAGCCCAATATGCCTTCTAATGGTCCAGCAACTGAGAGGCCTTCCTTGAGGACAGAACTCACACTGAGGGTCACAATGAGTGTTTGTAACCAACGTGGCCCTCAAGCATGGGCAGGGCCTCATGGGCGACACTGGTTTCAATTACTCTGAACGTTGGACAACATGCCAACCACAAGATTTCTTGCCATGGTGAAGGAGTTCTGATTTTTTCATTATGTTCAACACTGGGCAGTGATTAGAGATAAGGTCTAGGTTCTGAAGCCTGAAAACCGAGGTTGGGAAGAGATGACAAACTAAGGCCATGCCAGGTCCGATGTGCTCAGTTTGCGGCCAGCTAGCTGGGTGTTGGTAGGGAGGTCCAGGCTCAGGCTGTGTCAGAGAGGGCATTAGTGCCCAGGGCAGCCTGTATAATAGGTGTACAGTCAAGTGGCGTGCAGTTTGAACCTCATTTGGGGTTTCTGGGTATCCCCATATGGCAATATTTTTCTTCTGGAGGGCACAGAGTGTTGCATTGTAGTTCTGGAATTGCCAAACTAGAGGGCTTGTGGATCAGGAGTGTGAGGACGGAAGTCTGAGAACACAAGCTAGGCTTAGGTTTCTGGGCAAGGGCATGGCAGGCACACTCTGCAGAGCTGAATCAAGATCTCATGTATCTGAAGTCAGGGCGAGGATCAGACGATCGCTCAGGTTGGAGTTTCTGTCCCTGATGGCCCGTTCCTGAAGGGGGGATTGGATTACAAGGCCATGGAGGTTTTCCCACGATGGGAGTTGTGATATGCTCCAAACTTCAAAGATTCTTCTTCATGACCATTGAGACCTGTTGGTTGTCTCCAGGATGTCCCATACAGAACGACTCCAGAGCAGGGTTCTAAGGATGGATGCCTGATCAGCAGGCCTTGCATTCCAATTGTCTCCTAGCGACAAGACAGCTTCGATCTGCTGGCTCTGGGGGAGCAACCTAGGTGACTGAATTGAAATGGAATCTCCTGTGGTTGGGTTCTAATGTGGGTTTGTGTCCATGGAGACTTTGGAATGGGGCGGTGGCACCGGGGTCCTGAAGGATTCTCCTAACCAGAGATTTTGAGACAGCTCCAAAGAGCAAGTTTCCCACGTGGAGGCAATATTTGTTCTAATTGGTGCCTCAGGAAACCCCTATATTCTGGTATTGGAAAGCAGGCCTCTGAGGAGAGATACCTGGAATCCACAGCAATGGATCCGATTAGGGCCATGGGGCCTGTCCCTTTCAATCGTCTTTTTTGGTGACATCTGTCTATGGTGTGAGTGGAGGTAATTGCTCAGCTGTTGTCAGACCGCCCCAGTTTGTCCGGGCAGCCTACACTATTGGGATGGACTTGGGGACTTTGGAGGTTTCTTGCAATTTGTACAATTATGGACAATGGAATGGGCAGAATTCTTGTGGAGTTGGCAGGCACAGACCTGATGTGTGACTCCAGGGGTCCCAGCCTAGAGGATGTGTGGGCCAGGACTGTGGGGACAGATGTCTGAAAACATAAACTCAGTTTAGGTTTGGAGACCTAGGTATGGCAGGCCCGATCTACTGACCGTGAGAAGAACTCTTCGGGATATGAAGAAAGGGTGACTGTGAAGCGCTTGCTCAGGCTTTTGTCTCTGGATTTAGTGTCAACGATGGCCGTGGAATGTCGGGGAGAAATCATGGGCCATTGATGAGTCTTCCCCTGTGTGGATTTGGCCCGATCTCAATTATTTTGGGTCAATCTGTGGGATTGGAGAAGTCCTTTCAGTTTTGTTACCTCAGGTGTCCCAACAAAAGAGGGATTCCAAAGCAGATCCCTGAGGAGGGGCAACTGGACAACCAGAAATCTGGTTAAAAATTGGGGCCTAGGGGCATGGCAAGCCCAATATGTCTTCTAATGGTCCAGCCACTGAGAGGCTTTCCTTGAGGACAGAGCTCTTGCTGAGGGTCACAATGCATGTTTATGCCCTTGTTTTGCTACAGCATGAGCGGGGACTCACCGTGCACACTTGTTTCTCCTACACTGAACGTTGCCCAACGTGCCAAACACAAGTATTCTTGCCATGGGGAAGTAGTAGTTCTGATTTCTGCATCTCATTCACCCCTGGGCAGTGATTGGAGATAAGGTCTAGGTTGTGAAGCCTGTAAACGAAGGTTGGAAGAGATGACGACCTAAGGCCATGTCGGGTCCGATGTGCTCAGTGTGGAGCCAGCTGTCTGGGTGTTGGTCGGGAGGTTCAGGCTCAGGCTGTGTTAGACAGGGCATTAGTGCCCAGGATAAATTTTATAATTGGGGTACAGTCGAGTGCCGTGCAGGTTGATCCTCATATGGCGTTTCTGGGTAGCCCCAAGGGAAAAGTTTTTCTTCTGGAGGGCAGGCAGAGTGCTGCATAATGGCTCCAGAATTGCCAAACTGGAGGCCTTTTAGGCCCAGAGTGTGAGGACTGAAGTCTGAGAACACAAGCTAGGCATAGGTTCGGGGTGGGGGCACTGAAGGCACACTCTACAGAGCTGAAATGAGATCTTGTACACCTGAAGTCAGGGCGAGGATCAGACGTTGGCTCAGTTTGGAGTTTCTGTCCATGGTGGCCCCTTCAGGAAGGGGGGTGGGGCAACACGATGCCATGAAGTTTTTCCCTTGATGGGAGTTTTGAGATGCTCCAAACCGCTAGAATTCCTTCTGCAAGACAATTGATACATGTTGGATGGCTTAAAGACGTCCCATACGTAACAACTCCAGAACAGTGCTCTAAAATTTGATGCCTGGGCAGCCCTCTTCAAATTCCAATTGTCTCCTTGGGACAAAAAAAGTTCAATCTGCTGGCTCTGGGGGAGCAAACGAGGGGGATGTGTTGAAATGGACTCTCCTGCGGATGGATCATAATATGGAGACCTTGGAATGGGGAAGTGGCACTGGGGCCCTGAAGCATTCTCCTAACCAGAAGTTTTGACCCAGCCCCAACTGGCAAGTTTCTAATGTGGCGACGAGATGTGTTCTGATCGGTGCCTCAAGAATCCCAGGTATGCTGGTATTGGAAACCATTACTCTGTGGAGATACCTAGAAACCAAAGCAATGGATCTGATTAGGACCTGGTGGCCTGTCCGGTTCAGTCTTCTTCATGGGGGACATCTGTCTACGGTTCTGAGTGGAGGTAGTTGCTTAGCTGGTGTGAGATCAACCCTCTTTGTCCTGGGGGGCCAACACTATTGGGATAGCCTCAGGCACTTTGGAGGTTTCTCCTAATTTGTACAGTTGTGGCCAGTGGAATGGGCAGAATACCCTTGGAGAAGGCATGCAAAGTCCTGAAGTGTCCCTTCAGGGACCTCAGCCTGGAGGGTGTGTGGGCCAGGGCTGTGGGGACAGAATTCTGATAACACAATCTTGGCTTATCTTTGGGGACATAGGCATGGCAGGCCGAATGTACAGACCGTGAGGAGAACTCATTGGGATATGAACAAAGGGCGGGAGTGAGGCACTTGCTCAGGCTTTTGTCTCTGGATTTTGTGTCACCGATGGCCATGGAATGTCGAGGAGGCCTCATGTGCCATGGATGAGTCTCCATCTCTGGGGATTTGGTCCAATCCCAGAAGTTTGGGGTGATTCTGTGGGATGGGAGGAGTCCATTCTGTCTTTCTACTTCAGGTGTCCCACCAAAAGAGGGATTCCAGAGCATAGCCCTGGGGAGGGGTGAATGGAAAAACCGACCTCTGATTAAGAATGGGGGATTACGGGCATGGCAAGCCCCATATGCGGGCTCTTGGTCCAGCGACTGACAGGCCTTACTTGAGGACAGGACTCACACTGAGGGTCACAATGCGTGTTTGTGCCCAATGCATCTCTCACACATGGGTGGGGCCTCATTGGCCATGCTGGTTTCTCCTACATTGAACGTTGGAAAACATGCCAACCACTAGGATTCTTGCCACGGGGAAGGAGCAGTTCTGATTTCTGCATCACGTTCACTGGGCCTTGATTGGAGTTAAGGTCTAGGTTCTGAAGCCTGAAAAATGAGGTTGGGAAAAGATGACGACCTAAGGCCATGGCAGTTCCGATGTGTTCAGTGTGCGGTCAGCTGGCTGGGTGTCAGTCGGGAGGTCTGGGCTCAGGCTGTGTCAGACAGGGCATTAGTGCTCAGGGTAGACTGTATAATTGGGGTACAGTAGTGTTGCGTGCAGGTTGATCCTCATTTGGGGTTTCTGGGTAGCCCCATAGGGCAACGTTTATCTTCTGGAGCACAGGCTGAGTGCTGCATTGTGGCTCTGGAATTGCCGTCCTGAGGGCTTTTGGGCCAAGAATGTGAGGACGGAAGTCTGAGAACACAAGCTAGGCATAGGTTTTGGGGCGAGGGCATGGCAGGCACACTCTGCAGAGCTGAATTGAGATCTCATGCATCTGTAGTTAGGGCGAGGATCAGACAATCGCTCAGGTTGGAGATTCTGTCCGTGATGGCCCCTTCATGAAGGGGGCGGGGCATCACAAGGCCATGGAGGTTTTCCCACGATGGGAGATTTGAGATTCTCCAAACCACAAGGATTCCTTATACGGGACCATTGAGACCTTTTGGGTGGCTCCAGGACATCCCATAGGGATGAATCCAGAGCAGGGTTCTAAGGATGGATCCACGGACTGCCCGCCTAAATTCGGAATTTCTCCTTGCGATAATACAGTTTCGATCTGCTGGTCTGGGGGAGCAACCGAGGACCCTGAGCTGAAATGGACTCCGATATTCCATGGCCATCGTTGACACAAAATCCAAACAAAAACCTGAGCAAACGCTTCACACTCATACTTTGTTCATATCCCGAAGAGTTCTCATGATCTGTAAATTGGGCCTGCCATACCTATGTCCCCAAACCTACGCCGAGTTGCTGTTTTCAGACTTCTGTCCCCACAGCCCTGGCCCACACACCCTTCAGGCTGGGACCCCTCGAGCCACACCTCAGGACTGTGCCTGCCCTCTGAAAGGGAATTCTTCCCATTCCATTTGCCACAACCGAACAAATTAGGAGAAACCGCCAAAGTTCCCAGGGCCATCCCAATAGTGTAGGCCACCCGGGACAAACATGGGCGATCTAACACCAGCTGAGCAGCTAGCTCCACACAGACCCGGAGACAGATGTCCACAGAGAAGAAGATTGAACCGGACAGGCCCCTTGGCCCTAATCAGATCCATTGCTTTGGTTTCCAGTCATCTCTCCCCAGAGGCCTGGTTTCCAATACCATCATATGGGGTTTCTTGAGACACGGATCAGAACAAATGTCATCTCCACATGTTAATTGTGCTTTTTGGAGCTGTGTCAAAACCTCCAGTTAGGAGAATCTTTCAGGGCCCCGGTGCCACTGTCCCATTCCAAGGTCTCCATGGACACAAACCCACATTATGACCCATCTGCAAGAAAGTCCATTTTGTCTCAGCCCCCTCAGTTGCTACCACAGACCCAGCAGATCGAAAATATCTTTTTGCTAGGAGAAAATTGGAATGTGAGGCATTCTGCCCAGGCATCCATCCTTATAACACTGCTCTGGAGTTGTTTCCCATGGGATGTAGTGGAGGCATCCAACAGGTCTCAATTGTACCACAGAAGGAATCCTTGCATTTTGGAGCATCTCACAATACCCATCATGGGAAAGCCTCAATGGCCGTCTGATGCCCCCCCCCCATGAAGGAGCCATCATGGACAGAAACTTCAATGTGAGCCAACATCTGATTCTCGCCCTTACTTCAGATGCACGAGATCTCAATTTAGCTCTGCAGAGTGTGCCTGCCCTGCCCTTGCACCGAAACCTAAGACTAGCTTGTGCTCTCAGGTCTTCGCCCTCACACTCTTGGCCAAAAAGTCCTCCAATTTGGGAATTCTGGAGACACAATGCAGCACTCTGCCTGCCATCCAGAAGAAAAACGTTGCCCAGAAACCTCAAATGAGGATCAACCTGCAGGCCACTCAACTGTACCCAAATTATTCAGCTTACCCTGGGCTCTAATGCCTTGTTGGACACAGTCTGAGCCCGGAACTCCTGACCGACACCCAGACATCTGGCCACACACTGAGCACATGGCACACGCCATGGTCTTAGGTCTTCATCTCTTCCCACCCTTGGTTTTCAGGCTTCAGAACCTAGATCTTATCTCTGATCACTGCCCAGTAGTGAACATGATGCAGAAATCTGAAATAGTCCTTCCCCATGGCAAGAAACCTTGTGGTTGGCATGTTGTCCAACATTCAGTGTAGGGGAAAACAGCATGGACCATGAGGACCCACCCATGCTTGAGGGCCACGTTGGGCACAAACACTCATTGTGACCCTAAGAGTGAACCCTGTCCTCAAGTAAGGTCACTCAGTGACAGGAACAAGAGCCCGTATATGGGGCTTGCCATGCCCCATGGCCCCCAATCTTAACCAAAGGTCGAGTTTTCCAGTCGCCCCTCCCCAAGGCTCTGCTCTGGAATCCCTCTTTTGGTGGACACCTTAGGTTAAAAAAAAAAAAAATTCCCCCATACCACAGAATGAGCCCAAATTCTTGGTATTGGGCCAAATCCCCAGAGTGGGAGACTCGTCCATGGCCCATGAGGCCACTCTGATATTCCACGGCTATTTTTGACACTAAATCCAGAGACAAAAGCCTGAGCAAGTGCCTCACACTTGCCTTTTCTTCATATCCTGAAGAGTTCTCCTCTTGGTCTTTATTTCAGGCTGTCCATACCTTCGTCCCCAACCCTAAGCCAAGTTTGTTTTTTGAGACATCTGTCCCCACAGCCCTGGCCCACACACCCTCCATGCTTGTGTCCCTGGAGACACACATCAAGACTGTGCCCTCTCCAAGGGAATTCTGCTCATTCGATTGACCACAGCCCTACAGGTTAGGAGAAACCTCCAAAGTCCCCGTGGCCATCCCAATAGTGTAGGCACCCTGGGACAAACAGTGCAATCTGCCACCAGCTGAACAACTTCCTTCACTCAGAGCCGGAGACAGATGTCCCCAGAGAAGAACATTAACCAGAAAGGGCCCTAGGCCCTAATCGGATCCATTGCTTTGTTTTCCAGGCATCTATCCCCAGAGGTCTGGTTTCTAATGCCACCATATGGGGGTTTCCTAAGGCACCAATCAGAACAAATATCGTCCCTACATGGGAAACTTGCTGTATGGAACTGTATCAAAACTTCCGATTAGAGCAATCATTCAGGGCCCCAGTGCCACCTCCCCATTCCAAGGTCTCCATGGACACAAACCCACATTATTACCTATCCGCAGGAGAGTCCATTTCAACTCAGCCACCTCAGTTACTCCCGCAGATCCAGCAGATGGTGCCTGCCTTGTCGCTAGGAGACAATTGGAATGTGAGCGGGCTGCACAGGCATCCATCCTTAGAACCCTGCTCCCCAGGCGTTTTATATGGGACATCCCGGAGCCATCCAACAGGTCTCAACTGTCCCACAGAAGGAATCCTTGCTGTTTGGAGCATCTCACAAATCTCATAATGGGAAAAAGCCCATGGACCCATGATGCCCCCCACTTCATGAAGGGGCCATTATGGACAGAAACTCCAATGTGAGCCAACATCTGATCCTCCCACTGACTTCAGATGCACGCGATCTCAATTCAGCTCTAAAGAGTGTATCTGCCGTGCCCTTGCCCTGAATCCTAAGACTAGCTTGTTATCTCAGACTTCCATTATCACACTCCTGTCCCTCAAGCCCTCCAGTTTGGGAAATTCGGACTCACAACGTACCACTCTGCCTTCCCTTCAGAAGAAAAACGTTGCCCTTTAGGGCTACCCAGAAACCCCAAACGAGGATCAACCTGCATGCCACTTGACTATACCCCCTTTATACAGCCTACCCTGAACACTAATGCCCTCTCTGACACAGCCTGAGCTCAGACCTCCCAATCGGCTCCCTTACAGCTGACCGAATACTGAGCACATCAGACCCACGATGGCCTTAGGTCGTCATCTCTTCCCAACCTCGGTTTTTGGCTTCAGAACCTAGACTTTATGTCCATTCACTGCCAAGCGGTGAACATGATGCAGAAATCAGAACTCCTTCCCCAATGCAAGAAATCTTGTGATTGGCATGTTGTCCAACATTCAGTATAGGAGAAACCAGCATTGCCCTTGAGGACCCGAACATGCTTGAAGGCCGCGTTGGGCACAAACATGCATTGTGACACTCAGCGTGTGCCCTGTCTTCAAGTAAGGTCTCTCATTGGCTGGAATAAGAGCCCACATATGGGGCATTCATGCCCCTAGGCCCCCATTCTTTTTTTTAAAATATTTTATTTATTTATTTGACAGAGAGAAATCACAAGTAGATGGAGAGGCAGGCAGAGAGAGAGAGGGAAGCAGGCTCCCTGCTGAGCAGAGAGTCCGATGCGGGACTCGATCCCAGGACCCTGAGATCATGACCTGAGCCGAAGGCAGCGGCTTAACCCACTGAGCCACCCAGGCGCCCCTAGGCCCCCATTCTTAACCAGAGTTCGGGTTGTCCAATCGCCCCTCCCCAGGGCTCTGCTCTAGAATCCCTCTTTTGGTGGGAAACCTGAGTTATCAAAACAGTAAGGACTCCTCCCATCCCACAGAATGACCCCAAACTCTTGGTATTGAAACAAATCCCCAGAGAGGGAGACTCATTCATAATCCATGAGGCCACCTCGACATTGCATGGCCATCGGTGACACAAAATCCAGAGACAAAAGACTGAGCAAGTGCCTCACACTTGCCCTTTGTTCATATCCCAAAGAATTCTCCTCACAGTCTATAGATTGGGCCTGCCTAACCTAGCTCTCCAAACCTAAGCCAAGTTTGTGTTTTCAGACTTCTGTCCACAGCCCTGGCCCACACACCCTCCAGTTTGGAGCCACTGGAGCCACACCTCAGGACTGTGCCTGCCCTCTCCAAGGGAATTTTGCCAATTCCAATGCCCACAACTGTACAAACTTGGAGAAACTGTACGAACTTTGGAGAAATCTCCAAAATCCCTGGGGTCATCGCAATAGTGTAGGCCACCTGGGACAAACAGGGGCGATCTGACAGCAGGTGAGCAACTACCTCCACTCACACGGGAGACAGATGTCCCCAGAGAAGAACATGAACTGGACAGGCCTCCAGGCCCTAATCCATTGCTTTTGTTTCGAGGCATCTCTCCCCTGACGCCTGGTTTCCAATACCACCATATGGCGGTTTCCTGAGGGACCAGTCAGAACAAACCTTGTCCCTACATGGGAAACTTGCTCTTTGGAGCTGTGTCAAAACTTCCGATTGGGACAATCTTTCAGGGCCCCGGTGCCACCGCGCCATTCCAAGATCTCCATGGATACAAACCCACATTATTACTCATCCATAAGAGAGTCCATTTCAACTCAGCCCCCTCGGTGGCTCCCCCTGAGCCAGCAGATCGAACCTGTCTTTTTGCTAGGAGACAATTAGAATGTGAGGCGGTCTGCCCTGGCATCCATCCTTAGAACACTGTTCTGGAGTCATTTCCTTTGGAACGTCCTGGAGTCATCTACCAGGTCTCAACTGTACCGCAGAAGGAATCCTTGAGGTTCGGAGAATCTCACAATTACCATCATGGGAAAACATCAATGGCCTCCTGATGCCCCTCCCTTCATAAAGGGGCCATTCTAAACTGAAACTACAACCTGAGCCAACATCTGACCCTTGCCCTGACTTCAGATGCATGAGATCTCAATTCAGCTCTGGAGATTGTGCCTGCCCTGCCCTTTCCCTGAACCCTAAGACTAGCTTGTGTTATCATATTTTTGTCCTGGCCAACAATCCCCCCAGCTTGAGAATTTTGGAGCCACAATGCAGCTTTCTGCCTGCTCTCCAGAAGAAAATGTTGCCCTATGAAGTTACCCATACCCCAAAAGATTATCAAACTGCATGCCACTCGATTGTAACCCAATTATACAGCCTACCCTGGTCACTAATGCCCTGTCTGATACAGGCTGAGCCCAGACCTCCAGACCGACACCCAGACAGTTGGCTGCACACTGAGCTAATGGCACCCACCATGGCCTTAGGACGTCATCTCTTCCCAACCTCGGTTTTCAGGCTTCAGAACCTAGACTTTATCTCCAATCACTGTCCAGGGGTGAACGTCATGCAGAAATCAGAACCCTTCCTTTCCTATGACAAGAAACCTTGTGGTTGGCATGTTGTCCAACGTTCAGTGTAGGAGAAAACAGAGTGGAACAGGAGGACCCATCCATGCTTGAGGGGTGCGTTGGACACAAACACGCATTATAACCCTGAGAGCGAGCCCTGTCCTCAAGTAAGGCCTCTCACTGGCTGGAATAAGAGCCCGCATATGGGGCTTGCCATGCCCCAAGGCCCCCAATCTTAACCAGAGTTCGAGTTGTCCTGTTGTCCCTCCCCAGGGCTCTGCTCTGGAATCCTTCTTTTGTTGGGACACATTAGGTTAAAAAACAAAAAGAAAGAATTCCTCCTATCCCACAGAATGAGCCCAATCACCTGGGATCAGGACAAATCCCCAGAGACAGAGACTAGTCCATGGCCCATGAGGCCACCCCAATATTCCACGGCTCTCTTTGACACTAAATCCAGAGACAAAAGCCTGAGCAAGTGCCTCACACTCGCTCTTTCTTCATATCCTGAAGAGTTCTTCTTACGGTCTGCATTTCACGCTGGCCATAGCTTCATCTCCTACCCTAAGCTGAGGTTTGTTTTTAGATTTCTATCCCCAAAGCCGTGGCCCACAAAACCTCCATGCTTGGGCCCCTGGAGCCACACCTCAGGACTGTGCCTGCCCTCTCCAAGGGGATTCTGCCCATTCAGTTGCCCACAACCCTACAGGTTAGGAGAAAACCCCAAAGTCCCCTTGGCCATCCCAATAGTGTAGGCACCCCGGGACAAACAGGGGCAGTCTGCCACCAGCTGAGAAAATACCTCCACTCAGACCAGAGACAGATGTCCCCAGAGAAGAACATTAACTGGACATGCCCCTAAGTCCTAATTGGATCCATTGCTTTGTTTTCCATGCATCTCTTCCCAGAGGTCTGGTTTCCAATACCACCATATGGGGGTTTCCTGAGGCACCAATCAGAATAAATCTCGTCCCTACATGGGAAACTTGCTCTTTGGAGCTGTATCAAAACTTCCAATTAGGACAATCCTTCAGGGCCCCGGTGCCACTGCCCCATTCCAAGGTCTCCATGGACACAAACCCACATTATTACCTGTCTTCAGGAGAGTCCGTTTCAACTCAGCCCCCTCGGTTGCTCCCCCAGATCCAGCATATAGAGCCTGCCTTGTCGCTAGGAGACAATTGGGATGTGATGCTGGCTGATAGGCATCCATCCTTAGACCCTTGCTCCGGAGTCATTTTATATCGGATGTTCCAGCACCATCCAACATGTGTCGACTGTCCCGCAGAAAGAATCCTTGCTGTTTGGAGCATCTCACAACTCTCATAATGGGAAAACCCCGATGGCCCCGTGATGCCTGCCCCCCCCTTCTTGAAGGGGCCATCAGGGACAGAAACTCCAACGTGAGCCAATATCTGATCCACTCGCTGACTTCACATGCATGAGATCTCTATTCAGCTCTGCAGAGTGTGCCTGCCGTGCCCTCGCCCCAAAACCTAAGCATAGCTTGTGTTCTCAGATTTCTGTCCTCACACTTCTGGCCCACAAGCCCTCTAGTTTGGGAATTTCGGACACACAAGGCAGAACTCTGCCTTCCCTCCAGAAGAAAAACATTGCTTTATGGAGCTACCCAGAAACTCAAATTGAGGATCAACTTGAAGGCCATTTGACTGTACCCCCGTTATAGAGCCTACAGTGAGTACTAATGCCCTTTCTGACACAGCTAGAGCCCAGACCTCCCGTTCGACACACAGAGAGCTGGCCGCACACTGAGCACAACGGACCTGCCATGGCCTTAGGTCGTCATATCTTCCCAACTTCAGTTTTCAGGTTTCAGACCCTTGACCTTATCTCCATTCACTGCTCAGTGGTGAATGTGATGCAACAATCAGAACTCCGCCTTCCCCATGGCCAGAAACCCTGTGGTTGGCATGTTGTCCAACATTAAATTTAGGAGAAACCAGCGTTGCCCATGAGGACCCGCCCATGCTTGATGGCCGGTTTGGGCACAAACACGCATTGTGACCCTCACTGTGTGCCCTGTCCTCAAGTAAGGCCTCTCAGTGACGGGAACAAAAGCCCGCATATGGGGCGTTCATGCCCATAGGCCCCCATTCTTAACCGGAGTTCAGGTTGTCCCATCACCCCTCCCCCATGCTCTGTTTTGGGATCACTCTTTTTGTGGGACAACTGAGGTATAAAAACAGAAAGGAGGGTGCCTGGGTGGCTCAGTGGGTTAAGCCACTGCCTTCGGCTCAGGTCATGATCTCAGGGTCCTGGGATCGAGTCCCACATCGGGCCCCTCTCTCTCTCTCTGCCTGCCTCTCCATCTACTTGTGATTTCTCTCTGTCAGATAAATACATACAATCTTTAAAGAAAAAAAAATAAAATAAAAACAGAAAGGACTCCTACCATCCCACAGAATGGGGCTTGGGATTGGGCCAAACTCTTGGGATTGGGCCAAATCCCCAGAAAGAAAGACTCGTCCATTGCCCATGAGGCCACCCCAAAATTCCACGCTCACCGTTGACACAAAATATAGAGACAAAAGCCTGAGCAAGTGCTTCACACTAGCACTTTGTTAATAGCCTGAAAAAATTCTCCTCACAGTCTGTAGAATCGTCCTGTGATACCTATGTCCCCAAACCTAAGCCAAGATTGTGTTTTCAGACTTCTGTCCCCATAGCTCTGGTCCACACACCCTCCATGCTTGGGCCCTTGGAGCCACAAATCAGGACTGTTCCTGCCCTCTCTAGGGGAATTCTGCCCATTCCCTTGACCACAAACCTACAGTTTAGGAGAAACCTCCAATATCTCCGAGGGCATCCCAATAGTGTCACCACCCAGGACAAACAGGGGCTATATGTCCCAAGCTGAGTAACTACTTCCACTCAGACCCATAGACAGATATCCCCAGAGATACTAGGCCATAGTAGGATCCATTGCTCTTGTTTCCAAGCATCTCTCTTCAGAGGCCTGATTTCCATTACCAGCTTATGGGGGTTTCCAGAGGTACCAATCAGAACAAATCTCGTTTCCACATGGGAAACTTGCTCTTTGGAGCTGTGTCAAAACCTCCAGTTAAGAGAAACCTTCAGGTCCCAGATCCCCTGCCCCATTCCAAGGTCTCTATGGACACAAAACCACACAATGACCCATCCTCAGGAGAGTCCATTTAAACTCAGCTCACTCAGTTGCTTCCCCAGAACCAGCAGCTCGAACGAGCCTTGTTGCAGGAGACAATTGGAATGCCAGCCGGGCTCTCCAGGCATCCACCTTAGAACACTGCTCTGGCGTCGTTCCATATGGGACGTCCTGGAGGCTTCCGACAGGTCTTGACTGGTCTGCAGAAGCAATCCTTGGCGATTAGAGCATCTCACAACTCCCATCGTGGGAAAAATCTCCATAGCCTAATGATGTCACCCCCCTTCATGAAGGGGGATCATGGAAAGTAACAACAAACTGAGCCAACGTCTGATCCTCGACCTGACTTCAGATGCACGAAATCTCGATACAGCTCTGCAGAGTGTGCCTGTCATGACCAAGCTCCAAAACACTGACCTAGCTTGTGTTCTGAGACTTCCGTCCTCACTGTCCTGGGCCACAAGCCCTCCAGTTTGGGAATTCTGGAGCCACAATGCAGCACTCTACCTGCCCTCCAGAAGAAAAACGTTGCCCTATGGGGCTACCCAGAAAACCCAAATAAGGATCAAAATGCATGCCACTCAACTGTACCCCAATTATACAGTCTAGCCTAGGTAATAATGCCCTGTCTTACACAGCCTGAGTGCAGACCTCCCGACCAACACCCAGACAGCTGGGGCCACACGTCAGGACTGTGCCTGCCCTCTCCGTGGGAATTCTGCCCCTTCCATTGGTCACAGCCCTGCAGACTAGGAGTAACCTCCAAAGATCCCTAGACTATCCCAATGGTTTCGGCCATCCGGGACAAACAGGGACGATCTGAAACAAGCTGAGCAACAACCTCCACTCAGAACCATAGACAGATGTTCACAGAGAAGATGATTGAGCTGGTCAGACCCCTAGGCCCCAATTAGATCAATTTCTTTGGTTTCCAGGTATCTCTCCTCAGATGCCTGCTTTCCAATACCACCTTGTTGTGTTTCCTGAGGCACCAATCAGATCAAATCGCATATCCACATGCGAATCTTGCTCTTTGGAGCGGTCTCAAAATCTCTGGTTAGGAGAATCCTTCAGGACCCCGGTGCCACTGCCCCATTCCAAGGTCTCCATGGACACAAACACACATTACGACCAATCCTCAGGAGAGTCCATTTCAACTCAGCCCCCTCGGTTGCTTCCCCAGAGCCAGCAGATCGAACCTGCCTTGTCGCTAGGAGACAATTGAAATGCGAGTTGGACTGCCCAGGCATCCATTGTTAGAACTCTGCTCTGCAGAAGGTCCTTATGGGACGTCCTGGATCCATCCAACAGGTCTCCACTGTCCTGCAGAAGGAATCCTTGCGGTTTGGAGCATCAGGCAATCCCAGCGTGGGAAATCCTTCACGTCATCGTGATGCACCCCCACCTTCATGAAGGGGCCATCATGAATAGAAATTCCATCCTGAGCCAACGTCTGATCCTTGCTGTGACTTCAGATGCATGAAACCTCGATTCAGCTCTGCAGAGTGTGCCTGCCGTGCCCTTGTCCCGAAACCTAAGCATAGCTTGTGTTCTCAGATCCGTCCTCACACTCCTGGCCCACAAGACCTCCAGTTGGGAATTCTGGAGACACAATGCAGCACTCTGCCTTCCCGCCAGAAAAAAAGTTGCCCTATGGGGCTACCAAGAAAACCCAAATGAGGATCAACCTGAATGCCACTTGGCTGTACCCCAATTATACAGTCTAGCCTGGGCACTGAAGACCTGTGTGACACAGCCTGAGCCCAGACCTCCCTACCGACACCCAGACATCTGGCTATACACTGAGCACATTGGACCTGCCATGGCCTTAGGTCATCATCTCTTCCCAACCTCGGTTTTCAGGCTTCAGAACCTAGACCTTATCTCCACTCACTCCCCAAGGGTGAATGTGATGCAAAAATGAGAACTCCTCCTTCCACATGCCCAGAATCCTTGAGGTTGGCATGTTGTCCAATGGTCAGTGTAGGAGAAACCAGTATGCTCAGGTGGCCTTGCCCATGCTTGAGGGCCACATTGGACACAAACACGCATTGTGACCCTCAGTGTGTGCCCTGTCCTCAATTAAGGCCTCTCAGTGGCTGGAACAAGAGCCCGCATATGAGGCTTGCAATGCCCCTTGTCCCCCAATCTTAACCAGA
Organism: Neogale vison; assembly: GCF_020171115.1. NCBI lineage: Eukaryota > Metazoa > Chordata > Mammalia > Carnivora > Mustelidae > Neogale > Neogale vison. Next base: position 91,828,116 of record NC_058097.1, read on the forward strand.
TATCGAGATGTCTAGTCAACCCGACTCACGGTTCTGCTTTGGAATCCCTCTATGGTGGGACACCTGAGGTAAAAAAAATACCGAAAAGACTTTTCCCATCCATAGAATGAACTAAACACTTGGGATCGGGCCAAACCCCCAGAGAGAAAAACTCGTCCATGGCCCTTGAGGCCACATCGACATTCCACGGCCATGGCTGACACAAAATCCAGAGACAAAAGCCTGAGCAAGTGCCTCACACTGGCCTTTTGTAAAAAGCCCGAAAAATTCTTCTCACGGTCTGTAGATCGGGCCTGCCATACCTCTGTTCCCAAACCTAATCCAAGTTTGTGTTTTCAGACTTCTGTCACCATAGCCCTGGCCCATACACTTTCCAGGATGGGGGCCCTGGAGCCACATGCCAGGACTGTACCTGCCCTCTCCAAGGGAATTCTGCCCATTCCATTGACCACAACCATACAAATTAGAGGAACCTCCAAAATCTTCAAAGCTATCCCAGTGGTGTATGTCATCCGGGACAAACAGGGGCGATCTGCCACCAACTGAACAACTACCTCCACTCAGACACGTAGGCAGATATCCCCAGAGAAAAATATTGAACCTGACAGTACCCTAGACCCTAATCAGATCCATTGCTTTGGTTTCCAGTCATCTCTCCCCAGAGCCCTGGTTTCCAATACCAGCATATGGGGTTTCCTGAGGCACCAATCACAACAAATGTCATCTCCACATGGGAAACTTGCTCATTGGAGCTGTGTCAAAACCTCAGGTTAGGAGAATCCTTCAGGGATCTGGTGCCACCACCCCATTCCAAGGTCACCAAGGACACAAACCCACATTGGGACCCATCTGCAGGAGAGTCCATTTCAACTCAGCCCCCTCAGTTGCTCCCCCTGAGCCAGCAATCAAAACTGTCTTTTTGCTAGGAGACTTTTGGAATGCGAGGCGGTCTGACCAGGCATCATCTCTTCCCAACCTCAGTTTTCAGGCTTCAGAAGCTAGACCTTATCTCCAATCACTGCCCAGTGGTGAACGTTATGCAGAAATCAAAACTCTTCCTTCACCGTGCCCAGAATCCTCCTGGTTGGCATGTTGTCCAATGTTCAGTGTAGGAGAAACCAGCATGCCCAGGTGGCCCCGCCCATGTTTGAGGGCCGCGTTGGGCTCAAACACGCATTGTGACCCTCAGCGTGTGCCCTGTCCTCAAGTAAGGCCTCTCAGTGGCTGGAACAAGAGCCCACATATGGGGATTGCCATGCCCCTAGGACCAAATATTAACCAGATATCGGGTTGTCCACTTGCCCCTTCCCAGGGCTCTGCTCTGAAATCCCTCTTTTGGTGGGACACCTTAGGTTAAAAAAAAAAAAAAAACAGAAAGGACTCCACCATCCCACAGAATGAACCCAAACTCTTGGAGTCTGGCCAAATCCCTGAGAGGGAATCTCAGTCATGGACCATGAGGCCACCCCGTCATTCCACGGCCATCATTGACACAAAATCCAGTGACAAAAGCCTGAGCAAGCACCTCACACTCTCCCTTTGTTCATTTCCCAAAGAGTTCTCCTCAAGGTCTGTAGACCGTGCCTGCCAATCCTACATCCCTTAATCTAAGCCAAGTTTCTGTTTTCAGACTTCTGTCCCCACAGCCCTGGCCCACACACCCTCCAGGCTGGGACCCCTGGAGCCACACCTCAGGACTGTGCCTGCTCTCTCCAAGGGAATTCGGCCCATTCCATTGTCCACAACCATATAGATTAGGAGAAACTTTCAAAGACCCCGAGGACTTCCCAATAGTGTTGGCCGTCCAGGAAAAACAGGGGCTATGTGACACAAGCTGAGCAACCACCTCCAGTAAGAACCGTAGACTGATGTACCCAGAGAATCAGATTGAACCGGACAGACCCCTAGGCCCTAATTGGATACATTTTTGGTTTCCAGACATCTCTCCTCAGAGTCCTGGTTTCCAATACCAGCATATGGGGGATTCCTGAGGTACTCATCAGAACAAATCTCGACTCCATATTAGAAACGTAGTTTTTGGAGCTCTGTCAAAACCTCCGGTTAGGAGAATCCTTCAGGGCCCCAGATCCACCGCCCCATTCCAAGGTCTCCATGGACACAAATGCACAATATAACCCATCCTCAGGAGAGTCCATTTCAACTCAGCCCCCTCGGTTGCTCCCCCAGAGCCAGTAGTTTGAACCTGCCTTGTCGCTAGGAAATAATTGGAATGTGAGGCGGGCACACCACACATCCATCCTTAGAATCCTGCTCTGGAGTCGTTCCATATGGGAACTCTGGAAGCCATCCAACTGTTCTCGAGGATCCTAGAGAAGGAATCCTTGTGGTTTGGAGCATCTCACGACTCCCAACGTGGGAATACCTACAAGGCCTCTTGAGACCCTCCCTCTTCATTAAGGGGCCATCATGGACAGAAACTCCAACCTGAGCCAAAGTCAGATGCTCACCCTGAGTTCAGATGTACAAGATCTCTATTAAGCTCTGCAGAGTGTGCCTGCCATGCCCTTGCCTCGAACCTAAGGTTGCTTGTGTTCTCAGGCTACGGTCCTCACACTCTTGGCCCACAAACCCTCGAGATTGGCAATTCAGGAGCCACAATGCAGCACTCTGCCTGCGCTCCAGAAGAAAAACTTTGACCTATGGGGCTACCGGAAACCCCAAATGAGGATCAACCTGCATGCCAATTGACTGTACCCCAATTATACAGTCTACGCTGGGCACTAATGCCCTGTGTGACACAACCTGAATCCGGACCCCACGACCAACATCCAGACAGCTGGCCGCACACTGAGCACAACTGACCCGCCATGGCCTTAGGTCATCATCTCTTCCCACCTTCGGTTTTCAGGCTTCAGAACCTAGACCTTATCTCCAATCACTGCCCAAAGTTGAAAATGATGCAGAAATCAGAACTCCTCCTTCTGCATGCCAGAAACCATGTGATTGGCATGTTGTAGAACATCCAGAGTAGGAAAAAACAGCTTGGCCCCTGAGGCCCCACCCATGTTTGAGGGCCAGGTTGGGCACAAACTATCATTGTTATACTCAGTGTGAGACCTGTCCTCAAGTAAGGCCTCTCAGTGGCTGGACCAGGAGCCCGCATATGGGGCTTGCCATGCCCCTAGGCCCCCATTCTGAACCAGAGGTCGGGTTGTCCAGTCGCCCATCCCCAGTGCTCTCCTCTGAAATCAGTCTTTTGGTGGGACACTTGAGGTAAATTAACAGAAAGGACACCTCCCATCCCAAAGAATGACCCCAAACTCTTGGAATCAGTCTAAATCCCAAGAGATGGATACTCGTCCATGCCTGATGAAGCCACCTTGACATTCAACGGCTATCGGTGAAGCAAATCCAGAGACAAAAGCTTGAGGAAGCACCTCACATTCGCCCCTTGTTCATATCACGAAGAGTTCTCCTCACCATCTGTCGATCGTGCCTGCCGTACCTACACCCCAAATCTAAGCTGAGTTTGTGTTTTCAGACTTCTGTCCCCACAGCCCTATTCCACACACCCTCCAGAATGGTGCCCCTGGAGCCACACTTCAGGACTGTTCCTGCCCGCTACATGGGAATTCTGCCCATTTCATTGGCCCCAACACTACAGATTCAGAGAACCCTCCAAAGACTCTGAGGCCATTCCAATACTGTGGGCCGCCTGGGACATACATAGGCGATATGACACAAGTCATGCGCAACTATCTCCACTCAGACCCGTAGACAGAAGTCCCCAGAGAAAAATATTCAATCAGACACGCCCCTAGGCCCTAATCGGATCAATTGTTTTGCTTCCAGATATCTCTCCTCAGAGTCCTGCTTTCCAATACCAGGATATGGGGGTTTCCTGAGGCACTGATCATAACAAATCTCATCACCACATGGGAAATTTGCTCAATGGAGATGTGTTAAAACCTCTGGTTAGGAGAATCCTTCAGTGCCCCAGTGCCACAGCCCCATTCCAAGGTCTCCATGAACAAAAACCCACATTATGACCGATCCTCAGGAAGAGTCCATTTCAACGCAGCCCCCTTGGTTGCTCCCCCAGAACCAACAGATCGTACCTGTCTTGCCAAGAAGATAAAATTGGAATGTGAGGCGGGCTGCACAGGCATCCATCCTTAGAACCCTGCTCTGGAGTCATTCCAGATAGGAGGTCCTTGAGCCATCCAACAGGTCTCAATTGTCCTGCAGAAGGAATCCTTGTGGTTTGGAAATTCTCACAACTCCCACCGAAGGAAAATATCCATGGCCACATGATGTGCCCCCCCCTTCATGAAAAGGCCATCATGGACAGAAACTCCAACCTATGCCAAAGTCTGATCCTCGCCCTGACTTCAGATACACGAGATCTCAATTTAGCTCTGCAGAGTGTGAATGCCATGCTCTTGCCTCAAAAACCTGGACTAGCCTGTGTTCTCAGACTTCTGTCCTCACACTCCTGGGCCACAAGCCCGCCAGTTTGGGAATTCCGGAGCCACAATGCAGCACTCTGCCTGCCCTCCAGTAGAAAAACGTTGCCCTATGGGGCCACCCAGGAACTCCAAAAGAGGATCAACCTGAACTCCACTTGACTGTACCCCAATTATATAGTCTAGCCTGGGCACTAATGCCCTGTCTGACACAGCCTGAGCCTGGATCTCCCGACGGAAACCAAGACAGCTGGGGCCACACCTCAGGACTGTACCTGCCCTCTCCAAGAAAATCATTGGCCACAACCCTACAATTAGGAGAAAGCTCCAAAGACCCCAAGACCATCCCAATAGTGTCGGCCGCCTGGGACAAACGGGGCGATCTGACACCAGCTGAGCCACGACCGCCACTCAGGACCATAGGCAGATGTTTCCAGAGAAGAAGATTGAAGTACAGGCCCCTAAGACCTAATAGGATCAATTGCTTTGGTTTCCAGGCATCTCTCCTCAGATGCCTTGTTTCCAATACCATCTTATTGTGGTTCCTGAGGAACGAATCAGAACAAATCTCAACTCCACATGGGAAACTTGCCTTTGGAGCTGTCTCAAAAACTCCGGTTAGGAGATTCTTTCAGGGCGCCGGCGCCACGGCCCCATTCCACGTTCTCCATGGACACAAACCAACATTATAACCGATCCTCAGGAGAGTCCATTTCAACTCAGCCCCCTCGGTTGCTCCCCCAGAGCCAGTCGATCGAACCTGCCTTGTCACTAGGAGAAAATTGGAATGCGAGTTGGGCTGCCAAGGCATCCATCGTTAGAACCCTGCTCTGGAAAAGTTCCTTATGGGGCGTCCTGGATCCATCCAACAGGTCTTGACTGTCCTGCAGAAGGAATCCTTGCAGTTTGGACTATCACACAATTCCAACTTGGGAAAACCTCCATGACTTCGTGATGCACCCCCACCTTCATGTCAGGGAAATCATGGATAGAAACTCCATCCTGAGCCAACGTCTGATCCTTGCCCTGACTTCAGATGCACAAGATCTCGATTCAGCTCTGCAGAGTATGCCTGCCATGCCCTCGCCCCGAAACCTAAGCCTAGCTTGTGTTCTCAGAAATCCGTCCTCATACCTCTGGCCCACAAGCCCTCCATTGGGAATTCTGGAGACAGAATGCCCTCCAGAAGAAAAACGTTGCCCTATGAGGCTACCGAGAAACGCCAAATGAGGATAACCTGCATGCCACTTGACAGTACCCCAATTATACAGTGTAGCCTGGGCACTAAAGCCCTGTCTGACACAGCCTGAGCCCAGAACTCCCGACCGACACCCAGACAGCTGTCCGTACACTGAGCACATCAGACCCGCCATGGCCTTAGGTCATCATCTCTTCCCAAACTCGGTTTACAGGTTTCAGAACCTAGAACTTATCTCCACTCACTACCCAGGGGTGAACGTGATGCAGAAATCAGAATCCTCCTTCCCCAAGGCAAGAAACCTTGTGGTTGGCCTGTTGTCCAAAATTCAGTGTAGGAGAATCCAGCGTGGCCCATGAGGCCCCACCCATGCTTGAGGGCTGCAATGGGCACAAACACACATTGTGACCCTCAGCATGAGCCCTGTCTGCAAGGAAAGCATCTCAGGGGCAAGAACAAGAGCATGCATATGGGGCTTTCCATGCCCTTAGTCCCCCAATCTTAACCAGAGTTTGAGATGTCTAGTCTCCACTACTCAGGGCTCTGCTCTGGAATCCTTCTATGGTTGGACATCTGAGGTTAAAAAAAAAAAAAATACTGAAAGGACTCCTCCCATCCATTGAATTACCCCAAACACTTGGGATTGGGCCAAATCCACAGAGAGAAAGACTCGCCAATGGCCCATGAGGCCATCCCGACACTCCATAGCCACTGTTGACACAAAATCCAGAGACAAAAACCTGGACAAGCGCCTCACACTTGCATTCCTTGCACGCCTCACACTTTGTTCATAGCCTGAAAAATTCTCCTCATGGTCTATAGATTGGGCCTATCATACATATGTCCACAAACCTAAGCCCAGTTTGGGTTTTCAGACTTCTGTCAACACAGTACTAGCCCACACACCCTTCAGGCTGGGGCCCCTCGAGCCACACTTCAGGACTGCCTGCCCTCTCCAGGGGAATTCTGCCCACTCCATTGGCCACAACTCTACAGATTAGGAGAAACCTCCAAAGTCCCCGAAGTCATCCCAATAGTGTAGGCTGCCCAACACAAACAGGGGCATTCTATCCCAAGGTGAGCAATTACCTCAACTCAGACCCGTAGATAGATATCCCCAGAGAAGATTGAACCGGACAGGCTCCGAGGCCCAAATTGGATCCATTGCTTTTGTTTCCAGGCAGCTTACCTCAGAGGCCTGGATTCCAATACCAGCATATGTGTTCTTCCGGAGGTAACAATCAGAATAAATCTCATCTACACATGGGAAACGTGCTTTTTGGAGCTGTGTCAAAACCTCCAGTTAGGGGAAAACTTCAGGTCCCTGGAGCCACCGCCCCATTCCAAGGTCTCCATGGACACAAACCCACATTATGACCCATTCTCAGGATAGTCCATTTCAACACAGCCCCATCGGTTGCTCCCCCAGAGGAAGCAGTTCAAACCTGCCTTGTCGCTAGGGGACAATAGGAATGCGAGGCAGGGTCTCCAGGCATCAATTCTTAGAACCCTGCTCTGGCGTCCTTCCGTATGGGACGTCCTGGGGCCATCTGACCGGACTCGACTATCCTGTAAAAGGAATCCTTGCCGATTGGAGCATCTTACAACTTCCATCGTGGGAAAGTCACCATGGCCCAATGATGCCCCCACCTTCATGAAGGGGCCATCCTGAACAGAAACGCCAACCTGAGCCTACGTCTTATCCTCGCCCTGACTTCAGATGCACGGGATCTCAATTTAGCTTTGCAGAGTGTGCCTGCCGTGCCCTTGCCCCGAAACCAAAGCCTAGCTTGTGTTCTCAGACTTCCTTCTTCACACTTCTGGCCCTCAAGCCCTCTAGTTTGAGAATAAAAGAGCCACAGTGAAGCACTCTTCCAGCCCTCCAGAAGAAAAACGTTGCCCCTGGGGCTACCCAGAAACGCCAAATGATGATTAATCTGCATGCCACTCAACTGTACACCAATTATACTGTCTACCATGGGCACTAATGCCCTTTCTGACACAGCCTGAGCCCGGACCTCCCGACTGACACCCAGACAGCTGGGGCCACAACTCATTACTGTGCCAGCCCTCTCCAAGGGAATTCTTCCCATTTCATTAGCCACAACCCTACAGCTTAGGAAGAAACTCCAAAGTCCCCGAGACCAGCCCCATAGTGTTGGCCTCCCGGGACAAACAGGTGCGATCTGACACAAGCTGGGCGATGACCTCCATTCTGAATTGTAGACAGAGGCTCTCAGAGGAGAGTGTTGAAGCGGAAAGGCCCCTAGGCCCTAAACAGATCCATTGCTTTGGATTCCAGGCATCTCTCCTCAGATGCTTGGTTTCCAATACCAGCTCACGGGGGTTCCTGAGGCACCGATCAGAACAAATCTCTTCTCCACATGGGAAACCTGCTCTTTGGATCTGTCTCAAAACCTCAGGTTAGGAGAATTCTTCAGGGCAACAGAGCCACTGCTCCATTCCAAGGTCTCAATGGACACAAACCCACATTATGACCGATCCTCAGGAGAGTCCATTTCAATTCAGCCCCTCGGTTGTTCCCCCAGCGCCAGCAGGTCGAACCTGCCTTGTCACTAGGAGGCAACTGGAATGCGAATTGGGCTGCCCAGGCATCCATCGTTAGAACCCTGCTATGGAGAAGTCCGTTATTTGACGTCCTTGATCCATCCAACAGGTCTCGACTGTCCCGCAGAAGGAATCCTCGTGGTTTGGAGCATCAAGCACTCACACAGTGGGAAAACATCCAAGTCTTCCTGATGCCCCACCCCACCTTTATGTCGGGGAAATCATGGACAGAAACTCCAATTTAAGACAAAGTCTGATCCTCGGCCTGACTTGAGATGCACGAGATCTTGATTCAGCTTTGCAGAGTGTGCCTGCCGTGCCACCACTGGGAAACCTAAGCCTAACTTGTGTTCTCAGACTTCCGTCCTGAAACTCCTGGACCACAAGCCCTCAAGTTGGGAAATCTGAAGCCACAATGCAGCACTCTGCCTGGCCTCTGGAAGAGAAATATTGCCGTATGTGGCTACCCAGAAACCCCAAATGAGTATCCACCTGCATGCCACTAGACTGTACCCCAATTATACAGTGTAGCCTGGGCACTAATGCCCTGTCTGAAACAGACTGAGCCCGGACCTTCTGACCGATACCCAGACAGCTGACCACACACTGAGCACTTTGGACCCTCCAGGGCCTTAGGTCTTCATCTCTTCCCAACCTCGGTTTTCAGGCTTCAGAACCTAGCCCTTATCTCTACTCACTGCCAAGCAGTGTACGTGATGCAGAAATCAGAACTTTCCCTTACCCATGGCCAGAAACTTTGTGGTTGGCATGTTGCCCAACGTTCAGTATAGGAGAAACCAGCGAGGGCCATGAGGCCCCGCCCATGCTTGAGGCCGCATTGGGCACATTGGAGCTTGTGTCTATGATGACCAACAAATGTAGGGGTGGTGTCAAGAATCCAAAGATGATACCCCACGCTGTGGCTTGTGAGATGCTCTAAACAGCAAGGTTTCCTTGTACTGGACAGGTAGAGCCTGGTTTATTAAATCTAGTGTCCCCCTGTGGAAAATTTGGGTAGCAGAGCTCTCCCGCATGGATGCCTGGAAAGCACACCTCCATTGACCTTGCAGCTGAGGAACAAGGCATGTTCGTTCTAGTGGCTCTGGGGTGAAGGACCAAGGTCTTGAGTTGACATGAACTCTCTTGCAGATGAGTGACAATGCTGGATTGTTACCAGGGAGATCTTAGAATGTGCTGGTGGCTAAGGTGCCCAGCAGGGTTCTCCTACATTGAGGGTTTGCCACAGGTCGAAGAGCACGGTTTCCTTTTTGGGACAAGAGGTGTTCTGTTGTGTGGCTCAGGGACCACCTGTTGTATCATAAGTTGGTGTTCCAGAACAGGGCCCTGAGTATAGATGCCTGAAAACCTAATCTAGGGTTCCAGTGGGGTACTAGGGGCATGTCAGGTTCAATCTTCTGACTCAGGGCATTTACTTGGCTCTCTGAATGGATGTAGGTGATCAGGATGTTTCACACTGCACATTTTCATCTTGAGTGAATGCCAATGTGGGGGTGGGCTCAAAGGCCTTGCAGGTTTAGCCTAATCTGGAAGGTTTGGACAAATATGATGGGCACAGTTTCCATGGAGATGGCAGGCACAGTCCTTTGGGGTTGCTCCAGAGTCCCCATCCTGGAGGGCATATGAGCCATGGTTTTAAGAGAGAAGTCTGCAAACACAAATTCGGGTAAGGGTTAGTGGCGAGGTGATTGCAGGACCAATGCCAAGACCTGGAGGGAAGCTCATAATGAATTGTAATAGGGTGACTGGAAGGCAGTAGCACAGGCTTTTTTATCTGGATTGTGTGTCCCAGATGGCCTCGGAATGCAGCTGTGCTCTCATGGGTCCATGGGAGCTTTGTCCTTTCTAAGGATCCAGGTGGCTCCCCCTAGTTTGGTGGCTATTTCAGGGAAGGGAACCGTGTGGTTTTCTAACTTAGGGGTGCCCCAAAACAGGGATTCTAGAGAGGGGTTCTGGGTCTGGGCGCCTGGAAATCCCACCAAGAGGTAGGATTTGGGCCTAGGGGCGTATGAGGCCTGCAATGCAAGATCCTGGTGGTGCAACTGAGCGGGCTTGTTTGAAAGCATGCTCAGGCTGAGGGTCACAATGCCTGTTTATGCCCAGGGCGGCCCTCAGGAGTGGGCGTGATCTCATTGGCTCTGCAGTTTGCTCCCACTTTGAGGATTGGACAACCCTCCCAACTGCCAGGATTCCTGCCATGGTGAAGGAGGAGTTCTCTATTCTGCTTTAGATTCCCCTATTGGCAAGGATTTCAGCAAAGGTCTGTGGACAGATGTCTGAATACCAAGGATGGGTAGAGCTGACGGACTTGGGTCATGGCTGGTCTCACATCCTGGATATGGGGCCCACTCTCTTCGTGGCTGACAGTAGGTTGGGGCTCAGGCTCTCCCAGACACAGGTCTAGTGCCCAGGGAAGCCTATAAATTGGGGAACCCTCAAGGGCCGAGCAGATTGATACTATAGGAGGGTACCTGGGAAGACTCACTAGGCACTACATTTTACTATAGTGAAGGCAGAATGGTGGGTTGTGGGTCCAGAATTCCCTTTCACCAGGACTTGAGGACCAGTAGGGTGAGGATGAAATTGCAAACACTAGCTAGGGTTCAATTCAGTGCTAAGCAGATGGTAGTTCCAATGTGCAGCAGATAATTCGAGATATTCAGCACCTGAGTTAGATTTCATGTCAGATGTTTGCTCACACTGGAGTTTGTGTGTATGATGACCATCCAATGGAGGGGTGGCATCAAGAGGCCATGGAGGATTTTCCATGCTGAGTCTTGTGAGATGCTCCAAACAGCAAGGTATTCTTCTACAGTACAGGTGGAGCCTGGTTTGTTTGCTCCATGGTCCACCATGTGGAAAGTGTGGGTAGTAGAGCTCTCCCGCATGGATGCCTGGAAAGCACACCTCCATTGACCATTGCAGCTGAGGAACATGGCAAGTTCCTTCTGGTGGATCTGGTGTGAAGGTCCAAGGCCTTGAGTTGACATGAAATCTATTGCAGATGGGTCACAATGCTGGTTTGTTACCAGGGAGAAATTAGGTTGTGCTGGTGGCTAAGGTTCCGTGCAGGCTTCTCCAAATCTTCAGGTTTGGCAAAGGTTGAAGCGCACAGTTTCCTTCTGGGGACAGGAGATGTTCTGTTGTGTGGCTCAGGGACCACATGTTGTATCATAAGTTGGTATTCCAGAACAGGCCTCTGAGGACAGATGCCTGAAAACCTAATCTAGGTTTCAAATGTGGTCCTAGGGGCATGTATGGTTCAGTCTTCTGACTATGAACCATTGACTTGGGTGTCTGCCTGGATGTATGTGATCAGGTTGTTTCAGAATGCGCATTTGCATACAGAACGGCCAACAATATTGGGGTGGTCTCAGGGTCCTCAGGTTTCTCCTAATCTGGAAGGTTTGGGCAACTGTGATGGGCACCATATCCTGGGGGATGGCAGGCACAGTCCTGTGGTGTGACTCCAGAGACTGCATCCTGGAGGACATGTGAGCCATGGTATTGTTTGAGAAGTCTGCAAACACAAGTTCGGGTTAGGGTTAGTGGCTAGGTGATCGCAGGCCCAATGCCTACAACTGGAGGGCAGCCTGCCAGGAACTGTAATTAGGGTGACTGGAAGGTGGTGGTACAGGCTTTTCTACCTGGATTGTTTTTCCAGGATGGCCTCGGAATGCAGGTGTGGTCTCCTGGAGCAATGGGAGATTTTTCCTCTCTATGGATCCTAGCATCTCCCTAAGTTTGGTGGCTTTTGGGGGAGGGAAGGGAAGAGTGCTGTATTCCATCTAAGGGGTATCCCAAAATAGGGGTTCCAGAGACAGGCTCTGGGTCTGGGTGCCTCAGAAATCATACCAAGGGTTAGAATTTGGACATAGGTGTGTGGCGGGCTTTCAGTGCTGGATCCTGGTGGTGCAACTGAGAGGGGATGTTGGAAAGCATGCGAAGGCTGAGGGTCACAATGCTTGCTTGGGCCCAGGGTGGGTCCTCAGCCATGGGCATTGTCACAATGGACATGGTGGACAAGCTAGCTCTAACTTTGAAGGTTGGACACACGTTTCCAATAGCCAGGTTTCCTGCCATTGGCAAGTAGGAGTTCTCTATTATGCTTCTGCTTCCCCCATTGGCAGGGATTACAGCAAAAGTCTATGGATTGGTGCCTGAATACCAAGTATGGGTAGAGATGATGGACTTGGGCCATTGCCAATCTCACATGCTGTTTATGGGGCCCACTCTCTGGGTGGCTGACACTAGGTTGTGGCTCAGGCTTTGTCAGACACAGCACTAGTGGGCATCCTATAATCAGGGTTCCCTTGATGGCCAAAGATTGATTGTCATGTGGGGTTTCTGGGCAGACTCACCAGGCACTTCTTTCCTTGGGGAAAGCAGAATGCTGCGTTGTGGCTCCAGAATTACTCATCAAGAGGGCTTCTGGACCAGTAGGGTGAGGATGGTATTGTAAACACAAGCTATGGTTCAATTCACTGCCAAGCAGAAGGCATTTCCAATGTGCAGAGGCTGCTTTGAGATATCCAGCACATAGTGTAAGGGCGGATGTCAGATGTTTGTTCACGCTGGAGTTTGTGTCTATGATGACCCACTCATGGAGTGGTGGCATCAAGAAGCCATGCAGGATTTCCCACACAAAGGCTTGTGAGATGCTCCAAACAGCAAGATTTCCTTCTTTTGGACAGGTGAAGTGTGGTATGTTTGCTCCAGGTTCCGCATCTGGAAAGTGTGGGTCACAGAGCTCACCCGCATGGATGCCTGGAAACCACACCTCCATTGACCATTGCAGTTCAGGACCATGGCAGAATCGTTCTTATGGCTCTGGGGCAAAGTATCAACGCATTGAGTTGACATGGAATCTCTTGCAGATGGGTCCAGTGCTGGTGTGTAACCAGAGAGATCTTAGAATGTGCTGGTGTCTAAGGTGTCGTGCAGGATTCTCCTACCCTGAGGGTTTGGCAAAGGTCGAAGAGCACAGTTTCCTTCTGGGGACAGGAGATGTTCTGTTGTGTGGCTCAGGGACAACATGTTGTTTCATAAATTGGTAGTCCAGAACAGGACTCTGAGGTCAGATGTCTGAAAACCTAATCTAGGATTCCAATGAGGTCCTAGGGGAATGTCATGTTCAATATTCTGACTCAGACGATTGATTTGGCTGACTGCATGGATGTAGGTGATCAGGGTGATTCAGACTGGGCATTTGCGTCCAGTGCTGCGACAATATTAGGGTGGATCAGGGGCCTTTCAGGTTTCTCCTATTCTGGAATGTTTGGGCAACTGTGATGGATACAGTTTTCTTGGGGATGGCAGGCACAGTCCTGTGGTTTGGCTCCAGAGAACCTATCATTGGGGGCATGTGAGCCATGGTTTTGGGAGAGAAGTCTCTAAACACAAATTTAGATTAGGGTTAGTGGCCTGGTGATCAAGGTCCAATGCATAGACCTGGAGAGAAGCTCATCAGAAACTGTAATTAGGGTGACTAGAAGTCAGTAGTGCAGGCTTTTCTATCTCAGTTGTGTGTCCAGGATGACCTCGGAATGCACGTGTGGTCTCATGTGTCCATGGGAGACATTTCCCCTCTAAGGATTCTGGTGGCTCTCCATAGTTTGGTGGCTTTTTCGGTGAGGGAAGAGTGCTGTTTTCCTACTTAGGGGTGACCCAATATAGGGATTCCAGAGATGGGCTCTGGTCTGTGCACCTGGAAAATCCCACCAGTGTTAGGATTTGGGCTTAGGGGTGTACCAGGCCTGCAATGCGGGATCCTGGTGGTGCGACTGAGAGGGCTTTGAAAGCATGCTCAGGCTGAGAGTCACAATGCTTATTTGTGGCCAGGGCGGCCCTCAGGAATGGGCGTGGTCTCATTGGGAATGCAGCTGGCTCCACTTTGAGGGTTGGACATCCATCCCAACAGCTAGGTTTCCTGTCGTGTGGAAGGCAGGGTTCTCTATTGTGCTTCATGTTCTCCCAGTTGCAGGGATTCCAGCAAATGTCTGGGGACTAGTGCCCGGAATAACAAGGATGGGTAGAGATGACAGTCTTGGGCCTTGGCCAGTCCCACATGCTAGATATGGGGCCCACTTTCTGGGTGTCTGAAACTAGGTTGGGTCTCAGGGTCTGTAACTAGTATCAGGGAAGCCTATAATTGGGGTTCCCTCGAGAGCCGAGCAGATTGATCCTAATGTCGAGTTTCTGGGCAGACTCACCAGGCACTTCTTATTACTAAGGGGAAGGCAGAATGCTGCGTTGTGGTTCCAGAATTCCCTATCAAAAGGGCTTGGCAACCAGTTGGGTGAGGATGGAATTGTAAACACAATCTACGGTTCAGTTCAGTGCCAAGCAGAAGGCAATTCCAATGTGCAGCAACTTATTCGAGATATCCAGCACCTGAGTAAGGCGGAATCAGATGTTTGCTCACAGTGGAGTTTGTGTCTGTGATGACCAAAAAATGGAGGTGTGGCCTCAAGAGGCCATGGAGTGTTTCCCAAGCTGAGGCTTGTGAGATGCTCCAAACAGCAATGTTTCCTTCTACTGGACAGTTGGAGTCTGGTTTATTTGCCTCAGCGTCCCCCATGTGGAAAATTTGTGTAGCAGAGCACTCCAGCATGGATGCCTAAAAAGCACACCTCTATTGACCATTGCAGATTAGGAAAACGGCAGGACCATTCTGATGGCTCTGGGGCGAAGTACCAAGGCCTTGAGTTGATATAGGAACTCTTGCAGATGGGCCACAATGCTGCTTTGTTACCAGGGAGATCTTAGAATGTTTTAGTTGCTAAGGTGCTGAGCAGGATTCTCCTACCCTGAGGGTTTGGCCAAGGTCGAAGAGCACGGTTTCCTTCTGGGGCCAGGAGATACTCTGTTGTGTGGCTCAGGGACACGTGTTGAATCATAAGTTGTAATTCCAGAACATGCCCCGGAGGACAAATGCCTGAAAACCTAATCTAAGGTTCCATTGAGTTCCTAGGGGCATGTCAGGTTCAATCTTCTAACTCAGGACCATTGACTTGGCTGTCTGCCTGGATGGAGGTGATCAGGGTGTTTCAGACTGGGCATTTGCATCCAGAGCGGCCTACAATATTGGGGTGGGCGCAGGGCCTTTGCAGGTTTCTTCTAAACTGGAAGGTTAGGGAAACTGTGACGGGCCCATTTTCCTTGAGGATAGCAGCACAGTCCTGTGGTGTGGATCCTGATACCCCATCCTCGAGGGCATGTGAGCTATGGTTTTGGAGAGAAATCTGCAAACACAAATTCGTGTTAAGGTTAGTGTCGTGGAGGTCACAGACCCAATGCATAGACCTGGAGGGCAACTCGTCAGGAACTGTAATTAGGGTGATGGGAAGGCGGTAGCACTGGCATTTCTATCTGGATTCTTTATCCAGGATGGCCTTGGAATGGAGGTGCGGTCTCATGGGGCCATAATAGACATCTCCTCTCTAAGTATCCTGGTGGCTCTCCATAGTTTGGTGGCTTATTCAGTGAGGGGAGAGTGCAGTTTTCCATCTTAGGGCTGCCCCGATACTGGGATTACAGACATGGGCAATGGGTCGTGGTGCCTGGAAGATCCCACCAAGTGTTAGGATTTAGGTCTAGGTGCCTACCGGGCCTGCAATGAGGGATCCTGGTGGTACAACTGAGAGAGCTGATTTGAACTCATGCTCAGGCTGAGTGTCACAATGCCTTTTTGTGCCCAGGGAGGCCTCAGTAGTGGGCGTGGTCTCATTGGCCATAAAGCTGTCTCCCACTTTGAGGGCTGGACACCCATCCCAACAGCCAGATTTCCCACCACGGGGAAGGAGGAATTCTCTATTGTGCTTCAGGTTCCCCCACGGGCAGGGTTTCCAGCAAAGATGAGGGAAAAGGTGCCTGAAGACCAAGGATGGGTAGAGATGATGTACTATGATACGGGCATTGCTCTCAGTGTGGTTGACATTGGTCTGGGCTCAGGGTCTTTCAGACACAGCACTAGTGGCCAGGGCAGCCTATAAATCGGGGTTCCCTCGAGAGCCGAGCAGATTGGTCATCATGTGGGTTTTCTGGGCAGACTCACCACGCAATTCTCCTTTCTATGGGGAAGGCAGAATGCTGCATTGTGGCTCAAGAATTCCCTATCAAAAGGGCTTGGGGACCAGTAGGGTAAGGATTGAATTGTAAACACAAGCAACAGTTCAATTCAGTGCCAACTGCTAGGCAGTTCCAATGTGCAGTGCCTTATTCAAGATATCCAGCACCTGAGTAAGGCAGAATCAGATGCTTGCTCACACTGGTGTTTGTGTTTATGATGAGCGACAAATGGAGGGGTGGCGTCAAGAGGCATGGAGGATTTCCCAAGCTGAGGCTTGTGAGATGCTCCAAACAGCAAGGTTTCCTTCTCCTAGACAGGTGGAGTCTGGTTTCTTTGCTCCAGGGTCCCCCATGTGGAAAGTTTGGGTAGCAGAGCTTTTCGACTTGGATGCCTACCATGGATACCTCCATTGACCATTGCAGCTGAGAAACATGGCAAGATCTTTCTGGTGGTTCTGGGGCGAAGTACCAAGGCCTTGAGTTGACATGGAATCTCTTGCAGATGGGCCACAATGCTGGTTTGTTACCAGGGAGATATTAGAATGTGCTGGTGTCTAAGGTGCCATGAAGGATTCTTCTACCCTGAGGGTTTGGCACATCTGAAATGCTTTCTGCTTCACATTGAATTGAACCATAGCTTGTGTTTACAATTCCATCCTCATCCTACTGGTTCCCAAGCCCCCTTGATAGGGGATTCTGAGCCACTATGCAAAATACTGCCTTCCCCTTAGAAATAAGACGTGCCTGGTTAGTCTGCCCAGAAACCCCATATGAGGATCAATCTGCTTGGCCCTCGAGAGAACCCCATTTTATAGGCTGCCTTGGCCACTAGTACTGTGTCTGACAGAGCCTGTGACTCGACCTAGTGTTAGCCATCCAGAGAGCAGACCCCCAATCTAGCATGTGGTATTGGTATTGGCCCAAGTCTCTCATCTCTACTCATCCTTGGTAATCAAGCACCTTTCCCCAGACCTTTACTGGAATCCTTGCCAATGGGGGAACCGGGAGCATATTAGAGAACTCCTCCTTCCCCATGGCAGGAAACCTGGCTGTTGGGATTGGTGTCCAAACCTCAAAGTGGGAGCCAGCTGCATGACCAATGAAACCATTACCACACCTGAGGGCTGCCCTGGGCACAAGAAGGCATTGCGACCCTAAGCCTGAGCATGCTTTCAAACGAGCCTCTCAGTTGCCGCACCATGATTCTGCATTGCAGGCCTGGTACGCCCCTAAGCCCAAATCCCAGCCCTTGGTGGGATTTTCCAGCTGCCCAGACCCAGAGCCCGTCTCTGGCATCCCTGTACTGTGGCACACCTAAGATGGAAAAGAGCACTCTTTCCACCCCCAAAAAAGCCACCAAACTATGGGGAGCTCCCAGAATCCTTAGAGAGTAAAAGTATCCTATTGTCCCATGAGACCAGACCTGCATTCTGAGGCCATCCTGAACACACAATCCAGATAGAATAGCCTGTGCTACCAACTTCCAGTCACCCTAATTACAGTTCCTGAGGAGCTTCCCTCCAGGTCTATGCTTTGGGCCTGTGATCACCTTGCCATTAACCCTAACCCGAATTTGGGTTTGCAGACTTCTCTCCCAAAACCATGGCTCACATACCCTCCAGGATGTGGTCTCTGGAGCCACACCACAGGACTGTGCCTGTCATCCCAAAGGATACTGTGCCCGTCACATTTGTCCAAACCTTCCATATTAGGAGAAACCTGAAGGCCCCAGAGACCACCCTAATATTGTCGGCCACTGTGGACGCAAATAGCAGTCTGAAACACCCTGATCACCTACATCCAGGCAGACAGCCAAGTCAATGGTCTTGCATCAGAAGATTGAAACTGACATGCCACTAGGAACTCAGTGGAACACCAGATTAGGTTTTCAGGCATTAGTCCTCAGGGGCCTGTTCTGGAATACCAACTTATGATACAACAGATGGTCCCTGAGCCACACAACAGAACATTAGCAGTCCCCAGAGAAAACTGTGCTCTTGTATCAGTGTGAACCCTCAGCGTATATGAATCCTGAATGTCCCCTTAGCCAACAACACATTCTCAGTTCTCCCTGGTAACAAATGAGCATTGTGACCCATATCCATGAGACTCCATGTCAACTCAAGGCCTTGCTTCTTCGCCCCAGAGCCACCAGAACGAGCCTGCCATGTTCCTCAGCTGCAATGGTCAATGGAGTTCTTCTTTCCAGGTATCCATGCGGGAGAGCTCTGCTACCCAAACTTTCCACATGGGAAACCCTGGAGCAAACAAACCAGACTCTCCCTGTCCAGTAGAAGGAAACCTTGCTGTTTAGAGCATCTCACAAGCCCCAGCGTGGAAAATTCTCCATGGCCTCTTGACGCCACCCCTCCATTTTTCAGTCATCATAGAAACATACTCCAGCAGGAGCAAACATCTGACATCTGCCCTTACTCAGGGGCTGGATTTTCGATTCAACAGCTCCAAACTGGAACTGCCTTTTGCTTGACACTGAATTTAACCATAGCTTGGGTTTACAATACCATCCTCACCCTCATGCTCTACAAGCCCTCTTGATAGGGAATTCTGGAGACACAACGCATCATTCTGCCATCCCCATAGAGAGAAGAAGGGCCTGGTGAGGCTACCCCGTACCCCACATGATGATCAATCTGATCGGCCCTCGAGGGAACCCTGAATAATAGTTCACCCTGGCTACTAGTGTTGTGTCTGACAGAGCCTGAGCCCCGACTTCATGTCATCCACCCAGAGGGCAGGGCCCATATCCAGCATGTGAGTCCGGCCATGGACCAGGGCCATCAACTCTACCCATCCTTGGTATTCAGGCATCTGTCCCCAGACCTTTCCTGGAATCCCTACCAATGGGGGAACCTGAAGCACAATAGAGAACTCCTCCTTCCCCATGTCAGAAATCCTGGCTGTTGGGATGGGTGTTCAACCCTCAGCATGGGAGCCAGCTGCATTGTCAATGAGACTACACCCACTCCTGAAGGCCGTCCTGGGCACAAGTAGGCATGATGACCCTCAGCCTGAGCCTGCTTTCAAACAAACGCTATCAGTTGCCTCTCCAGGATCCCTCATTGCAGGCTTGGTATGCCCCTAGGCCCAAATCCTAAACTTTGGTGGGATATTACAGGGGCCCAGACCCAGAGCCCGTCTCTTGAATCCCTGTTTTGGGGCACCCCTAAGATGGAAAGTAGCACTCTTCCCTTCCCGGAGAAAGGCACCAAATTATTAGGAGTTTCCAGGATCCTTAGAGAGGAAAAATCTCCCATGGACACATGAGACCACACCTGCATTCCGAGGCCATCCTGGAAACAATCCAGATACAAAAGCCTATGCTATTGCCTTCGAGTCACCGTGTTTACAGTTCCTAATGAGCTGCCCTCCATGTCTATTCATTGGGCCTGGGATTACCTCACCACTAATGATAATCCCAGTTTGTGTTTGTAGACTTCCCTCCCAAAACCATGGCTCATATGCCCACCAGGATGTGGTCTCTGGGGCCTCACCACAGGAAAGTGCCTGCCATCCCCAAGAAAATGGTGCCCGTCACAGTTGCCCAAACCCTCCAGATTAGGAAAAGCCTGCCAGGCCCCTGAGCCCACCACAATATTGGAGGCCATTCTGGACCCAAACGTACAGTCTGAAACACCCTGATCACCTCCATCCAGGCAGACAGCCAAGTCAATGGCCCTGAGTCAGATGACTGAACCTGTCATGACCTAGGACTTCACTGGAACCCTAGATTGGATTTTCAGACATCTGTCCTCAGAGTCCTGTTCTGTCATACCAAGATATAATACAACATGTGGTTCCTGATCCCCACAACAGAACATTTCCTGTCCCCAGAAGGAAACGGTGTTCTTGGATCTGTGTCAAACATTCAGGGTAGACAAATCCTGCACGGCCCATGAGCCACCAGCACATTCTATGACCTCCCTGGTAACAAACCAGCATTGTGACCCATCTTAATGATCCTCCATGTCAACTCAAGGCCTTGGTAATTTGCCCCAGAGCCACCAGAATGAACCTGACATGTTCCTACGCTGCAATGGTCATTGGAGGTGTGCTTTTCAGGCATCCATGTGGGAGTGCTCTGGTACCCAGTCTTTCCACATGGAGGACCCTGGAGCAAACAAATCAGACTGCCCCTGTCTGGTAGAAGGGAACCATCTGTTTGGAGCATCTCAGAAGCACCAGCATGGGAAATCCTCCATGGCCTCTTGACACAACCCCTCCATTTGTCGGTCATCATAGACAAAAACTCCAGCATGAGCAAACATCTGGCATCCGCCCTTACTCAGGTGCTGGATTTTCATTTCCACCACTGCACACTGGAACTGCCTTTCACTTGACACTGAATTTAACCATAGCTTGGGTTTAGAATTCCATCCTCAGCCTCCTGGTCCGCAAGCCCTCTTGAGAGGGAATTCTGGAGCCACAAAGCAACATTCTGCCTTCCCCATAGAAAGAAAAAGCCTGGTGAATCTGCCCAGAAACTCCACATGAGGATCAATCTACTTGGCACTTGAGGGAACCTTATTTATAGGCTCCCCTTGGCACTAGTGCTGTGTCTGAAAGAGTCTGATCCAAGACTTAGTGTCAGCCACCCAGAGATCTGAGCCTATATCCAGCATGTGAGACCGACCATGGCCCAATTCCATCACCTCTATCCACCCTTGGTATTCAGGCATCTGTCCCCATACCTTTGCAGGAATCCCTGCCAATGGGGGAGCCTGAAGCACAATAGAGAACTCCTCCTTCCCCATGGCAGGAAACCTGGCTGTTGAGATGGGTGTCCAAACCTCATAGTGGGAGCCAGCTTCATGGCCAAAAAGATCACGTCCACTCATGAGGGCTGCCCTGGGCAGAAGCAGGCATTGTGACCCTCAGCTTGAGCATGCTTTCAAAGAAACGCTCTCAGTTGCGCCTCCAGGATCCCACATTGCATGCCTGGTATGCTCCTAGGCCCAAATCCTAACCCTTGGTTGCGTTTTCCATGTGCCTATACCCAGAGCCCATCACTGGAATCCCTGTTTTGGGCTACCCCTATGATGGAAAACAGCACTCTTCTCTTCCCTGAGAAAGCCATCAAACTATTGGGAGCCTCCAGGATCCTTGAGAGGAAAAATCTCCCATGGACCCATGAGTCCACACCTGCATTCAGAGTCCATTGCGGATACACAATCCAGATACAAGAGCCTGTGCTACTGCTTTCAAGTCACCTGATTTACAGTTCCTGACGTGCTGCCCTCCAGATCTATGCAATGGGCCTGCGAACACCTCGCCACGAACCCTATCCCGAGTTTGTGTTTGCAGATTTCTCTCCTAAAATCATGGCTCACATGCCCTCCAGGATGGGGCCCCTGGCATCACACCACAAGACTGTGCCTGCCATCTCCAAGGAAACTGGGCCCATCACTTGTCTAAACCCTCCTGATTAGGAGAAACATGCAAGGCTCCTGAGCCCACCCCAATTATGGAGGGCACTTTGGACTCAAATGCACAGTCTGAAACACCCTGTTCACCTCCATCCAGGCAGACACCCAAGTCAATGGTCCTGAGTCAGATGATTGAAACTGACATGGCCCTAGGACCTCACTGGAAGCCTAGATTTGGTTTTCAGGCATCTGTCCTCAGGGTCCAGTTCTGGAATAGCACCTTATGATATGACATGTGATCCCTGAGCCGCAGAACAGAACATTTCCTTTCCCCAGGAGGAAGCCATGCTCTTGGACCTGTGTCAAAACCTCAGGGTAGATGAATCCTGCACGGCCCCTTAGCAACCAAAATATTCTATGATCTCCCTGGTAAACAAACCAGCATTGTGGCACATCTTCATGAGACTCCATGTCAACTCAAGGCCTTGGTACTTCGCCCCAGAGCCACCAGAATGAACCTGTCATGTTCCTCAGCTGCAATGGTCAATGGAGTTGTGCTTTCAAGGCCTCCATACTGGAGTGCTCTGCTACACAAATTTTCCACATGAGAAACTGGAGCAAACAAACCAGACTCCCCCTGTCCAGTAGAAAGAAACTTTGATGTTTGGAGCATCTCACAAGCTCCAGCGTGGGAAATCCTCCATGGCCTCTTGACGCCACGCCTCCATTTGTCGGTCATCATAGACACAAATTACAGCATGAGCAAACATCTGACATCCGCCCTTACTCAGGTGCTGGATATTCGAATTAGCCACTGCACACTGAAAATGCCATTCGCTTGTCACTGAATTTATCCATAGCTTGGGTTCACAATTCTATCCTCACCCTACTGGTCCGCAAGCACTTGTGATAGGGAATTCTGGAGCCACAACGCAGCATTCTGCCTTCCCCATAGAAAGAAGAAGGGCCTGGTGAGTCTGCACAGAAACTCCACATGAGGATCAATCTACTCGGCCCTCGAGGGAATCCCGAATTATAGGCAGCCCTGGCCCTTAGTGCTGTGTCTGACAGAGCCTGAGCCCTGACCTCTTGTCAACCACCCAGAGGGTGGGGTCCATATCCAGCATGTGAGACAGGCCAAGGACCAGGGCCGTCATATCTACCCATTCTTGGTATTCAGGCATCTGTCCGCAGACCTTTCCTGGAATCCCTGCCAATGGGGGAACCTGAAGCACAATAGAGAACTGCTCCTTCCCCATTGCAGTAAACGTTGCTGTTGGGGTGGTTGTCCAACCCTCAGAGTAGAGACAGCTGCATCGCCAATGTGACCAGACCCACTCCTGAGGGCCACCCTGGGCACAAGAGGCATTGTGACTCTCAGCCTGAGCATGCTTTCAAACAATCCCTCTCAGTTGCACCACGAGGATCCTGACTTGCAGGCCTGGGATGGCCCTAGGCCCAATCGTAACCCTTGTTGGGATTTTCCAAGTGCTCAGACCCAGAGCCCATCTCTGGAATCCCTGTTTTGGGCACTCCTAAGATGGAAAACATCACTCTTCCCTTCCCCCCCAAACCACCCAACTATTGGTAGCTGCCAAGATCCTTAGAGAAGACAAATCTCCCATGGTCCCATGAAACCACACCTGCATTCCAAGGCCATCCTGGAAACACAATCCAGATAAAAATGCCTGTGCTTCCGCCTTTGAGTCTTCGAACTAATTACAGTTCCTTTGGAGCTGCCCTCCAGGTCTACACATTGGGCCTGTATCACATAACCTTACCCTAACGCGAGTTTGTGTTTGCAGACTTTTCTCCCAAAACCATGGCTCACATGCCTTCAAGGATGAAGTATCTGGTGGCACACCACAGGACTGTGCCTGCAATCCCCAAGGAAACTGTGCCCATCACATTTGCCCAAACCCACCAGATTTGGAGATACTAGCAAGGCCCCTGAGCCCACTCCACTAATGGAGGCCGCTCTGGACACAAATGCACAGTCTGAAATACCCTGAACACCTACATCCAGGCAGAGAGCCAAGTCAATGATCTTGAGTCAGAAGATTGAACTTGACATGCCTCTAGGACCTCATTGAAAATATAAATTAGATTTTCAGGTGTCAGTCCTCAGAGGGCCATTTTGCAATATAAACATATGATACCAAATGTGGTCCTTGAGCCACAGAACAGAACAACTCCTGTCTCCAGAAGGAAACCATTCTCTTGGACCTGTGTCAAACCCTCAGGGTTGGAGAATCCTTCATGGCACCTTAGCTACCAACACATTCTAATATCTCCCAGATAACACCAGCACTGTGATCCATGTGCAAGAGATTCCAAGTCAGCTCAAGGCCTTGTTACTTTGCCCAAGAGCCACCAGAAGGAACCTGCCATGTTCTTTAGCTGCAATGGTCAATGGAACTATGGTTTCCAGGTCCAAATGGTAGGGCTTTGCTACTCAAACTTTCCACATGGGGGACCTGGGAGCAAGCAAATCACACTCCACCTGTCCAGAGGAAGGAAACCTTGCTATTTGGAGTATCTCACATGCCTCAGCGTGGAATATCCTCCATGGCCTCTTGATGTCACCTCTCCATTAGTCAGTCATCATAGACACAAACTTCAGTGTGAGTAAACGTCTGACATCTGCTCTTACTCAGGAGTTGGATGTCTCAAATAAGCCACTGCACATTGGAATGTCTTCCGCTTGGCACTGAATTAAACCGTAGCTTGTAATTACAATTCCATCCTCACCTGACTGTTCCCCATGCCATCTTGATAGGGAATTCTGGAGCCACAATGCTGCATTCTGCCTTCCCCATAGAAAGAAGAAGGGCCTGATGAGTCTTCCCAGAAATCCCACATGAGGATCCTTCTGCTCGGTCCTCGAGGTTACCCCGATTTATAAGCTTCCCTGGCCACTAGTCCTGTGTCTGACAGACTGAGCACCGACCTAGTGTCAGCCACTCAGAGTTTGGGGCCCATATCCAGCATGTTAGTGCAGCCATGGCTCAAGTCCGTCCTTTCTACCCATCCTTGGTACTCAGTCATCTGTCCCCAGACCTTTGCTGTAATCCTTGCCAATGGGGGAACCTGAAGCACAATAGAGAACTCATCCTTCCCCATAGGAGGAAACCTTTCTGTGGGGATGGGTGTCCAAACCTCAGCGTGGGAGTCAGCTACAAGACCAATGAGACCACACCCAGTCATGAGGGCTGCCCTGGGAACAAGCAGGCATTGTGACCCTCACCCTGAGAATGCTTTCAAACAAGCCCTCTCAGTTGCACCACCAGGATCCTGCATTGCAGCCCTGGTACACCCCTCAGCCTGAATCCTGACCCTTGGTAGAATTTCTTGGTGTCCAGTCACAGAGGCTGTCTCTGATATCCCTGTGTGGGACACCCCTAAGATAGAAAACACACTCTTCCATTCACTGAATGGGCACCAAACTAAGCCGATAGTATCCTTAGAGAGGAAAAATCTCCCATGGACCTTTGAGACCATACCTGAATTCCGACGCCATCCTGGACACACAATCCAGATACAAAAGCCTGTGGTACCGCTATCAGGTCACTCTAATTACAGTTCCTGATGAGCTGCCCTCCAGGTCTATGCACTGTGCCTGCGACCACCTTGCCACTAACCCTACACGGAGTTTGTGTTTGCAGACTATTCACCCAAAACCATGGCTCACATGCGCTCCAGGATGGGGTTTTTGGAACCACACCACAGGCCTGGATATGCTATCCCCAAAAAAACTGCCAGTCACAGTTACCCAAACCCTTCAGATTAAGAGAAATCTGCAGGACCCCTGAGTTCACCCCACTATTGGAGGCCGCTCTGGAAACAAATGCGCAGTCTGAAAGACCCTGATCACTTGAATCCAGACATTAACCCAAGTCAATGGTCCTGATCAGAAGATTGAACCTGACATACCCCCTGGACCTTATTGGAACCCTAGATTAGGTTTCAGGCATCTGTCCTCAGAGGCCTGTTCTGGAATACCAACTTGAGATACAACATGTGGTACCTGAGCAACACAATAGAACATCTTCTATCCCCAGAAGAAAACAGGGCTCTTTGACTTGTGCCAAACCCTCAGGGTTGGAGAAACCTGAATGGCCCCTTAGCCACCATCACATTTCTAGATCTCCCTGATAACAAACCAACACTGTGACCCATGGGCAAGAGATTCCAACTCAACTCAAGGCCTTGGTACTTCACCCAAGAGCCACCAGAACGAACCTGCCATGTTCTTCAGCTGCAATGGCCAATGGAGATGTGCTTTCCAGGCATCCATGATGGAGAGCTCTGCTACCCAGACTTTCCACATGAGGGATCCTGGAGCAAACCAACCAGACTCCACCAGTCCAGTAGATGGAAACCTTGCTATTTGGAGCATCTCACAATCCTCAGAGTGGGAAATCCTCCATGGTCTCTTGACGCCACCTCTCCATTGGTAGGTCATCATACACAAACTCCAGTGTGACCAAATATCTGATATCTGCCCTTACTCAGGTGCTGGATGTCTTGAATAAGCCGCTGCACATTGGAATGGCCTTCCTCTTGGCAATGAATTTAACCGAGTCTGTGTATACAATTCCATCCTCACCCGACTGGTCTTCAAGCTCTCTTGATAGGGGATTCTGGAACCACGATGCAGCATTTAGCCTTCCCCATAGAAAGAAGTGCCTGGTGATTCTTCCCAAAAACCCCACATGAGGATCAATCTGCTTGGCCTTAGAGGGAACCCCAATTTATAGGCTACCCTGGCCACTAGTGCTATGTCTGACAGAGCCTGAGCCCCGCCCTTCTGTCAGCCACCCAGAGAGGGGGTCCCATATCCAGCATGCGAGACTGACCATGGCCCAAGTCCATCATATCTACACATCCTTGGTATTCAGGAACAAGTTCAAGACCTAACCCGATCCCGAATTTGTATTTCCAGACTTCTCTCCCAAAACAATGTCTCACATGCCCTTCAGGATGATGTCTCTGGAGCCACACTACAGGACTGTGCCTGTCATCACCATGGAAACTGTGCTTGTCATAGTTGCCCATACTTTCCAGATTAGGAGAACCCTGCAGGGACCCTGAGCCCACCACAATACTGGCAGTCGCTCTGGATGCAAATGTGTAGGTGAAACACCCTGATCACCTACATTCAGGCACAACCAAATCTAGGTCCTGAGTCAGAAGATTTAACCTGTCATGCCCCTAGGAACTTATTGAAACCTTAGATTAGGTTCTCAGGCATATGTCCTCAGAGGCCTGTTCTGGAATACCAACTTATAATACAACATGTGTGCCCTGAGCCACACAACAGAACATCTCCTGTCCCCAGAAGGAAAACATGCACATCAACCGGCACCTAACCTCAGGGTAGGAGAATGCTGCACGGCACATTAGCCACCAGAACATTCTAAGATCTCCCTGGTAACAAACCAGCATTATGGCCCATCTTCAAGAGATTCCATGTCAATTCAAGGCCGTGGTACTTCGCCCCAGAACCACCAAAACGAACCTGCCATGTTCCTCAGCTGCAATGGTCAGTGGAGGTATGCTTTCCAGGCATCCATGTGGGAGAGCTCTGTCACCAAATCTTTCCAAATGGGGGGCCCTGGAGCAAACAAACCAGACTCCACCTGTCCAGTAGAGGGAACCCTTGCTGTTTGGAGCATCTC
This sequence comes from Neogale vison, assembly GCF_020171115.1. NCBI lineage: Eukaryota > Metazoa > Chordata > Mammalia > Carnivora > Mustelidae > Neogale > Neogale vison. The sequence goes on from NC_058097.1 coordinate 91,855,462, forward strand.
CAAAGCTGCAAAATGGGAAATCCTTCATGGCCTCTTGATGCCACCCCTCATTTGTCAGTCTTCATAGACACAAACTCCAGTGTGAGCAAATATCTGACTTCTCTCCTTACTCAGGTGCTGAATATCTTGAAAAAGCCACTGCACATTGGAACTGCCTTCCACTTGGGACTCAATTGAACCGTAGCTTGTGTTTACAATTCCATGCTCACCCTACTGGTCTCCAAGCCTGCTTGATAGGGAATTCGGGAGACACACGGCCGCATTCTGCCTTCCCCATAGAAAGAAAAAGAGCCTGGTGAGACTACCCAGAAACCCCATATGAGGATCAATCTGCTTGGCCCTCGAGGGAACCCCGATTTATAGGCTGCCCTGGACACTAGTGCTGTGTCTTACAGAGCCTGTGATCCGATCTAGTGTCTGCCACCCAGAAAGTGGGTCCTATATCTAGCATGTGGGATGGGCCATGTCCCAAGTCTGTCAACTCTACCCATCCTTTGTATTCAGGCATCTCTCTCCTGACCTTTGCTAGAATCCTTGCCAATGGGGGAACCCGAAGCACAATAGAGAACTCCTCCTTCCCCATGGAAGGAGACCTGGCTGTTGGGATTGGTGTCCAACCCCTAAAGTGGGAGACAGCTACATGGCCAAAGAGATCACGGCCACTCCTGAGGGCCGCCCTGTGCACAAACAGGCATTGTGACTCTCATTATGAGCATGCTTATAAAAAAGCCCTCTTAGTTGCACCAGGAGTATCCCACATTGCAGGCCTGGTACTCCCTTAGGCCCAAATCCTAAAACTTGGTTAGAATTTCCAGGCACCCAGAACCAGAGCTCGTCTCAGGAATCCCTGTTTTGGGGCACCCCTATGATGGAAAACAGTACTCTTCCCTTCCCTGAAAAAGCCACCAAACTATGGAGAGCCCCCAGGATCCTAAGTGAGGTAACGTCTCCCATGGACCCAAGAGAACACAACTGCTTTCAGACTATCCTGGACACACAATCCATATAGAAAATCCTGTGTTACCGCCTTCCAGTCACCCTAATTACACTTCCTGATGAGCTGCACTACAGGTCTATGCATTGGGCCTGCGATTACCTCACCACTAACCCTAACCCGCAATTTTGTTTGCAGACTTCTCTCACAAAACCATGGCTCACATGACTTTCAGGATACGGTCTCTGGATCCACACCACAGGACTATGCCTGCCATCCCGGAGGACAGTGTGCCCGTCAAAGTTGCCCAAACCTTCCAGATTAGGAGAAACAAGCAAGGACCCTGAGCCCACCCCAATACTGTCAGCAGCGCTGGACACAAATGTGCAGTCTGAAACACCCTGATCACCTACATCCAAGCAGACAGCCAAGTCAATGTCCCTGAGTCAGAAGATTGAACCTCATATGCCCCTAGGACCTCATTGGAACCCTAGATTAGGTTTTCAGCCATCTGTCCTCAGGGTCCTGTTCTGGAATACCAACATAGGATACAACATGTGGTCCCTGAGCCACACAACAGAACATCTGTCCCCAGAAGGAAGCCGTGCCCTTCGACCTGTGCCAAACCCTCAGGGTTGGAGAATCCTGCACAGCACCTTAGACACCAAGACATATGCTGAGTTTGTGCGTTGCCCCAAACCACAAGGTTTCCTTCTGTGGGAGAGTTGAGTCCTTTTGGATGGCTCCAGGACGTCCCATACGGAAGGAATGGAGAGCAGGGTTCGAAGGATGGATGCCTGTACAACATACCTCGCATTCCCATTGGCTATTAGCAACAAAACATGTTTGAACTTCTGGCTCTGGAGCAGCTTACTCTGGGAGCTGAGTTGAAATGGACTGTCTTGAGGATCGGTCGTAATGTGGGTTTGTGTCGGTGGAGACCTTGGAATGTGCTGGTGGCTCAGGGCCTTGCAGATTTCGCCTAACTGAAGGGTTTGGTACAGCTCCAATAAGAAAGCTCCCCATGTGGAGATGAGAGAGGTTCTTTTTAATGCCTCAGAAAAGCCCCAGATGCTGGTCTTCAAAACCAGTCCTCTGAGGAGAGACACCTGGAAACGAAAGCTAGGGTTCAGATTAGGGCCTTGGGGTCTGTCTGTTTCAATCTTGTCTTTCGGGACACTGTCTGAGTGTCTACGTGGAGATAATTGCTCAGCTGGTGTCAGTATGCCTCTCTTAGTCCAGGGCGGCCTACACTATTGGCATGGCCTCAGGAGCCTTGGAGGTTTCTCCTAACCTGTAGGGTTGTGGCCACTGGATTGGGCACAGTTCTCTTGGAGAGGACAGGCACAGTCCTTTGGTTCGGCTCCAGAGACCCTAGCCTAGAGGGTGTTTGGGTCCAGGCTGTGGGCACTGAAGTCTGAAAACAAAAACTTGGCTTAGGTGTGGCACCAAGGGTATGGCAGGACGGATCCAGAGACCGAGAGGGGAGCTCCTCGGGTTATGAAAGTCGGGGAGTGGGAGGCAGTCGCTCAAGCTTTTGTCTCTGGATGTTGTGTCTCACATAGCTATGGAATGTAGGGCGGCCTCAGGGGCTATGGAAGAGTCTCCCCCTCTGGCAATTTGACCCAGCTCCAAAGATTTTGGGGACATTTTGTGGGAAGGGTGGAGTCCTGTTGTCTGGCTCAGGTGTTTCCCCAAGAAAGGGAATCCAGATCACAGCCCTGGGTGCAGGCAACTGGAAAACTTGAACTCTGGTGAGGATTGGGAGCATAGGGGCTTGGCAAGCCCAATATGTAGGCTCGTGGTCCAGGCCCTGAGAGGCCTTACTTCGACATAGGGCTCATGCTGAGAGTCACAATTCTAGTTTGTGCTCTAGGCGGCACTCAAGTTTGGGCTTGGCCTCAGAGGCCATGAAGGTTTCTCCTACCCTGAAGGTATGACTCAATGCCAACAGCAAGCTTTACAGCCATGGGGAAGGAGGAGTTCTGATTTGTGCTTCAGGTACCCACCTGTGTGGGGATTTGATATAATATCTAGGTTCAGATGTCTGAAAACCCAGGTTGAAAAGAGATGATGGCCTAAGGTCATGGCGTGTTCAATGTGCTGGGTGTGTGGCCAGCTGTCCTCTTGTCTGTCGGGACGTCTGGCCTCAGGCTGTGTCAGACAGAGCATTAGTGCCCCGGGCAGCCTATCTAATTGGGGTGCAGTCGAGGCCCGAGCAGGTTGATCTCATTTGGGGTTTCTGGAGAGCACCACAGGGCAACGTTTTTCTTCTGGTGGGCAAGCAGAGGGCTGCGTTGTGGTTCCGGAATTCCCAGTCTGCAGGGCTTGTTTGCCAGGAGTGTGAGGAAGGAAGTCTGAAAACACACGCTAGCATTAGTTTTGGGGCCGAGGGTACGGCAGGCCCATACTGCAGAGGCTGAATCTAGATCTCCTGCATCTGAGGTCAGGGCTAGTATCAGACGTTGCCTCAGCTAGAGTTTGTGTCCATGATGGCCCCTTCCTGAAAGGGGTGGGGGCGTCATGAGGTCAGGGAGGTTTCCCTGGGATGGGAGTTGTGAGCTACTCCAAACCTCATGTTTTCCTTCTGCAGGACAGTTGAGTCCTATTGGATGGTTAGAGGATGCCCCATACGGAAAGACTCGAGAGCAGGGGTCTAAGCATGGATGCCTGGAAACACCACTTCACATTCCCACTATTTGGAGGGGACAAGGCAGGCTCAATCTGCGTGCTCTTGGGCGAGCTACCAAAAGGGCTGAGTTGAAATGGACTCTCCTGAGAATGAGTCATAATGTGTGTTGATGGCCATGGAGCCTTTGGAATGTGGCGGTGGCTCAGGGACTCTGCAGGATTCTCCAACCCAAAGTTATTTGACATAACTCCAACAAGGAAGCTTCCCATGTGGAGACGAGAGGTGTTCTGTTTGGTACCTCAGGAAAGCCCCATACGCTGGTCTTCGAACCCAGGCCTTTTAGGAGTGACACCTGGAAACCAAAGCAAGAGTTCAGATTAGGGGCCGGTCCAGTTCAATATTCTGTCCTGTGGACATCTGTCTGCATGCCTGCATGGAGTTAGTTACTCAGCTTGTGTCAGAATGCCCCTGTTTGTCCAGAGTGGCATACAGTAGTGGGATGTCCTCGGTGGCCTTGAGGTATCTCTTATTCTGTAGTGTTGTGACCAATGGAATGGGCAGTTTCCTCAGAGAGAGCGGACACAGTTTTGTGGTATGGCTCCAGAGCATCCCGCCTGGAGGCTGGGTTTGCCAGGGTTGTGGGGACAGATGTCCGAAAACAGAAACTTGGCTCAGGTTTGGAGCCAAGGTTATGGCAGGCCTGATCTCCAGTCCAGGAGGGGAGCTCCTCTGGATATGAAAGGAGGGCGAGTGGGAGGCGGTCGCTCAGGCTATTGTCTCTGGGTGTTGTGTCCACAATGGCCGTTGAATGTAAGGGTTGCCTCATGGGCTGAGGAAGAGTCTCCCTCTCTGAGGATTGGCCAAGCTCCCAAGTGTTTGGGGTCATTCTGTGGGAAGAAAAGAGTACTATTTTCTGCCACAGGTGTCCCGCCAGTAGAGGGATTCTAGAGCAGAACAGTGGGGACTGACAACAGGAATATCCACCATCTGGTTAGTCCTGGGTCCCTATGGGCATGGCAAGCCCCATATGCGGGCTCTTGGTCCAGTCACTGAGATGCGTTACTTGAATAACTCACGCTGAGGGTCACAATGCATGTTTGTGCTCAAGGCGGCCCTCAAGCATGGGCGTGGCCTCATGGGCCATGCAGGTTTCTCCTGCACTGAATGTTTGACTCACTGCCAACAGCAAGTTTTCTTGACATGGGGAAGGAGGAGTCCGGTCTTGTGCGTCAGGTTCCCCCTGTGCAGGGATTGGAGATAAAGTCTAGGTTCCAATGCCTGAAAACCCAGCTTGGGAAGAGATGATGGCTTAAGGCCGTGGTGGGTCCAATGTGCTGGGTGTGCGGCCAGATGTCTCGATATCTGTCGGAAGGTCTGGGCTCAGGCTATGTAAGACAGAGCATTAGTGATGAAGGTAGCTATGCAACTGGGGTGTTGCCGAGGGCCAAGCAGTTTGATCCTCATTTGGGGTTTCTGGGCAACAGTATAGAGAATGTTTTACTTCTGGGGGCAGGTAGAGTCCTTCGTTGTGGCCCCAGAATTCCCAGTCGGGGCTTGTGGGCCAGAAGTGTGAGGATGGAAGTCTGAAAACACAAGCTAGGGTGAGGTTTGGAGCCAAGGGCATGGCAGGCCCAGTCTGCAGAGGCTGCATCGGGATCTCCTGCATCTGGATTCAGGATGATGATCAGACGTCGGATGATGCTGGACTTTGTGTCCGTGATGGCCCCTTCATGAAACGGGAGTTTCATGAGGCCAAGGTGGTTTTCCCACACTGAGTTTGTGAGTTGCTCCAAACCATAAGGTGTCCTTCTGCAGGACAGTCGAGTCCTTTTGGATGGCTAAAAGGACATCCCATACAGAAGGACTGGAGAGAAGTGTAGGAAGGATGGATGCCTGTACAACATACCTCACATTCCCATTGGCTATTTGGAACAAGACATGTTTGATCTGATGGATCTGGGGAAAGCTACCCAGGGTGCTGAGTTGAAATGGACTCTCCTGAGGATGGGTTGTAATGTGGGTTTTTGTGCTTGGAGACTTTAGAATGTGCTGGTGTTTCAGGGTCCCTACAAAATTCGCCTACCTGAAGGGTTTGATACAGCTCCAGTAAGAAAGCTCCCCATGTGGAGATGAGAGAGGTTCTGTTTGGTGTCTCAGGAAAGCCCCATATGCTGTTCTTCGAACCCAGACCTCTGAGGAGTGGCACCTGGAAACCAAAGCAAGAGTTCAGATTAAGCTTAGGGGCCTGTCCAGTTCAATCTTCTGTCTCTGTGGACATCTGTCTGCATGTCTGCATGAATGTAGTTGCTCAGCTTGTGTCAGAATGTCCCTGTTTGTCCAGGGCGGCTTACCATAGTGGGATGTCCCTAGGGGCCTATCCAGTTCAATCGTTTTCTATGTGGATATCTGTCTACGGGTCTGAGTGGAGGTAGTTGCTCAGCTGTTGTCAGATCACTCCTGTTTCTCCTGGGCTGCCTACACGATTGGGATCGCCTCAGTGACTTTGGAGGTTTCTCTTAATTTGCAAGGTTGTGGCTAATTGAATGGGCATAATTCCTTTGGAAAGGGAAGGCACAGTATTGAGGTGTGGCTCCAAGGGCCCAAGTGTGGACGGTGTGTGGGTAAGGGCTTTGGGTACAGAAGTCTGAAAACACAAACTCGGCTTAGGTTCGGGGACATAGGTATGGCAGGCCCGATATACAGACCGTGAGGAGATCTCTTCGGGATATGAAGAAAGAGCGAATGTGAGGCGCTTATTCAGGCTTTTGTCTCTGGATTTTGTGTCAATGATGGCTGTGGAATATTGGGGAGGCCTCATGGGCCATGGATGAGTCTTCCTCTCTGCGGATTTGGCCCGATCCCAATTGCTTTGGGTCAATCTGTGAGATGGGAGGAGTCTTTTCAGTTTTGTTACCTCAGGTGTCCCACCAAAAGAGGGATTCCAAGGCAGAGCCCTGGGGAGGGGTGAATGGACAACCCAAATTATGGTTAAAAATTGGGGCCTAGAGGCATGGCAGCCCAATAGGCCATCTCCGTCAAGCCACTGAGAGGCCTTAGTTGAGGTCTGGGCTCACATTGAGGATCACAAGGCGTGTTTGTGACCACCGAGGCCCTCAAGCATGGGCGGGGCCTCATGGGCCACACGGGATTCAACTATACTGAACGTTGGACAACATGCCAATCACAAGGTTTCTTGCCATGGTAATGGAGTTTTGATTTTTGCATCATGTTTATCCCTGAGCAGAGATTGAAGATAAGTTCTAGGTTCTGAAGCCTGAAAACCGAGGTTGGAAAGAGATAAAGACCTAAGGCCATGGTGGGTCCATTGTGCTCAGTGTGTCGCCAGCTGGCTGGGTGTGGGTCGGGAGGTCCAGGCTCTAGCTGTGTCTGAAAGGGCATTATTGGCCATGGCACCCTGTATAATTGGGATATAGTCAAGTGGTGTGCAGGTTGACCCTCATTTGGGGTTTCTGGGTTGCCCCAGAGGGCAATGTTTTATTCAGAGGAAGGCAGTGTGCTGCATTTTAGTTCTGGAATTGCCAAACTGGAGAGCTTGTGGGCCAGGAGTGTGAGGACAGAAGTCTGAGAACACAAGCTAGGCTTAGGTTTCTGGGCGAGGGCACGGCAGGCTCACTCTGTAGAGCTGGATCGAGATCTCGTGCATTTGAAGTCAGGGGCGAGGAACAGACGATTGCTCAGTTTGGAGTTTCTGTCCCTGATGGCCCCTTCATGAAGTGGCGGGGGGGATCATGAGGCCATGGAGGTTTTCCTACGATGGGAGTTGTGAGATGCTCCAAACCGCAAAGATTCTTCTGCAGGACCATTGAGAACTGATGGTTGTCTCCAGAACTTTCCATACAAAATGATTCTGAGCTGGGTTCTAAGGATGGATGGATGGGCAGCTCGCCTCTCATTCCAATTGTCTCCTAGTGACAAGACAGGTTATACCTGCTGGATCTGGGGTAGCAAACGAGGGGGCTGTGTTGAAATGGACTCTCCTGTGGATGGGTCCTAATGTGGGTTTGTGTCAATGAAGACTTGGAATGAGGCGGTGGCACTGGGGCCCTGAAGGGTTCTCCTTAGCAGAGGCTTTGGCACAGCTCCAATGCACAAGTTTCCCATGTGGAGACGAGATTTGTTCTGATGGGTGCCTCAAGAAACAGCCATATGCTGGTATTGGAATCCAAGCCTCTGAGGACAGATGCCTGGAAACCAAAGCAATGGATCTGATTATGGCCTATGGGCCTGTTTGTTGCAATTTACCACAGGGGACATCTGTCTATGAGTCTGAGTTCAGGGAGGTGCTCAGATGGGCTCAGATTGCCCCTGTTTGTCTTGGGCAGCCAACACTATTGGGATGGCCTTGGGGAATTTGGAGGTTTATCCTATTTGTAGGGTTGCGGCCACTGGAATGGGCAGAATTCCCTTGTAGAGGGCAGGTACAATCCTCAGGTTTGGCTCCAGGGGCCTGAGCCTGTAGGGTGTGTGGGCCAGGGATGTGGGGACAGTTGTTTGAAAACACAACCTTGGCTTAGGTTTTGGGTCATGGGCATGGCAGGACTGAACCAGAGACCGAGAGGAGAACTCTTCGGGATATGAACAAAGGACAAGTGTGAGTCGCTTGCTCAGGCTTTTTCTCTGGATATTGTGTCACCAATGGACGTGGAAATCTGGGTGACCTCATGGGCAATGGAGGAGTCTTCCTTTCTGGGGATCTGGCCCGATCCAAAGAGTTTGGGGTCATTCTTTGGGATGGGAGGAGTCCATTTTTTTTTTTTTTTTTTTACTTTAGGTGTCCCATCAAAAGAGGGATTCAAGAGCAGAGCCCTGGGGAGGGGCGACTGGACAATAAGAAATATGGTTAAAAATTGGGGCCTAGGGGCATGGCAAGCCCATTATGACGTCTAATGGTCCAGACCCTGAGAGGACTTACTAGAGAACAGGACTCGTGCTGAGGGTCACAATGAGTGTTTATGCCCTTGCCGCACTCAAGCATGGGTGGGCCCTCATGCTGAACTCTGGTTTCTCCTACACAGGACGTTGGACAACATCCCAGCCACAAGGTTTCTTGCCATAGGGAAGGACGAGTTCTGATTTCTGCATCACGTTCACGCCTTGGCAAGGTTTGGAGTTAAGTTCTAATTTCTGAATCCTGAAAAGCTAGGTTGGGAAGAGATGACAAGCTAAGGCCATGGTGGGTCCGATGTGCTCAGTGTGTGTTCAGCTGTCTGGGTGTTGGTCAGGAGGTCCAGGCTCAGGCTCTGTCAGAAAGTGTATTAATGCCCAGGTTAGATTATATAATTTGGGTACAGTAGAGTGCCGTGTAGGTCTCTCCTCATCTGGGGTGTCTGGGAAGCTCTGTCGAGCAACATTTTTCTCCTGGAGGGCAAGCAGAGTGCTGCATTGTGTGTCCAGAATTGCCAAACTTGAGGGCTTGGGGGCCAGGTGTGTGAGGACGGAAGTCTGAGAACACAAACAAACTTAGGTTTCAGGGCGAAGGAAAGGCAGGCACACTCTGCAGAGCAGAATCGAGATCTTGTGCATCTGAAGTCAGGGCGAGGATCAGACGTTGTCTCAGGTTGGAGATCCTGTCCATGAATTCTCCTTCATAAGGAAGTGGGGGGCATCACAAAGCCATGGAGGTTTTCCCATGCTGGGAGTTGTGAGATGCTCCAAAACGCAGTGATTCCTTCTGCAGGACATTTGAGATCTGTTGGATGGCTCCAGGACATCCCATATGGAACGACTCCAGAGCAGAGTTCTAAGGATGGATCCTGGGCAGCCGACCTCCGAATCCAATTGTCTCCTAGCGACAAGACAGGAGATCTGCTGGCTCTGTGGGAGCAACCAAGGGGGCTGAGTTGAAATCGAGTGTCCTGAGGATGGGTCCTAATGTAGGTTTGTGTCCATGGAGACCTTGGAATGGGGCAATAGCACCAGGGCCCTGAAGGATTCTCCTAACCAGAGATTTTGAGGCAGCTCTAAAGAGCAAGTTTCCAATGGGGAGGCAAGATTTGTTCTAATTGGTGCCTCAGGAAACTCCCATATGCTGGTATTGGATACCAGGCCTCTGAGGAGAGATACCTAGAAACCACAGCAATGGATCCGATTAGGGCCTAGGGGCCTGTCAGTTTCAATCTTCTTCTCTGGCGACATCTGTCTATGGTATGAGTGGAGGTAGTTGCTCACTTGGTGTCAGACCGCCCCTGTTTGTCTGGGCGGCCTACACTATTGGAATGGTCTCGGAGACTTTGGAGGTTTCTCCTAATTTGTACGATTATGGAGAATGGAAGGGGATGAATTCCCATGGAGTCCGCAGGCACAGACCTGATATGTGGCTCCAGGGGCCCCAGCCTGGAGGGTGTGTGGGCCAGGACTGTGGGGACAAATGTTTGAAAACACAAACTCAGCTTAGGTTTGGGGACGTAGGTATGGCAGACCCAATCTATATACCGTGAGGAGAAGTCTTTGGGATATGAAGAAAGGGCGAGTGTGAGGCGCTTGCTCAGGCTTTTTTCTCTGAATTTTGTGTCACGGGTGGCCATGGAATGTCAGCTAAGCTTCATGGGCCATGGACGAGTTTCCCTCTTTACGGATTTGGCACAATCCCAATTGTTTTGGGTCAATCTGTGGGATGGGAGGAGTATTTTCAGTTTTGTTACCTCAGGTGTTCCACCAAAAAAGAGATTCCAGAGCAGAGCCCTGGGGATGGGGGACTGAACAACCAGAAATATGGTTAAAAATTGGGGCCTAGGTGCATGGCAAGCTCAATATGCCTTCTAATTGTCCAGCCATTGAGAGGCCTTCCTTGAGGACAGAACTCACGCTGAGCATCACAATGCCTGTTTATGCCCTTGTGGCGCTCAAGCATAGGTGGGGAATCAGGGTGCACGCTGATTCCTCCTATACTGAATGTGGGACAACATGTCAAGCACATGTATTCTAGCCATGGGGAAGTGGCAGTTCTGATTTCTGCATCTCATTCACCCCTGGGCAGATATTGGAGTTAATGTCTAGGTTGTGAAGTCTGAAAACCGAGTTTGGGAAGGGATCAAGTCCTAAGGCCATGTTGGGTTCGATGAGCTCAGTGTGGAGACAGCTCTGGGTGTTGCTCGGGAGATTCAGGCTCAGGCTTTGTCAGACAGGGCATTAGTGCTCAGGGTAGATTGTATAATTGGGGAACAGTTGAGCGCCATGCAGGTTGATCCTCATTTGGAGTTTCTGGCCCAGAGGGCAATGTTTTCATCAGAGGACAGGCAGAGTGCTGCATTGTAGTTCTGTAATTGCCAAACTTGAGGGCTTGTGAGCCAGGAATGTGAGGACAGAAGTCTCAGAACACAAGCTAGGCTTAGGTTTCTGGGCGAGGGCATGGCACGCACACTCTAGAGATCTGAATCGAGAGCTCGTGCACTGAAGTCTGGGCGAGGATCAGACGATCACTCAGGTTGGAGTGTCTGTCCCTGATGGCCCTTTCATGAAGTTCGGGGGGATCACGAGGCCATGGAGGTTTTCCCACAATGGGAGTTGTGAGATGCTCCAAGCCGCAAAGATTTTTCTGCGAACCATTGAGAACTGTTGGTTGGCTCCAGGACTTCCCATATGGAACTCTTCTGACCAGGGTTCTAAGGATGGATGGCTGGGCAGCCCGCCTCTCATTCCAATTGTCTCCTAGCGACAGGACAGGTTAGATCTGCTGGATCTGAAGGAGCAACCGAGGGGGCTGAGTTGAAATAGACTCTCCTTCAGATGGCTCCTAATATGGGTGTGTGTCCATGGAGACCTTGGATTGGGGCGCTGGCACACGGGCCCTGAAGGATTCTCCTACCCGGAGGTTTTGGGACATCTCCAAAGGACCAGTTTCCCATGTAGAGACGAGATTTGTTCTAATTGGTGCCTCGGGAAACCCCCAGATGCTGATATTGGAAACCAGTCCTCTGTGGAGAGATACCTGGAAACAAAAGCAATGGATCTGATTAATGCCAAGGGGCCTGTCCGGTTCAATCTTCTTCTCTGGTGACATCCATCTATGGTATGAGTGGAGGTAGATGCTCAACTGGTGTCAGACTGCCCCTGTTTGTCCTGGCGGCCTACACTATTGGGATGGACTTGAGGCTTTGGAGGTTTCTCCTAATTTGTACGATTATGGACAATGGAAGGGGCAGAGTTCCCATGGAGTGGGCAGGCACAGACCTGATATGTGGCTCCAGGGGCCCCAGCCTGGAGGGTGTGTGGGCCAGGACTGTGGGGACAAATGTTTGAAAACACAAACTCAGCTTAGGTTTGGGATGTGGGTATGGCAGGCCCGATCTACGGACCGTGAGGAGAACTCTTTGGGTTATGAAGAAAGGGCGACTGTGAGGCGCTTGCTCAGGATTTGTTTCTGGATTTTGTGTCATCAATGGCCGAAGAATGTCAGTGAGGCTTCATGGGCCGTGGACGAGTCTCCTACTCTGTGGATTTGGCACAATACAAATTCTTTTGGTTCAACCTGTGGGATGGGAGGAGTCCTTTCAGTTTTTTTTACCTCAGGTGTCCCACCAAAAGAGGGATTCAGGAGCAGAGCCCTGGGGAGGGGCGACTGGACAATCAGAAATATGGTTAAAAATTGGGGCCTAGGGGCATGGCAAGCCCAATATGCCTTCTAATGGTCCAGCCACTGAGAGGCCTTCCTTGAGGACACAACTCACACTGAGGGTCACAATGCGTGTTTGTGCCCTCGTGGCGCTAAAGCATGGTCGGGGACTCATGGTGCGCATAGAATTCTCCTACACTGAATGTTGATCAACATGCCAACCACATGTATTCTTGCCATGGGGAAGTAGTAGTTCTGATTTCTGCGCCTCATTCACCCCTGGGCAGTGATAGGAGTTAAGGTCTAGACTGTGAAGTCAGAAAACCGAGGTTGGGAAGAGATGACTACCTAAGGCCCTGTCAGGTCTGATGTGCTCGATGTGGAGCCAGCTATCTGGGTGTTGGTCAGGAGGTTCAGGCTCAGGTTTTATCAGACAGGGCATTAATGCCCAGGATAGATTTTAAAATTGGGGTACAGTCGAGTGCCATTAACAGTGATCCTTATTTGGCGTTTCTGGGTAGCCCCAAGGGCAAAGTTTTTCTTCTGGAGGGCAGGCAGAGTGCTGCATTGTGGCTCCGGAATTCCCAAACTGGAAGCCTAGTGGGTGAGGAGTGTGAGGACGGAAGTCAAAGAACACATGTTTGGCATAGGTTTCAGGGCGAGGGCATGGAAGGTACCCTCTGCAGATCTAAATCGGGATTTCGTGCATCTGAAGTCAGGGCGAGGTTCAGACCTAGGCTCAGGTTGGAGTTTCTGTCCATTATGGCCCCTTCATGAAGGGGGCAGTATCTCAAGGCCATGGAGGTTTACCCATGATGAGAATTGTGAGATGCTCCAAACTGCATGGATTCCTTCTGATCGAAAATTGAGAACCGTTGCATCACTCCAGGACATTCCATATGAACGACGCCAGAACAGGGATCTAAGGATGGATGCCTGGGCAGCCCACCTTGCACTCTAATTGTCTCCTAGAGACAGGACAGGCTTGATATGTTGGCTCTGGTGGAGCAACCGAGGGGGCTGAGTTGAAATAAACTCTCCTGGGGATGGGTCCTCATGTGGGTTTGTGTCCATGGAAAACTTGGGATGGGGTCGTGGCACACGGGCCCTGAAGGCTTCTCCTAACTGGATGTTTTGAGGCATATCCAAAGGACAAGTTTCTCATGTGAAGATGAGATTTGTTCTGATTGGTGCCTCAGGAAACCTCATATGCTGATATTGGAAACCAGGCTTCTGAGGAGAGATACCTGGAAACCAAAGCATTGGATACTATTAGGGCCTAAGGGGGCTTTCCGGTTCAATCTTCTTCTCTGGGGACATCCATCTACAGTATGAGTGGAGGTAGATGCTCAGGTGGTGTCAGTCCACCCCTGTCTGTCCCGGGTGGCCTATACTATTGGGATGGCCTCGGGGAATTGGAGGTTTCTCCTAATTTGTATGATTGTGGACAATGGAATGGGCAGAATTCCTGTGGAGTGGGCAGGCACAGTCTTGATATGTTGCTCCATGGGCCCCAGCCTGGAGGGTATGTGGGCCAGGACTGTTGGGACAGAAGTCTGAACACACAAACTCGGCTTATGTTTGGGGACATAAGTATGGCAGGCCTGATCTACAGACTGTGAGGAGAACTCTTTGGGATATGAAGAAAGAGTGTGAGGCGCTTTTTCAGGCTTTTGTCTCTGGATTTTGTGCAAACTATGGCCTTGCAATGTTGGGGAAACCTCATGGGCCAGAGGAAGACACGAGTCTTCCTCTCTGTGGATTTGGCCCGATCCCAATTGTTTTGGGTCAATCTGTGGGATGGTAGGTGTCTTTTCAGTTTTGTTACCTCAGGTGTCCCACCAAAAGAGGGATTCCAGAGCAGAGCCCTGGGGAGGGGCGAATGGACAACCCGAACTCTAGTTAAGATTGGGTTCATAGGGGCATCACAAGCCCCATATGCCAGCTCTTGGTCCAGCCACTGAGAGGCCTTACTTGAGGAAAGGGCTCACGCTGAGGGTCACAGTGCCTGTTTGTTCCCAACGCAGCCCTCAAGCATGGATGGGACTACATGAGCCACACTAGTTTCTTCTACATTGAACATTGGACAACATGCCAACCACAAGGTGTCTTGCCATGGGGAAGCAGTAGTTCTGAGTTCTGCCTCACGTTCACCCCTGGGCAGTGATTGGAGATAAGATCTAGGTTCTGAAGCCAGAAAACCGAGATTGGGAAGAGATGAGGACCTAGGGCATGGTGCGTCCAAATGTGCTCAGTGTGTGGCCAGCTGTCTGGATGTGGGTCGGGAGGTCCAGGCTAAGGCTGTGTCAGACAGGGCTTTAGTGCCCAGGGTAGACTGTATAATTCGGGTACATTTGAGTGGCGTGCAGGTTGATCCTCATTTGTGGTTTCTGGGTAGCCCCAGAGGGAAAATTCTTTTCTTCTTGATTGCAGGCAGAGTGCTGCATTGTGGCTCCGGAATTCCGAAACTGGAGGGCCTGTGGCCCAGAGTGTGAGGATAACAATCTGAGAACACAAGCTAGTGTAGGTTCCGGAGCGACAGTATGGCAGGCACACATTGCAGAGCTGAATCAAGATCTCGTGCATCTGAAGTCAGGGCGAGGATCAGACGTTGGCTCAGGTTGGAGTTCCTGGCCATGATGGCCACTTCATGAAGGAAGGGGGGGTCATTACGTGGCCATGGAGGTTTTCCCACAATGGGAGTTGTGATGCTCCAAACCGCAAGGATTCTTTCTGCGGGAAAATTGAGACATGTTGGAATGCTCCAGGACGTCCCATATGGAATGACTCCAGAGCGTGGTTTTGAGAATGGATGCCTGGGCTTCTAACCTCGCATTCCAATTGTCTCCTAATGACACAACGGGTTCGATCTGCTGGCTCAGGGGGAGAAACAGAGAGGGCTGAGTTAAAATGGACTCTCCTGCGGATGAGGTCTAATGTAGGTTTGTGTCCATGGAGACATTGAAATGGGGAGAATTTCCTTCTAGGGACAGGAGATGTTCTGTTGAGTGATTCAGGGAACAGATATTGTATCATAAGTTGGTTTTAGAGAACAGCCATCTGAGGAGAGATGCCTGAAAATCTATTCTTGGGTTCCAATTATGTCCTAGGGGCATGTCGGGTTCAATTATCTGACTCAGGATCATTGACTTTGGTGTCTGCCTGGATGAAGGTAATCGGGGTGTTTCAGACCGTGCATTTGCTTCCACAATGGCTTCCAATATTGGGGTGGGATCAGGGGCCTTGGAGGTTTGTCCTAATCAGGAGGGTTTGAGGAAATGTGATGGGTCAAATTTCCTTGGGGATTTCAGGCACATTCCTGTGGTGTGGCTCTAGAGACCACATCCAAGAGGGCATGTGAGTCATGTTTTTGGGAGAGAGGTCTGCAAACAAAAATTCGGGTTAGTGTTAGTTGCAAGGTGGTCATAGGCCCAATCCGTAGATGTTGAGGGCAGCTCTTCAGGAACTGTAATTAGTGTGATTGGAAGTCGGTAGCACAGGCTTTTCTATCTGGATTGTGTGTCCAGGATGGGCTCAGTATGTAGTTGTGGTCTCAAGGGTCCATGGGAGACTTTTCCTCTCTAAGGATCCTGGCGGCTCCCCATAGTTTGGTGACTTTTTCGGGGAACTGAAGAGTGCTGTTTTCCATCTTAAGGGTACCCAAAACAGGAATTTCTGAGACGAGCTTGAGTCTGGGTGCCTGGAAAATCCCACCGAAGGTTAGGATTTGGGCCTAGGGGCATACCAGGCCTGCAATGTGGGATCCTGGTGGTGCCACTGAGATGGCTTGTTTGAAAGCATGCTCAGCCTGAGGGTCACAATGCCTGTTTGTGCCCAGGGTGACCCCTAGGAGAGGGAGTTGGCTCATTGGCCATGCACCTGGCTCACACTTTTAGGGTTGGAGACCCATCCCAACAGCCCGGTTTCCTGCCTTGCGTAAGGAGCAGTTCTCTCTTGTGCTTCAGGTTCCCCCATTGGAAG
Source organism: Neogale vison (assembly GCF_020171115.1). NCBI lineage: Eukaryota > Metazoa > Chordata > Mammalia > Carnivora > Mustelidae > Neogale > Neogale vison. The sequence goes on from NC_058097.1 coordinate 91,871,581, forward strand.
GATTCCAGCAAAGTCTGGGGAAAGAAGCCAGAGTACCAAGGATGGGTAGAGATGATGGACTTGGGTCATGACCAGTCCCACATGCTAGACATGGGGCCCCACTCTCTGGGTGGCTGACAGTAGGTTTGGGCTCAGCCTCTGTCAGAAACAGCACTAGTGGCCAGCCTACAAATCGGGTTCCCTCGAGAGCCAAGCCGATTGATCCTCTTGTGGGGATTCAGGGCAGACTCAGCAGACACTTCTTCTTTCTATGGGGAGGGTAGAATGCTGCGTTTTGGTTCCAGAATTCAATATCAAGAGGCCTTGGGGACCAGTATGGTGAGGATGGAATTGTAAACACAAGCTACTGTACAATTTAGTGCCAAGCAGAAGGCAGTTCAAATGTGTAGCATCTTTTTCGAGATATCCAGCACCTGAGTAAGGCGGATGTCAGATGTTTGCTTACACTAGAGTTTGTGTCTTTATGACCGACAAATGGAGGGGTGGCATCAAGAGACCATTTGGGATTTCACACATTGAGCCTTGTGAGATGCTCCAAATAGCAATGTTTCCTTCTAATGGAATGATGGAGTCTGGATTCTTTGCTCCAGAGTCCTCCATGTGGAAAGTTTGTGTAGTAGAGCTCTCCCGTATGGATGCCTGGACAGCAAAGGTCCATTGAGCATTGCAGCTAAGGAACAAGGCAGGTTCGTTCTGGTGCCTCTGTGGCGAAGGACCAAGGCCTTGAGTTGACATGGAATCTCTTGCAGATGGGCCACAATGCTGGTTTGTTATGAGGCAGATCTTAGAATGTGCTGGTGGCTAAGGTGCCATGCAGGATTCTCAAACCCTGAGAATTTGGCACACGCCAAAGAGCACGGTTTCTTTCTCAGGAAAGGAGTTGTTCTGTTGAGAGACATAGGGACCACATGTCATATGTTGGTATTCCAGAACAGGCCCCTGACAACAGATGCCTGAAAACTTAATCTAGGGTCCAATGAGGTCGTTCGGGCATGACAGGTCCAATCTTCTGACTCAGGACCTTTTACATGGCAGTCTGATTGGATGTAGGTGATCAGGGTGTTTCAGACTATGAATTTGCATTAGAGTGACCGCCAATATTGAGGTAGGTCAGGGTATTTGCAGGTTTCTCCTAATCTTGAAGTTTTGGGCAACTGTGACGGGCACAGTTTCCTTGGGGATGACAGACAAATCCCTTTGTTGTGGTTCCTAAGGCCCTATGCTTGGTGGCATGAGAGCCATGGTTTTGGGAGAGAATTCTGAAAACTGAAATTCAGGTTAGGACTAGTTGGGAGGCGAATAGTACCAATGCATAGACCTAGAGGGCAGCATATCAGGAACTGTAAATAGGTTGAATAGAAGGCAGGAGCACAAGCATTTCTCTCTGGATTGTGTGTCCAAGATGGCCTCGGAATGCAGGTGTGGTCTGATGGGTCCATGGGAGATTTTTCCTCTCTAAGGATCCTGGCGGCTCTCTATAGTTTGGTGCCTTTTTCGGGGAAAGAAAGAGTGCTGTTTTACATCTTGGGGCTGCCCCAATACAGGGATTCCAGAGATGGGCTCTGGGTCTTGGTGCCTAGAAATCCCACCAAAGGTTAAGATTTGGACCTAGGAGCGTACTTGGCCTGCATGCGGGATCCTGGTGGTGCCACTGTGAGGGCTTGTTTGAAAGCATGCTCAGACTGAGGGTCACAATGCCTGTTTGTGCGCAGGGTCGATCTAAGGAGTGGGTGTGGTCTCATTGGCCATACAGCTGGCTCCCTCTTTGAGGGCTGGACACCTATCCCAACAGCCAGGTTTCCTGCCATGGGGAAGGAGGAGTTCTCTATTGTCTTTCAGGTTCCCCCATTGTCAGGAATTCCAGCAATTTTCTGAGGACAGGTGCCTGAATACCTAGGATGGGTAGAGATGAGAGATTTGGGCCATGGGCGGTCTCAAATGCTGGATATGGCACCCACTTTCTCGGGGGTTGAAACTAAGTCTGGTCTCAGGCTCTGTCAGACACAGCAATAGTAGCCAGGGCAGTCTATACATCAGGGTTTCCTTGAGGGCCGAGTAGATTGATCCTCATGTGGGGTTGCTGGGCAGACTCACCAGGCCCTTATCCTTTCTATGGGGTAGGCAGAATGCTGCGTTGTGGCTCCAGAATTCCCTATCAAGAGGCCTTGGGAGCCAGTAGGGTGAGGATGGAATTGTAAACACAAGCTATGGTTCAATTCAGTGCCAAGCAAAAGGCAGATACAATGTGCAGTGTCAGATTCAAGATATCCAGCACCTGAGTAAGGGCAGATTTCAGACGTTTGCTCACACTGGAATTTGTGTCTGTAATGACCGACAAATGGAGCGGTTGCATCAAGAAGCCTTGGAGGATTTCCCATGCTGAGGCTTGAGATGCTCCAAACAGCAAGGTTTTCTTCTACCGGACAGGGGGAGTCCGGTTTGTTTGCTACAGTGTCCCCCATGTGGAAAGTTTGGGTAGCAAAGCTCTCCCAAATGGATGTCTGGAAAGCACACCTCCATTGACCATTGCAGCTGAGGAATATGGAAGGTTCATTCTGGTGGTTCTGGGCAAAGTACCACGGCCTTAAGTTGACAGGGAATCTATTACAGATGGGCCACAATGCTGGTTTGTTACCACGGAGATCTTAGAATGTGCTGGTGGCTATGGTGCCGTGCACCATACCCTGAGGGTTTGTCACAGGTCTAAGATCGCTGTATCCTTCTGGGGACAGGATTTGTTTTATTGTGTTCAGAGACCACATGTTGCATCCTACGTTGGTATTCCAGAACAGGCCCCTGAAGACAGATGCCTTAAAACCTAATGTTGCATTCCATTGAGGTCCTATCATCTGACTCAGGACCATTGACTTGGCCTTTTGCCTGGATGTACGTGATCCGGGTGTTTCAGACTGTACATAGCATCCAGGTCAGCGGCCAATATTGGGATGGGCTTAGGGTCATTAAGGTTTCTCATACTCTTGAAGGTTTGGAAAACTGTGCCGGGCACAGTTGCCTTGAGGATGGCAGCCACAGTCCTGTGGCATGGCTGCAGAGACCCCATGCTAGAAGGCATGTGGGCCATGTTTTTGGTAGGGGAGGTGCTAATTCAAATACAGGTGTGGGTTAGTGGTGTTGTGATCGCAGGCCCAGTGCATAGACCAAGAGGGCAGGATGTCAGGAACTATAATTAACATGAATAGAAGGTGGTAGGACAGGCTTTTCTATCTGGATTGTGTGTCCAGGATGGACTCCAGATTCAGGTGTGGTGTCATGGGTCCATGCAGACTTTTCCTCTCTAAGGTTCCTGGTGGTTCGCCATAGGTTGGTGGCTTTTTCGGGGAAGGTAAGAGTGCTGTTTTCCATCTTAGTCATGGCCCAAAACAGGGATTACAGAGACGGGCTCTGGGTCTGGGTGCCTGGAAGATCCCACGTAGGGTTAGGATTCGGGCCAAGGGGCGTCCCAGGCCTGCAATGCGGGAAACTGGTGGTGCAACTGAGAGGGCTTCTTTGAAAGCATACTCTGGCTGAGGGTCACAATGCCTGTTTGTTCCCAGGGCGACCCTTAGGAATGGGCATGGTCTCATTTTCAATGTTGTTGGCTCTCAATTTGAGGGTTGGACATGCATCCCAACAGCCAAGTTTCCTGCAATTGGGAAGGACGAGTTCTCTGTTGTGCTTCAGTTTCCCCCATTGGCAGTGATTCCAGCAAAGGCCTGGGGACAGGTGCCTGAATACCAAGGATGGGTAGAGTTGATGAACTTGAGCCATAGCCGGTCTCACATGCTGGATATGGTGCCCTCTTTCTGGGTGGCTGACACGAGTTCGGGGCTCAGGCTCTGTCAGACACCACTAGTGGCCAGGGTAACCTGTAAATCGAGGCAACCTATAAATCCCTCGATGGCCAAGCAGATTGATCCACATTTGGTGTTTCTGGGCAGACTCACCAGGCACTTCTTCTTTCTATGGGGAAGACAGAATGCTGCAATGTGGCTTGAGAATTCCCTACCAAGAGGGATTTTGGTCCATGGGGGTATTGACAGAATTGTAAAACTAAGCTACAGTTAAATTCAGTGCCACGCAGAAGGCAGTTCTAGTGTGCAGTGGCTTATTCGAGATATTAATCACCTGAATAAGGACTATGTCAGTGTTTTGCTCACACTGGAGTTTGTGTCTATGATGACCAGCAAATGGAGGGGTGGCATCAAGAGGCCATAGAGGATTTCGCACGCTGGGGATTGGGGGATGCTCCAAACAGTATGGTTTCATTCTACTGGACAGCTGGAGTCTGGTTTGTTTTTTCCAGTGTCCTCCATGTGGAAAGTTTGGGTAGCAGAGCACTTTGCAAGGATGTGTGGAAAGCACACCTCCAATGACCATTGCAGCTGAGGAACATGGCATGTTCGTTCTGGTGGCTATGGTGTGAAGTATCAAGGCCTTGAATTGACATGGAATCTCTTGCAGATCGGATTCGATGCTAATTTGTTACCAGGAAGATCTTAGAATGTGCTGGTCGGTAAGGGGCCATGCAGGATTCTATCATCCTGAGTGTTTGACACAGGTCCAAGAGCATGGTTTCCTTCTGGGGACAGGAGATGTTCTGTTGTTTGGCTCAGGGAACACATGTTGTACTTTAAGTTGGTTTTCCAAAAAAAGCCTCAGAGGGCAGATGCCTGAAAACCTAATCTAGGGTTCCAATGAGGTCCTAGGGTCATGTCAGTTTCAATCTTCTGACTCAGGATGATTGATTTGTGTGTCTGCCGGTATGGAGGTGATCAGGGTGCTTCAGACTGGGCTTTTGCATCCAGAGCTGCCTCCCATATTGGAGTGAGCTCAGGGGCCCTTCAGGTTTATCCTAATCTAGAGAGTTTGGGCAACTGTGACGGGAACAGTTTCCTTGGGGATGGCAGGCACAGTCCTGTGCTGTGGCTCCAGAGACCCCATTCTGGAGGACATGTGAGCCATGGTTTTGGGAGAGAAGTCTGCAAACCCAAATCAGATTATGAATATTGGTGAGGTGATCGCAGGCCCAGTGCATAAACCTGAAGGGCAGCTCATCAGGAAATGTAATTATGGTGACTGGAAGGCGGTAGCTCAGACTTTTCTATTGGGATTGTGTGTCTAGGATGGCCTCGGAATGCATGTGTGGTCTCATGGGTCGATGGGAGATTTTTTCCTCTCTAAGGATCCTGGCGGCTCCCCATAGTTTGGTGGCTTTTTCAGGAAAGGGAAGAGTGCTGTTTCCATCTTAGGTGTGCCCCAAAACTTCCATTCCAGAGCCAGACTCTGGGTCTGCATGCCAGGAAAATCCCACAAAGTATTAGGTTTTGGGCCTAGGGGCATACCAGGCCTTCAATGCGGGATCCTGGTGGTGCAGCTGAGAGGGCTTGTTTGAAAGCATGCTCAGGTTGAGGACCACAATGTATGTTTGTGCCCAGGGCACCCCTCAGGATTGGGTGTGGTCTCATTGGCCATGCAGCTGGCTCCCACTCTGAGTGTTGGACACCAATCTCAACAGACAGGTTCCTGCCATCGGGAAGAAGGATTTCTCTATGGTGCTTAAGGCTCCCCTGTAAGGGTCTGGTTGGCCAGAGAAAGTCATTTTGTGTTTATGTAGTGAACTTAGATTGACCCTATGCAGTAAACTTAGATTGACCCCACCCTTCCCAGATGAACTTACTTGCAAAGCCTAGATACAAGGGCGGTTCAGGCCAGGTGAAGACATCCAATCAGTGGAGCACTCATATGTCTACTAGGGTAAATTGAAATATAATTGGACACCCGTGTGTTTCCTGTGTGTGGTGATTTAGCATGACTGTGCAGTGTTCTCTGTGTATTGCAATCTCATTGGCCACGTGTGTATAGCCCAGCTAAATACATGTATAAAAGTTAGTCTGTGAGGCTGGGAGGTGTTGCCTCTTTGCAAGACATGGCACTGACCAGTCAATGCTGGCGTGAAATTAAGCTTTGCTTGACCTTCATTTTGTATCAGACTCGCTCCTTTGATTACCGACGCTAACATTGGAGGGGGCACCAGGATTCAAATGATGAGAACTGAGCCAGTATCGAAATTTTGGGGAAAAGCCTCCAGAAGTAAGATCACTGGATCCTATCTGTCTGTCTGGTTAGAGCTCCAGATTATGGACCACCAGAGAGAAGTTGGATGCAGCCGTGCCCACCAGGGCTGGAGTGGATGTGGGGACGCCCCATCCCTCTACTGGCAGATCGACGGGGGGGGTTCGAGTCCCCCGGGCGGTCAGGGGTTTCGAGTCCCCCTAGGTGGTTGGGGGTTCGAGTCCCCTTAGAAGGCCAGGGGTTTCACATCTCCCTAGGCCATCAAGGGGTTTGTGTCCCCATGGGTGGTTGGGGGGTTTAGTACCCCTAGACAGTTGTGGGTTTCAAGTCCCCCTGAACGGTTGGGGGTTCTAGTCCCCCTGGGTGGTTGGGGTGTTAGAGTCCCCCTGGGTGGTTGAGGGGTTCGAGTCCCCCTAGGTGGTCGGGGGATAAAGCCCCCATCAGTAGCATGTTATGGGTAAGAATCCTTGGTCCTGCGGTTGTCTTTGCCTGGTTCTTTTGTTGTCTGTTGTGTTGTTTCTTATGCTTGAAGGAATGGGGCAAGCAGAGAGTAAGGGGATTTTGACTTTCATCTCCCCATTCTGCATAATAGATGTGAGGCTTCTCGCTGACCTCGAGACAGGGACTTTAAGGAATATTCCCAAGCAGCTGCAGAAACTCCCTTTGTTTTGGGGTATTCCTTGCCTTTTCTGGCCCAACGTGGACTGCATAGCCCCTCCCCCTTGCTGGCAGGAGAGCATGTCATCTGATGTGGAAATGGTTATTTTTCTGTCTCAAGGTTTTAATGGGTAATTTTTAAAGTGGCTTCCGAAGTCTTTGGTAACCAGAAACTGTGAAGGGTTGCTTGAATGACAAATGGAATTACATTTGTTGGACATGTAGGTCTTAACCAAATGGGATAAAATGCTATAGCGTTGGCTGCTGGAACTGGGTTTTTGCTTTTGAAATCTGCCGGTGAACATGTTCTGTGCTTAACTGATTGATAAGTTTGCCATCTAAAGAATTCTGTTGTACTAACTCACAATTGGTTTATATTTAGTCTTTAGTACAGGTTCAGGTATTTCTAAGAGTACAAAATTCTCTTAAGTGCAATTAAGACTGATGGAAATGAGAAAAGCAACACTCTATGTAAAAAGTAGGAGATATGTAAAAGTTTAAGTCTGAAAAGTGCCTGACTGTGTGAATGTGCCTGTATGGCTCCACTTCCACTACGGAGTCTGAGTGGGCTGCACCCTGAGTCTCGCAGGGAGTCATATGGCATAACGGTCATCTAGTCCACGGAGTGTCCTAGTCCGGGGTTTATATGGACTGACCTTAGCTAAGACGCTCCTACATTCCCTGAGGGATGCGAGCAGGACAGCATCTGAAAGATCCCCCTCCCTTTGTCTGCAACATCATTCACGGTGGAAGGGAAGCCTACTAAACCCATTATCTGCTTACTTAAAAAAGAAAAAAAAAACACTGGTATAGAAAAGCTCGTTTTCTCTCTGTTTAAAAAGACAAAGCTTTCTTAATTTAATTAATCTGTTATGGTTTTTCTCGTTGCCTGCCCAGAAAATTCAGTTTCTATGTTTTGTTTTATCAGGTGTTTAACATCCCTAATTATATTTAGGCATGTGTTTTAAAACTTTCTAAGGTTTTAGCAATTGTTGACAGGATTTAAACCAATGATAAACCTTGGGTTACATTTGGGAAAATGCCATGCATTTCCTAAAGTTTTGATACGTTGATAGATCACCACTTGATATTGTGATTATGGAAATGTTACGTGTCACAGAAGTAACCTGATTTTCTTGCCAGTTACATTGTAAATTCTCATCTCACCAGCTCTTTACCATATCAGTTCTGAGTTTTTGTCATTTGTAATTGTTTTAATTCTCTTGGAAGATAAATTCAATCTCAAAGATAATACATATGGGAAAATTTTAGGACAATACAGGTCTTTGATATGTTGAAATTCTGGAACTGAAATGGTAAGAATTTACAGAAGTAAAAGTTGCATTCGGACTAAACCAGAATTATTAACATGGGACTAGGTGAACTGAAAGACTGTAATGTTGTATCTCTTGATGTTTTGTCTCATGTTTGCTCTTCCAGACTAGGGAAACTTATTCTTAAGTTTTCTGTAACTTACAGAGGTAAAATGTAGTCATTTGTAACCAAATCAAGGTAATCAAGTTCCAAGGGGGCTGAGTTGACATGCAGTCTGATGCTGTTCGATCACAATGCTGGTTTGTATCCAAGGAGACAATGGAATGTTGGGATGGACAGGGGCAATGCAGGATTCTAATACACTGAGTCTTGGACACAGCTACCAAGAGGAAGGTATTCTACTGGGGACAGGAGGGGTCTGTTGTGTTGCTCAGGGACAACATGTTGGAATATAAGACAGTATGGGGGAACAGTCCTCTCGGGGCAGGTGCCTGAAAACCTAAGCTAAGGCATCGATGACGTCCTAGAGGCATGTCAGGCTCAATGTTCTGACTCAGGGCCTTTGACTTGGATGTTTGTCTGGAGGGAGGTGCTTGTTGTGTCACAATGTACACTTGGGTCCAGACTGTTCTTGGAAATTGAGGTGGGTCCAGGGGCTTTGCACTTTTCTCCTAAGCTTCAGGGTTTGGGCAACAGTGAAGGGCAGAGTTTTCTTTGGGAGGGTAGGCATAGTCGTCCAGTGTGGCTCCAGAGGCCCCATCCTGGAGGGCATGTGTGACAGGGTTTTGAAGACAGAAATCTGCAAACGCAAACTAGTGGTAGAGTGAGGCCTGACATGATCACAGCCCCGATCTCTAGGCTCTGAGGGCAGCTCATTGTGTAGTGAAATTAAGGTGTCATTGAGGCAGTTGGACAGACTTTTCTGTCTGGATTGTGTGTCCAGAATGGTCACAAAATGTAGGGGTGGCTTCATGGGGCCATGGAACCTTCTTCATCACTGGGGATTCTGCCCATCTCCCAAGATTTGCTGTCTCTGGAGGAAGGGAAGACTGCTGTTTTCTGTCTCAATGGACCCCAACAAGAGGGATTACAGGGACAGTTTCTGGGTCTAGGCGACTGAAAAACACCAACGAGAGTGAGGATTTTCCCCTAGGGGCCTGGATGTCCCACTCTGCAGGCTCTTGGTCCAGCTACCATGGGAGTTTGTTTGGAAGAAGGTTCACGCTGATGGTGACAATTCCTGTTTGTGCCCAGGGCTGCTCCCATGTGTGGCCCTGGTCTCATGTCCATACAGCTAGTTCCCACTCTGATGGTTCGACACCCATCCCAACAGCCAGATTTCCTGCCATCAGGAAGGAGCAGTACCCTTGTGATTCAGGTACCCAATAGGCAGGGATTTCAGCTAAGGACTGGGCACAAAGTCTTGAATATCCAGGTTGAGTAGAGATGATGGCTTTGGGCCACAACAAGTCCCACCTTCAGTAAATGGGGCCCACTGTCTCGGTGGCTGACTGGAAGTCGTGGCTCAGGTTCTGTCAGAGAGAGCCTTAGTTCCCATGGTGGCCTAAGATATTAGGGTGTCTTCGAGGGCCCTGCAGGTGGATGCTCATGTGGGGATTCTGGGCAGACACACCAGGAAATTCTTCTTTCTTGGGGAAGGCAGAATGCTGTGTTGTTGCTCCGGAATTCCCTATCAAGAGGACCTGTGGACCAGGAGGGTGAAGATGGAATGGTAAACACATGCAACTGTAAAAGTCATTACCAAGCAGAAGGCAGTTCCAGTGTGCACCGGCTGATTGGATATATCCAACACCTGAGTAAGTGCGGATGTCAGCTGTTTGCTCACACAAGAGTTTGTGTCTATGATGACCAAAAAATGGAGGGTGGTGTCAAAAGTTCATGGAGGATTTCCCACGCTGGGGCTTGTGAGATGCTCCAAACAGCAAGGTTTCCTTCAACTGGACAGGGGGATTCTGGTTTGTTTGCACCAGGTTCGCCCATGAGAAAACTTTGTGTAGCAGAGCACTCCCATATGGATGACTGGAAAACACACCTCCATTGACCATTGCAGCAGAGGAACATGGCAGGTAATACTGTTGGCTCTAAGCCGAAGTATCAAGGCCTTGAGTTGACATAGAGTCTCATGAAGATGGGTCACAATGCTGGTTTGTTACCAGGGAGATCTGAGAATGTGCTTGTGGCTAAGAGGCTGTGCAGGATTCATCTACCCTGAGGGTTTGACACAGGTCCAAGAGCATGGTTTACTTCTGGGGACAGGAAATGTTCTGTTGTGTGGCTCAGGGACCACATGTTGAATCATAAGTTGGTATTCCAGAACAGGCCTCTGAGGACAGGTGCCTGAAAACCTAATCTAGGGTTCCAATGAAGTACTAGGGGCATGTCAGTTTAAAACATCTGATAGGCCCATTGACTTGGGTGTCTGCCTGGATGTAGGTAATCAGGGTGTTTCAGACAGTGCATTTGAGTCCAGAGCGGCCTCCAAAATTGGGGTGCGCTCAGAGGTCTTGCAGATTTCTCCCATATGGTGGGGATGGACAATGTTGACGACACAATTTCCTTGGGGATCGCAGGCACAGTCCTGTTTTGTGGCTAAAAGAGACCCGATCCTGGAGGGTATGGAAGTCATGGTTTTGGGAGAGAAGTCTGCAAACACAAACTCAGCTTAGGGTTAGTGGCAAGGTGATCTCAGGCCCAATGTATAGACCCGGAGGGCAGCTCATCAGGAGCCGTAAATCGGGTGACTAAAAGGCGGTAGCACAGGCTTTGTCATCTGGATTGTGTGTCCAGGATGGCCTCAGAATGCAGGTGTGGACTCATGGGTCTATGGGAGATTTTTCCACTCTAAAGATCCTGGCGGCTTCCATTGTTTGGTGGCTTTCTCGGGGAAGGAAAGCGTGCTGGTTTCCATCTTATGCGTCCCCCAAAACAGGGATGCAAGAGACGGGTTCTGAGTCAGGATGCTTGGAAAATCCCACCAAGGCTCGGGATTTGGGCCAAGGGGCATACCAGGCCTGCAATGTGGGATCTTGATGGTGCAACTGAGAGGGCTTGTTTGAAAACATGCTCAGGCTGAGGGTCACAATGCCTGTTTGTGCCCAGCCTGGCCCTCAGAAGTGGGCGTGGTTTCATTGGCCATGCAGCTGGCTCCCACGTTGAGGGATGGACACCCATCCCAACTGCCAGGTTTCCTGCCATGGGAAGGAGGAGTTCTCTATTGTGCTTCAGGTTCCCCCATTGGCAGGAATTCCAGCAAAAGTTTGGGGACAGGTGTCTGAACACCAATGATGGGTAGAAATGATAGACTTTGTCCATGACCAGTCTCACATGCTGGATATGGGGTCTGCTTTCTGGGTTGCTGACAGTAGCTAAGGGCTCAGGCTCTGTCAGACACAGCATTAGTGGCAAGTAAGCCTATAAATTGGGGTTCCCTTGAAGGCCAAGCAGATTTAATCTCATGTGGTGTTTCTGGGCAGACCCAACATACACTTTTTCTTTCTATGAGGAAGGAAGAATACTGCGTGGTAGCTCCAGAATTCCATATCAAGAGGGCTTGGGGACCAGTAGGGTGAGGGTGGTACTGTAAACATAAGCTATGGATCAATTCAGTGCCAAGTGGAAGGCAGTTCCTTTGTGCAGTGGCTTATACAGGATATCTAGCCCCTAAGGGTGGATGTCAGATGTTTGCTCACACTGGAGTCTGTATCTATTATGACCGACTAATGGAGGGGTGGTTTCAGAGGCCATGAAGGATTTCCCACTCTGAGGCTTGAGAGATGTTCCAAACAGTAAGTTTTCCTTCGACTGGACAGGGCCCCCATGTGGAAAGTTTGTGTAGCAGCGCTCTCCCGCAAGGATGCCTGGAAAGTGCACCTCCATTGATCATAGCAGCTGAGGCAGATGCAGTTCCGTCTGGTGGCTCTGGGGCAAAGTATCAAGGCCTTGAGTTGACATGGAATCTCTTGCAGAAATCACCATGGTGGTTTCTTAGTAGGGAGATCTTAGAATGTGCTGTTGGTTAAGGTGTCATGCAGGATTCTCCTACTCTGAGGGTCTGGCAGAGGTCGAGGAGCGTGGTTTCCTTCTGGGGACAGGATATCTTCTGTTGTGGGGCTCAGGGACCATATGTTGTATCATAAATTGGTATTCCAGAATGTTCACTGAGGACAGATGCCTGAAAACCTAATATAGGGTTCCAATGAGGTCCTAGGGGGATGTCAGTTTCAAACATCTGACTCAGGATCATTGACTTGGATGTCAGCCTGGATGTAGCTGATCAGGGTGTTTCAGACTGGGCATTGCGTGCAGAGGGGCTGTCAATATTGAGGTGGGCTCTGGGCCCTTGCTGGTTTCTCCAAATTTGAAATGTTTGGACAACTGAGACGGGCACAGTTTCCTTGGGATGGCACGCACAGTCCTGTGCTCTGGCTCCACAGACACCATCCTGGAGGCAAGTGAGCCATGGTTTTGGGAAAGAAGTCTGCAAGCACAAATTTGGGTTAGGGTTAGTGGTGAGGCGATCAGGGATCCAATGCGTACACCTGGAGAATAGCTCGTGAGGAACTGTAATTAGGGTGACTCAAAGGCGGTAGCACAGGCTTTTCTATCTGGATTGTGTTTGCAGGATGGCCTCGGAATGCAGGTGTGGTCTCATGGGTCCATGGGAGATTTTTCCCTCTTAGGATCTTGGCAGCTCCCCAAGTTTGGTGGCTTTTTCAGGGACATGAAGTGTGCTGTTTTCCGTCATTGGGTTGCCCCAAAACAGGGATTACAGAGACGGGCTCTCTGACTGGGTGCCTGGAAAATCACACCAAGAGTTATTATTTGGGCCTAGGTGTATACCATGCCTGCAATGCTGGATTCTGTCCATGCCACTGAGAGGGCTTGTTTGAAAGCATGCTCAGGCTTAGGGCCACAATTCCTGTTTGTGCCCAGGGAAGCCCTCAGGAGTTGGCGTGATCTCATTGTCCATGAAGCTGGCTCTAACTGTGTGGTTTCAACAAACATCCCAACTGCAAGGTTTCCAGTCATGGGGAAGGAGGAGTTCTCTATTGTACTTCATGTCCCTATTGGCAGGTATTCCAGGAAAAGTCTTGGGAAAGATTACTGAATCCAATGATGGATAGAGATGACGGATGTGGGCCATGGCCGGTCTCACATGCTGGATATGGGGCCCGCTCTCTGGGTGGCTGACACTAGGTCGGAGCTTAGGCTCTGTCAGACACAGCACTAGAAGCTCGGACAGCCTATAAATCAGAATCCCTTTGAGTGCCAAGCAGATAGATTCTCATGTGGGGTTTCTGGGCAGACTGTCCAGGCAATTCTTCTTTCTATGGGAAAGGCAGAATGCTGCGTGGTGGCTCCAGATTCCTCATCAAGAGGGCTTGGGGATTAGTAGGTTGAGGATGGAATTGTCAACACAAGTTACAGTTCAATTCACTGCCAGGCAGAAGGAAGTTCCAATGTGCAGAGGCTAATTTGAGATACCTAGCACCTGAGTAAGGGCGGATGTCAGATGTTTGCTCACACTGGAGTTCGTGTCTAAGCTGACTGACAAATGCAGTGGTGGCATCAAGAGGCCATGGAAGATTTTCCACACTGGGGCTTGTGAGATGCTCCAAACTGCAAGCTTTTCTTCTACCGGACAGGGGGAGTCTGGTTTGCTAGCTCTTGGGTCCTGAATGTGGAAAGATTGGGAGCAGAGTTCTTCCGCATGGATGCCTGGAAAGCACACCTCCAATGACCACTGCAGCTGAGGAACATGGCAGTTTCCTTTTGGTGGCTCTGGGGTGAAGTACCAAGGGCTTGAGTTGACACTGAATCTCTTGGAGATGGGTCACAATGCTGGTTTGTTACCACGGAGATCTTAGAATGTGCTGGTGGCTAAGGGACCATGCAGGATTCTCCTACCTGAGGGTTTGACACAGGTTCAAGAGCACAGTTTCCTTTTGGGGACAGGAGATGTACTGTTGTGTGGCTCAGGGACCACAGTTCTATCATAAGTTGGTATTCCAGGGAAACAGTGCTCTTCGACTTGTGCCAAATACTCAGGGTAGGAGAATCCTTCCAGGCATGTTAGCCACCAGCATATTCTAAGATCTCCCTGGTAACAATTCAGCATTGTGATCCATTCCTGAAGACAGGCGCCTGCAAACCTAATCTAAGTTTCCAATGATGTTCTAGGGGCATGTCAGGTTCAATCTTCTTACTCAGGAACATTGACTTGGTTGTCTGTCTGGATGTTCGTGATCAGGTGTACAGACTGCGCATTTGGGACCAGAGAAGCCTCCAATAAGGGGGTGGGCTCAGGGGCCTTGCAGGTTTCTCCTATTTTGGAGGGTTTGGAAAACTGCGACAGGCAAATTTTCCTTGGCGATGGCAGGCACAGTCCTATGATGTGGCTGCCATCAGGGCATTTGAGACGTGGTTTTGGGAGAGAATTCTGCAAACACAAACTCAGGTTAGGGTTAGTGGCATGGTGAACACATGCTCAATGCATAGACATGATGGACAGTTCATCAGGAACTGTAATATGGGTGACTCGAAGACAGTAGAAAAGGATTTTCTATCTGGATTGTGTGTCCACGAAGGCCTCGGAATGTAGGTGTGGTGTGATGGGTCCATGGGACACTTTACCTCTCTAAGGATCCTGGCAGCTCCCAATAGTTTAGTGGCTTTTTCGGGGAAGGGAAGAGTGCTGCTTTCCGTATTAGGCATGGCCCAAAACAGAAATTACCTAGACGGGCACTGGGTCAGGGAGCCTGGAAAAATCCCACCAACGGTTAGGTTTTGGGCCTAGGGGCATACCTGGGGGCCTACAACGCGTGGTGGTGAAACTGAGAGCGCTTGTTTGAAAGCATGCTCAGGCTGAGGGTCACAATGACTGTTTGTTCCTATAATGGCCCTCAGGAGTGGGCGTGGTCTCATTGAGGATATCCCTGGATCCCACTCTGAGGGCTGCACACCCATCCCAACAGACAGGTTTCCTGCTATTGGGAAGGAGGAATTCTCTATTGTACTCTAGGTTCCCCCATTGATCGGGATTCCAGCAAAGGTCTAGGAACAGATGCCTGAATACCAAGGATGGGTTGAGATGATGGACTTGAGCCATGACCGGTCTCACATCCTGGATATGGTCCCAAGTTTCTTTGTGGCTGACAAAGTCAGGGCTCAGGCTCTGTCAGACACAGCACTAGTGGCCAGGGCAGCCTACAAATCGGGGTTCCCTCGAGGGCCAAGCAGATTGTGGGCTTTCTTTGAAGACTGACCGGCATTTCTTCCTTCTATAAGGAAGGCAGAATGCTCTGATGTGGCTCAAGAATTACCTATTAAGAGGCCATGGAGACCTTGAGGGTGAGGATAGAATTGTAAACACAAGATATGGTTAAATTCAGTGCCAAGCAGAAGGCAGCTTCACTGTGGAGTGGCTGATTCGAGCTATCCAGCTCCTGAGTAAGGGTGGATGTCAGATGTCTGCTCACACTGGAGTTTGTATCTATTAAACCGACTAAAGGAAGGGTGGCATCAAAAAGCCATTGAGGGGAAAAGAAAAATACACATGGAGGCAAGGAGTCAAGATGGCGGTGAAGTAGCAGGCTGAGACTACTTCAGCTAGCAAGAGATCAGCTAGAGAGCTTATCTAAAGATTGCAAACACCTGCAAATCCATCGGCAGATCGAAGAGAAGAACAGCAATTCTAGAAACAGAAAAACAACCACTTTCTGAAAGGTAGGACTGGCAGAGAAGTGAATCCAAAGCAATGGGACGATAGACCCCGGGGGGAGGGGGAGGCTCCCGGCAAGCGGCAGAGCAACGGAGCACAAAATCAGGACTTTTAAAAGTCTGTTCCACTGAGGGACATCGTTCCAGAGGCTAAACCAGGGAGAAGCCCACGCGGGGTCGGCGTGACCTCAGGGTCACAGAAGGATCGCGGGTGTCTGAGTGTTGCAGAGCTTGCGGATATTGGAACGGGAAGGCTGGCTACAGAGACAGAGCTGACAGTAAGCTCACAGCTTGGTGTTGCCTTGAACCGGTCGCAGGCTCGGTGAGCTCAGAGCGCGGCCGGAGGTTAGGCAGATGCGAGTTACTGGGAGCTGTTCACTGAGGGCGCACTGGGGAGCTAGGCCCCGGGCTCTTGACTCCTCCACGCCGGAGACCAGGAGGCCGCATTTGTATTCCCGTCCTCCGGAATTCTACAGAAAGCGCTCAGGGAACAAAAGCTCCTGAAAGCAAGACCGGCCCCTGGTAAGGGCGGTGCAATTCCGCCTGGGGCAAAGACACTTGAGAATCACTACAACAGGCCCCTCCCCCAGAAGATCAACAAGAAATACAGGCAAGACCAAGTTCACCTACCAAGGAGTACAGTTTCAATACCAAGGAGAGATCAGCAGAATTCCAGAGGAGGAGAAACGAAAGCACAGAACTCATGGCTTTCTCCCTGTGATTTTTCAGTCTTGCAGTTAATTTAATTATTTTATTTTTTATTTTTTTTCTCTTCTTCTGCTAAATTTTTTTAACTTTTACCCTTTCCTTTTTTAACGTTTTTTAACTAGTTTATCTAATATATATATATATATATATATATATATATATATATATATATATATATTTAAACTTTTCTTTATTCATTTTCTTTTTTTAAATATTTTTTTCTTTTTTTTTTTTTCATTTCTTTATTTTTCAACCTCTTTTTATCCCCAAATCAAAAGAGATCCCAATCTTTTTAATCTCTTTTATAATTCTTTTTTTTCCAAATTATTTATTTTCAGAAAAACATTATTCATTATTTTTTCACCACACCCAGTGCTCCATGCAAGCCGTGCTCTCTATAATACCCACCACCTGGTACCCGAACCTCCCACCTCCCCATCACTTCAAACCCCTCAGACTGTTTTTCAGAGTCCATAGTCTCTCATGGTTCACCTCCCCTTCCAATTTACCCAAATTCCCTACTCCTCTCTAATGCCCCTTGTCCTCCATGCTATTTGTTATGCTCCACAAATAAGTGAAACCATATGATAATTGACTCTCTCTGCTTGACTTATTTCACTCAGCATAATCTCTTCCAGTCCCATCCATGTTGCTACAAAAGTTGGGTATTCATCCTTTCTGATGGAGGCATAATACTCCATAGTGTATATGGACCACATCTTCCTTATCCATTCATCCGTTGAAGGGCACCTTGGTTCTTTCCATAGTTTGGCGACTGTGGCCATTGCTGCTATAAACATTGGGGTACAGATGGCCCTTCTTTTCACGACATCTGTATCTTTGGGGTAAATACCCAGGAGTGCAATTGCAGGGTCATAGGGAAGCTCTATTTTTAATATCTTGAGGAATCTCCACACTGTTCTCTAAAGAGGCTGCAACAACTTGCATTCCCATCAACAGTGTAAGAGGTTTCCCCTTTCTCCACATCCTCTCCAACACATGTTGTTTCCTGTTTTGTTAATTTTGGCCATTCTAACTGGTGTAAGGTGATATCTCAATGTGGTTTTAATTTGAATCTCCCTGAGGGCTAATGATGATGAGCATTTTTTCATGTGTCTGATAGCCATTTGTATCTCTTGATTGGAGAAGTGTCTGTTCATATCTTCTGCCCATTTTTTGATGTGTTTGTCTGTTTCGTGTGGGTTGAGTTTGAGGAGTTCATTATAGATCCTGGATATCAACCTTTTGTCTGTACTGTCATTTGCAAATATCTTCTCCCATTTCGTTGGTTGCCTCTTTGTTTTTTTGACTGTTTCCTTTGCTGTGCAGAAGGTTTTGATTTTGATGAAGTCCCAGAAGTTTATTTTCACTTTTGTTTCCTTTGCCTTTGGAGACGTAACTTGAAAGAAGTTGCTGTGGCTGATATCAAAGAGATTACTGCCTATGTTCTCCTCTAAGATTCTGATGGATTCCTGTCTCACGTTGAGGTCTTTTATCCATTTTGAGTTGATCTTTGTGTACGGTGTAAGAGAATGGTCGAGTTTCATTCTTCTACATATAGCTGTCCAGTTTTCCCAGCACCATTTATGGAGGAGACTGTCTTTTTTCCACTGTATATTTTTTCCTGTTTTGTCAAAGATTAATTGACCATAGAGTTGAGGGTCCATATCTGGGCTCTCTACTCTGTTCCACTGGTCTATGTGTCTGTTTTTATGCCAGTACCATGCTGTCTTGGTGATCACAGCTTTGTAATAAAGCTTGAAATCAGGTAAGGTGATGCCGCCAGCTTTATTTTTGTTTTTCAACATATCCTTAGCGATTCGGGGTCTCTTCTGATTCCATACAGATTATAGGATTATTTGCTCCAGCTCTTTGAAAAATGCCGGTGGAATTTTGATCGGAATGGCATTAAAAGTATAGATTGCTCTAGGCAGTATAGACATTTTAACAATGTTTATTCTTCCGATCCAAGAGCATGGAATGGTCTTCCATCTTTTTGTGTCTTCTTTAATTTCTTTCATGAGTGTTCTGTAGTTCCTTGAGTACAGATCCTTTACCACTTTAGTTAGGTTTATTCCCAGGTATCTTATGGTTCTTGGTGCTATAGTAAATGGAATCGATTCTCTAATTTCCCTTTCTGTATTTTCATTGTTAGTGTATAAGAAAGCCACTGATTTCTGCACATTGACTTTGTATCCTGCCACGTTACTGAATTGCTGTATGTGTTCTAGTAGTTTGGGGGTGGAGTCTTTTGGGTTTTCCATATAAAGAATCATGTCATCTGCGAAGAGAGAGAGTTTGACTTCTTCATTACCAATTTGGATACATTTTATTTCTCTCTGTTGTCTGATTGTTGTTGCTAGGACTTCTAATACTATGTTGAACAAGAGTGGTGAAAGTGGGCATCTTTGTCTTGTTCCTGATCTGAATGGGAAGGCTGCAAGCTTTTTCCCATTGAGGATGATATTTTCTGTGGGTCTTTCATAGATAGATTTGATGAGGTTCAGGAATGTTCCCTCTATCCCTATACTTTGAAGTGTTTTAATCAGGAACGGATGTTGGATTTTGTCAAATGCTTTTTCTGCATCAATTGAGAGGACCATGTGGTTCTTCTCTCTTCTCATATTAATTTGTTGTATCACATTGATTGATTTGCAAATGTTGAACCATCCTTGTAGCCCAGGGATGAATCCCACCTGATCATGGCGGATAATCTTTTTAATGTGCTGTTGGATCCTGTTGGCTAGGATCTTGTTGAGAATCTTAGTATCCATATTCATCAGTGATATTGGTCTGAAATTCTCCTTTTTGGTAGGGTCCTTGCCTGGTTTGGGGATCAGGGTAATGCTGGCTTCATAGAAAGAGTCTGGAAGTTTTCCTTCTGCTTCAATTTTTTGAAACAGCTTCAGGAGAATAGGTGTTATTTCTTCTTGGAAGGTTTGGTAGAATTCCCCAGGGAATCCGTCAGGTCCTGGGCTCTTGTTTTTTGGGAGGTTTTTGATCACTGCTTCAATCTCGTTATTAGATATCGGTCTATTCAGGTTGTCGAATTCTTCCTGGTTCAATTTTGGTAGTTTATATTTTTCCAGGAATGCATCCATTTCATCTAGGTTGCTAAGCTTATTGACATATAACTGTTCGTAATAACTTCTGAAGATTGTTTCTACTTCCATGGCGTTGGTTGTGATCTCTCCCTTTTCATTCATAATTCTATGAATTTGGGCTTTCTCTCTTTTCTTTCGGATTAGTGTAGCCAGTGTCTTATCAATCTTATTGATTCTTTCAAAAAACCAGCTTCTAGTTTCATTGATATATTCTACTGTATCTCTGGTTTCTCCCTCATCGATCTCAGCTCTAATCTTGATGATTTCCCTTCTTATGTGTGGAGTTGGTTTGATTTGTTGTTGATCCTCCAGTTCTTTAAGGTGTAGAGACAGCTGGTGTGTTCTGGATTTTTCAATTTTTTTGAGCAAGGCTTGGATGGCTATATATTTTCCCCTTAGATCCGCCTTTGCTGTATCCCATAGGTTTTGGACCAAAGTGTCTTCATTCTCATTGGTTTCCATGAATTGTTTCAGTTCTTCTTTGATCTCCTGGTTGATCCAAGCATTCTTAAGCAAGGTGGTCTTTAGCTTCCAGGTGTTTGAGTTCCTTCGGAACTTTTCCTTGTGATTGAGCTCCAGTTTCAAAGCATTGTGATCTGAGAATATGCAGGGAATAATCTCAGACTTAAGCCCCTGTCCCTAGCTGCCCCGATTCCCACAATTTCCCCCCGCAATCCTTTGCACTTTTGGAGTACTTTCAACCAGTCTCCGAGTTACTGCTGGTCCCCAGACGCAGGGCACTCTCGCTCGTATTGGGGTATTACTTTCCCACCGGTCGCCACTGGTGGCTCCCTCCCCCTTTTGTTTATCTTCCGATATCAGTCCGCCGTTCCCATTCCGCTTTACCTGCTCACTGGCGTCTTCTGCCCCCTGTAGAGATCCAGACGTGTATAATTCTGATCTCAGGCAGATTTCATGGGTGATCAGAGTTCTTTGGTAGGTAATCAGCTCACTTTGGGGTACCAGCTGAAAAGACGCCTCTTCCTACTACCCCACCATCTTGTCCACCCCTAATTCTTTTTTTTATTCGTGCTTGAATTTTTAATTCAATCTCTTTTTTAATTCTTATTTTTTCTTTTTTTTTCTTTCTTTTTGAACTTCTTTTTATCCCCAAATCAGAAGAGATCCCAATCAGAAGATATTGGGAGATCCCAATCAGAAGAGATCCCAAGCAGAGGAGATCCCTCACCCAATTGTGAGGGGGGATTTCCCCAAATCCCCCCTCACGATTTGGAATCTCTTCTGATTTGGTTAAAGCAAATTTTCCTGGGATTGTTGCCACCTTTTAGTATTTTACTTGCTCCTTCATATACTCTTAGCTGGACAAACTGACAAAGCAGAAAAATCCACAACAAAAAAAAGAACAAGAGGCAGTACCGAAGGCTAGGGACCTAATCAATACAGACATTGGTAATATGTCAGATCTAGAGTTCAAAATGACAATTCTCAAGGTTCTAGCCATGCTTGAAAAAGGCATGAAAGATATTAGAGAAACCCTCTCCAGAGATATAAAAGCCCTTTCTGGAGAAATAAAAGAACTAAAATCTAACCAAGTTGAAATCAGAAAAGCTATTAATGAGGTTCAATACAAAATGGAGGCACTCACTGCTAGGATAAATGAGGCAGAAGAAAGAATTAGCGATATAGAAGACCAAATGACAGAGAATAAGGAAGCTGAGCAAAAGAGGGACAACAGCTACTGGACCATGAGGGGAGAATTCGAGAGATAAGTGACACCATAAGATGAAACAACATTAGAACAATTGGGATTCCAGAAGAAGAAGAAAGAGAGAGGGGATCAGAAGGTATACTGGAGAGAATTATTGGGGAGAATTTCCCCAATATGGCAAAGGGAACGAGCATCAAAATTCAGGAGGTTCAGAGAACGCCCCTCAAAATCAATAAGAATAGGCCCACACCCCGTCACCTAATAGTAAAATTCACAAGCCTTAGTGACAAAGAGAAAATCCTGAAAGCAGCCCGGGAAAAGAAGTCTGTAACATACAATGGTAAAAGTATTAGATTGGCAGCTGACTTATCCACAGAGACCTGGCAGGCCAGAAAGAGCTGGCATGATATTTTCAGAGCACTAAACGAGCAAAACATGCAGCCAAGAATACTATATCCAGCTAGGCTATCATTGAAAATAGAAGGAGAGATTAAAAGCTTCCAGGACAAACAAAAACTGAAAGAATTTGCAAACACCAAACCAGCGCTCCAGGAAATACTGAAAGGGGTCCTCTAAGCAAAGAGAGAGCCTACAAGTGGTAGATCTGAAAGGAACAGAGACAATATACAGTAACAATCACCTTACAGGCAATACAATGGCACGAAAATCATATCTCTCAATAGTTACCCTGAATGTTAATGGGCTAAAGGCCCCAATCAAAAGACACAGGGTATCAGAATGGATAAAAAAACAAAACCCATCTATATGTTGCCTCCAAGAAACTCATTTTAAACCTGAAGACACCTCCAGACTTAAAGTGAGGGGGTGGAAAAGAATTTACCATGCTAATGGACATCAGAAAAAAGCAGGAGTGGCAATCCTTATATCAGATCAATTAGATTTTAAGCCAAAGAGTATAATAAGAGATGAGGAAGGACACTATATCATACTCAAAGGGTCTGTCCAACAAGAAGATCTAACAATTTTAAATATCTATGTCCCCAACGTGGGAGCAGCCAACTATATAAACCAATTAATAACAAAATCAAAGAAACACAACAACAATAATACAATAATAGTAGGGGACTTTAACACACCCCTCACTGAAATGGACAGATCATCCAAGCAAAAGATCAACAGGGAAATGAAGGCCTTAAATGATACACTGGATGAGATGGACATCACAGATATATTAAGAATATTTCATCCCAAAACAACAGAATACACATTCTTCTCTAGTGCACATGGAACATTCTCCAGAATAGATCACATCATCGGTCCTAAATCAGGACTCAACCGGTATCAAAAGATTGGGATCATGCCTGCATATTTTCAGACCACAATGCTCTGAAGCTAGAACTCAACCACAAGAGGAAGTTTGGAAAAAACCCAAATACATGGAGACTATACAGCATCCTTCTAAAGAATGAATGGGTCAACCGGGAAATTAAAGAAGAATTGAAAAAAATCATGGAAACAAATGATAATGAAAATACAACGGTTCAAAATCTGTGGGACACAACAAAGGCAGTCCTGAGAGGAAAATATATAGCAGTACAAACTTTTCTCAAGAAACAAGAAAGGTCTCAGGTTCACAACCTAACCCTACACCTAAAGGAGCTGGAGAAAGAACACGAAAGAAACCATAAGTCCAGCAGGAGAAGAGGTATCATAAAGATCAGAGCAGAAATCAATGAAATAGAAACCAAAAAAAAAAAAAAAAAAAAAAAAACAATAGAACAAATCAACGAAACTAGGAGCTGGTTCTTTGAAAGAATTAATAAAATTGATAAACCCCTGGCCAGACTTATCAAAAAGAAAAGAGAAAGGACCCAAATAAATAAAATCATGAATGAAAGAGGAGAGATCACAACTAACACCAAAGAAATACAAACTATTATGAGAACATACTATGAGCAACTCTACGCCAACAAATTTGACAATCTGGAAGAAATGGATGCATTCCTAGAAACATATAAACTACCCAAATTGAACCAGGAAGAAATAGAAAGGCTGAACAGACCCATAACCAGTAAGGAGATTGAAACAGTTATTAAAAATCTCCAAACAACAAAAGTCCAGGGCCAGACGGCTCCCCGGGGGAATTCTACCAAACATTTAAAAAAGAACTAATTGCTATTCTCCTGAATATGTTCCAAAAAATAGAAATGGAAGGAAACTTTCAAACTCATTTTATGAGGCCAGCATCACCTTGCTCCCCAAACCAGACAAGGATCCCATCAAAAAAGAGAGCTATAGACCAATATCCTTGATGAACACAGACGCAAAAATTCTCACCAAAATACTAGCCAATAGGATTCAACAGTACATTAAAAGGATTATTCACCAAGACCAAGTGGGATTTTTCCCAGGGCTGCAAGGTTGGTTCAACATCCACAAATCAGTCAATGTGATACAACACATCAATAAATGAAAGAACAAGAACCATATGATACTCTCCATAGATGCTGAAAAAGCATTTGACAAAGTACAGCATCCCTTCCTGATCAAAACTCTTCAAAGTATAGGGATAGAGAGCACATACCTCAATATCATCAAAGCCATCTATGAAAAACCCACTGCAAATATCATTCTCAATGGCGAAAAACTGAAAGCTTTTCCACTAAGGTCAGGAACACGGCAGGGATGTCCATTACCATCACTGCTATTCAACATAGTGCTAGAAGTCCTAGCCTCAGCAATCAGACAACAAAAGGAAATTAAAGGCATCCAAATCAGCAAAGAAGTAGTCAAATTATCACTCTTCGCAGATGATATGATACTCTATGTGGAAAACCCAAAAGACTCCACTCCAAAACTGCTAGAACTTGTACAGGAATTCAGTAAAGTGACAGGATATAAGATCAATGCACAGAAATCAGTTGCATTTCTGTACACCAACAACAAGACAGAAGATAGAGAAATTAAGGAGTCAATCCCATTTACAATTGCACCCCAAACCATAAGATACCTAGGAATAAACCTAACCAAAGAGGCTAAGAATCTATACTCAGAAAACTATAAAGTACTCATGAAAGAAATTGAGGAAGACACAAAGAAATGGAAAAATGTTCCATGCTCCTGAATTGGAAGAATAAATATTGTGAAAATGTCTATGCTACCTAAAGCAATCTACACATTTAATGCAATTCCTATCAAAGTACCATCCATCTTTTTCAAAGAAATGGAACAAATAATTTTAAAATTTATATGGAACCAGAAAAGACCTCGAATAGCCAAAGGGATATGAAAAACAAAGCCAAAGTTGGTGGCATCACAATTCCGGACCTCAAGCTCTATTAGAAAGCTGTCATCATCAGGACAGCATGGTACTGGCACAAAAACAGACACATAGATCAATGGAACAGAATAGAGAGCCAAGAAATAGACCCTAAACTCTATGGTCTACTAATCTTTGACAAAGCAGGAAAGAATGTCCAATGGAAATAAGACAGCCTCTTTAATAAATGGTGTTGGGGAAATTGTACAGCCATGTGCAGAAAAATGAAATTGGACCATTTCCTTACATCACACACAAAAAAAGACTCAAAATGGATTAAGGACCTCAATGTGAGAAAGGAATCCATCAAAATCCTTAAGGAGAACACAGACAGCAACCTCTTCAGCCTCAGCCACAGCTACATCTTCCTAGGAACATCGCCAAAGGCAAGGGAAGCAAAGGCAAAAATGAACTATTGGGATTTCATCAAGATGAAAAGCTTTTGCACAGCAAAGGAAACAGTTAACAAAACCAAAAGACAACTGACAGATTGGGAGAAGATATTTGCAAACGACATATCAGATAAAGGACTAGTGTCCGAAATCTATAAAGAACTTAACAAACTCAACACCCAAAGAACAAATAATCCAATCAAGAAATGGGCAGAGGACGTGAACAGACGTTTCTGCAAAGAAGACATCCAGATGGCCAACAGACACATGAATAAGTGCTCCATATCACTCGGCATCAGGGAATACAAATCAAAACCACAATGAGATATCACCTCACACCGGTCAGAATGGCTTAAATCAACAATTCAGGAAATGACATGCTGGCGAGGATGTGGAGAAAGGGGAACCCTCCTACACTGTTGGCGGGAATGCAAGCTGGTGCAACCACTCTGGAAAACAGCATGTTGGTTCCTCAAAATGTTGAAAATAGAACTGCCCTATGACCCAGCAATTGCACTACTGGGTATTTACCCTAAAGATACAAAGGTAGTGATCCAAAGGGGCACGTGCACCCGAATGTTTATAGCAGCAATGTCCACAATAGCCAAACTATGGCAAGAAACTAGATGTCCATCAACAGATGAATGGATCAAGAAGAAGTGGTATATATACACAATGGAATACTATGCAGCCATCAAAAGAGACGAAATCTTGCCATTTGCGACAACATGGATGGAACTAGAGCGTATCATGCTTAGCAAAATAAGTCAAGCATAGAAAGACAACTATCATATGATCTCCCTGATATGAGGAAGTGGTGATGCAACATGGGGCTTAAGGGGGTAGGAGAAGAATCCATGAAACAAGATGGGATAGGGAGGGAGACAAACTATAAGTGACTCTTAATCTCACGAAACAAACTGTGGGTTGCTGGGGGGAGGGGGGTTGGGAAAAGGGGGGTAGGGTTATGTACATTGGGGAGGGTATGTGCTTTTGGGTAAATTGGAAGTGAAGGTGAACCATGAGAGACTATGGACTCTGAAAAACAATCTGAGGGATTTGAAATGGCGTGGGTGTGGGAGGTTGGGATACCTGGCTGTGCGTATTATAGAGGGCACTGCTTGCATGGAGCACTGGGTGTGGTGAAAAAATAATGAATACTGTTTTTTTGAAAATAAATAAATTGAAAAAAAAAAAAGCCATATAGGATGTCCCACGCTGGGACTTGTGAGATTCTCCAAACAGCAAGGCTTTCTTCTACTGGAGTTGGGGAGTCTGGTTTGTTTGCTCCAGTGTCCTCCATGTGGATCGTTTGGGTAGTACAGGTCTCCCGCATGGCTGCCTTGAAAGCCCACCTCCATTGTCCATTGCAGCTGAGGAATATGGAAGGTTCGTTCTGGTGGCTCCTGTGTGAAATACCAAAGGCGATGAATTAACATGGAATCTCTTTCAGATGGGTCACAATGCTGGTTTGTTACGAAGGAAATCTTAGAATGTCCTGGTGGCTAAGGGTCATGCAGGATTCTCCCACCGGAGGGTTTGACACAGGTCGAAGGGCATGGTTTCCTTCTGGGGACAGGAGATGTTATGTTCTGTGGCTCAGGAACCACATGTTGTATCATAAGTTGGTGTTCCAGAACAGGTCTCTGAGGACAAATGCCCGAACACCTAATCTAGGGTTCCAGTGAGGTCCTAGGGGCATGTCAGTTTCAATCTTCTGACTCAGGACCATTGACTTGAGTGTCTGCCAGATGTAGGTGATCAGGGTGTTTCAGAATATGCATTTACTTCCAGAGAAGCCTCCAATATTGTGGTGAGCTCAGGGTCCTTTCAGGTTTCTCCTAATCGGGAGGGTTTGGAAAACTGTGACAGGCAAATTTTCCTTGAGGATGACCAGCACAGTCTTGTGGTTTGGCTCCAGAGACCCCATCCTGGAGGGCATTTGAGCCATGGTATTGGGAGAGAAATCTGCAAACATAAACTCGGTTTAGAGTTAGTTGCGAGATGATCACAGGCCCAATGCATAGACCTGGATGGCAGCTTGTCTGGATCTGTACTTAGGGTGACTTGAAAGAGGTAACACAGGATTTTCTATCTGCATTGTGTGTCCAGGATGGCCTCGGATTGCAGGTGTGGTCTCATGGGTCCATGGGATATTTTTCCTCTCTAAGGATCAAGGGGTGACCCAAAAGAGAAACTCCAGAGATGGTAACTGGGTCTGGACACGTGTAAAATCTCACCAAGGGTTAGGATTTCGGCCTAGGGGTGTACCAGGCTGGCAAAGCAGGATCCTGGTGGTGAAACTGAGAGTGTTTGTCTGAAAGCATGTTCAGGCTGAGGGTCACAATGCCTATTTGATCCCAGGGCAGCCCTCAGGAGTGGGTGTGGTCTCATTGGAAATGCAGCTGGCTCCCACACTGATGGTTGGACACCCATCTCAACAGCCCGGTTTCCTGCCATGGGGAAGGAGGAGTTCTCTATTGTGCTTCAAATTCACCCATTGGCAGGGATTCCAACAAAAGACTGGGGACAGATGCCTAAATACCAAAGATGGGTAGATATAACACACTTGAGCCATGGCCGGCTTGCCTGCTGGAAATGGGCCCCACCCTCTGTGTTTATGACATGAGTTCGGGGCTCAGGCTCTGTCAGACACAGCACTAGTGGCCAGGGAAGCCTATAAATCGGGGTCCCCTTGAGTGCTAAGCAGATTGATCCTCATGTGAGGTTTCTGGGCAAACCCACCAGACACTTCTTTCTATGGGGAAGGAAGAATGCTGCGTTGTGGCTCCAAAATTCCCTCTCAACAAGGTTTGGAGACCAGTAGGGTGAGGATGTAATTGTAAAACCAATAAGTTGGTATTCCATAACAAGCCTGTGAGGACAATACCTGTAAACCTAATCTAGGATTCCAGTGAGGTCCTAGGGGCATGTCAGGTTCAATCTTCTGACTCAGGACCATTGATTTTGGCGTCTGCTGGAAGTAGGTGATCAGAGTGTTCCATACTTAGCATTTGCGTACAGAGCAGCCTCCAATATGGCGGTGGCCCAAGCGCCCTTGAGGTTTCCCCTATCTAGATGGTTTAGGAAACTGGGACAGGCAAATTTTCCTTGGGGATGGCAGGCACATTCCTTTGGTGTGGCTCCAAAAACCCCATCCTGGAGGACATATGAGCCATGGATTTGGGAGAGTAGACTACAAACTCAAATTCGGTATAGGCTTAGTGGTGCGGTGATCACAGGCCCAATGCGTAGACCTGGAGGAGAGCTCCTCAGGAACTGTAATTAGAGTAACTGGAAGGCAGTAGCACAGGTTTTCCTATCTGGATTGTGTGTTTGGATGGCCTCAGAATGTAGGTGTGGTCCATGGGTCCATGGGATATTTTTCTTCCTTAAGGACACTGGTGGCTCCCAATAGTTGGGTGGCTTTCTCGGGGAAGAGGAGAGCACTGTTTTCCATCTTAGGGGTGCCCCCAAAGAGGGATTCTGGAGACGGGCTCTGGGTCTGGGGGCCAAGAGATTCCCACCAAGGGTTAGGATTTGGGCCTTGGGTCATACCAGCCATGAAATGCGGGATCCTGGTGGTGCAACAAAGAGGGCTAATTTGAAATCATGCTCAGGCTGAGGGACACAATGCCTGTTTTTTTTCCCAGGGCGACCAATAGGAGTGGGCATGGTCTCATTGCCCATACACTGGCTCCCTCTCAGAGGGTTGGAAACCCATCCCAACTGCTAGGTTTCATGCCATGGGGAAGGAGCAGTTCGCCATTGGGCTTCAGGTTCCCCCATTCACAGGGATTCCAGCAAAAGGTTGAGGACAGATGCCCAAATACCAAGGATTGGTAAAGAGGACAGATTGAGCCATGGCCGGTCTCATATGCTGGATACGGCAACCACTCTCTGGGTGGCTGACACAAAGTCATGGCTCAGGCTCTGTCAGACACAGCACTACTGGCCAGGGCAGCTGATAAATTGGGGATCCTCTAGGGCTGAGCAGATGATCCTCATGTGGTGTTTCTGGACAGTCTCACCAGGCAGTTCTTCTTTCTATAGGGAAGGCGGAATGCTGTTTGTGGCTCCAGAATTCCCTATCAAGAGGGCTTGGGCACCAGTCGGGTGAGGATGGAATTGTAAAACCTAGCTACGGTTTAATTCAGTGCCAAGTGGTAGGCAGTCCAAAAGGCAGCAGATTATTCGGGATAGCAAGCACCTGAGTAAGGGCAGATGTCAGATATTTGCTCACACTGGAGTTTGTGTCTATGATGTCTGACAAATGGAGGGATGGCGTCAAGAGGCTACAGAGAATTCCCCATGCTGAGGCTTGTGAGATGCTCCAAACAGCATGGCTTCCTTCTACTGGAAAGGTGGAGTCTATTTGGTTGCTCCACAGTCTCCATGTAGAAAGTTTGCTTAGCAGAGCTCTCCCGCATGGATGCCTGGAAAACACACGTCCATTAATCATTGCACTTGAGGATCATGGCATGTTCCTTCTGTTGCCTCTGGGGCAAAGTACCAAGGCCTGGAGTTGACAGGGAATCTCTTGCAGATGTTTCACTATGCTGGTTTGTTTCCATGGAGATCTTAGAATGTGCTAGTGGCTAAGGGGCCATGCAGGATTCTCCCACCTTGAGGGTTTTATACAGGTCAAAGGGCACGCTTTGCTTGTAGGGACAGGCGATGTTCTGTTTTTGGCTCAGAGAACACATGTTGTACCCTAAATTGGTATTCCAGAACAGACGACAAATGCCTGACAACCTAATGTAGGGTTCTAATGAAACCCTAGGGGCATGTCAAGTTCAATCTTCTGACTCAGGCCCATTGACTTGGGTGTCTGCCTCAATGGAGGTGATCAGGGTGTTTCAGACTGTGCATTTGCAAATAGACGGGCATCCAATACTGTGATGGGCTCAGGGGCCTTGTAGGTTTCCTTTAGGTTTCTCCTAAACAGAAGGGTTTGGGCAAATATGATGGCTATAGTTTCTTTGGGGATTGCAGGCACAGTCTTCTGGTGTGGTTACAGAGACCCTATTCTGGAGTGCATGTGAGCCATGGTTTTGGACAAGAAGTCTGCATAACAATTCGGGTTAGGGTTAGTGGAGAGGAGATCACAGCCCCAATGCATAGACCTGGAGAGCAGCTCATCAGGAACTGTAATTAGGGTGCCTCATAAGCGGTAGCACAGGCTTTTCTATCTGGATTGTGTGTCCAGGATGGCCTCGGAATGCAGGTGTGGTTTCATGGGTCCATGGGAGACTTTTCCTCTCCTTGGAATCTCTGGCTCCTTGTAATTTGGTGGCATTTTCGTGGAAGGGAAGAGTGATAGTTTCCAACATATGTGTGTCCCAAATAGGGAGTCCAGACATGGGCTCTGGGTCTGGGCACCTGAAAAATCCCACCAAGGGTTAGGATTTGGGTCTAGGGTCATACCAGGCCTTCAAAGCCTGATCCTGGTGGAGGAACTGAGAGGGCTCGCTTGGAAGCATGCTCAAGCTGAGGGTTACAATGCCTGTTTGTCCCCAGGGCGGCCCTCAGGAGTGAGTGTGGTCTCTTTGGCCATGCACCTGGTTCCCACTCTGAGGGTTGGAAACCCATCCCAAAAGCCATGTTTCCTGCCTTGGGGAAATAGGATTTTTCTATTGTGCTTCAGGTTCCCCCATTGGCAGGGATTCCAGCAAAGGTCTGGGGACAGATGACTGAATACTAAGGATGGGTAGAGATGACGGACATGGGCCCTCTGTGGTCTCACATGCTGGATATGGGCTGGGCTCTCTTGGTGTCTGACAAGAGGTCAGCTCAGGCTCTGTCAGACACAGCAGTAGTGACCAGTGTACCTATAAATTGGGGTTCCCTTGAGGGCCAAGCAGACAGATCCTCATGTGGGATTTTCTGGCAGTCTCACCAGAAACATATTCTTTCTATGGGGAAGACAGAATGCTGCATTGTGGCTCCAGAATTCCTCATCAATAGGGCATGAGGATGAGAACGGTGAGGATGGAATTGTAAACCCAAGCCACGGTTTTATTCAGTGCCAGGTGGAAGACAGTTCCAATGTGCACAGTCTTATTCAAGGTATCCAGGGCGTGAGTAAGGGCGGATGACAGATGTTTGCACACACTGAAGTTTGTGTCTATGATGACCAACAAATGGAGGGGTGGTGTCAAGAGGCCCTGTAGGATTTCCCACGCTGAGGCTTGTGAGATGCTCCAAACAGAAAGTTTTCCTTCTACTAGACAGACGGAGTCTGCTTTGTTTGCTCCAGGGTTCCCCATGTGGAAAGTCTGGGTAGCGGATCTCTCCCACATGGATGCCTGGAACGCACACCTCCATTGAGCATTGCAGCCGAGGAACCTGACAGATTCGTTTTCGTGGCTCTGGGACGAAGTACCAAGGCCTTGAGTTGACACTGAATGTCTTGCAGAAAGGCCACAATGATGTTTTTTTTTTTACCAGGGAGATATTCAAATGTGCTGGAGGGTAAGGTGCCATATAGATTCTCCTACCCTGAAGGATTGGCACAGTTCGAAGAGCATGGTTTTCTTCTGGGGACAGGAGATGTTCTCCTGTGTGGCCCAGGGCCCTAATGTTGTATCACAGCTTGGTATTCCAGAACAGGCCCCTGAGGACAGATTCCTGAAAACCTAATCGAGGGTTCCAGTGTGGTCCTAGGGGCATGTCAGGTTTAATCTTCTGACTCAGGAACATTGACTTGGCTGTCTGCCTGGATGTAGCTGATCAGATGTTTTTAGACTGTGCATTTCCATCCAGAATGGCCGCTGATATAGGGGTGAGATGAGGGCCTTGCTGCTTTCTCCTAATCTGGAAAGTCTGGGCAAATGTGACGGGCACGATTTCTTTGTGGATGGCAGGCACAGCCCTGTGGTGTGGCTTCAGAGACCCCATCCTGGAAGGCATGAGAACCATGGTTTTGGGACTGAAGGCTGCATACACAAATTCAGGTTAGGGTTAGTGGAGTTGTGGTCGCAGGCCCAATGCATAGACCTAGAGGGAAAAACGTCAGAAAAAGTAAATAGGGTTATTGAACGGCAGTAGCACAAGCTTTTCTATCTGGATTACGTGTCCATTATGGGTTGGGAATGCAAGTGTGGTCTCATTGGTCCACGGGAGACTTTTCCTCTCTAAGGATCCTGGTGGCTCTCCATAGATTGGTGTCTTTTTCAAAGAAGGGAAGAGTGCTCTTTTCCATATTAAGGGTGCCACAAAACAGGGATTCCTGAGACCAGCTCTGGGTCTGGGCCCCTGCAAAATCCCACCATATGTTAGGATTTGGGCCTAGGGCATACCAGGCAATGCAGGATCCTGCTAGTGCAACTGAGAGGGCTTGTTTGAAAGCATGTTCAGGCTGAGGGTCACAATGCCTGTTTGTGCCCAGGCCAGCTCCCAGGAGTGTGCATGATCTTATTGTCCATGCAGTTTTCTCCTACTTTGAGGGTTGGGCACCCATTCCAACAGCCAGTTTTCCTGCCATGGGAAAGAAGAGTTCTCTATTGTTCCTCAGGTACCCTCATTGGCAGTGTTTCCAGCAAAGGTCTGGGGACAGGTGCCTGAATACCAAGGATGTGTAGAGATGACGGACTTGGGCCACAGCCTTTCTCACATGTTGGTAATGGGACCCACTCTCTGTGTGGCTGACACTCTTTCGGGGCTCATGCTCTGTCAGACACAGCTCTAGTGGCCAGCACACCCTTTAAATTGGGGTTCCCTCAAGGGCCCAGCAGATGATTTTCATGTGGGGTTTCTGGGTAGATTCACCAGGCACTTCTTTTTACAGGGCAGGCAGAATGTTACATTGTGGCCCAAGAATTCCTATCAAGAGTGCTAGGGGACCAGTATGGTGAGAATGCATTTGTAAACACAAGCCATGGTTCAATTCAGTGACATGCGGAATCCACTTTCAATTTGCAGCAGCTTAATCGAGATAGCCAGCAGCCGAGTAAGGGCAGATGCCAGATGTTTGCTCACACTGGAGTTTGTGTCTATGATGACCGTCAAAAGGAGGGGTGGAGTCAATATCCCATGGAGGATTTCCCACGCTGAGGCCTGTTAGATGCTCCAAACCACAAGGTCCTTCTCCTTGACAGGTGGAATCCAGTTTATTTTCTCCAGGGTCCCCCATGTGGAAAGTATAGGTAGCCGAGCTCTCCCACATGGATGCCTAGAAAGCACACCTCCATTGACCTTTGAAGCTGAGGACCATGGTGACCAGCTAGGTGGTGCTGGGGTGAAGTTCCAAGGCCTTGAGTTGACATGGAATCTCTTGCAGATGGGTCACAATGCTGGATTGTTACCAGGGAGATCATAGAATGTGCCGGTGGCTAAGGTGCTGTGCAGGATTCTCCTACCCTGAGGGTTTGGAAAGGTCAAATGTCACGGTTTCCTTCTGGGGACAAAAGATATTCTGGGGAGTGGCTCAGAGAAAACCTGTTGTGCCCTTAGTTGGTATTCCAGAACAGGCATCTGAGGACAGATGCCTGAACATCTATTCTGGGGTTCCAGTAAGGTCCTAGGGATATGTCAGTTTCAATCTTCTGACTCAGGACGATTGATTTGGTTGTCTGCCTGGATGTAGGCAAGCAGGGTGATTCAGACTGCGCATTTGCATCCAGAGCAGCAGACAGAATTGGGGAGGGCTCAGGCACCTTGCAGGTTCCTCCTAATTTGGAATGTTTGGGCAACTGTGACGGGCACAGTTTCCTTGGGGATGGCAGGCGTAGTCCTACGGTCTGGCTCCAGGAACGCTATCCTGGAGGGCATGTGAGCCATGGTTTTGAGAGAGAATTCTGTAAACAAAAATTCGGTTTAAGGTTAGTGGTGAGGTGATCACACGCCCAATGCATAGACATGGAAGGCAGCTCGTCAGGAACTGTAAATCGAATGACACGAAGGTGGTAGCACAGGCTTTTATCTTTTTTTTAATTAAATTAATTTATTTATTTTCAGAAAAACAGTATTCATTATTTTTTCACCACACCCAGTGCTCCATGCAATCCATGCCCTCTATAATACCCACCACCTAGTACCCCAACCTCCCACCCCCCCGCCACTTCAGACCATTCAGATTGTTTTTCAGAGTCCATAGTCTCTCATAATTCACCTCCCCTTCCAATTTACCCCAACTCCCTTCTCCACTCTAACACCCCTTGTCCTCCATGCTATTTGTTATGCTCCACAAATAAGTGAAACCATATGATAATTGACTCTCTCTGCTTGACTTATTTCACTCAGCATAATCTCTTCCAGTCCCATCCATGTTGCTACAAAAGGTGGGTATTCATCCTTTCTGATGGAGGCATAATACTCCACAGTATATATGGACCACATCTTCCTTATTCATTCATCCGTTGAAGGGCATCTTGGTTCTTTCCATAGTTTGGCGACCATGGCCATTGCCGCTAAAAACATTGGGGTACAAATGGCCCTTCTTTTCACGACATCTGTATCTTTGGTGTAAATACCCAAGAGTGCAATGGCAGGGTCATAGGGAAGTTCTATTTTTAATTTCTTGAGGCATCTCCACCCTGCTCTCCAAAGAGGCTCCACCAACTTGCATTCCCACCAACAGTGGAAGAGGGTTCCCCTTTCTCCACATACTCTCCAACACATGTTTTTCCTGTTTTGTTAATTTTGGCCATACTAACTGGTGCAAGGTGTAAGGTGATATCTGAATGTGGTTTGAATTTGAATCTCCCTGAGGGCTAGTGATGATGAACATTTTTTCATGTGTCTGATAGCCATTTGTATATCTTCATTGTAGAAGTGTCTGTTCATATCTTCTGCCCATTTTTTGATATGTTTGCCTGTTTCGTGTGTGTTGAGTTTGAGGAGTTCATTATAGATCCTGGATATCAACCTTTTGTCTGTACTGTCATTTGCAAATATCTTCTTTCATTCCGTAGGTTGCCTCTTTGTTTTTTTTTTTTTTTTACTGTTTCCTTTGCTGTGCAGAAGCTTTTGATTTTGATGAAATCCCAAAATTTATTTTCACTTTTGTTTCCTTTGCCTTTGGAGACATAACTTGAAAGAAGTTGCTGTGGCTGATATCGAAGAGATTACTGCCTATGTTCTCCTCTAGGATTCTGATGGATTCCTGTCTCACGTTGAAGTCCTTTATCCATTTTGAGTTTATCTTTGTGTACGGTGTAAGAGAATGTTCGAGTTTCATTCTTTTACTTATAACTGTCCAGTTTTCCCAGCACCATTTATTGAAGAGACTGTCTTTTTTCCACTGTATATTTTTTCCTGTTTTGTCGAAGATTAATTGGCCATAGAGTTGAGGGTCAATATCTGGGCTCTCTACTCTGTTCCACTGGTGTATGTATCTGTTTTTATGCCAGTACTATGCTGTCTTGGTGATCACAGCTTTGAAATAAAGCTTGAAATCAGATAATGTGATGCTCCAAGCTTTATTTTTGTTTTTCAACATTTCCTTAGTGATTCGGGGTCTCTTCTGATTCCATACAAATTTCTGGATTATTTGCTCCAGCTATTTGAAGAATACTGGTGGAATTTTGATCAGAATGGCATTAAAATTATATAGACATTTTAAATGTAAATAGACATTTTAACAATCTTTATACTTCTGATCCAAGAGCATGGAATGGTCTTCCATCTTTTTGTGTCTTCTTCAATTTCATTCATGAGTGTTCTGCAGATCCTTTACCTCTTTTGTTAGGTTTATTCCCAGGTATCCTATGGTTCTTGGTGCTATAGTAAATGGATCTATTCTCTAATTTCCCTTTCTGTATTTTCATTGTTAGTGTATAAGAAAGCCACTGATTTCTGCACATTGACTTTGTATCCTGCCACGTTGCTGAATTGCTGTATGAGTTCTAGTAGTTTGGGGGTGGTCTTTTGTGTTTTCCATATAAAGAATCATGTCATCTGTGAATAGAGAGAGTTTGACTTCTTCATTGTCAATTTGTATACCTTTTATTTCTCTTTGTTGCCTGATTGCTGTCGCTAGGACTTCTAATACTATGTTGAACAAGAGGGGTGAAAGTGGGCATCCTTGTCTTGTTCCTTATCTCAACGGGAAGGCTGCAAGCTTTTTCCCATTGAGGATGATATTTGCTGTGGGTCTTTCATAGATAGATTTGATGAGGTTCAGGAATGTTCCCTCCATCCCTATAATTTGAAGCATTGTAAACAGGAACGGATGCTGGATTTTGTCAAATGCTTTTTCTGCATCTATTAAAAGAACCTTGTGTTTCTTCTCTCTTCTCATATTAATTTGTTTTATCACATTGATTGATTTGCGAATGTTGAACCATCCTTGTAGCTCAGGGATGAATCCCACCTGGTCATGGTAGATAATCTTTTTAATGTGCTGTTGGATCCTATTTGCTAGGATCTTGTTGAGAATATTAGTGTCCATATTCATCAGTGATATTGGTTTGAAATTCTCCTTTTATTAGGGTCTTTGCCTGGTTTGGGGATAAGGGAAATGCTGGCTTCATAGAAAGAGTCTGGAAGTGTTCGTGCTGCTTCAAGTTTTTGAAACAGCTTCAGGAGAATAGGTATTATTTCTTCTTTGAAAGTTTGGTATAAATCTCCAGGGAATCAGTCAGGTCCTGTGCTCTTGTTTTTTGGGAGGCTTTTGATCACTGCTTCAATCTCGTTATCAGATATTGGTCTATTCATGTTTTCGATTTCTTCCCTGTTCAATTTTGATAGTATATAGTTTTCCAGGAATGAATCCATTTCATCTAGGTTGCTAAGCTTATTGGCATATAACTGTTGATAATAACTGCTGATGATTGTTTCTACTTCCTTGGTGTTCGTTGTGATCTCTCCCTTTTCATTCATAATTTTATGAATTTGGGCTTTCTCTCTTTTCTTTTGGATTAGTGTGGCCAGTGGTTTATCAATCTTATTGATCTTTCAAAGAACCAGCTTCTAGTTTCATTGATACGTTCTACTGTATCTCTGTTTTCTACCTCATTGATCTCATCTCTAATCTTCATGATTTCCCTTCTTATGTATGGAGTTGGTTTGATTTGTTGTTTATTCTCCAGTTCTTTAAGGTGTAGAGACAGCTGGTGTATTCTGGATTTTTCTATTTTTTTGAGGGAGGCTTGGGTGGCTATGTATTTCCCCCTTAGGACTGCCTTTGCTATATCCCAAAGGTTTTGGATCAAAGTGTCTTCATTCTCATTGGTTTCCATGAATTGTTTCAGTTCTTTGATCTCCTGGTTGATCCAAGGATTCTTAAGCAAGGTGGTCTTTAGCTTCCAGGTGTTTGAGTTCCTTCGGGACTTTTCCTTGTGATTGAGCTCCAGTTTCAAAGGACTGTGATCTGAGAATATGCAGGGAATAATCTCCATTTTTTGGTATCGGTTGAGTCCTGATTTGTGACCCAGTATGTGGTCTATTCTTGAGGAGGTTCTGTGTGCACTTGAGATGAATGAGTATTCTGTTGTTTTGGGGTGGAATGTTCTGTATATATCTATGAGGTCCATCTGGTCCAAAGTGTCATTCAATGCTCTTGTTTCTTTATTGATTTTCTGCTTCGATGATCTGTCTAGTTCTGAAAGAGGCGTGTTAAGATCTCCTACGATTAGTGTTTTCATATCAATATGACTCTTTATCTTGATTAACAGCTTTCTTAAGTAATTGGCTGCTCCAATATTGGGAGCATAGATGTTTACAATTGTTAGATCATCTTGGTGGATAGTCCCTTTAAGGATTATGTAGTGTCCTTCTGTATCTCTGACTACAGTCTTTAGTTTAAAGTCTAATTTATATGATATGAGAATCGCTACCCCAGCCTTCTTTTTAGGCCCATTGGCAGGAAGATGCTTCTCCATCCCTTCACTTTCAGTCTGGGTGTACCTTTAGGTTCAAAATGGGTCTCTTGTAGACAACATATGGATGGGTCGTGTCGTTTTATCCAATCTTCAATCCTGTGCCATTTTATGGGCACATTTAGGCCACTCACATTGAGAGTGATTATTGATAGATAAGTTTTTATTGACATCGAGTTACCTTTGAAGTCTTTCTTTCTGTAGACTGTCTCTATATTTCTGTCCAATGCTATTCTTAGGATTTTTCCTCCTATAGAACCCCCCTTTACATTTCCTGCAGTGTCAGCTTGGTAGTTGCATAGTCTTTTAAGCCTTGCCGGTCTTGGAAACTCTTAATCTCTTAATCTCTCCATCCATTTTGAATGTCAGTCTTGCTGGATAAAGTATTCTTGGATGCATGTTATTCTCATTTAGTGCCCTGAATATATCTTGCCAGCCTCTTCTGGCTTACCAGGTCTCTGTGGACAGGTCTGGTGTTATTCTGATGGGCTTCCCACTGTAAGTAAGGAGCCTCTTTGCCCTGGCGACTTTCAAGAGATTATACCTTGAAATTATAATTATATAATTATAATATATTATATTATATAATTATATATTATAATATATGATATTTAAATTATAATTATATAATATATTATATATAATATTATATTATATATTATATATTTTGATATATATTATGATATATAATAATATATAATTATATAATATAATATAATTATAATATAATAAATATAATATAATATACAAATATAATATACAATTATAATTCTTCAATTTGACTATCAGGTGTCGTAATGTTTTTTGGAATGTATAATCTTGGGTAGAGACCGTTCTGCCTCTAGTACATGAACGCTGGTTCCATTCACGAGATTGGGAAATTTTTCATGAAGGACTTGTTCCACTATATGTTCTAGACTTCTTTCTTTCTCCTCCTTTTCCGGGATTCTAATAATTCTGATGTTGGAACACTTCATGGTGTTATTTATTTCCCTGATTCTGTTTTCGTGGTTTCTAAACTGTTTGTTCCAGGCTTCCTCCTGATCCTTTCTCTCTATCTGTTTATCTTCCAGATCACTAATTCTATCTTTTGTCTCAGTTACCCTAGCTTTGAGAGAATTTAGATTAGATTGGAACTCATTGAGAGCACTGTGAACCTCCTCCCTCGTAGCTTTAAGTTCCACCCTAACATTGTGAACATCCTGTCTGGTCGTTTTCATTTCGGCCCTAATCAATTCTGTTTGGTCATCCATGGCTTTCTCCAACTTTGCTATTGCCTGGATAATTGTTAGCCTGAATTCTCTTTCCAACATATTGTCTATGTTGATAGCCGTTAGCTCTGTTGCTGAAGGTCCATCCTCTGTATTTTTCTTCTGTTGGGCATTCCTCCTCCTAGTCATTTTGGTGGGAGATGACTGAACAGATGTAGCTGGATGTATCAACTGTGGTGCAGTCAAGCTGCACCCTGGAACACTTCTGAGCAATCAGGATTCCCCACCCAAACGAGAGACAAAAGAAAAGAAAGAGAAAAAGAAAAAAAAAGAAAAGAAGAAAAAAGAGAGGGAGAGAGAGAGAGAGAGAGAGACAGGAAAGAAAGGGAAGATGAAAAAGAAGGTTCATCCCAGATGGGCCCCTAGGTAAGATTTATGAAGTAGACAAACAAAAAGTGATAAAAAGACTGATACAAGCATATGACAGTGGAAAAAAATTTATATATATGCAAATAAAAAAGAACCTCGTCAAAAAGAACCCCAAGTGTAAAATTTATATGCTATCAGGACAAACACAAAAAAACACTGGTGAAAGTAGATGGTAGAGTTCTTATAAAATCTCAGTGTGTGCGAGGAAGATTGTTTTGATTCTTCCAGGATGTATCTTGATATTTTTGTTAAAGGACTCAACTTTCTTAAGATAAAGGGGATTAAAAATTGGTTTACCTATAGGGGTAGTATTGATTGGGGAAAGGGGATTACTTTGAAGTTTAACTCTATATGAATATTAGAGGATAAAAATAAAAGGAATAAAGTAGACTAAACTAAACTAAAATTTTAAAAAAGGAATTCAAAAAATAAAAATGCAAAAGAGAAACATAGGTGTATGTATCAAAAAGTTCAGGTTAGAAAGGTATTATTGAATTTGATGTACTGTACAGCTCGCTGTGATGGTAATTAGGTTAAAATTTAACTATGTGTAAAAAAAAAAAATGAACCAGAATAGTGGGAACGAGTGAACAATACAAGTTTTCCTATGAAGTAGTGGTTGTTCTCTTGTAGTCCTTTTTTTTTCCCTCTTTTATTTTCTCTCTTGGTTTGTTTTCTGGGGGAGGGCCCTGCCATGTGGGTTGTCAGTCAATGATGTTTCCTGAGTTAAGTCCTTCCGCCCCCCTCAAGGGGTGGGCTCTGAGGAAACTGGTTTTTTTCAGGCTTTTCTTCTCTGGCGGTTTTTATGCTTGTTACTTTTTTTCTCTCTCACCTTGACCGCCTTTGATGGTTTTTGTAGTTTTAGAGGAAAACAAACCTCACCCTGATCTCCCTCTCAGAGAGAAGCCTCAGTCTGGGTGAAGAGCTTAAATAAGTTTCCCTTTGGCCGCTGGCAGAGCAGGTTCCAAGTTGCAGACCCTGGGGGAACAGGATCTTTTGCTTGTACTCAAAGCCAAGGCAGTGGCAGCTGTCTGGAAGCTCCCGACGACCAGAGAAGTCCCAAGCAGCAATTGCATACTGAGATTTTGCCTCTGGCCTGGGCTGGGAGTGCCCAGCTTGCACACACCTCTTTCAGAGGTGGCTATGGGTCGCGCACGTCTCAGGCACTGAGAACAGGGCGCAGGTCCGTAAGCACCAGGCTGGGCTTTTGCGCACCTCTGTCAGGGGAGAGTTTGGGGGCGCAGCTTAGGCTTTGAAACAATGGCGCAAGTCAAAGAACACCGGCCAGGACTTTGTAACTCAGGGGAGCATGAGGGACATGTGTGCGTATCTCAAGCTTTGAGGTAGGGCTTGCACATTCTGCCAAATGGTGTGACTCCCATCCTCTCATAGGAGCTAGAACCCACGCATTCTCAGGCGCGCTGGCGGCTTAGGGACCAAGACCTGGTTTCTCCTCAGCACTCTCTCTCCCTCAGCGCCAGGGACACTGTCCTAGGACCAGGGACTTAAGCTCCAGTCCCTAGCCACCCCAATTCCCACAATTTCCCCCCACGATGCTTTGCTCTTTTAGAGTGCTTTCAACCAGTCTCCAAGTTAATGCTGGTCCCCAGACGCAGGGCACTCTCGCTCGTATTGGGGTATTACTTTCCAACCGGTCACCTCTGGTGGCTCCCTCCCCCTTTTGTTTATCTTCCGATATCAGTCCGCCATTCCCACTCTGCTTTACCTGCCCACTGGCGTCTTCTGCCCCTGTAGAGATCCAGACGTGTATCATTCTGATCTCAGGCTGATTTCATGGGTGATTGGTGTTCTTCGGTAGGTAATCAGCTCACTTTGGGGTACCGGCTGAAAAGGCTCCTCATCCTACTCCCCCGCCATCTTGTCCCCCCCAATTTTTTTTAAAAATTTTGAATAGAGATCACATCTACTTCCTTTATTAAACCAAGTCACATGACAGTTTATTTTTAGTGCTGATATCTAAAGCCAAGTCTATTTGCCCAGATCATATTAATTTGAAACACATTTAGGCTAGTTTTTATCTTTCTGACATGTATGGAGAAAACATTAAGATCTGTATGTGTCCCTGAAATATTAAGGAGAATGTTCTATAATTTAGACACAGGAGCCCTTTAGCAGTTTGTATTTTATATTTATGTATTATTAGCCGTTTCTATTTTCAAAACGCATCTTACCTTTTTTTTTTTTTTTTTCCATCAGGCTTGGGCATCTGTTGGTTGGTTTTATATTTCAAACATACAATAAAATGCATAACTTTAATGAGAAAAAATGTCAATCTTTTATAAGCCCCTTTTGATAAGCAGGAGAAGTTGTGAGATTGGGAAAAGGAATAGGGGAACTTTGAATTGCTCAAAGAGCTTCATTTACAGTTCTGCTCACATTTGTGAGGAAAGTTGCTCTCAATGACTCACAGACTTGTATTTACATGAAATGACATCCTATGTTGATCCAACCTATCCAGCATAAGAGTTTCAATTTGCTTCCTTCTCTCTGGGTGCAAAATTTGAATTTTAAGGATTTTTGGCAGTATGGAATGACTGCAATTGGCTATAAGATGGGTTCCCTAAGGGGGTGCAAAGATACTCTCTCCCAAGATCCAGAGTCACTCACAGTGAGAGCCAAAGGAAAGAACCAACAAGCCGCAGGTCCTCAGCAGGCAGAAAGCTAAGATCAATTATGCATGATGCCACCAGCAAGAAGGTAATAGCCTATCTCTGTGAGAGAATGGATCCATAGGGATGGGTCTGGACTTAAAAGGATGAGACAATGTGAAATTTTATTATCCACTCTGGATCAAGCACTGCAGACAGAGAGATTTGGAAGGAGCTAATTCTGCTAAGGGTTTGTAACCATTCCTTTACTGTGCCAGGTTTTGCAGGACCCCTTCTGCAGGCCCTGGACTTTACTAGAATTTCCACTTGGCTCTTTGAGGGTATAGTATTATACCTATATAGTAGCTTTCCAGAAATCATCCAGTTTCATCATCTCTGGGAGGAGATAACTTGGGGGCCCTCTCATGATGGTAGATACTGGGGTGTGTCGAAGGCCATGACTGTGGCAGACATCAGTTTATGGCTGTGTAGTCCGCAGAGTAGAAAAACAATCTGGACTAGAATGAGTGCTCAAAGGAGCAAAAATGGGATCATGAGGAGTTATATAAGTCTTCAATAGGTTTTTCTGTTTTAGGTACTTCTCCAACCTTTAATTTTTCATTAAACCTTTACAATGAATGTTTGAAAAACTTCAGAATTTTGAAACATTTTATAGACTTCTCTTGCCAATTAACAGAGGTGTCTTAGTCTGCTTAATTGGAGAATGCTTGCTTCTAAATTCATTTCTTAAGTGCTGTTATCTCATTGGAAATTTCCCCATTTTGGACATTGTGTTTCTAGGATCTAATTGTCCTGAGGGCTGGCAGCAGAGTGAAAACTAGCCACTAATGAAATTAGCATCCCTTTCTGCCCAGCTATTTATCAACAAATAAGTTGTAGTTCACACTTCTGTCATGCCTTATTTTTGTTTCTCCAACCTGACAGTTACCAAGCCAGTCCCGTAGGACACAAAACAAGCTTAGTAGGATCTTGTCATTTTTGCTAGATATCTGTAATATTTGGGGCAATAGTTGATAGTTGTAAAATGATAAGGTGTACTGGAAGGTGGTGAGCTTGACTCATCATAATTTAAGGATCCCAGG
Source organism: Neogale vison (assembly GCF_020171115.1). Lineage (NCBI taxonomy): Eukaryota > Metazoa > Chordata > Mammalia > Carnivora > Mustelidae > Neogale > Neogale vison. The sequence continues at coordinate 91,914,651 of NC_058097.1, forward strand.
AGCTGAGACTTCTCTGAGCAGAGCTAACACCTTGCAGGAATGTGTCCTGGAATTGGGGATTGTGTCTGTGTTACAGTGTTAGCTCTCAGTACACGAGTTTTCTTGAGGATAATGGCTGACCTATTGTCCTGCCTACCCGCTCCCTGACCAACTTATATTACCAAGGGGGTGTTCTTGGGATGGCAAGGGCTCTAATAGCTTTTGAATGTTTGACCAATGACTTCCAATTTTTGCAGGTTATTCTGCCTCTGAGATCCCTGTTAGGAGTAGTTTTTATCTACAAACAAAACAAGACAATCAATAATGTATACCTTGGTGTCAGGGCAGTAAAGATACTACTGAGTTCTGGACAAGGAAGGCTCTGAGGGCATCAACAATTCTCCCTGGAACCATGCTTGGATTATACCCAGGGAACTGGGATCTGAAACCTTAGGGGCTTGGCTCAGGAAAGACGTTTCTGCCAGTTCAATTGGACTCTGGGAAAATATGCATGCTCAATAGAGCTCTAGACAAACACGCCAGCTCAGAGGGCTCTGGGCATAAACCATGCCCAGCCCATGTTGACCTGATAGCCAATTCGATCAGGAGCCTGAATAGAAAGATAGGGGAGATCAGAACCAAGAGTAACTCACCCATAATACTTGAAAATAGCAGGGAAGACAGGAAACACAAAGGAATCATGGGCTCCCACACCTGTTTCTCCTTGTGTCTGAATGCCCGTGGAGGTCCGCTTCTGATCCCGTTGCTGCCACCAAATTGATTAAATAACAAAAACTCAACCAAGTAAATGTTAAAGATACAAAGGCTGTATTAATAAATCAATTCATGAGTGATGCATCATCCCACCTTGCAAGTATATGTGAGCGCCAAAGGATTACAGCAAATGAAAAGGAGAAAAAAGGGAAATCATTAACAAAAAGTCCATTGTGGGATGTCTGGGTGGCTCAGTGGGTTAAGCCTCTGCCATTGGCAAAGGTCATGATCTCAGGGTCCTGGAATGAGCCCCATAGTGGGCTCAGTGCTCATCTGGAAGCCTTTTCCCCCACTGCCATCTGCCTCTCTGCCTACTTGTGGACTCTGCTGTCAAATAAATGGGTAAAATCTTTTTTTTAAAAAAATCCATTGTATTAGGTATTATTTCCCTCCTAAGAGGAATGGGAAGGATCAATCAGGAATCTTCCTGGGGCTGAAGAGGAAACTCCAATGTTTACTGCTTAAGGGTCTCTTCCGGGGGTTGAAATTGTACTTGAGTTAAGTAGTAAGTTTTGGTTTAGTGACGTGGGCCTTAAGTTGAACGTTGCCATTTTGGGTCTGTAGGTTTTTTTTTTCCCTTTAAGATTTTATTTATTTATTTATTTGTCAGAGAGAGAGAGAGAGAGCACAAGCAAGGGGAGCAGCAGGAAGAGGGAGAAGATCAGGGATCCTTAAGTGGTACATGATCCCAGAACACCCATATAATGACCTGAGCCTAAGGCAGATGCTTAACCAGTGGAGACACCCAGGCATCTCTATGGCTTTCTTTTTAACAGACCCAAGAAGATGAAGACTGATTTTAAAATTTAAGACTTCTATATAGAACGTTCTTCACAGGTCTTGTTATGTGCTTTACACTGACCACTGAAAATTTTATTTTTAAGAATAGGGAAAAGTACAAACAAAAATTCTACCCATAGGCTCTCTGGAGCCTTAATCTGTGATGTGAATGCTCAGGAGTTGACTTCTGAATCTGGTGTGATACTGATCCACTGCCTGGCCAGGGAACATTCAGCCATCTGCACACACTTTCTAAATATGACCAGAGACTGCACCAATGAGGTTAATTTGGGATACCATGCCTGAATCACAAATAACCTTGAGTGGTTAGGAAAAGTATATTGGCCTTACTGTAGTGATCCTCCTTGGGACAGTAGAACATCCTGCATCCCTCCCACACCTAGCACACACTAGAAGTATAATAATGTTTGCTGAGCAGCATTTACCAATGGTAAGAAATACATTCCTCTTGTACAATGGAAAAATAGACACGTTAGACTCAACCAATCTTCACTTGAAATTTCACCTCACAGTCATATATAAAATCTAAATTTGAGAAACCCAAAACCATATTAAAACCTCACAGCCCAATTATTATTTTCTGTAGAGCTGCAATATGGCTCCAAGAAATGAACAGAATTTTGTTGCCTTGATCTTACTCTTTATGATTTATACTTTGAGTAGAGCAAGATTGAAATGAGAGGGAATTTGAATACTGACTAAAACATTCCTGAAAGATGTCTAATTGTTCTTATTTCCTGATCAAGTAAGATTATCAAAACTGGTTCTCTTTTGTGAGTTTATTCTGTGTGAGGTTGCTAGCTGCTTTCGTGTGTATTGTTCCATTTGATGCACATCATGACCCTAAAAAAATCACTGTGACCTTAATATTTTGGATGACAAAACTAAGGGGAGAAAGGACAAGTAGTTTTGTCTTTTTCATTTTCTCTGTATGCTCCAAAGCCTCTACTATTTTTACTCATGGGGACATATCGCAGGATATTTATGCTACTGTTAAAAGCATCAACATGAAAGAAAGACTTCTAGTCCTCTGTTTTCCATTAATACTTTACAGAAAGATACAGTATTTCCTTTGGTGAAAAAATAGTTTCTAGGAGGTTTTATCTTTTTTTATAAGCACATACCTTTTTTATTGAAGAAAAAAGAATCTCTTGATCAATCCTTCCATTATTACACTCATGTTTGATGATACATTTTTGTCCTTTATCCATTGACACTCCAATCACAGTCAGCTAGCTGAATTTCATGTATGTGTCATTTGTTTTCATGGTGTCTCCCAGCTGGGATTTCAGAATTGGTTTACCATTCTATTATTTCCAATATATCTTGATAAAATCAGGGGGAAAGTCCTCAAGAAGACAAAGATACGTTCCAGCCCTATGGAGCGTTCTTCGGCAATTGAAGGAAGAAATATTGTGGGCTTAGGGAAATATCTTCATTGGAACTTTTATCTGTGGGGGAAAATGGAATAGCAGATAAAAATATTATTAGAGATACACGGACATTAGGTGGTTTGGAAACACTCAACACATAGTAAAAGTAAGGAAACTTGCTATAGAATTAGTCTTTACCATGGCCTTTCATGCACAATGGGTATTGAAGTACTGATTGTTCTTAGTTTTCATGGGAAAAGTGTTTCAAGACATTATGTAACTTGCCCAAAGTCACAGCTATTAAATGGCAGAACCTGATTGAAACATGGAAGTTTATTAAACAATACACTGTCACTTATTAGAATAGAAATGCATTTCCACAGGTACTTGATAATTTATCAGGTTGACCTTTTAGCCTCAAATATGGATCCCATGTCCACTTCTAATACTTAAGTATGTCTCTTTGATTTCTAATTTTATAGAACATCTTCTCACATGAGAATCAGTCCAGGATTTTGATTAAGGCAGTGTTTAAAGTGGTACCCTCAAAGTATTTGCAATACCTTAAATTTAGAAGTAATGTGCCAATATCTCTAAAAACCTCTATTTGAAGCATTTATGATTTTCAGAAGTGTTTTTATACTAGCCTTATCAAATATTGCACTGATCACAATTTGTTTTGCTTTAGCAAATCTTCACTAAAAACACATCTTAAAGATTTCAGTTATTTTTTTTTTTGAAAGAGAGAATGAGTAGGGGCAGGGGCAGGGGAGACGGAGAAAGCAGACTCTCCTCCAAGTGGGGGGGGGCTGACAAGAAACTGGGCTCCAGTCCAGGACTCCAGAATCATGACTTGAACCAAATACAAGTGTTTAACCAACTTAGCCATGCAGGTGCCCCTAAAAGCACTTTTTAAAGAAGATTTTATTTATTTGACAGAGAGCAAGAGATCACAAGTAGGCAGAGAGGCAGGCAGAGAGAGAGAGAGGAGGAAGCAGACTCTCTGCAGAGCAGAAAGCCTGATGCGGGGCTCGGTCCCAGGACCATGGGATCATGATCTGAGCCGAAGGCAGAGGCTTTAACCCACTGAACCACCCAGACGTCCCCTAAAAGCACGTTTTATATTCAAGTTTTATATGAAGTTAAATCATGACTAAAAAGACACCATTTTTTGACTCTAAGCATTTTCCTTCCATTCCAAATTAATCTGCCCTACAAGCATCTTGGCTTTCTCATTGACTTCACCTGTTGAAAAAGTTATATACAACTGGTATGATATTAAAAGTTATGGTTCCAGAGTTTTTTTTGCAGACCCAATGTTAGGGAAACATCATGAGTTTCAAGGGCATGCTATTTGAATGTTGGAATGTTACCAGATTATACATTTAATGTTAATTTAGTGATTGAAATTATAAATAGTAGAACCCTTTCCAATTTGGTTCTGAACTGAAACATAAATGCTTTACTTATTTTCTCCTTGGGCTACTTTAGAGGTAGAATAATAATTTCAGGGGAAACTTCTTAAGAAAAAGAATCGGACTTCTTCCTTGAGAGGAGAGAAAAAAAAATCTTGAGGATTTCTGCCTGTGCAACAAAGTTACTGATTTTTATAAAACAACAGTTAAAATACAATGATGAGTGTTTTCTCATGATGTAAATAGAATTGCAACAATATACTTGTTTAACTTTGTACTTCTTGCTTGTAGTGCAAATAGTACTTTTTTATTATAATAGTAAGACTCTGTGAATTTTCCCAAAAATATATCTTGTATTTAACCTAAAAAGCATGTTATATAAAGCAAGATTTATTTTTCAAAGTATGATATTTATGTATATTTTTGTCTCTAGGAAATGCAGTAAAGAATCTAGTCGTCCTAGTAGAAACTCTGGCTTCTTATGGGAACACTTATGATTCACCATAGAAAAGAACTTGAAAACAAAATTATGATCTTGGATAATTTCCAGGTGGTCAAACATGATGCTTACTTCCTACTCTTTTCTCTTAATTAGATTCCCAGAATTTCATTATTTTCAGATAAAATGAATCTTAAACTCCCATAACTTTCTCAATGTGATAATGAACTGAGCATTAAATAGTGTGCTTGGGAAGGTGGAAAAGATGACGGAGGAGTAGGAGACCCTGTTTCAACCAGTCCCCTAATTTGAGCTACATATCTACCAGAACACACTGAACATCTAGGAAATCAGTCTGAGATGTAAGATTATACACGTCTAGATCTCTATGAGACCAGAAGACATCAGTTGAGAGGTAAAGCAGAGTGGGGATGCTCAGACTGATATCAGAGCATAAACAGTAGGGGGAGGGAGCCACCAGAAGAAGCCCATTGGAAAATAATACCCCAATACAAAAGTGCCCTGTGGTAGGGGACCAGCATTAACTTGGAGTCTGGTTAAAGAACTCAAAAAGTGCAAAAATTCTTAAGGGGAAATTGACGGAATCAGGTAGTCAGGAACATGGCCTAATTCCACTGACCCAGGCTGGCCACTACTAATGATGATCCATGCCAGAGAGAGTGTGGCAGAGCCTCCAGTCCATGGTCCCTGAGCCCCCATCTTTCTGATACTTGCACCACCACTTGGCTGGGTGGACTCCTGCCTGCACATGATAGTCTGGTGTGGGCTCCTTCTTGTGCTCTCTAGGTCCACAGACTTCTACACTATTCATGCCCTGCATGGACCGTGGGTTCTGTGTACTATCGCCCATGTGTTAGAGAGTCTGGTGTGGGCACCAGCTGGTGCTCTCTATGACTGTGGTTTTCTGTCACTAGCCAAAGGATCTGAATGATTCAAGGCCATGCCTGAGAGAACGCTGCATGATCTCTGGTCAGGATTCCTCAATGGCGGCCTTCCACAAACTACATGACCTTGGGCTCTGAACGCACACTGCCTTGGGCATGGACCATAGTCCTGGAAAAGGCAGCCTCCAGAAGGGGGCTCCCTGGACCAATATCACTCACACTTTTAGTGACAAGGTGGGTGAAGAGACAAGCAGGCACCTCTGGTGACCACTGAGACAGTGACTGTGGAAGTGCACTGATTGTGGGAGGTTGTGCTGTTCAGTGAAGTTTGAAGTGGGGGGGTGTCTACATGATCTGGACCACAGAGGGGAGCAGGCTTAGGCTTCTCTCTAAGGCAGAGGTCTGGGTGCAGTTTGCTATCCACTAAACCTCCAAAAATCCACCAAAGGAATAAAATCTCCAGAGAACAAAACCCTGAAAAACTAATTTCCACAGAGCCCAGCCCCTTGAGAGGCGTCATGGAGACTCAGCCCAAACAAGACTGACTGAAAAACCATGCAGCAGGCTCCTCCTCCATAAGACAAGCCAAAAGTATGAGAAAATAATCACCACAGGGTCTCCAAAAACTATAAAACTCCAACATCAGGCAGAAAACAATGTATTAGCTAAAGGTATTTCCCTAAAACCTGTAAATTTCATAGATATAACTTTTTAAAAAAATTCATTCTTATGTTTCTCGTATTTTAAAGAAATTTGAACATACTTACTATTACAATTAGAGGTTTAATACAACATAATTCATGATACCCTTTTAACTTGAACTTTTTTCATATGTATACATGTGTTTTTTTTCTTTTTCTTTTCTCTCTCTTTTTTTTTAAATATACAAATAGATACAAGCGTCAAGGTATTCCTTTTTCCCTATTCAATCCTTTCCCTATATATAAACCAGTTTTAATCTCCCTTTATCTCTGGAAAGTTGAGTCCTTTAACAAAGATATCAAGATACTCCCAGGAAGAACAAAAATAACATTCCTCACTCACACTGAGGATTTATAACCACCTTCCAACATTTTCCTTTTCTTCTGTTAGTGTTTATGCATCTCTTCCTTTCTCTCTCTCTCTCTCTTTTCTGGTATTATATAAATCTTTTTCTTGGAGTTTATTTTGTCTGGGTTCTTTTTTTTTCAATTTACTTTTGTCAGACTTTTTGTTTGTTCATTACTGTTCATATACATTATGAATCTTACCTCGGGGGTTCATTTTGCTGGACTATCTCTTTTTTTCTCTCCCTCTCTTTCTCTCCCTTTTTAAAAATTTCTTTTTGGTGGTGACTTCCAATACTCTGCAATGTTCCAGATTGCACCTTGTCTGGATTTGTGGCTGATATATTCAGCTGTACATCCCCTCACTCACCTCTCACCAAAATTGCTAGGAGGAGGAAGAGGAGGAGGAGAAACACCTAACAGAGAAGAAATTCAGAGACTGTGACCACTGGTACAGAACTATTGGATATCAACATAAACAAGGTTTTGGAAATGGTAATCAGGGAAAAAATTATCCAGGCACTACCTAGATTTTCGAAGACCATTAGTGACAACATAGAATTTCTAAGGGCTGAAGTGAGAGCAAATCTGGCAGAAGTTAAAATTGCTATCAATGAGATCCAATCTAATCTATGTACTCTAACAGCTAGGATAAAAAAGGAAGAAGATCAACTTTCTGATCTAGAAAATAATGGATAGAAAAGAAGAATAAGGAGGAGGAGGCTTGGAAAAATGGCTTAGAGCATGACAACAGACTTAGGCTAATAAATGACGCTATGAAATGTTCCAGTGTCAAAAATATTGGGAAGAATGCGGTGGGGAAGAGAGAACAATAGAAGACATAATTGATTAAATCCTGAATGAAAAGTTTCCTGGGGACAAGATGGCGGGGTAGGAGGAGGCACCTTTTCAACCTGTACCCTAAAGTGAGCTGATTACCTACCAAGAACTCATATCACCCATGAAATCAGCCTGAGCTCAGAATTATACACGTCTGGATCTCTACAGGGGCAGAAGACGCCAGCGGGCAGGTAAAGTGGTGTGGGAATGGTGGACTGATATTGGAAGATAAACAAAGGGGGAGGGAGCCACCAGAGGTGACCGGTTGGAAAGTAATACCCCCAATAACAGGGAGAGTGCCCTGCATCTGGGGACCAGCATTAACTTGGAGACTGGTTGAAAGCACTCTAAAAGAGCAAAGGATCATGGAGGGGAAATTGTGGGAATCGGGGTGCCTAGGGAAAGGGGCTTAAGTCCCTGGTCCCAGCACAGCATCCCTTGGTGGTGAGCCAGAGAGAGTGTGGCAAAGAAACCTGGTCTTGGTCCCTAAGCCACCAGCTTGCCCGAGAATGCATGTGATCTGGCTCCTGTGAGGGGATGGGAGCCACTCTGGTTGGCAGAACACGTGAGCCCTGCTATAGAGCCTGAGATGAGCGTGCCCCTCATCTTCCCCTGAGAGATGTACAAAGGCCCAGCCAGCGCTCTTTGATATGCACCATTGTTTCAGAGCCTAAGATGCATGCACAAAACTCTCCCCTCAGAGAGGTGCACAAAGGCCCAGCCTGGTGCTTTCAGATCTACACCCTGTTCTCAGAGCCTGAGACCCATGCATAACCCACAGCCTCCCCTGAAAGAGGTGCGTGCAAGCCGGGTGCTCTTAGACCCAGAAAGACCAGGCACTCCCAGCCAGGGCCAGCGGGAAAATAGAAGTGTGCAATTGCTGCTTGGAACCTCTCTGGTGGTCTGGAGCTGCCCAGACAGCCGCCACTACCATGGCTTTGGGTACAAGCAAAGGATCCTGTGTCCCGAGGGACTGTGATTCGGAACCTGCTCTGCCAGTGGCCAAGGGGGAACTTATTTGGGCTCTGCATCCAGACTGAGGCTTCTCTCTGAGAGGGAGGTTCGGGTGCACTTTGTTTTCCTCTAAAACTGCAAAAACCATCAAAAGTAGTCAAGGTGAGAGAAAAAAAAAAAAAGTGAACAAACATAAAAACCACCAGAGAAAAAAAGCCTGAAAAAACCGAGTTTCCTCAGAGCCCACCCCCTTGAGGGTATCGGGAGGACTTAACTAAGGGAACATCACTGACTGAAAACCTACGTGACAGGACCCTCCTGCAGAAAACCAACCAAGAAGAAAAAAAAAAAAAAAAAAAAAAAAAGGACGACAAGAGAACAACCACCACTACTTCATAGGAAAACTTTTATTTTATACTCGTTCCCAAAACTCTGGGTTATTTTTTTTACATAGATATTTTTTAAACCGATTTACCATCACAGTGAGCTTTCCAGTACATCAAATTCCATAATAACCTCCCAACCTGAACTTTTTGATATATACAACTATTTTTTTTGCATTTCTATTTTTTGAATTACTTTTTTTTAAAATTTTAGTTTAATTTAGTCTAGTTTATTCTTTTTATTTTTATTTTCTAATATTCATATAGAGTTAAACTTCAAAGTAATCCCCTTTCTCCAATATATACTAACCCTATAGGTAAACCAATTTTTAATCCCCCTTGATCTTAGGAAAGTTGAGTCGTTTAAGAAAGATATCAAGATACATCCAGGTAGGATCAAAACAGCCTTTCTTGCCCACACTGAGAATTTATAACCACTCTTCCAACTTTTCTTCCACCAGTGTTTTTCTGTTTTTTTGTTTGTCCTGATAGTATATAAATCTTACACTTGGGGTTCGTTTTGACGAGATTCTTCCTTTGTTTGCATATACATATATATTTTTTTTCTCTTGTCATATTCGTTTATCAGTCTTTTTGTTTCTCTGATTTTGTTTGTCTAATTCATAAATCTTACCCTTGGGCCCATTTGGGCTGAACCTTCTCTTTCATCTTCCCTTTCTTTCCTCTCTCTCTCTCTCTCTTTTTTTCTTTTTCTTTTCTTTTGTCTCTCGTTTGGGTGGGGAATCCTGATTGCTCAGAAGTGTTCCAGGGTGCAGCTTGACTGCACCACAGTTGATACATCCAGCTACATCTGTTCAGTCATCTCCCACCAAAATGACTAGGAGGAGGAATGCCCAACAGAAGAAAAATGGACCTTCATCAACAGAGCTAATGGTTATCAACATAGACAATATGTTGGAAAGAGAATTCAGGCTAACAATTATCCAGGCAATTGCTAGGTTGGAGAAAGCCGTGGATGACCAAACGGAATTGATAAGGGCTGAGCTGAAAGCGATGAGAGATGATGTTCACAATGTTAGGGCGGAACTTAAAGCTACCAGGGTAGAGGTTCACAATGCTCTCAATGAGTTCCAATCTAATCTAAATTCTCTCAAAGCTAGGGTAACTGAGACAGAAGATAGAATTAGTGATCTGCAGAACAAACAGATAGAGAGCAAGGATCAGGAGAAAGCCTGGAACAAACAGCAGAGAAACCACGAAAACAGAATCAGGGAAATAAATGATGCCATGACATGTTCCAAAGTCAGAATTATTGGAATCCCTGAAGGGGAAGAGAAAGAAAGAAGCAGAGAAGATATAGTGGAACAACTTCCTTATGAAAATTTTCCCAATCTAGCGAATGGAACCAGAATTCATGTACTAGAGGCAGAACAGTCTCCACCCAAGATTATACATTCCAAAAAAAAAAAAAATCACGACACCTGATAGTCAAATTGAGAAATCATAATTGTAGATAAAATTTCTTGAAAGCAGCTAGGACGAAGAGGCTCCTTACTTACAGAGGAAAGCCCATCAGAATAACGTCAGACCTATCCACAGAGACCTGGAAAGCCAGAAAGGGATAGCAAGATATATTCAGGGCACTAAAAGAGAAGAACATGCAGCCAAGAATACTTAATCCAGCAAGACTGACATTCAAAATGGATGGAGAGATAAAAAGTTTCCAAGACCCGCAAGGCTTAAAAGACTACAAAACCACTGTGCCGACACTGCAGGAAATATTAAGGGGATTCTATAAAAGAAGAAAATCGAGGAGTCAAGTTGGCAGAGAAGTAGCAGGCTGAGACTACTTCAGCTAGCAGGAGATCAGCTAGAGAGCTTATCTAAAGATTGCAAACACCTGAAAATCCATCGGCAGATCGAAGAGAAGAAGAACAGCAATTCTAGAAACAGAAAAACAACCACTTTCTGAAAGGTAGGACTGGCGGAGAAGTGAATCCAAAGCGATGGGAGGATAGACCCCGGGGGGAGGGGCCGGCTCCCGGCAAGCGGCGGAGCAACGGAGCACAAAAGCAGGACTTTTAAAAGTCTGTTCTGCTGAGGGACATCGCTCCAGAGGCTAAACCGGGGTGAACCCCACGCGGGGTCGGCGTGACCTCAGGTCCCTCAGGGTCACAGAAGGATGAGGGTGTCTGAGTGTTGCAGAGCTTGCGGATATTGGAATGGGAAAGCCGGCTACAGAGACAGAGCCAACAGTAAGCTCGCAGCTCGGTGTTGCCTTGAACCGGTCGCAGGCTCGGTGAGCTCGGAGGGCGGCCGTAGGTTAGGCAGACGCGAGTTACTAGGAGCTGTTCGCGGAGGATGCACTGGGGAGCCGGGCCCCGGGCTATCGGCTCCTCCGGGCCGGGGACCAGGAGACCACCATTTGTATTCCCGTCCTCCGGGAACTCTATGGAAAGTGCTCAGGGAACAAAAGCTCTTTTAAGCAAAGTTGAGCGGATCACTCAGCCCGGCACCTGGTAAGGGCGGTGTAATTCCGCCTGGGGCAAAGACACTTGAGAATCACTACAACAGGCCCCTCCCCCAGAAGATCAACAAGAAATCCAGGCAAGACCAAGTTCACCTAACAAGGAGTGCAGTTTCAATACCAAAGAGAGATCAGCAGAATTCCAGAGGAGGAGAAAACAAACCACGGAACTCATGGCTTTCTCCCTGTGATTTTTTAGTCTTACAGTTAATTTAACTTTTTTCTTTTTCTTTATTTTTTTCTCTTCTTCTGAGAAAATTTTTTTTTAATTTGTACCCTTTCCTTTTTTAACGTTTTTTAACTAGTTTATCTAATATATATATATATTTTTTTTTCTTTTTAAAACTTTTCTTTATTCGTTTTCTTTTTTTAATTCTTTTTTTCTTTTTTTTACTTTCTTTATTTTTGAACCTCTTTTATCCCCAAATCAGAAGAGATCCAAATCTCTTCAATCTTTTTTTTAAAATTCTTGTTTAAATTTTTGATTGAATTTTTAATTCAATCTCTTTTTTTAATTCTTTTTTTTTAATTTCTTTTTGAACCTCTTTTTATCCCCAAATCAGAAGAGATCCCAATCAGAAGAGATTGGAAGACCCCAATCAGAGGAGATCCCAATAACAGGAGATCCCTCACCCAATCGTGAGGGGGGAAAAATCCCCCCTCACGATTTGGGATCTCTTCTGATTTATTTAAAGCATATTTTCCTGGGATTGTTGCCACCCTTTTAGTATTTTACTTGCTCCTTCATATACCCTTAGCTGGGCAAAATGACAAGGCGGAAAATTGCACAACAAAAAAAGAACAAGAGGCAGTACCGAAGGCTAGGGACCTAATCAATACAGATATTGGAGATATGTCAGATCTAGAGTTCAAAATTACAATTCTCAAGGTTCTAGCTGGGCGTGAAAAAGGCATGGAAGATATTAGAGAAACCCTCTCCAGAGATATAAAGGCCCTTTCTGGAGGAAAAAAAAGAACTAAAATCTAACCAAGTTGAAATCAAAAAAGCTGTTAATGAGGTTCAATCAAAAATGGAGGCTCTCACTGCTAGGATAAATGAGGCAGAAGAAAGAATTAGCGATATAGAAGACCAAATGACAGAGAATAAAGAAGCTGAGCAAAAGAGGGACAAACAGCTACTGGACCATGAGGGGAGAATTCGAGAGATAAGTGACACCATAAGACAAAACAACATTAGAATAATTGGGATTCCAGAAGCAGAAGAAAGAGAGAGGGGAGCAGAAGGTATACTGGAGAGAATTATTGGGGAGAATTTCCCCAATATGGCAAAGGGAACGAGCATCAAAATTCAGGAGGTTCAGAGAACGCCCCTCAAAATCAATAAGAATAGGCCCACACCCCGTCACCTAATAGTAAAATTCACAAGCCTTAGTGACAAAGAGAAAATCCTGAAAGCAGCCCGGGAAAAGAAGTCTGTAACATACAATGGTAAAAGTATTAGATTGGCAGCTGACTTATCCACAGAGACCTGGCAGGCCAGAAAGAGCTGGCATGATATTTTCAGAGCACTAAACGAGCTAAACATGCAGCCAAGAATACTATATCCAGCTAGGCTATCATTGAAAATAGAAGGAGAGATTAAAAGCTTCCAGGACATCAGGGAACAAAAGCTCCTGAAAGCAAAGCCGAGCAGATCACTCAGCCCGGCCCCTGGTAAGGGCAGTGTAATTAGGCCTGGGGCAAAGACACTTGAGAATCACTACACCAGGCCCCTCCCCCAGAAGATCAATAAGAAATCCAGGCAAGACCAAGTTCACCTACCAAGGAGTGCAGTTTCAATACCAAGGAGAGAGCAGCAGAATTCCAGAGGAGGAGAAAACAAACCACGGAACTCATGGCTTTCTGCCTGTGATTTTTTAGTCTTGCAGTTAATTTAATTTTTTTCTTTTTCATTTTTTTTCTCTTCTTCTGCTAAAATTTTTTATAACTTTTACCCTTTTCTTTTTTAACGTATTTTAACTAGAATATCTAATATATATATATTTTTTCTTTTTTATACTTTTGTTTATTCATTTTCTTTTTTTTTAATTCTTTTTTTTCTTTCTTTCTTTTTTGAACCGCTTTTTAATCACCAAATCAGAAGAGATCCTAATCTCTTCAATCTTTTTTTTCTTAATTCTTTTTTAAATTCTTGATTGAATTTTTAATTCAATCTCTTTTTTTTAATTCTTTTTTCTTTTTTTTCTTTCTTTCTTTTTGAACCTCTTTTTATCCCCAAATCAGAAGATATCCCAATCAGAAGAGATTGGGAGATCCCAATTAAAGGAGATCCCAATCAGAGGAGATCCCTCACACAATCGTGAGGGGGGAGAAATCCCCGCTCACGATTTGGGATCTCTTCTGATTTATTTAAAGCATATTTTCCTGGGATTGTTGCCACCCTTTTAGTATTTTACTTGCTCCTTCATATACCCTTAGCTGGGCAAAATGACAAGGCGGAAAATTGCACAACAAAAAAAGAACAAGAGGCAGTACCGAAGGCTAGGGACCTAATCAATACAGATATTGGAGATATGTCAGATCTAGAGTTCAAAATTACAATTCTCAAGGTTCTAGCTGGGCGTGAAAAAGGCATGGAAGATATTAGAGAAACCCTCTCCAGAGATATAAAGGCCCTTTCTGGAGGAAAAAAAAGAACTAAAATCTAACCAAGTTGAAATCAAAAAAGCTGTTAATGAGGTTCAATCAAAAATGGAGGCTCTCACTGCTAGGATAAATGAGGCAGAAGAAAGAATTAGCGATATAGAAGACCAAATGACAGAGAATAAAGAAGCTGAGCAAAAGAGGGACAAACAGCTACTGGACCATGAGGGGAGAATTCGAGAGATAAGTGACACCATAAGACAAAACAACATTAGAATAATTGGGATTCCAGAAGCAGAAGAAAGAGAGAGGGGAGCAGAAGGTATACTGGAGAGAATTATTGGGGAGAATTTCCCCAATATGGCAAAGGGAACGAGCATCAAAATTCAGGAGGTTCAGAGAACGCCCCTCAAAATCAATAAGAATAGGCCCACACCCCGTCACCTAATAGTAAAATTCACAAGCCTTAGTGACAAAGAGAAAATCCTGAAAGCAGCCCGGGAAAAGAAGTCTGTAACATACAATGGTAAAAGTATTAGATTGGCAGCTGACTTATCCACAGAGACCTGGCAGGCCAGAAAGAGCTGGCATGATATTTTCAGAGCACTAAACGAGCTAAACATGCAGCCAAGAATACTATATCCAGCTAGGCTATCATTGAAAATAGAAGGAGAGATTAAAAGCTTCCAGGACATCAGGGAACAAAAGCTCCTGAAAGCAAAGCCGAGCAGATCACTCAGCCCGGCCCCTGGTAAGGGCAGTGTAATTAGGCCTGGGGCAAAGACACTTGAGAATCACTACACCAGGCCCCTCCCCCAGAAGATCAATAAGAAATCCAGGCAAGACCAAGTTCACCTACCAAGGAGTGCAGTTTCAATACCAAGGAGAGAGCAGCAGAATTCCAGAGGAGGAGAAAACAAACCACGGAACTCATGGCTTTCTGCCTGTGATTTTTTAGTCTTGCAGTTAATTTAATTTTTTTCTTTTTCATTTTTTTTCTCTTCTTCTGCTAAAATTTTTTATAACTTTTACCCTTTTCTTTTTTAACGTATTTTAACTAGAATATCTAATATATATATATTTTTTCTTTTTTATACTTTTGTTTATTCATTTTCTTTTTTTTTAATTCTTTTTTTTCTTTCTTTCTTTTTTGAACCGCTTTTTAATCACCAAATCAGAAGAGATCCTAATCTCTTCAATCTTTTTTTTCTTAATTCTTTTTTAAATTCTTGATTGAATTTTTAATTCAATCTCTTTTTTTTAATTCTTTTTTCTTTTTTTTCTTTCTTTCTTTTTGAACCTCTTTTTATCCCCAAATCAGAAGATATCCCAATCAGAAGAGATTGGGAGATCCCAATTAAAGGAGATCCCAATCAGAGGAGATCCCTCACACAATCGTGAGGGGGGAGAAATCCCCGCTCACGATTTGGGATCTCTTCTGATTTGGTTAAAGCATATTTTCCTGGGATTGTTGCCACCCTTTTAGTATTTTACTTGCTCCTTCATATACTCTTAGCAGGACAAAATGACAAGGCGGAAAAATTCACAACAAAAAAAAGAACAAGAGGCAGTACCGAAGGCTAGGGACCTAATCAATACAGACATTGGTAATATGTCAGATCTAGAGTTCAAAATGACAATTCTCAAGGTTATAGCCGGGCTTGAAAAGGGCATGGAAGATATTAGAGAAACCCTCTCCAGAGATATAAAAGCCCTTTCTGGAGAAATAAAAGAACTAAAATCTAACCAAGTTGAAATCAAAAAAGCGATTAATGAAGTTCAATCAAAAATGGAGGCTCTCACTGCTAGGATAAATGAGGCAGAAGAAAGAATTAGCGATATAGAAGACCAAATGACAGAGAATAAAGAAGCTGAGCAAAAGAGGGACAAACAGCTACTGGACCATGAGGGGAGAATTCGAGAGATAAGTGACACCATAAGACAAAACAACATTAGAATAATTGGGATTCCAGAAGCAGAAGAAAGAGAGAGGGGAGCAGAAGGTATACTGGAGAGAATTATTGGGGAGAATTTCCCCAATATGGCAAAGGGAACGAGCATCAAAATTCAGGAGGTTCAGAGAACGCCCATCAAAATCAATAAGAATAGGCCCACACCCCGTCACCTAATAGTAAAATTTACAAGCCTTAGTGACAAAGAGAAAATCCTGAAAGCAGCCCGGGAAAAGAAGTCTGTAACATACAATGGTAAAAGTATTAGATTGGCAGCTGACTTATCCACAGAGAACTGGCAGGCCAGAAAGAGCTGGCATGACATTTTCAGAGCACTAAACGAGAAAAACATGCAGCCAAGAATACTATATCCAGCTAGGCTATCATTGAAAATAGAAGGAGAGATTAAAAGCTTCCAGGACAAACAAAAACTGAAAGAATTTGCAAACACCAAACCAGCTCTACAGGAAATACTGAAAGGGGTCCTCTAAGCAAAGAGAGAGCCTACAAGTGGTAGATCTGAAAGGAACAGAGACAATATACAGTAACAGTCACCTTACAGGCAATACAATGGCACGAAAATCATATCTCTCAATAGTTACCCTGAATGTTAATGGGCTAAAGGCCCCAATCAAAAGACACAGGATAACAGAATGGATAAAAAAACAAAACCCATCTATATGTTGCCTCCAAGAAACTCATTTTAAACCCGAAGAAACCTCCAGACTTAAAGTGAGGGGGTGGAAAAGAATTTACCATGCTAATGGACATCAGAAAAAAGCAGGAGTGGCAATCCTTATATCAGATCAATTAGATTTTAAGCCAAAGAGTATAATAAGAGATGAGGAAACACTATATCATACTCAAAGGGTCTGTCCAACAAGAAGATCTAACAATTTTAAATATCTATGCCCCCAACGTGGGCGCAGCAAACTATATAAACCAATTAATAACAAAATCAAAGAAACACATCAACAATAATACAATAATAGTAGGGGATTTTAACACTCCCCTCACTGAAATGGACAGATCATCCAAGCAAAAGATCAACAGGGAAATAAAGGCCTTAAATGATACACTGGATGAGATGGACATCACAGATATATTCAGAACATTTCATCCCAAAGCAACAGAATACACATTCTTCTCTAGTGCACACGGAACATTCTCCAGAATAGATCACATCCTCGGTCCTAAATCAGGACTCAACCAGTATCAAAAGATTGGGATCATTCCCTGCATATTTCCAGACCACAATGCTCTGAAGCTAGAACTCAACCACAAGAGGAAGTTTGGAAAGAACACAAATACATGGAGACTAAACAGCATCCTTCTAAAGAATGAATGGGTCAACCGGGAAATTAAAGAAGAATTGAAAAAAATCATGGAAACAAATGATAATGAAAATACAACGGTTCAAAATCTGTGGGACACAACAAAGGCAGTCCTGAGAGGAAAATATATAGCGGTACAAGCTTTTCGCGAGAAAAAAGAAAGACCTCAGGTACACAACCTAACCCTACACCTAAAGGAGCTGGAGAAAGAACAAGAAAGAAACCCTAAGCCCAGCAGGAGAAGAGAAATAATAAAGATCAGAGCAGAAATCAATGATATAGAAACCAAAAAAACAATAGAACAAATCAACCAAACTAGGAGCTGGTTCTTTGAAAGAATTAATAAAATTGATAAACACATGGCCAGACTTATCAAAAAGAAAAGAGAAAGGACCCAAATAATTAAAATCATGAACGAAAGAGGAGAGATCACAACTAACACCAAAGAAATACAAACTATTATAAGAACATACTATGAGCAACTCTACGCCAACAAATTTGACAATCTGGAAGAAATGGATGCATTCCTAGAATCATATAAACTACCAAAATTGAACCAGGAAGAAATAGAAAGCCTGAACAGACCCATAACCAGTAAGGAGATTGAAACAGTCATTAAAAATCTCCAAACAAACAAAAGCCCAGGGCCAGATGGCTTCCCGGGGGAATTCTACCAAACATTTAAAGAAGAACTAATTCCTATTCTCCTGAAACTGTTCCAAAAAATAGAAATGGAAGGAAAACTCCCAAACTCATTTTATGAGGCCAGCATCACCTTGATCCCAAAACCAGACAAGGATCCCATCAAAAAAGAGAGCTATAGACCAAGATCCTTGATGAACACAGATGCAAAAATTCTCACCAAAATACTAGCCAATAGGATTCAACAGTACATTAAAAGGATTATTCACCACGACCAAGTGGGATTTATCCCAGGGCTGCAAGGTTGGTTCAACATCCGCAAATCAGTCAATGTGATACAACACATCAATAAAAGAAAGAACAAGAACCATATGACCCTCAATAGATGCTGATAAAGCATTTGACAAAGTACAGCATCCCTTCCTGATCAAAACCCTTCAAAGTGAAGGGATAGAGGGCACATACCTCAATATCATCAAAGCCATCTATGAAAAACCCACTGCAAATATCATTCTCAATGGAGAAAAACTGAAAGCTTTTCCACTAAGGTCAAGAACACGGCAGGGATGTCCATTATCACCACTGCTATTCAACATAGTACTAGAAGTCCTAGCCTCAGCAATCAGACAACAAAAGGAAATTAAAGGCATCCAAATCGGCAAAGAAGAAGTCAAATTATCACTCTTCGCAGATGATATGATACTCTATGTGGAAAACCCAAAAGACTCCACTCCAAAACTGCTAGAACTTATACAGGAATTCAGTAAAGTGTCAGGATATAAGATCAATGCACAGAAATCAGTTGCATTTCTGTACACCAACAACAAGACAGAAGAAAGAGAAATTAAGGAGTCAATCCCATTTACAATTGCACCCCAAGCCATAAGATACCTAGGAATAAACCTAACCAAAGAGGCTAAGAATCTATACTCAGAAAACTATAAAGTACTCATGAAAGAAATTGAGGAAGACACAAAGAAATGGAAAAATGTTCCATGCTCCTGGATTGGAAGAATAAATACTGTGAAAATGTCTATGCTACCTAAAGCAATCTACACATTTAATGCAATTCCTATCAAAGTACCATCCATCTTTTTCAAAGAAATGGAACAAATAATTTTAAAATTTATATGGAACCAGAAAAGACCTCGAATAGCCAAAGGGATATTGAAAACAAAGCCAAAGTTGGTGGCATCACAATTCCGGACTTCAAGCTTTATTACAAAGCTGTCATCATCAAGACAGCATGGTACTGGCACAAAAACAGACACATAGACCAATGGAACAGAATAGAGAGCCCAGAAATAGACCCTCTACTCTATGGTCAACTAATCTTCGACAAAGCAGGAAAGAATGTCCAATGGAAAAAAGACAGCCTCTTCAATAAATGGTGTTGGGAAAATTGACAGCCATGTGCAGAAAAATGAAATTGGACCATTTCCTTACACCACACACAAAAATAGATTCAAAATGGATTAAGGACCTCAATGTGAGAAAGGAATCTATCAAAATCCTTGAGGAGAATACAGGCAGCAACCTCTTTGACCTCAGCCGCAGCAACATCTTCCTAGGAACATCGCCAAAGGCAAGGGAAGCAAGGGCAAAAATGAACATTTGGGATTTCATCAAAATCAAAAGCTTTTGCACAGCAAAGGAAACAGTTAACAAAACCAAAAGACAACTGACAGAATGGGAGAAGATATTTGCAAATAACATATCAGATAAAGGACTAGTGTCCAAAATCTATAAAGAACTTAGCAAACTCAACACCCAAAGTACAAATAATCCAATCAAGAAATGGGCAGAGGACATGAACAGACGTTTCTGCAAAGAAGACATCCAGATGGCCAACAGACACATGAAAAAGTGCTCCATATCACTCGGCATCAGGGAAATACAAATCAAAACCACAATGAGATATCACCTCACACCATTCAGAATGGCTAAAATCAACAAGTCAGGAAATGACAGATGCTGGCGAGGATGCAGAGAAAGGGGAACCCTCCTACACTGTTGGTGGGAATGCAAGCTGGTGCAACCACTCTGGAAAAGAGTATGGAGGTTCCTCAAAATGTTGAAAATAGAACTGCCCTATGACCCAGCAATTGCACTACTGGGAATTTACCCTAAAGATACAAACGTAGTGATCCAAAGGGGCACGTGCACCCGAATGTTTATAGCAGCAATGTCCACAATAGCCAAACTATGGAAAGAACCTAGATGTCCATCAACAGACGAATGGATAAAGAAGATGTGGTATATATGCACAATGGAATACTATGCAGCCATCAAAAGAAACAAAATCTTGCCATTTGCGACAACATGGATGGAACTAGAGCGTATCATGCTTAGCGAAATAAGTCAAACGGAGAAAGACAACTATCATATGATCTCCCTGATATGAGGGAGTGGTGATGCAACATGGGGGCTTAAGTGGGTAGGAGAAGAATCCATGAAACAAGATGGGATAGGGAGGGAGACAAACCATAAGTGACTCTTAATCTCACGAAACAAACTGTGGGTTGCTGGGGGGAGGGGGGTTGGGAGAGGGGGTTTAGGGTTATGGATATTGGGGAGGGTATGTGCTTTTGGGTAAATTGGATGGGGAGATGAACCATGAGAGACTATGGACTCTGAAAAACAATCTGAGGGGTTTGAAGTGGCGGGGGGGTGGGAGGTTGGGGTACCAGGTGGTGGGTATTATAGAGGGCACGGCTTGCATGGAGCACTGGGTGTGGTGAAAAAATAATGAATACTGTTTTTCTGAAAATAAATAAATTGGAGAAAAATAAATAAATAAATAAATAAAAGCTTCCAGGACAAACAAAAACTGAAAAAATTTGCAAACACCAAACCAGCTCTACAGGAAATACTGAAAGGGGTCCTCTAAGCAGAGAGAGAGCCTACAAGTGGTAGCTTAGAAAGGAACAGAGACAATATACAGTAACAGTCACCTTACAGGCAATACAATGGCACGAAAATCATATCTCTCAATAGTTACCCTGAATGTTAATGGGCTAAAGGCCCCAATCAAATGACACAGGGTATCAGAATGGATAAAAAACAAAACCCATCTCTATGTTACCTCCAAGAAACTCATTTTAAACCCGAAGACACCTCCAGACTTAAAGTGAGGGGGTGGAAAAGAATTTACCATGCTAATGGACATCAGAAAAAACAGGAGTGGCAATCCTTATATCAGATCAATTAGATTTTAAGCCAAAGACTATAATAAGAGTTGAAGAAGGACACTACATCATACTCAAAGGGTCTGTCCAACAAGAAGATCTAACAATTTTAAATATCTATGTCCCCAACGTGGGCGCAGCAAACTATATAAACCAATTAATAACAAAATCAAAGAAACACATCAACAATAATACAATAATAGTAGGGGACTTTAACACTCCCCTCACTGAAATGGACAGATCATCCAAGCAAAAGATCAACAGGGAAATAAAGGCCTTAAATGATACACTGGATGAGTAGGACATCACAGATATATTCAGAACATTTCATCTCAAAGCAACAGAATACACATTCTTCTCTAGTGCACATGGAACATTCTCCAGAATAGATCACATCCTCGGTCCTAAATCAGGACTCAACCAGTATCGAAAGATTGGGATCATTCCCTGCATATTTCCAGACCACAATGCTCTGAAGCTAGAACTCAACCACAAGAGGAAGTTTGGAAAGAACCCAAATACATGGAGACTATACAGCATCCTTCTAAAGAATGAATGGGTCAACCGGGAAATTAAAGAAGAATTGAAAAAAATCATGGAAACAAATGATAATGAAAATACAACGGTTCAAAATCTGTGGGACACAACAAAGGCAGTCCTGAGGGAAAATATATAGCGGTACAAGCTTTTCTCAAGAAACAAGAAAGGTCTCAGGTTCACAACCTAACCCTACACCTAAAGGAGCTGGAGAAAGAACAAGAAAGAAACCCTAAGCCCAGCAGGAGGAGAGAAATCATAAAGATCAGGGCAGAAATCAAAGAAATAGGAACCAAGAAGAAAAAAAAAAATAGAACAAATCAATGAAACTAGGAGCTGGTTCTTTGAAAGAATTAATAAAATTGATAAACCCCTGGCCAGACTTATCAAAAAGAAAAGAGAAAGGACCCAAATAAATAAAATCATGAATGAAAGAGGAGAGATCACAACTAAAACCAAAGAAATACAAACTATTATAAGAACATACTATGAGCAACTCTACGCCAACAAATTTGACAATCTGGAAGAAATGGATGCATTCCTAGAAACATATAAACTACCAAAATTGAACCAGGAAGAAATAGAAAGCCTGAACAGACCCATAACCAGTAAGGAGATTGAAACAGTCATTAAATATCTCCAAACAAAAAAAGCCCACGGCCAGACAGCTTCCCGGGGGAATTCTACCAAACATTTAAAGAGGAACTAATTCCTATTCTCCTGAAACTGTTCCAAAAAATACTAATGGAAGGAAAACTCCCAAACTCATTTTATGAGACCAGCATTACCTTGATCCCAAAACCAGACAAGGATCCCATCAAAAAAGAGAGCTATAGACCAATATCCTTGATGAACAGAGACGCAAAAATTCTCATGAAAATACTAGCCAATAGGATTCAACAGTACATTAAAAGGATTATTCACCACGACCAAGTGGGATTTATCCCAGGGCTGCAAGGTTGGTTCAACATCCGCAAATCAGTCAATGTGATACAACACATCAATAAAAGAAAGAACAAGAACCATATGATACTCTCCATAGATGCTGAAAAAGCATTTGACAAAGTACAGCATCCCTTCCTGATCAAAACTCTTCAAAGTGTAGGGATAGAGGGCACATACCTCAATATCATCAAAGCCATCTATGAAAAACCCACTGCAAATATCATTCTCAATGGCGAAAAACTGAAAGCTTTTCCACTAAGGTCAGGAACACGGCAGGGATGTCCATTACCATCGCTGCTATTCAACATAGTACTAGAAGACCTAGCCTCAGCAATCAGACAACAAAAGGAAATTAAAGGCATCCAAATCGGCAAAGAAGAAGTCAAATTATCACTCTTCGCAGATGATATGATACTCTATGTGGAAAACCCAAAAGACTCCACTCCAAAACTGCTAGTACTTGTACAGGAATTCAGTAAAGTGTCAGGATATAAGATCAATGCACAGAAATCAGTTGCATTTCTGTACACCAACAACAAGACAGAAGAAAGAGAAATTAAGGAGTCAATCCCATTTACAATTGCACCCCAAGCCATAAGATACCTAGGAATAAACCTAACCAAAGAGGCTAAGAATCTATACTCAGAAAACTATAAAGTACTCATGAAAGAAATTGAGGAAGACACAAAGAAATGGAAAAATGTTCCATGCTCCTGGATTGGAAGAATAAATATTGTGAAAATGTCTATGCTACCTAAAGCAATCTACACATTTAATGCAATTCCTATCAATGTACCATCCATCTTTTTCAAAGAAATGGAACAAATAATTTTAAAATTTATATGGAACCAGAAAAGACCTCGAATAGCCAAAGGGATATGAAAAACAAAGCCAAAGTTGGTGGCATCACAATTCCGGACTTCAATCTTTATTACAAAGCTGTCATCATCAAGACAGCATGATACTGGCACAAAAACAGACACATAGACCATTGGAACATAATAGAGAGCCCAGAAATAGACCCTCTACTCTATGGTCAACTAATCTTTGACAAAGCAGGAAAGAATGTCCAATGGAAAAAAGACAGCCTCTTTAATAAATGGTGTTGGGAAAATTGGACAGCCACGTGCAGAAAAATGAAATTGGACCGTTTCCTTACACCACACACAAAAATAGACTCAAAATGGATTAAGGACCTCAATGTGAGGAAGGAATCCATCAAAATCCTTGAGGAGATCACAGGCAGCAACCTCTTTGACCTCAGCCACAGCAACATCTTCCTAGGAACATCTTCAAAGGCAAAGGAAGCAAAATCAAAAATGAACTATTGGGGTTTCATCAAGATCAAAAGCTTTTGCACAGCAAAGGAAACAGTTAACAAAATCAAAAGACAACTGACAGAATGGGAGAAGATATTTGCAGATGACATATCAGATAAAGGACTAGTGTCCAAAATCTATAAAGAACTTAGCAAACTCAACACCCAAAGTACAAATAGTCCAATCAAGAAATGGGCAGAGGACATGAACAGACGTTTCTGCAAAGAAGACATCCAGATGGCCAACAGACACATGAAAAAGTGCTCCATATCACTCGGCATCAGGGAAATACAAATCAAAACCACAATGAGATATCACCTCACACCATTCAGAATGGCTAAAATCAACAAGTCAGGAAATGACAGATGCTGGCGAGGATGCAGAGAAAGGGGAACCCTCCTACACTGTTGGTGGGAATGCAAGCTGGTGCAACTACTCTGGAAAACAACATGGAGATTCCTCAAAATGTTGAAAATAGAACTGCCCTATGACCCAGCAATTGCACTACTGGGAATTTACCCTAAAGATACAAACGTAGTGATCCAAAGGGGCACGTGCACCCGAATGTTTATAGCAGCAATGTGCACAATAGCCATACTATGGCAAGAAACTAGATGTCCATCAACAGATGAATGGATAAAGAAGATGTGGTATATTTACACAATGGAATACTATGCAGCCATCAAAAGAAACAAAATCTTGCCATTTGAGACAACATGGATGGAACTAGAGCGTATCATGCTTAGCGAAATAAGTCAAGCGGAGAAACACAGCTATCTTATGATCTCCCTGATATGAGGAAGTGGTGATGCAACATGGGAGCTTAAGTGGGTAGGAGAAGAATCCATGAAACAAGATGGGATAGGGAGGGAGACAAACCATAAGTGACCATTAATCTCACAGAACAAACTGTGGGCTGCTGGGGGAGGGGGTTGGGAGAAGGGGGGTAGGGTTATGGACATAGGGGAGGGTATGTGCTTTTGGGTAAATTGGAAGGGGAGGTGAACCATGAGAGACTATGGACTCTGAAAAACAATCAGAGGGTTTGAAGTGGCGGGTGTGTGAGAGGTTGGGGTACCAGGAGGTGGGGTACCAGGTGGTGTGGCACAGCTTGCATGGAGCACTGGGTGTGGTGAAAAAATAATGAATACTGTTTTTCTGAAAATTAATAAATTGGAAAAAAATTTACACATCTCTTGTGATGAAAATACAACCACCTACCATAATGGGGGACCCTAATACAGGATCTTTGGTGAATCTTCCTATGGCATGTGGTTTAAATGTCAGACAGTGAACAAGACAAATTATGGCAAATACAAGCAAAAATAATAGAATCAGAATGCTAATACAGATCTTTTCCTTGTATTTTGTACAGCATATTATTTAGAAATGTGTTTTAATAGATGGTTAAGACAGGTAGACTATATTGGGATTAAGTACTTTTTTAAGATAAATTTTTATTTATCAGCTGCAATTGTGACATACCTTAGTGCTATTTATTAATGTATTCCCAAATTTTTGTACTCTAATAACAAGTGAAAATGGCAATCCCCTTGTTCTTTACTTTGGCCAATAAAATGTGAATGGCAGTATCATGTTTATTCCTAGGGGCACTTGAAGACTCTCCTCCCACTGGCAGAGGTAGCAGCAATTCTGCAAGTACTGGCCACTGCGCAGGCTCAGGTCCTTAATGAGAAGAATGCAGGGAATCATAGCGGCTATGTTGTTTGAAGCCACCATAATGTGAGTTTATTTTAATGCAGGGTGATTTTGCTTGTGTTGTTTGGTAGAGCAAGTGTTCAAAACAAAAGTAGCTCATGCTTGCAAAGCCTGGCATCAATGAAGGATGTCGTAGCAATGATATGATCTAGTTCTTCATGATGGTGGCTTCATGGCTTGAGAAAATGGCTCCCAACTGTGGACCTTCCCTTTGCTACATATTTTACATTAAAAATACAAAACAGAACAAAACACCTGAGGCCTGACAGACTCTTGGTAATGGAGGTTATTTGTGCATTATCAGTCTGTTGATGAGGTGCTTGGGGGAACACTAACCTCTGCACTGACACCATCATGCAACACCTTGGTTGGTAGCAAACAGTCAATTCCCAGATTTATGCAATGGCTGAGCTTCACACAGCTCACACATCTGAGCTGTGGGGCCTATTAAAATAATTAAAAGCGTACATCTGCAAAACACTGATTAATGAGGCCTTCATAGCCTCAGCAACATTCTCTATGGATAACCAAGGCTTAGTTAAAAAAATATTTTCCATTTTGTTTTAAAAGAAGCTCATTGACCATGCATATAAAACACAAATATTAAAATGGGGAGAACTTATTCCAAATTTTTTTCTCAGAAATTTCAGAAGCAGAATGATTTCTACATAAAAGAGACTTTAGAAGATCACAGAAGGCATTGCACAGAAGGCCTGCAAAGTTTTATGCCAGCATTCATCCTGTAAACGTTCCAGAGACCCTGCACTATGGTGGACGGCTGTGCCAATTTCTGAGAATACAAATGTGAATGAGACATTTTCTCCAGTCTAGTGGGATTTAGAAACAACACATCAGTGGAAACAGAGTGGTCCTCTGGTGGAAGCATTTACATTGTTGGTTCAAAGCAAATTTACAGTCTAACGTTTAGGCTTAAATTTGATGCCATGCTTGGCTTTTAATAAATGACCAAGAAATATATCCTGAAAATATCCTAAATTCCTGCTCATTTTAAAACCCCATTCTTTAATGTCTGGGTCGATGTGTAATAATTCATTTACTGTAACTTCAAAGTCATCTGAAACCTAGATCTCCATCCCACTTCCCTCCTTGAATGGTGGTAGTGATGCTGATGGACCAAATAAGATATGAAGAAATAGAATACAGCCTGATCTTACTGTGGAGAATAAACATCTTCCCATAGTTTTAAGTGGATGCTAAATATACAAAGCTAATTATTTTCCTGAACTGGTGTTCTTCAGAGATTAAATTGTAGTCTATTTCCTGCCCACTCATTGTTGTGTCAAGAATTCTTCAAGCAGGGACACCTGGGTGGCTCAGTTGGTTAAGCAGCTGCCTTCAGCTCAGGTCATGATCCCAGCGTCCTGGGATCGAGTCCCGCATCGGGCTCCTTGCTCGGCAGGGAGCCTGCTTCTCCCTCTGCCTCTGCCTGCCTCTCTGTCTGCCTGTGCTCGCTCTCTCTCCCTCTCTCTCTGACAAATAAAATCTTAAAAAAAAATAAAGAATTCTCCAAGCAATGCAATATAAGGGCAGCAACCATGATAGAGAGTATTCCTGCCATGCTGGTCCTTGAATATCTTTTGGAGAGACTTGAATTATATTGCTAATTATTTCAAGTATCCACTTTCATTTGCTGGCATTGGCCTGCAGAATGTATGGTTCTATCCTCTAACATCTCAGTGAGTGTTTTTGAGAGCAGGAAACACTCCTCTGTGGAAGACAGAGATGAAATGTTTATACTATGTGAAGGGATAGTAATGCATCATTTATCAGAACCATGAGCTGCCTGAGCTGGGCTTCGCTCTGTTCAGGTTTATTTCCTGGAGGTGCTTACTGAGGTGATACCCCAACCAGACGCATTAAAGTTAGTCTTTTGATCACTATATGGGAACAACTGGATTGCTTCTCCAAATATAATGGCTATCAAGAGGAAAGACAGTTCTTTGAAAGTTTAGAGAAAAGCAAACTGTACCCAGAATTCCACCTCAGAGAAAAGCCTCAGTGTATTCCCCTCTGGGTGGCCCAGAACACACAGACTCCCCCTCTGCCAACTTCCACTGGCAGAGTATGGCTGCAGCCACTGTCTCAGGGGTCATAGGAGCTCCAGATTGTCTCTGCACCACAGACCTACTAAAACTGCAAGCAACATTTGTCCAGGGAAACTGCTTTTTATTAAGCCAGAATTACCCTGATCCCCAAACCAGGCAAAGACCCCAACAAAGAGGAGAATTTCAGAACAATACCCCTGATGAATATAGATGTCAAGATTCTCAGCCAGATTGCAATTAATAGGATCCAACAGTACATTGAGAGTAGTATGCACCACAGACGGGTTGGATTTATCCCTGGGATGCAAGCATGGTTAGACATTTGCAAATTAAACATTGTGATAGAACAAATCAATAAGAGAAGAGAGGAAAACAACCTGTTCCACTCAATTGATGCAGAAATAGCATTTGACAAAATCCAGCATCCGTTTCTGATTAAAACCATTCAGAGTATAGGGATAGAGGGAAAATTCCTAAACTTTATCAAATCTATCTATGAAAAACCCACAACAAATATCATTCTCAATGGGGAAAAGTTGACAGCCTTCCCTTTGAGATCAGGAAGATGAAAGGATGCCCACTCACACCACTACTGTTCAACATAGTATTAAATGTCCTAGCAACAGCAATCAGACAACAAAGAGAAATAAAATGTACTCAAATTGGCAAAGAATAAGTCAAACTCTCTCTTTTGACAGATGACATGATACTTTATATGGAAAACCGAGACTATTAGAACTTACACAGCAAATCAGCAATGTGCAGGATACAAAACCAATGTACAGGGGTGCCTGGGTGGCTCAGGGGGTTAAAGCCTCTGCCTTCAGCTTAGGTCATCATCCCAGGGTCCTGGGATCGAGTCCCACAATGTGCTCTCTGCTCAGCATGAAGCCTGCTTCCTCCTCTCTCTCTGCCTGCTTCTCTGCCTATGTGTGATCTCCGTCTGTCAAATCAATGAATAAAATCTTTAAAAAATCAATGTACAGAAATCACTTGGTTTCTTATACACTAACAATGAAAATATAAAGGGGGAAATTAGAGAATTGATTCCATTTACTATAGCACCAAAAACCATAAGATACCTTGGAATAAACCTAGCCAAAAAGGTAAAGGATCTGTACTCAAGGAGCCACAGAACACTCTTGAAAGAAACTGAAGAAGACACAAAAAGATGGAAAAGCATACTATGCTCTCAGATCAGAAGAATAAACATTGTTAAAATGCCTATACTACCTAGAGTAGTCTATATTTCCAATACCATCCCGATCAAAACTCCACCAGCATGTTTCAAAGTGCTGGAATAAGCAGTCCTAAAATTTGTAGGGAGCCAGAAGATACAACATACTGCTAAGGAAATGTTGAAAAACAAAAACAAAAACAAAAACAAACCTGGGGCTATCACGCTACCTGATTTCAAGCTTTACTACAAAACTGTGGTCATCAAGACAGGATGGTACTGACACAAAAACAGACATATCGACCAGTAGAACAGAGTAGAGAGTCAAGAGATGGACCCACAGCTTTATGATCAAAAAATCTTTGACAAAACAGGAAAAAATATCCAGTGGAAAAAAGACAGCCTCTTCAATAAATGCTGCTGAGAAAATTGGAGAGCTATGTGTAGAAGAAGGCACTCGACCATGCTATCACACCATACACAAAGATAAACTGAAAATGGTTAAAAGAACTCAATATGTGGCAAGAATTCATCAGAATCCTAGAGGATAACATTGATAGTAACCACTTTAACATGGGCCACAGCAACTTCTCTCAAGACATGTCTCCAAAGGCAAAGGAAGAAAAAAGTGAAAGTGAAATTTTGGGACTTCACTGAGATCAAAAAATTCTGCACAGCAAAGGGAAGAGTCAACAAAACAAAGAGGTAACGTACAGAACTGGAAAATACATTTGCAAATGACACGACAGACAAGAGGCTGATATCAAAGATTTATAAAGAACACCTCAACCTCAAAATTCAAAAAACTGATAATCACATTAAAAAAAATAATAAGGGCAGAAGACATTAATAGACGCTTCTCCAAAGCAGACATACAAATGATAACAAACAGGAGAAAAAAAAAAAAACCTGCTCATTTTTATTAGCCATCAGGAAGATTTCATCAGGGAGATCCTCCAGTGTACATCCTTTACCCCTTTGGTTAGGTTTTTTCCCAGGTATCTTATGTTTTTTGGTGCCATAGTAAATGAAATCGATTCTCCAATTTCCCTTTCTATATTTTCTTTCTTTTTTTTTCCAATTTATCTATTTTCAGAAAAACAGTATTCATTATTTTTTCACCACACCCAGTGCTACATGCAAGCCGTGCCCTCTATAATACCCACCACCTGGTACCCCAACCTCCCACCCCCCGTCACTTCAAACCCCTCAGACTGTTTTTCAGAGTCCATAGTCTCTCATGGTTCACCTCCCCTTCCAATTTACCCAAGTTCCCTACTCCTCTCTAACAACGCTTGTCCTCCATGCTATTTGTTATGCTCCACAAATAAGTGAAACCATATGATAATTTACTCTCTCTGCTTGACTTATTTCACTCAGCATAATCTCTTCCAGTCCCGTCCATGTTGCTACAAAAGTTGGGTATTCATCCTTTCTGATGGAGGCATAATACTCAATAGTGTATATGGACCACATCTTCCTTATCCATTCATCCGTTGAAGGGCATCTTGGTTCTTTCCATAGTTTGGCGACTGTGGCCATTGCTGCTATAAACATTGGGGTACAGATGGCCCTTCTTTTCACGACATCTGTGTCTTTGGGGTAAATAACCAGGAGTGCAATTGCAGGGTTATAGGGAAGCTCTATTTTTAATTTCTTGAGGAATCTCCACACTGTTCTCCAAAGAGGCTGCAACAACCTGCATTCCCACCAACAGTGTAAGAGGGTTCCCCTTTCTCCACATCCTCTCCAACACATGTTGTTTCCTGTTTTGTTAATTTTGGCCATTCTAACTGGGGTAAGGTGATATCTCAATGTGGTTTTAATTTGAATCTCCCTGAGGGCTAATGATGATGAGCATTTTTTCATGTGTCTGATAGCCATTTGTATGTCTTGATTGGAGAAGTGTCTGTTCATACCTTCTGCCCAATTTTTGATGTGTTTGTCTGTTTCGTGTGGGTTGAGTTTGAGGAGTTCATTATAGATCCTAGATATCAACCTTTTGTCTGTACTGTCATTTGCAAATATCTTCTCCCATTCCATGGGTTGCCTCTTTGTTTTTTTGACTGTTTCCTTTGCTGTGCAGAAGCTTTTGATTTTGATGAAGTCCCAGAAGTTTATTTTCACTTTTGTTTCCTTTGCCTTTGGAGACGTATCTTGAAAGAAGTTGCTGTGGCTGATATCAAAGAGATTACTGCCTATGTTCTCCTCTAAGATTCTGATAGATTCCTGTCTCACGTTGAGGTGAAGGGAAATCATCAAGATTAGAGCTGAGATCAATGAGGGATAAACCAGAGATACAGTAGAACATAGCAATGAAACTAGAAGCTGGTTTTTGAAAGAATCAATAAGATCGATAAGCCACTGGCTACACTAATCCGAAAGAAAAGAGAGAAATCCCAAATTCATAAAATTATGAATGAAAAGGGAGAGATCACAACTAACGCCAAGGAAGTAGAAACAATCATCAGAAGTTATTACGAACAGTTATATGCCAATAAGCTTAGCAACCTAGATGAAATGGATGCATTCCCGGAAAAATATAAACTACCAAAATTGAACCAGGAAGAAATCGACAACCTGAATAGACCGATATCTAATAACGAGATTGAAGCAGTGATCAAAAGCCTCCCAAAAAACAAGAGCCCAGGACCTGACGGATTCCCTGGGGAATTCTACCAAACCTTCCAAGAAGAAATAACACCTATTCTCCTGAAGCTGTTTCAAAAAATTGAAGCAGAAGGAAAACTTCCAGACTCTTTCTATGAAGACAGCATTACCCTGATCCCCAAACCAGGCAAGGACCCTTCCAAAAAGGAGAATTTCAGACCAATATCACTGATGAATATGGATGCTAAGATTCTCAACAAGATCCTAGCCAACAGGATCCAACAGCACTTTAAAAAGATTATCCACCATGATCAGGTGGGATTCATCCATGGGCTACAAGGATGGTTCAACATTCGCAAATCAATCAATGTGATACAACAAATTAATATGAGAAGAGAGAAGAACCACATGGTCCTCTCAATTGATGCAGAAAAAGCATTTGACAAAATCCAACATCCGTTCCTGATTAAAACGCTTCAAAGTATAGGGATAGAGGGAACATTCCTGAACCTCATCAAATCTATCTATGAAAGACCCACAGCAAATATCATCCTCAATGGGAAAAAGCTTGAAGCCTTCCCATTGAGATCAGGAACAAGACAAGGATGCCCACTTTCACCACTCTTGTTCAACATAGTATTAGAAGTCCTAGCAACAGCAATCAGACAACAGAGAGAAATAAAAGGTATCCAAATTGGTAATGAAGAAGTCAAACTCTCTCTCTTCGCACATGACATGATTCTTTATATGGAAAACCCAAAAGACTCCACTCCCCAAACTACTAGAACTCATACAGCAATTCAGCAACGTGGCAGGATACAAAGTCAATGTGCAGAAATCAGTGGCTTTCTTATACACTAACAATGAAAATACAAAAAGGGAAATTAGAGAATCAATTCCATTTATTATAGCACCAAGAACCATAAGATACCTGGGAATAAACCTAACTAAAGAGGTAAAGGATCTGTACTTGAGGAACTACAGAAGACTAATGAAAGAAATTGAAGAAGACACAAATAGATGGAAGACCATTCCATGCTCTTGGATCGGAAGAATAAACATTGTTAAAATGTCCATATTGCCTAGAGCAATCTATACTTTTATTGCCATTCCGATCAAAATTCCACTGGCATTCTTCAAAGAGCTGGAGCAAATAATCCTAAAATTTGTATGGAAGCAGAAGAGACCCCGAATCGCTAAGGAAATGTTGAAAAACAAAAATAAAGCTGGCGGCATCACCTTACCTGATTTCAAGCTTTATTACAAAGCTGTGATCACCAAGACAGCATGGTACTGGCATAAAAACAGACACATAGACCAGTGGAACAGAGTAGAGAGCCCAGATATGGACCCTCAACTCTATGGTCAATTAATCTTTGACAAAACAAGAAAAAATATACAGTGGAAAAAAGACAGTCTCTTCCATAAATGGTGCTGGGAAAACTGGACAGCTATATGTAGAAGAATGAAACTCGACCATTCTCTTACACCGTACACAAAGATCAACTCAAAGTGGATAAAAGACCTCAACGTGAGACAGGAATCCATCAGAATCTTAGAGGAGAACATAGGCAGTAATCTCTTTGATATCAGCCACAGTAACTTCTTTCAAGATACGTCTCCAAAGGCACAGGAAACAAAAGTGAAAATAAACTTCTGGGACTTCATCAAAATCAAAAGCTTCTGCAGAGCAAAGGAAACAGTCAAAAAAACAAAGAGGCAACCCATGGAATGGGAGAAGATATTTGCAAATGACAGTACAGACAAAAGGTTGATATCCAGGATCTATAATGAACTCCTCAAACTCAACCCACACGAAACAGACAAACACATCAAAAATTGGGCAGAAGGTATGAACAGACACTTTTCCAATCAAGACATACAAATCGCTATCAGACACATGAAAAAATGCTCATCATCATTAGCCCTCAGGGAGATTCAAGTTAAAACCACATTGAGATATCACCTTACCCCAGTTAGAATGGCCAAAATTAACAAAACAGGAAACAACATGTGTTGGAGAGGATGTGGAGAAAGGGGAACCCTCTTACACTGTTGGTGGGAATGCAGGTTGTTGCAGCCTCTTTGGAGAACAGTGTGGAGATTCCTCAAGAAATTAAAAATAGAGCTTCCCTATAACCCTGCAATTGCACTCCTGGTTATTTACCCCAAAGACACAGATGTCGTGAAAAGAAGGGCCATCTGTACCCCAATGTTTATAGCAGCAATGGCCACAGTCGCCAATCTATGGAAAGAACCAAGATGCCCTTCAACGGATGAATGGATAAGGAAGATGTGGTCCATATACACTATGGAGTATTATGCCTCCATCAGAAAGGATGAATACCCAACTTTTGTAGCAACATGGACGGGACTGGAAGAGATTATGCTGAGTGAAATAAGTCAAGCAGAGAGAGTCAATTATCATATGGTTTCACTTATTTGTGGAGCATAACAAATAGCATGGAGGGCAAGGGGCGTTAGAGAGGAGTAGGGAATTTGGGTAAATTGGAAGGGGAGGTGAACCATGATAGACTATGGACTCTGAAAAACAGTCTGACGTGTTTGAAGTGGCGGGGGGGGTGGAAGGTTGGTGTACCAGGTTGTGGGTATTATAGAGGGCACGGCTTGCATGGAGCACTGGGTGTGGTGAAAAAATAATGAATACTGTGTTTCTGAAAATAAATAAATTGGAAAAAAAAAGCCTATGTAGTGCTTGGATAATTGTTACCCTGATTTCCATTTCCAACATCTTGTTTATGTTGATATCCAATAGTTCTGTACCAGAGGTCACAGTCTATGAATTTCTTCTCTGTTCGTTGTTCCCCCTTCTAGTAATTTTTCTGAGAGGTGGGTAAGGGGATGTACAGCTGAATATATCAACCATGATCCAGGCAAAGTGCAATCTTTAACATTGCAGAGTATTGGAAGTCATCACAAAAAAAAAGAAGAAGAAGAAGAGAGGGAGAGAGAAAAAAAAGAAGGCCCAATCAAAATGAACCCCCAAAGTAAGATTTATAATGTATATGAACAGCAATGAACAAACAAAAAGGCTGACAAAATGAAATTGGAAAAAAGAAGAACCCAGACAAAATAAACTCCAAGAATAAGATTTATATAATACCATAAAGAAAGAGAGAGAGAGATACAGAAACACTGACAGAAGAAAAAGAAAAACTTGGAAGGTGGCTATAAATCCTCAGTGTGGGTGAGGAATGTTATTTTGGTTCTTCCTGGGAGTATCTTGATATCTTTGTTAAAGGACTCAACTTTCTGGAGATAAAGGGAGATTAAAACTGGTTTATATATAGGGATAAGATTGAATAGGGAGAAATGAATACCTTGACGCTGGTATATATTTGTATATTTAAAAAAAGAGGAAAAAAAAGGAACGAAAAGGAAAAACACATATATATAAAAATGTTCAAGTTAAAAGGTTGTCATGAATTATGTTGTATTAAACATCTAATTTTAATGGTAAGTATGTTCAAATTTCTTTAAAAAACAAGAATCCTGAAAATCATTTTTTTAAAAGCACTGTAGGCCACCATGGACACTGAGGCACTGTCTGACACAGCCTGGGCCACAACCTCCAGACAGCCACTTAGACAGTGGACCCCATATCCTGCAGGAGGAACCTGCCATGGAACGAATTTGTCTCATCTACTCAACCTGGATATTCAGGCATCTCTCCCCAGACTGTCTCTCAAATCCCTGCCTATGTGGAAACCTGAAGCCCAGGTGTACTCCCCCTTCCCGATGGCAGGAAACCTGGCTGATGAGATGGGTGTCCAACTCTCAGAGTGGAACCAGCTGCATGGGCCATAAGACCACAGTCACTCATGGGAGCCGCCCTGGGCACAAACAAGCATTGTGACCTTCAGCATGAGCCTGCTTTAAAACAAACCCCCTCAGTAGGTGGGCCAGGAGCCCACAGAGCAGGCCTTCCAGGTTCCTAGGGCCAAATGCTCAACGTCTTTTGTCATTTCCAGGCATCAACCCAGAACCTGTCTCTGGTATTCCTCTTTTGGGGGTCCCCTGAGACCGAAAACAGCAGTCTTCCCTTCCCCCAGAGAAACCATACTTTTGGGATCTGAGCAGAATCCCCTGAGATGAAGAATCTCCCATGGCCCCATGATCCACCCCTACATTTTGCGACCGTCCTGTACACACAATCCAGACAGAAAATACTGTGCTACTGCCTCCATGACACCTTAATTTCAGTACAATATGAGCTGCACTCAGGGACTGCTGATCGGGCCAGTGATTACCTCGGCCCTCACCCTAACCCTAGTTCACCTTTGCATATTTCTGTCCCCAAAGCCCTGACCAACATGCCCTCAGGAAGGGGCCTCTGGAGCCACACCGGACGACTGTGCCTATCCTTCCGAAGGAAACTCTGCCCTTCTCTGTTGCCCAAACCCTGAAGATTAGGAGCAAAGTACAAAGTACCTGAGCCCACCTCCATTTTGAAGAACATTCTGGACCCAAATGCGCATTGTGACACAAAATGAGCACCTGCCTCCAAGCAGATATTAAAGTCAAAGGCCCTGAGTCAGAAGATTGAACCTGACATTCCTCTAGGACTTCATCGATACCCGAGCTTAGGTTTTCAGGTGCCTATCCACAAGGGCCTGTTCCACAATACCAACTTATATTCCAACATGTGGTCCCTGAGCCATACTAAAGAACCCCTCCTGTCCCCAGTAGGATACCTTGCTCTTGGTAGCTGTGTCCCAGATAGAGTGTAGGAGAATCCTGCATGGCCCTCTGACCAAACAACATTCTAATTTCTCCGTGGATACCAACCAGTATTGTGATCCAACAGCATGAAACACCATGTCAACTCAGGCTGCTTGGAACTTATCCTCAGAGCCACCAGATCATACCTGCCATGTTACTCAGCTGAAATGGATCTTGGTGGTGTGCTTTCCAGGCATCCATTCGGGAGAGCTCTGCTACCCAAACTTTCCATATGGGGTACGGTGGAGAAAAAAAAAAAAAAAAAAAAAAAAAAAAACAGACTCGCCCTGTATACTAGAAGGAAACCTTGCTGTTTAGAGCATCTCACAAGTCACCCCGTGGGAAATCCTCCGTGACCTCTTGCAACACCTCTCCATTTTTTGGTCATCATAGACACAAACTACAGTGTGAGCAAACATCTGACATCCGCCCTTACTTAAGTGCTGAATAGCTAGAATCAGCTGCTGCACACTGGAACTGCCTTTTGCTTGGCACTGAATTTAACCGTATTTTGTGTTTACCATTCCATCCTCACCCTCCTGGTCCATAAACCCTCTTGATAGGGAATTCTGGAGCCACGACGCAGCATTCTGCCTGCCCACAGAAAGAAGAAGTGCCTGGTGAGTCTGCCCAGAATACCAACATGAGCATTCACCTGCATGGCCCTCAAAGGCACCCTAATATCATAGGCCGCCATGGGCATTCAGACTCTGTCTCACACAGCCTGAGCCACTACTTCCAGTCAGCCATGCAGACAGTGGGCCCCATATCCTGCAGGCGGGACCTGTTTTGGCCCGAAGCCGTGACATCTACTCAACCTGGATATTCAGGCGTCTCTCCCCAGACCATAGCTCAACTCCCTCCCTATGGGGGAACCTGAAGCACAGGAGTACTCCTCCTTCCTGATGGCAGGAACCCTGGATGTCGGGATGGGTGTCAAACCATCACAGTGGGAACCAACTGCATGGCCCATGAGACCATGCTCACTCATGGGAGCCACCCTGGTCACAAACAGGCATTGTGACCTAAGCCTGAGCATGTTTTCAAGCAAACCCTCTCACTTGCACCTCCTGGATCATGCATTGCAGGCCTGGAACTCCATTTGTCCCAAATCATAACCTTTGGTGGGTTATTCCAGGCGCCCTGACCCAGAGCCCATCTATGTAATCCCTGTGTTGGGGTAACCCTAACATAGAAAACAGCACTTTTCCCTTCCCTGAAAATGCCACCAACCTATTGGTTGCTGCTAGGATCCTTAGATAGGAAAAGTCTCCCAAGTAACCATGAGACAACATTTGCATTCTGAGGCCATCCGGGACACACAATCCAGATATAAAAGCTTGTGCTAATGCCTTAGAGTCACCGTATTTACTGTTTCTGACGAGCTGCCCTCCAGGTCTATGCATTGGGCCTGTGATTGACTCACCACAAACCCTAACCCAAGTTTGTCTTTGCAGACTTCTCTCCCAAACCATGGCTCACATGCTCAAGCATCTGGTCTTTGGACCACCCCCACGGGACTGTGCCTGCCATCCCCAAGGAAACTTTGCCCGTCACAGTTGCCCAAAGCCTCCCGATAAGGAGAAATCTGCAAGGCCACTGAGTCTACCCCAAAATTGGGGGGTACATTGGACACTAATGCACAATCTGAAACACTCTGATCCCCTACATCCAGGCAGACACCCTGGATGGTCAATGGTCCTGAGTTAGAAGATTGAACCTGACATGCTTATAGGACCTTATTCAAAACCTAGATTAGGTTTTCAGGCATTTGTCCTCAGAGGCCTGTTCTGGAATACCAACCTATGATACAACATGTGGTCCCTGAGCAACACAACAGAACAATTCCTGTCCCCAGAAGAAAACCGTGCGCTTGGACCTGTGTCAAACACTCAGGGAAGGAGAATCCTTCAAGGCCACTTTGCCACCAGCACAATCTAAGATTTCCCTGTTAACAAACGAGCATTGTGACCCATGTGCAAGACATTCCATGTCAACTCAAGACCTTGGCACTTCGCCCCAGAGCCACCAGAATAAACCTGCTATGTTCCTCTGTGGCAGTGGTCAATGGAGATATATTTTCCTCGAATCCATTTTGAAGAGCTCTGCTACCCAAACTTTTCACATGGGGGATCCTGGAGCAAATACACCAGACTCCACCTGTCCAGTTGAAGGAAACCTAGCTGTTTGGAGCATCTCACAATTCCCTGCATGGGAAATCCTCCATAGCCTCTGGACACGATCCCTCCATTTGTCGGTCAACATAGACACAAATTCCAGTGTGAGCAAACATCTCACATCAGTCCCTACTCACGTGCTGGATATCTCAAATAAGGAGTGCATTGGAACTGCCTTCTGCCTGGCACTGAATTTAACCATAGCTGCTGTTTACAATTGCATCCTCACCTTCTGTTCCCCAAGACATCTTGACATGGAATTCTGGAGCCACAACACAGCATTCTGCCTTTCCAAAGAAAGAAGAATTGCCTGGTTAGTCTGCCTAGCAACAAAATGTGAGGATCAATCTGCTCCTCCCTCGAGGGAACACCAATTTATAGGCTGCCCTGGCCACTAGTGCTGTTTCTGACAGAGCCTGAGCCCCGACTTCATGTCAGCCTTCTAAAGAGCAGGGCCCCTATCTAGCATGTGAGACTGGCCATGGCCAAAGTCCGTCATCTCTACACATCACTGGTATTCAAGCATCTGTTCCCAGACCTTTCCTGGAATCCCTGCCAATGGGGGAACCTGAAGCACAATATAGAACTCCTCCTGCTCCATGGCAGGAAGCCTGGCTGTTGGAATGAGTGTCCAACCCTCAGAGTGGGAGCCTGCTGAATGGTCAATAAGACCACGCCCACTCCTGAGGGCCACCCTGGGCAAAACAGGCATTGTGACCCTCAGACTGAGCATGCTTTCAAAAAAGCCCTCTCAGTTGCACCACCAGGATCCCGCAATGCAAGCCTGGCACAGCCCTAAGCACAAATCCTAACCCTTGGTGGGATTTTCTAGGCATCCAGACCCACAGCCTGTCTCTGAAATCCCTGTTTTGGTACACCCCTAAGATGGAAAACAGCACTCATCCCTTCCCCAAAAAAGCCACCAAAGTATAAGGAGCCAGCAGGTTCCTTAGAGAGGAAAAATCTCCCATGGACCCATGAGACCACACCTGCATTCCGAGGCCATCCTGGACAAACAATCCAGATAGAAAAGCCTGTCCTACCTTTTTCCAGTCAACCTAATTATAGTTCCTGACAAGCTGCCCTCCAGATCTAAGCATTGGACCTGTGATCACCTCGCCACTAACCCTAATCCGAGTTTGTGTGTACAGAGTTCTCTCCCAAAACCATGGCTCACATGCCCTCTAGTATGGGGTCTCTGGAGCCACACCACAGGACTGGGCCTGCCATCCCCAAGGAATCTTTGCCAGTCACTGTTGCACAAACCCTCCAGATTAGGAGAAATCTTCAAGGACCCTGAGCCAACTTCAATATTGCAGGCCATTCTGGAAGCAAATGCACAGTCTGAACAACCCTGATCACATAAATTCAGGCAAACACCCAAGTCAATGGGCCTGAGGCAGAATATTGTACCAGACATGCCCTTAGGACCTCACTGGAACCCTAGAAAAGGTTTTCCAGCATCTGTCCTCAGAGGCCTGTTCTGAAATATCACCTTATAATACAAATTTTGGTCCCTGATCCACACAACAGAACTTGTCCTTTTCCCAGAATGAAACCATGCATTCGACCTGTGCCAAACCCTCAGGGTTGGAGAATCCTGCACAGCACCTTAGCCAACAGCACATTCTAAGATCTCCCTGGTAACAAACAAGCACTGTGGCCCAAGTGCAAGATAGTCTATGTCAAATCAAGGCCTTGGTACTTCGCCCCAGAGCCAGCAGAAAGAACCTGCTATGTTCCTCACCTGCAATGGTCAATGGAGGTGTGCTTTCCAGGCATCCATGCAGGTGAGCTCTGCCACCAAACTTTCCACATAGGGGACCCTAAGGCAAACAAACCACACTCTGCCTTTCCAGCATAAGAAAGCCTTGCTGTTTGGAGCATCTCACAAGCCTCAGCATGGGAATCCTCCATGGCCTCTTGATGCCACCTCCCGCCATTTGTCAGTCATCATAGACACAAACTCCAGTGTGAGCAAACATAGATCTTCCCTTACTCAGGTGCTGGATATCTCGAATAAGCCACTGCACATTGGAACTGCCTTCAGCTTGGCACTGAATTGAACCGTAGCTTGTGTTTACAATTCCATCCTAACCCTACTGGTCGCCAAGCCCCCTTGATAGAGAATTCTGGAATCACAACACAGCATTCTGCTCTGTCCATAGAAAGAAGAAGTGCCTAGTGAGAGTGCCCAGAAATCCCCAAAAGGATCAATCAGCCCGGCCCTCGAGGGAACCCCGATTTATAAGCTACCCTGGCCATAAGTGCTGTATATGACAGAGCCTGAGCCCCAACCTTGTGTCAAGAACTCAGAGAGCGGGCCTCATATCTAGCATGTGAGACCAGATATGGCCCGAGTCCGTCATCTCTACCCATACTTGGTGTTCAGTCACCTGTCCCCAGAACTTAACTGGAATCCGTGCCATTGGGGGAACTAGAAGCATAATAGAGAACTCATCTTTCCCCATGGGAAAAAACAACCTGGCTGTTGGGATGGGTGTCCAACCCTCAATGTGGGAGCCAGCTGCATGGCAAATGAGACCACGCCCACTCCTGAGGGCTGCCCTAGGCACAAAAAGGCATGGAGAGCCTCAGCCTGAGTATGCGTTCAAACAAGCCCCCTCAGTTACCCCACCAGGATCACACATTGCAGCCTGGTATGCCCATAAGCCCAAATCCTAACCCTTGGTGGGATTTTCCAGGTGCCCAGATCTGAGACTGTCTCTAGAATCACTGTTATGGGGCACCCTTAAGATGAAAAACCACACTCTTCCCTTCCCCGAAAATGCCACCAAACTATGGAGAGCTGCCTGGATTCTTAGAGAGGAAAAGTCTCCCATGGACCCATGAGATAACACCAGTACTCTGAGACCATCTGGGACACATAATTTAGATAGAAAAGCCTGTGCTACCACCTTCCACTCACCCTAATTACAGTTCCTGATGCGCTGCACTCCAGGTCTACCCATTGGGTTTGTGATCATCTCGCTACTAACCCTTACCCGAATTTCTGTTTGCAGAATTCTTTCCCAAAACGATGGCTCATATACTCTCCAGGATGTGTTCTCTGGAGACACACCACTGTACTGTGGCTGCTATCCCCATGGAACTGTGCCCATCACAGTTGCCCAAACTTTCCAGATTAGGAGAAAGCTGCAAGTCCCCTGAGCCCAACCCAAAATTGGTGGCCACTCTGGATACAAATGTGCAGTCTGAAACACCTTGATCACCTTCTTCCAGGCAGACAACCAGTCAAAGATCCTGAGTCAGAAAGTTTAATCTGACATTCCTCTAGGACCTCATTGGAAACCCAGATATGATTTTCAGGCATCTGTCCTCAGGGCCCTTTTCTGGAATACAAACTTATGATACAACATGTGGTCCCTGAGCCACACAACATAATATGCCCTGTCCCCAGAAGGATACCGTGCTCTTCGACCTGTGCCAAACCCTCAGAAAAGGAGAATCCCACAAGGCCCCTTAGCCACCAGCACATTCTAAGATCTCCCTGGTAACAAACCAGCATTGTGGCCCATCTGCAAGAGATTCCATGTCAACTCAAGGGCTTGGTATTTCACCACAGAGCCACCAGAATGAACCTGCTATGATCCTCAGCTACAAAGGTCAATGGAGGTGTGCTTTCCAGGCATCCATGCGGGAGAGCTCTGCTACCCAATCTTACTGCATGGGAGACACTGGAGCAAACAAACCATACTCCACCTGTCCAGTAGAAGGAAACCTTGCTGTTTGGAGCATCTCACAAGGTCCAGCGTGCAAAATCCTCCATGGCCTCTTGATGCCACCCCTCCCAATTGTCAGTCATCATAGACACAAACTCCAGTGTGAGCAAATACTTGAAATCTTCCCTTACTCAGGTGCTAAATCAACCGCTGCACATTGGAACTGGCTTCCTCTTGGAAATTAATTGAACTGTAGTTATGTTTACAATTCCATCCTCACCCTACGGGTCCCCAACCAGTCTGGATTGGTAATTCTGGAGCCACAACACAGCATTTTAGAAAGCAGAAAGGCCTGGTGAGTCTGATCAGAAACTCCACATGAGGATCAATCTGTTCGGCCCTCAAGGGAACCCTGATTATTAGGCTGCCCAGGCCACTAGTGCTGGGTCTGACAGAGCCTAATCCCTGACTTTGTGTCACCAACCAGAGGGAGGGGCACATATCCAGCATGTAAGACCAGCCATGGTTCAGGGCCATCATCTCTACCCAACCATTGTATTCAGGCATCTGTCCTAGACCTTTGCTTGAATCCCAGCCAATGGGGGAACCTGAAGCACAATGGAGAACTCCTCCTTCCACATGGCAGGAATCCTGGCTCTTAGGATGGGTGTCCAACCCTCAGAGTGGGATCCAGCTGCATGATGAATGAGACCACGCCCACAAC
The DNA here is from genome assembly GCF_020171115.1 of Neogale vison. Classification (NCBI taxonomy): domain Eukaryota; kingdom Metazoa; phylum Chordata; class Mammalia; order Carnivora; family Mustelidae; genus Neogale; species Neogale vison. Next base: position 91,957,468 of record NC_058097.1, read on the forward strand.
TGAGGGCCACCCTGGGCACAAACAGTCACTGTGACCCTCAGCTTGAGCATGCTTTCAAACAAACACTCTCAGCTGCACCTCCAGGATCCCGCATTGCAGGTCTGATACACCCCTAGGCCCAAATGCTAAACCTTGGTGAGATTTTCCAGGTGCCCAGACCCAGAGCCCATCTCTGGAATCCCTATTTTAGGACCCGCCGTAGGTGGAGCTGCCCTCTTCCCTTCCCTGAGAAACCCACCAAACTCTAGGGAGCTGCCAGGATCCTTAGAAAGGAAAAATCTCCCATGGACCCATGAGACCACACCTGCATTCTGAGGCCATCGTGGACACACAATCCAGATACAAAAGCCGGTGCTACCGCCTTCGAGTAACCTGATCTACAGTTCCTTACAATCTGCCCTCTAGGTCTATGTATTAAGCTTGGGATCACCTCGCCACTAACCCTAACCAGAGTTTGTGTTTGCAAACTATTCTCCCAAAACCATGGCTCACATGCTCTCCATGATGGGGTCTCTGGAGTCAAACCACAGGACTGTGCCTGCCATCCCCAAGGAAACTGTGCCCATTACAGTTGCACAAACCCTCCACATTAGGAGAAATCTGCAAGGTCCCTTAGCCTACCCCAATATTGGAGGCTCCTCTGGACACAAATGCACATTCTGAAAGACCCTGGTCACCTGAATCCAGGCAGACACTCAAGTCAATGGTACAGAGTCAGAAGATTGAACCTGACATGCCCCTAGGACGTCATTGCAAACCTAGATTAGCTTTTTAGTCATCTGTCCTCAGAGGACTGTTCTGGAATACCAACTTATGATACTACATATGGTCCCTGAGACCCACAACAGAGCATCTCCTGTCCCCAGATGGAAGCCGTGGTCTTGGACCTGTGTCAAACCCTCAGGGTACGTGAATCCTGCATGGCACCTTAGCCACCAGCACATTCTAAGATCTTCCTGGTAACAAACCTGCATTGTGACCCAACTTCATAAGACTCCATGTCAAGGCATGGCTACTTCGCCCAAGAGCCACCAGAATGAACTTTCCATGTTCCTCAGCTGCAATGGTCAATGGATATGTACTTTCCAGCATCCATGCGGGAGTCTTCTGCTACCCAAACTTTTCACATAGGGGACACTGTAGCAAAAAAACCAGACTCCCCCTGTCCAGTAGAAGGAAACCTTGCTGTTTGGAGCATTACACAAGCCCCAGCATTGGAAACCCTCTATGGCCTCTTGAAGCCACCCCTCCCTTTGTCAGTCACCATAGACACAAACTCCACCATGAGCAAGCATCTGACATCTGACCTTACTTAGGTGCTGGATATTTGAATCAGCCGCTGCACACTGGAAATGCCTTTCGCTTGACACTGAATTTAACCATAGCTTTGGTTTACAATTACATCCTAACTCTACTAGTCCTCAAACCCATTTGATAAGGAATTCTGGACCCACAATGCAACATTCGGCCTTCTCCTTAGAAAGGAGAATGGCCTGATGAGTCTGCCCAGAATCTTCCCATGAAATCAATCTACTCAGCCCTCGAGGGAACCCCAATTTATAGTTTGCCTTAGCCACTAGCGCTGTGTCTGACAGAGCCTGATCCCCAAACTGATGTCAGCCACCCAGAGGTTGAGGCCCATATCCATCATGTGAGATGATCCCTGGCCCATGGCTGTCAACTCTACCCATCCTAGGTATTCAGGCATCTACCCCAGATCTTTGCTGGAATCCGTACCAATGGGGGAACCCTAAGCACAATAGAGACAACTCCTTCCCCATGGCAGGCATCCTGGCTGTTGGGATGGGTGTCCAACCCTCAGAATGGGAAGCAGCTGCATAGCCAATGAGACCATGCCCACACCTGAGGGCCGCCCTGGGAACAAGCAGGCATTGTGACCCTCTCAGCTTGAACATGCTTTCAAACAAACGATCTCAGTTGCACCTCCAAAATCCCAAATTGCAGGCCTGGTATGCCCCAGGCCCAATTCCTAACACTTGGTTGGATTTTACAGGTGCCCACACCCAGAGCCCGTCTCTGGAATCTTTGTTTTGGGGCACCCCTAAGATGGAAAAACAGCACTCTTTCCTGACAGGAAAAAGCCACCGAACTATGGGGAGCCGCCAGGATCCTTTGAGAGGAAAAATCCCCCATGGACCCATGATACCACCCTTGCATTCATAGGCCATCCTGCAAAGTGAATCCAGATACAATAGCATGTGCTACAGCCTTTGAGTCACCTGATTTTTATTTCCTGACATGTTGCCCTCCAGGTCTATGCATTGGGCCTGCGATCTCCTTGCCACGAACCCTAATTCGAGTTTATGTTGCTGACTTCTCTTCCAAAACCATGGCTCACATTCCCTCCAGGATGGGTTCTGTGGAAACACATCACAGGACTGTACCTGCCATCCCCATGGAAACTGTGCCCGTCACAGTTGTCCAAACCCTCCAGATTAGGAAAAACCTGCAAGGCTCCTGAACCCACCCCAATATTGGAGGCCACTCTGGACACAAATGTGCAGTCTGAAACATCCTTATCACCTCCATCCAAGCAGACACCAAAATCAATGTTCCTGAGTCATAAGATTGAACCTGACATCCCTCTAGGACTTCATTGGAAACTCAGATTAGGTTTTCAGGCACCTGTCCTCAGAGGCCTGCAATGGAATACCAATATGATAGAACATATGGTCCCTGAGCCCCACAACAGAGCATCTCCTGTCCCCAAATGTAATCCCTGCACTTGGACCTGTGTCAAACATTCAGGGTAGATGAATTCTGCATGGCCCCTTAGCCACCAACACATTCTAAGAAATCCCTGGTAACAACCAGCATTGTGACCCATCTTCATGAGATTCCATGTCACATCAAGGCCTTGCTACTTCGCCTCAGAGCCACCAGAACAAAGTTGCCATGTTCCTCAGCTGCAATGGTCAATGGAGTTGTGCTTTCCAGGCATCCATGCTGGAGTGCTCGGCTATGCAAACTTTCCACATGGGGGACCCTGGAGCAAACAAACCAGACTGCCCCTGTCCGGTAGAAGGAAACCTTGCTGTTTGGAGCATCTCGCAAGCCCCAGCGTGGGAAATCCTCCATGGCCTCTTGACACCACGCCTCCATTTGTCGGTCATCATAGACACAAAGTCCAGTGTGAACAAATATCTGACATCCGCCCTTACTGAGGTGCAGGATATTCTATTCATCTTTTGCACACTAGAACTACATTTCACTTTACACTGAATTTAACCATAGCTTGGGTTTACAATTTCATCCTCAACCGACTTGTCCACAATCCCTATTGGTAGGGAATTCTGGAGCCACAGTGCAGCATTCTGCCTTCCCTGTAAAAGAAAAAGTGCCTGATGAGTTTGCCCAGAAACTCCACATGAGGATCAATCAGCTTGGTCCTCGATGGAACCCCAATTTATATGCTGCCCTGGTCACTAGTGCTGTGTCTGACAGAGCCTGAGCCATGACATAGTGTCAGCCACCATGAGAGCAGGGCCCATAACCATTATGTGAGAGTGGCCATGTCCCAAGTCTGTGATCTCTACCCATCCTTGTTATTCAGGCATCGGTCCCAAGACCTTTGCTGTACTCCCTGCCAATGGGGGAACCTGAATCACAATTGAGAACTCCTACTTCCCCATGGCAGGAATCTTGGCTGTTGTGATGGGTGTCCAACCCTCAGAGTGGGAGACAGCTGCATGGCCAATGAGATCACGCCCACACATGAGGGCCACCCTGGGCACAAGCAGGCATTGTGACCCTCAGCCTGAGCATGCTTTCAAACAAGTCCTCTCAGTGACACCACCAGGATCCCGCAATGCAAGCCTGGTACGCCCCTAGGACCAAATCCTATCCCTTGGTCGGATTTTCCAGGTGCCCAGACCCAAAGCCTGTCTCTGGATTCCCTGTTTTGGGGCACCCCTAAGATGGAAAACAGCACTCTTCACTTCCCTGAGAAAGCCACCAAATTATCGGGAGCCACCGATAATTTTTCCTTAGATAGGAAAAATCTCCCATGAACCCATGAGACCACAGCTGCATTCTGAGGCCATCCTGGACACAGAATCAGATACAAAAGCCTGCGCTACCGCATTCGAGTCACCTGATTTACTGTTCCTGACGTGCTGCCCTCCAGGTATGCATTGGGCCTGGGATCCCTTCGCCACTAACATTAACCCAAGTTTGTGTTTGGAGACTTCTGTCCTAAAACCATGGCTCACATGCCCTCCAGGTTATGGTATCTGGAGCCATACCACAGGACTGTACCTGCCATCCACAAGGAAACTATGCCTGTCAATGTTGCCCAAACCCTCTAGATTAGGAGAAACCTGCAATGCCATTGAGCCCACCCCAATATTAGAGGCTGCTCTGGACACAAATGCACAATCTGAAACACCCTGATCACCTTCCTCAAGGCAGACACCCAAGTCCATGGTCCTGAGTCAGAAGATTGAATCTGGCATGCCCCTAAGACTTCATTTGAATGCTAGATTAGGTTCTCAGGTATCTGTCCTCAGAGGCCTTCTGTAATACCAACTTATGATAAAACATGTTGTCCCTGGGCCACAGAAAAGAACATCCCCTGTCGCCAGAAGGAAGCAGTGCTCTTGGCCCTGTGTCAAACCTGCAGGGTAGATGAATCCTGCATGGCCCCTTAGCAACCAGCACATTCTATAATCTCCCCAGTAACAAACCATCATTGTGACCAATTTTCATGAGACTCCATGTCAAATCAAGGTCTTGATATTTCTCCCTAGAGCCACCAGAACGAACCGGCCTTGTTCCTCAGCTGCAATTTTCAATCGAGGCATCCAAGCAAGAGTGCTCTGTTACACCAACTTTCCCCATGGGGAAACCGGAGCAAACATACCAGAATCCCCCTGTCTGGTAGAAGGAACCTTGCTGTTTGGAGCCTCTCACAAGCCCCAGCATGGGAAATACTCAGTGGTCTCTTGACACCTCCCCTTGATTTGTTGGTCATCATAGACACAAAATCCAGTGTGAGCAAACATCTGACATTCTCCATTACTCAGGTGCTGGATATTCCAATCAGACCCTGCACACTGGAACTGCCTTTCTCTTGGCACTGAATTTAATGTAGCTAGGGTTTACAATTCAATCCTCACCCTAGTGGTCCACAAGCCCTCTTGATAAGGAATTCTCATGCCACAATGCAGCATTATGCCTTCTCTATAGAAAGAAGGGCCTGCTGAGTCTGCCCAGAAACTCCACCTGAGGATCAGTCTACTCGGTCCTCGAGGGAACCTCAATTTATAAGCTGCCCTGGCCACTAGTGCTGTGTCTTACAGAGCCTGATCCCCGACACCGTGTCAGCCACCAAGAGACCAGGGCCCATATACAGCATGTGAGACTGACCATGGCCGAGAGCCATCATCTCTACCCATCCTTGGTATTCAGGCATCACTCCCCAGACCTTTCCTGGAATCCCTACCAATGGGAGAACCTGAAGCATAATAGAGAACCCCTCCTTCCCCATGGCAGAAATGTTGGCTGTTGGGATGGGTGTCCAAACCTCAGAATGGGAGCCAGCTGCATAGCCAATGAGAACACGCCCACTCCTGAGGGCTCCCTTGGGAATAAGCAGGCATTGTAACCATCAGCCTGAGTATGCTTTCAAACAAGCCCTCTCCGTTGCATCAACAGGATCCCACACTGCAGGCCTGGTATGTCCCTAGGCCCATATCCTAACCCTTGGTGGGATTTTCTAGGAGCCCAGACCCAGAGCACGTCTCTGGAATCCCTGTTTTGGGGTACCCCTTAGATGGAAAACAGCACTCTTCCCTTCCCTGAGAAAGCCACCAAGCTATTGGGACCAGCCAGGAACCTTAGAGAGGAAAAATATCCCATGGACCCATGAGATCACATATGATTTCCGAGGCCATACTGGACACACAAGCCAGATACAAAAGGCTCTGCTGCTGCCTTCAAGTGACCTGATTTACATTTCCTGACATGCTGCCCTCCAGGAATATGCCTTGGGCCTGCGATCACCTCGCCACTAACCCTAACCCGAGTTTGTGTTTGCAAACTTCTCTCCCAAAACCATGGCTCACATGACTTCTGGGATGGGGTCTCTGGAGTCACACCACAGGACTATGGCTGCCATCCTCAAGAAAACGTTGCCCATCACAGTTGCCAAAAACTGCCAGATTAGGAGAAACCTGCAAGGCCACTGAGGCCAACCCTATATTGGAGGCTGCTCTGTATGCAAATGCTTAGTCTGAAACACCCTGATCACCTTGATCCAGGCACACAGCCACGTCAATGGTACTGAGTCAGAAGAATGAACCTGACATGCCCTAGATGTTCATGGAACTCTGCATTAGGATTTCAGGCATCTGTCCTCAGAGTCCTGTTCTGGAATAACAATTTATGATACAGCATGTGGTCCCTGAGCCTCACAAGGAACATCTATTTCCCCAGAAGGAAGTCGTGCTATTTGGCCTATGTCAAACGTTCATGGTAGATGAATCCTGCACGGCCAATTAGCCATCAACACATTCTAAGATCTCCCTGGTAACAAACCAGCATTGTGACCTATCTTCATGAGACTCCAAGTCAACTCAAGGCCTTGCTAATTCGCCCCAGAGCCACCAGATGAACCTGCCTTGTTGCTCAGCTGCAATGCCCCATGGAGGTGTGCTTTCCATGCATCCATGCGGGAGTGCTCTGCGACCCAGTCATTCCACATGAGGGACCCTGGAGCAAAGAAACCAGACTCCTGTCCTGTGGAAAGAAATCTTGCGGTTTGGAGCATCTCACAAGACCCAGCATGGGAAATCCTCCATGGCCTCTTGATGACACCCTTCCATTTGTCGGTCGTCATAGACACAAACTCCATCTTGACCAAACACGCGACATCCACCCTTACTCAGGTGCTGAATATCTCTAATCAGGCGTTGCACACTGGAAATGCCTTACACTTGGCAATGAATTTAACCATAGCTTGGGTTAACAATTCCATCCTCACCCTACTGGTCCCCATGCACTCTTGACTGGGAATACTGGAGGCACAACACAGCATTCTGCCTTCCTCATAGAAAGAAGAAGGGCCTGGTGAGTCTGCCCAGAAACTCCACCTGAGGATCAATCTACTCGGCCCTCGAGGGAACCCCGACTTATAGGCTGCACTGTCCACTAGTGCTGTGTCTGACCAAGCCTGAGCCCAGACCTCATGTCAGCTACTCAGAGGGCTGGGTCCATATCTAGCAAGTGAGACCAGCTATATCCCAGGGCACTCATCTCTACCTATTCTTAGTATTCAGGAATCTGTCCCCAGGCCTTTGTTGGAATCCCTACCAATGAAAGAACCTCAAGCACAATAGAGAACTCCTCCTTCCCCATGGCAGTAATGTTAGCTGTTGGGTTGGGTGTCCAACCCTCAGAGTGGAAGCCAGCTGCATGGCCAGTGAGACCACACCCACTCCTGATGGCTGTCCTGGACACAAGCAGGCATTGTACTCTCAGCCTGAGCATGCTTTCAAACAAACGCTTTCAGTTGCACCTACAAGATCCCGCTTTGCAGACCTGGTATGCCCCTAGACCCAAATCCTAACACTTCTCAGAAATTTCCAGGAGCCCAGACCCTAGCCTGTCTCTGGAATCCCTGTTTTTGGGCTCCCCTAAGAAGGAAAACAACACTCTCCCCTTCCCTGAGAAAGCCACCCAACTATTGGGACCCACCAGGATCCTTAGAGAAGAAAATCTCCCATAAACCCATGAGAGCACAGCTGCATTCCAAGGCCATCATGGACACACAATTCAGATACAAAAGCCTGTGCTACCACCTACGAGTCACCCTATTTACAGCTCCTGACAAGCTTCCCTCCAGGTCTATGAATCGGGCCTGTGATCACCTCACCACTAACCCTAACCTGAGTTTGTGTTTGCAGACTTCCATACCAAAACCATGGCTCACATTCCCTCCAGGTTGTGGTATCTGGAGCCATACCACAGGACTGTGCCTACCATCCCCAATGAAACCATGACTGTCACTGTTGCCCAAACCCTCTAGATTAGGAGAAAACTGCAATGCCCTTGAGCCCACCACAATATTGGAGGCAGCTGTGGATGCAAATGCACAGTCTGAAACACCCTGATAACCTCCATCAAGGCAGACACCCAAGTCAATGGTCCTGAGTCAGAAGATTGAACCTGACATGCCCCGAGGACTTCATTTGAACCCTAGATTATGTTTTCAGGTATCTGTCCTCAGAGGCCTGCTCTGGAATACTAACTTATGATACAACATGTTGTCCTTGGGCCACACAAAAGAACATCTCCTGTCACCAGAAGGAAGCTGTGCTCTTGGACCTGTGTCAAACCCTCAGGGTAGATGAATCCCGCATGGCCTCTTAGCAACCAGCGCATTCTATGATCTCCCTGGTATCAAATCATCATTGTGACCCATTTTCATGAGACTCCATGTCAAATCAAGGCCTTGACATTTCGTTCCAGAGCCACCAGAATGAACTGGCCTTGTTCCTCAGCTGGAATTTTCAATCGAGGTGTGCTTTCCAGGCATCCATGCGGGAGTGCTCTGCTACACAAACTTTCTGCATGGGGAAATCGGAGCAAACATACCAGACTCCCCCTGTCCGGTAAAAGGAACGTTGCTGTTTGGAGCATCTCACAAGTCCCAGCGTGGGAAATCCTCCATGGCCTCTTGAAACCACCTCTCCATTTGACGGTCATGATAGACACAAACTCCAGTGTGAGCAAACATCATTCATCTTCCCATACTCTGCTGCTGGATGTCTCGAATGAGCCGCTCCCCATTGGACCTGTCTTCTGTATGGAACTGAATTTAACCGTAGCTGGTGTTTACAATTCCATCCTCACCCTACTGGTCCCCAAGCCATCTTGATAAGGAATTCTGGAGCTACAGTGCAGCATTCTTGTTTCCCCATAAAAGAAGAAGTGCCTGGTGAGACTGCACAGCATCCCCACCTAAGCATCATCTGCTTGGCCCTCGAGGATCCCTGATTTATAGGCTGACCTGGCTACTAGTGCTGTGTCTGACAGAGTCTGAGACCCGACCTCGTGTCAGCCACCCAGAGAGCAGGGCCCATATCCAGCAAGTGAGCCCAGCCATTGCCCAATCTGTCCTCTCTCCCCATCCTTGGTATTCAGGCATCTGTCCCCAGACCTTTGCTGGACTCCCAGCCAACAGGGGAACCTGAAGCCCAATAGAGAAGTGCTACTTTCCCATTGCAGGAAACCTAGCTGTTTGATGAGTTTCCAGCCCTCTGAGAGGGAGCCAGCTGCACTGGCAGTGAGACCATGCCCTCTCCTGAGGGGGCGCCCTGGGAACAAACAGGCATTGTGACCCTCAGCCTGAGCATGCTTCCAAATAAGCCCTCTATATTACACCACCAGGATCCCTCACTGAATGCCTGAGATGCCCCTAGGCCGAAATCCCACCCTAGGTGGGAATTTCTTGGCGCCCAGACCCAGAGCTCCTCTCTGGAATCCCTGTTTTGGGGCACCCCTAAGATGGAAAACAACACTCTTCCCTTCCTCGAAAAAGCCAACAAACATCTGGGAGAAACCAGGATCCTTAGAGAGAAAAAATCTCCCATGGATCCATGAGACCACACCTGCATTCCGAGGCCATTCTGGACACACAATTCAGATAGAAAAGCCTGTGCCTCCGCCATCGAGTCACCCTAATTACAGTTCCTGACGAGCTGTCCTCCAGGTCTATGCATTGGGCTGTGATCTCCGTGCCACTAAGCCTAACCCGAGTTTGCATTTGCAGACTTCTTTCCCAAAACCATGGCTCACATACCCTACAGTATGGGGTCTCTTGAGCCACCCCACAGGACTCTGTCTGCCATCCCCTAGGAAACTTTGCCCATCACAGTTGCTCAAACCCTCCAGATTATGAGAAACTTGCAAGGCCCCTGAGCCCACCCCAATATTGGAAGCTGCTCTGGACTCAAAGGCACAGTCTTAAATACCCTTATCACTTCCATCCAGGCAGAAAACCAAGTCAATGATCCTGAGTCAGAAGATTGAACCTGACATGCCACTAGGACATCATTGGAACACTAGATTAGGTTTCAGGCATCTGTCCTCAGAGGACACATGGAGTTTCTTATTTCTATGAAGAAGGCAGAATGCTGCTTTGTGGCTCCAGAATTCCCTATCAAGAGGGCTTGGGGGCCAGTTCAGGAATAACGAGTTAGGATACAACATATGGACCCTGAGTCACACAACAGAACATCTCCTATCCTAAGAAGGAAAGTGTGCTCTTCCACCTGTGCCAAACCCTCAAGGTAGGAGAATCCTTCATGGCCCCTTAGCCACCAGCACATTCTAAGACCTCCCTGGTAACAAACCAGCATTGGGACCCATCTGTAAGAGATTCCATATCAACTCAAGGCCTTGGTGCTTCGCCTCAGAGCCACCAGAACGGACCGGTCATGTTCCTCAGCTGCAATGGTCATTGGACTTGTCCTTTCCAGGCATCCATGCAGGAGAGCTCTGCTACCCAAACTTTCCACATGGGTACACTGGATCAAAGAAAGCAGACTCCACCTTTCCAGAAGAAGGAAACCTTGCTGCTTGGAGCATCTCACAAGCCTCAACATAAGAAATACTCCATGGCCTCTTGACAGAACCCCTCCATTAGTTGGCCATCATAGAAAGAAACTCCACTGTGGGCAAACATCAGACATCCACCCTTATTCAGGTGCTGCATATCTCCAATAAGATGCTGCGATTGGAACTTTGTTCCACTTGGCACTGAATTGAACCGTAGCTTGTGTTTACAATTCAATCCTCACCCTACTGGTCCCCAAGCCCTCTTGAAAGGGAATTCTGGAGCCACAACACAGCATTCTGCCTTCTACATAGAAAGAAGAAGTGCCTGGATAGTCTGCCTAGAAACCCCACATGAGGATCATCGGCTTGGTCCTCGAGGGAACCCTGTTTTGTAGGCTGCCCTGGCCACTAGTACTGTGACTGAAGGACCTAGTGTCAGCCACCCAGAGAGCAGGGCCAGTATCCAGCATGTGAGACCTGCCATGGTCTAAATCTGTCATCTTAACCAATCCTTGGTATTCAGGCATCTGTCCCCAGACCTTTGCTGGAATCCCTGCCAATGGGAGAACCTGAAGCACAATAGAGAATTCCTCCTTCCCAAAGGCAGGAAACTTGGCTGTTGGATTGGTTGTCCAACCCATAGGGTGGGAGCCAGCTAAATGGGAAATGAGACCACCTCCACTCCTGAGGGCCGCCCTGGGCTCAAGCAGGCATTGGGACCCTCAGCCTGAGCATGCTTTCAAACAAACCCTCTCAGTTGCCTCACCAGGATCCCGCATTGCAGTCCTGGGATGCCCCTAGGCCGAAATCCTAACCCTAGGTGTAATTGTCTTGGCGCCAGACTCAGATCCCATCTCTGGAATCCCTGTTTTGGGGTACCCATAAGATGGAAAACAGCACTCTTCCCTTCCTTAAAAAAGCCAACAAACTATTGGGAGCCGCCAGGATCCTTAAAGAAAAAATATCTCCCATGGACCCCCGAGACCACACCTGCATTCCGAGGCCATCCAGGACACACAAACCAGATACAAAAGCCTATGTCACTACCTTCAAGTCACCATAATTAAAGTTCCTGACGAGCTGCCCTCCAGGTCTGTGCATTGGGCCTGCAATCACCTCACCTCTAACCCCAACCCAAGTTTGTGTTTGCAGACTTCTCTCTGAAAACCATGTCTCACATGCCTTCCAGGATGGGGTCTCTGGAGCCACAACACAGCACTAGGCCTTCCATCTTCAAGGAAACTGTGACATCCCAGTGGCCCAAACCCTCCAGATTTGGAGAAACCTGCAAGGCCCCTGAGCCCACCCCACTAATGGAGGCCAATATGGATGCAAATGCACAGTCTGAAACACCCTGATTACCTACATCCAGGCAGACACCCCAGTCAGTGGTCCTGAGTCAGAAGATTGAACGTGACATGCCACTAGGACCTCATTGGAACCCTAGATTTTGTTTTCAGGCATCTCTCCTCAGAGGCCTATTCTGGAATAAAGACTTATAATACAGCATGTGGTCCCTGAGCCACACAACAGAACATCTCCTTTCCCAGAAGGAAACCGTGGTCTTGGACTTGTGTCAAACCCTCAGGGTAGGAGAATCCTGCATGGCACCTTATCCACCAGCACATTCTAAGATCTCCCTAGTAACAAAACAGCACTGTGACTGATGTGCAAGAGATTCCAAGTCAACTCAAGGCCTTGGTACTTCTCCCAGAGCCACCAGAACGAACCTGCCATGTTCCTCAGCTGCAATAGTCAATGGAGGTGTGCTTTCCCATCATCCATGCAGAAGAGTTCTGCTACCCAAACTTTCCACATGGGGGACCCCGGAGCAAATAAACAAAACTCCCCCTGTCTAGTAGTAGGAAACCTTGCTATTTAGAGCATCTCACAAGCCTCAGCATGGGAAGTCCTCCATGGTCTCTTGACGCCTCCCCTTCATTTGTCGCTCATCATAGACACAAACTCCAGTGTAAGCAAATATCTGACATCTGCCTTTACTCATGTTTTGGATATCTTTAATAAGCCTCTGCATATTGGGACTGCCTTTCACTTGGAAATGAATTTAGCCGTAGCTTGTGTTTACAATTCCATCCTCAACTTCCTGGTCCCCAAACCTTCTTGATAGGGAAATCTGGAGCCACAACACAGCATTCTGAATTCGCCATAGAAAGAAGTTGTTCCTGTTGAGTCTGCCCAGAAACGTCACATGAGGATGCATCTGTTCTTCACTTGATGGAACCCCAATTTATAGGCTGCCCTGTCCACTATTGCTGTTTCTTACAGAGCCTGAGTCTCGTCCTAGAGTCAGCAAACCAGGGAGCGGGTCCCATATCCTGCATGTGAGACCGGCCATGGCCCAATTCTGTCATCTCTACCCATCCTTTGTATTCAGGCAACTCTCCCCAGACCTTTGCTGGAATTCCTGCCAATGGGGGATCCTGAAGCACAACAGAGAACTCCTCCTTCCCCATGGAAGGAAATGTTGCTGGTCGGACGGTTGTCGAACTCTCAGAGTGGGAACCAGCTGCATGGCCAATATGACCACGCACACTCATAGGGCAGCCTAGGGCCCAAACAGGCATTGTCTCCCTCAGCCTGGCATGCTTTCAAACATGCCCTCTCAGTTGCACCACCAGGATCCCACTTTGTAGGCGAGGGACGGCCCTAGGCCCATATCATAACCCTTGGTGGGATATTCCAAGTATTCAGACCCAAAGCCCTTCTTTGGAACCCCTGTTTGTGGGCACCCCTAAGAAGAAAAAAGCACTCTTCCCTTCCCCAAAAAAGCCACCAAACTATTGGGAGACACCAGGATCCTTAGAGAGTAAAATCTCCCTTGGCCTCATGGGATAACACCTGCATTCTGAGGCCATCATGGATACAGAATCCAGATATAACATCCTGTGCTACTGCTTTCGTGTCACCCTAATTACACTTCCTGATGAGCTGCCTTCCAGGTCCACGCATTGGGACTGCGATCACCTCGCCATTGTCCCTAACCCGAGTTTGTGTTTGCAGACATCTCTCCATAACCATGGCTCACATGGTCTCCAGGGTGGGGTCTTGGATTCACACCACAGCACTTTGCATGCCATCCCCTAGGAAACTGTACACTTCACAGTTTCCCAAACCTCAGATTAGAAGAAACCTGCAAATCCCCTGAGCACACCCCAATATTGGAGGCCACTCTGGATGCAAATGCACAGTCTGAAACACTCTGATCACCTACATCTAGGCAGACACCCAAGTCAACTGTCCTGAGTCTGAAGATTGAACATGAGATGACCCTAGGACTTCACTGGAACCCTAGATTAAGTTTCCAGGCATCAGTCCTCAGAGGCCTGTGTTGGAATATGAACTTATGATACAACATGTGGTCCCCGAGCCACACAACACTACATCTTCTGTCCCCAGAAGGGGACACAGCTCTTTGACCTGTGTTAAACCCTCAGGGTAGGAGATTCCTGAATGGCACCTTAGCTACCAGCACATTCTAAGATTTCCCTGGTAACAAACCAACATTGTGAACCATCTGCAAGAGATTCAATGTCAACTCAAGGCCTTGGTACTTCTCTCCAGAGCCACCAGAAGGAACCTGTCATGTTCCTCAGCTGCAATGTTCATTCGGGGTGTGCTTTCCAGGAATCCATGCAGAAGAGCTCTGGTATCCATACTTTCCACGTGGGGGACTCTGGAGCAAACAAACCAGACTCCACCTGTCAGTAGAAAAAACAATCTTGCTGTTTGGAGCATCTCACAAGCATCATTGTGGGGAATCCTCCATGGCCTCTTATGCCACCTCTCCATTTGTCGGTCATCATAGACACAACCTCCAGTGTGAGCAAACATCATTCATCTGCTGTTATTCAGGTGATGGATATCTCGTTCACTGGCCATCATAGATACAAACTCAAGTGTGAGCAGACATCTGACCTCGCCCATACTCAGGTGCTGGAGATCTCGAAAAAACTGCTGCACATTGGAATGGCCATGTGCTCGACACTGAGCTATAATGTAGCTTGTCTATTCAGCCTTCTGTCCTCACACTCCTCACCTGTAAGCCCTCCATATTGGGAATTTGGAAGCCACAATGCAGCCTTCTACCTGCCCACCAGAAAGAAGTGCCCTATCGTCTGCGCAGAAAATCCACATGAGGATCCACCTGTAGGGCCTTCTATGGCACCCCAATATCATAGGCCACCCTGTGCACTAATGCTCTGTCTGACACAGCCCAAGCTCTGACCACCTGGCAGTCACACAGAAAGCGTACCCCATCTCCTACAGGTGTGACCTGCCTTGACCTGAGTCCTTCATCTTGATCCAACCTGGGTATTCAGGTACCTATCCCAGAACATAGCTCAAATTCCTGCAAATGGGGGACCCTGAAGCACATAAAAGTACTCCTCCTTCCCCTTGGAAGGAAAATTAAATGTTGAGATGGTTGTCCAACCCTCAGATTGGGATTCAGGTGCATGGAACAAGAGACAGCGCCCACTCAGGATGGACAGCTGGGCACATACAGGCATCGTGACCCTCACCCTGACACCCATTTCCAACAAGCCCCCTCAGGATCTGGACCAGGACCCCACAGAGT
Source organism: Neogale vison (assembly GCF_020171115.1). Classification (NCBI taxonomy): domain Eukaryota; kingdom Metazoa; phylum Chordata; class Mammalia; order Carnivora; family Mustelidae; genus Neogale; species Neogale vison. Next base: position 91,972,646 of record NC_058097.1, read on the forward strand.
GGGTCTGTCAGGCCCTTAGGTCCAAATCCTAAGCCTTCTTGGGGTTACTCAGTCACCAGGACCCAGAACCCATCCCTGGAATCCATGTTTTGACAGGAACCCTGACACGGTAAAAGGCGTTCTCCCCTTTCCCAGTAAGACACCAAACTCTTGGGTGCCGGGAAGAATTTCCAGAGAGGAAGACACTCCTATGGACCCATGAGGACACCCCTCCATTCCGTGGTTATCCTAGACACAATCCAAACAGAAAAGTCTGTGCTCCTGTGTCCCAGCCGCCCGAATTTCAAATCCGAGGAGCTGCACTCAGGGTCTGCAGATCGGGCCTGCCATCACCTCGCCCCTATATCGTATCCGATTTTGTGTCTGAAGATTTTGATCCCAGAGCAATGAACCAAATGCCCTCCAGGATGGGGCCTCCAGAACAACAGAACATCACCGGGCCTGCTCTCTGGAGGAATCTCTGCCTGGCTCAGTTGCCCAAACCCTCCAGATTAGGAGAAACATGCAAGGCCCCTGAGCTCACCCAATTTCATAGGCCGCTCTGGAAAAAATGCACTGTCTGACACAGCCTCAGCACCTACCGCCAGGAAGACATACAGGTCAATGACACTGAGTCTGAAGATTGATTCTGCCATGCCCCTAGGACCTCATCAGAACCCTAGCTTAGGTTTTCAGGCCTCTGTCCCCAGAGGCCTCTTCTGGAAAACCAATATGTGATCCAATCTCTGGTCTGCGAGCCATACAAGAGAGCCCCTCCTGTCCCGAGAAGGAAACCTGCCTCCTGGGAACTGGGTCTAACCCTTAGGATAGGAGAATCCAGCATGGCCCCAGGGCCTCTTCCACATTCTAATGTCTCCCTGGACATGAAGCAGTATTGGGAACCGTTAGATCAAGAACTTCTGTCAACTCAGATCACGTGGAACTTGGAACCAGAGACAAGGCATCAAGCCTGCCCTCGGCTGTAATGGTAACCCGAGGTGGGCTTCCCAGGCCTCCATTCAGAGACCTGTGCTATTGAATCTTCCATATGGGGGACCCTGGAGCCCTCTAAGCAGACTTCCCTTGACCCTCATTAAGACACCTTGCTGTTTGGAGCAGCTCACAAGCTCCAGCTTGGGAAAACCTCCAAGGCTTCCTGAGAAAAGCCCACCATTCGTTGGCCATCATGGATACAAACTCCAGCATGATTAGACATCTGACCCTCGACCATACTCAGGTGCTGGAGATCCTGAAACATCCACTGTACATTGAAACGGCCATGTGCTCGGCACTGAGCTTAACCGTAGCTAGTGTTTTCAGGCTTCTGTCCTCAAAGTCCTCACCCACAAGCCCTCTTTATTGGGTATTCTGGAACCAAAACACAGCCTACTGTCTGCCTACCAGAAAGAAGAAGTGCCCTATGGGTCTGCGTGAAACCCCATATGAGGATCCAGTTGCAGAGCTCTCAACGGCACCCCAATATCATAAGACTCCCTCTGCACAAATGCTCTGTCTGACACAGCTCAAGCCCCGACCTCTGGTCAGCCACCCAGACAGCGGGCCCCATATCTGGCAGGTTTGTCCTGCTTGGCCCAAGGCCGTCACTTGAAGCAACCTGGGTAATCAGGTACCTGTCCCAGAACTTAGCTCAAATTCCTGCCCATGGGGGACCCTGAAGCACAAATGAGTACTCCTCCTTCCCCATGGAAGGAAAACTGAATGTTGAGATGACAGTCCAACACTCACAGTGGGAGCCAGTTGCATGGCCCATGAGACTACACCCACTCAGGATGGGCAGCAGGGCACAAACAGATATTGTGACCCTCACCCTAAGACCATTTCCAACAGCCCCCTCGAGAGCTGGACCAGGAGCCCACAGAGCATGCCTGTCATGTTCCTAGGCCCAAATCCTAAGTCTTGTTGGGGTTATCCAGGTGCCCGGATCCAGAACTAATCTCTGGAATGCCTGTTTGGATGGGACCCCTGAGATGGAAAACAGTGCTCTCCCTTTCTCACAGAAAGACACCAAACTCTGGGGTGCTGGACAGAATCCCCAGAGAGGTAGAATCTTCCATAGACCCATGAGGTTACCCCTCCTTTCCACGGCCATCCTAGACACACAATCCAGACCGAAAGCCTGTGTTCCAGCCTCCCAGCCATCCGAATTTCAAATCCCGAGCAGCTGCCCTCAGTGTCTACAGATAGGGCCTGCCATCACCTCCCCCCACTAACTATTACCCGAGTTTCTGTCTGAAGACTTTGGTCCCCAAATCCTGACCCACGTGCACTCCAGGATGGGGCCTCCAGAATCACATCACATCACTGGGCCTGCTCTTCCGAGGAAACTCTGCCCATCTTAGTTTCCCAAGCCCTACAAATTAGCAGAAACCTGCAAGGTCCCTAAGCCCACTCCAATTCCATAGGCCGCTCTGGAAAAATGCACAGTCTGACACAGCTTCAGAACATACCTCCAGGAAAACATGCAGGTCAATGGAAAGGGATGAATGCCCTAAGACCATGGTGGGTCCAAGGTGCTGGGTGTGCAGCCAGCTGTTTCTGTTGGAAAGGTCTGGGCTCAGGCTATGTAAGAAAGAGCATTAGTGCTTAGTGTAGCCTATGCAATTGGAGTGTTGCCGAGGGCTGAGCAGGTTGATCCTCATTATGCGTTTCTGGGCAATGCCATAGAATATATATTTCTTCCCGTGGGCAGGCAGAGTGCTCTGTTTTGGCCCCAGTATTCCCAATCAGGAGGGCTTGTGGGCCAGGAGTCTGAGGACAGAAGTCTGAAAACACAAGCTAGGGTGAGGTTTGGGGTGAAGGACATGGCAGGCGTACTCTGCAGAGGCTGAATTGAGATCTCCTGCATCTGAAGTCAGGGAGAGGATCAAACGTTGCTGAGTCTGGAGTTTGTGTCCGTGATGGCTCCCTCATGAAGCAGGGATCTCAGGAGGCTAAGGAGGTTTTCCCATGCTGAGTTTGTGAGTTGCTCCAAACCACAAGGTTTCCTTCTGTGGGACAGTCAAGTCCTGTTGGATGGCTCCAGGACGTCCCATATGGAAAGACTAGAGAACAGGGTTCGATTGTTGGGTGCCTGTACAGCATACATCACATTCCCATTGGCTATTTGTGAAAAGACATGTTTGAACTGCTGGCTCTGGGGCGAGCTACTCAGGGTGCTGAGTTGAAATGGACACTCTTGAGGATGGGTCATAATGTAGATTTGTGTCCATGGAGACCTTGGAATGTGCTGGTGGCCCAGAGGCCTGCAGAATTCGCCTGCCTGAACGGTTTGATACAGCTCCAATAAGAAAGTTCCCCATGTGGAGACGAGAGAGGTTCTGTTTGGTGACTCAAAAAAGCCCCAGATGCTGGTCTTCAAAACCAGTCCTCTGAGGAGAGACACCTGGAAACCAAAGCTAGGTTCAGATTGGGGCCTAGGGCCCTGTCCATTTCAATCTTCTGTCTCTGGGGACACTGTCTACGTGTCTAAGTGGAGATAGTTTCTCAGCTAGTGTCAGAGTGCCCCTCTTAGTCCAGGGCAGCCTACACAATTGGTATGGCCTCGGGGGACTTGGATATTTCTCCAAATCTCTAGGGTTGTGGCAAATGGATAGGGCACAGTTTCAATGGAGAGGACAGGCACAGTCCTTTGGTGTGGCTCCATAGGCCCTAGCCTGGAAAGTGTGTGGGTCCATGCTGTGAGCACAGAAGTCCGAAAACACAAACTCGGGTAAGGTGTGGCACCGAGGCTATGGCAGGCCAGATCTACAGACCGTGAGGGGAGCTCCTCGGCTATTGACAGAAGAGCAAGTGGGAGGTGGTCCCTCAGGCTTTTTTCTCTGGATGTAGTGTCCAGGATAGCCATGGATTGTAGGGTAGCCTCAGGGGCTATGGACGAGTCTCCCTCTCTGGGGATTTGGCCCAGCTCCCAAGGGTTTGGGGTCATTTTGTGGGAAGGGTGGAGTCCTGTTGTCTGGCTCAGGTGTCTCTCCAAGAGAGAGATTCCTGAGCAGAGGCCCAGATACATGCGACTGGAAATTCGAATTCTGGGGAGGACTGGGAGCATAGGGGCTTGGCAAGCCCCATATGTGGGCTCTTGGTCCAGGTCTTGAGAGGCCTTACTTTGACATGGGGCTCACGATGAGGGTCACAATGTGAGTTTGTGCCCAAGTCGGCACTCAAGTTTGGGCATGGCCTCAGGGGCTATGAAGGATTCTCCTACCCTGAAGGTGTGACTCCATGCCACAGCTTTACAGCCATGGGAAAGGGGAGTTCTGATTTGTGCTTCTGGTACCCACCTTTTTGGGGATTTGGTATAATATCTAGGTTCAGATGTCTGAAAACCCAGGTTGAAAAGAGATGACAGCCTAAGGCCATGGCGTGTCTGATGTTCTGGGTTTGTGGCCAGCTATTTCCTTGTCTGTCGGGACTTCTGGCCTCAGCCTGTGTCAGAAAGAGAAATAGTGCCCAGGGAAGCCTATCCAATTGTGGTGCAGTTGAGGCCCGAGCAGGTTGATCCTCATTTGGGGTTTCTGGACAGCCCCATTGGGCAACATTTTTCTTCTGCTGGGCAGGCAGAGGGCTGCGTTGTGGTTCCGGAATTCCCAGTCTGGAGGGCTTGTTTGCCAGCAGTGTGAGGAAGGAAGTCTAGAAACACAAACTAGCATGAGGTTTGTGGCCGAGGGCATGGCAGGCCCACTTTGCAGAGGCTGAATCAATATCTCCTGCATCTGAGGTCAGGGCGAGTATCAGACATTGCCTCAGGCTGGAGTCTGTCCATGATGGCCCCATCCTGAAGGGGGTGGGGCCATCATGAGGCCAGAGACGTTTCCCTATGCTGGGAGTTGTGAGCTGCTCCAAACCTCAAGGTTTCCTTCTACAGGACAGTTGAGTTATATTGGATGGTTCCAGGACACCCCATAAGGAAAGACTCGAGAGCAGAGGTCTAAGCACGGATGCCTGAAAACGCCACCTCACATTCCCATTGACTGGTCATGATAAGGCAGGCTCAATCTGTGGCATCTTGTGTGAGTTACCCAGAGGGCTGAGTTGAAATGGACTCTGCTGAGGATGGGTCATAATGTGGGTTGGTAGCCATAGAGGCCTTGGAATGTGGTGGTGGCTCAGGGTCTTTGCAGGATTCTCCAACCCAAAGGGTTTGACACAGCTCCACCATGGAAGCTTCCCATGTGGAGATGAGAGATGTTCTGTTTGGTGCCTCAGGAAAGCCTCATATGCTGGTCTTCAAACCCAGGTCTCTGAGAAGTGATACCTGAAAACCAAAGCAAGAGTTCAGATTAGGACCTAGGGGACTGTTGGGTTCAATCTTCTGTCTCTGTGGACATCTTTCTGCGTGTCTGCATGGAGGTAGTTGCTCAGCTTGTGTCAGAATGCCCCTGTTTGTCCAGGGGGGCTTACAGTAGTGGGATGTCCTCCGGGGCCTTGAGGTTTCCCATCTTCTGTAGGGTTGTGGCCAATGGAATGGGCAAAGTTACCTAGGAGAGTGCAGGCATAGTCCTGTGGTGTGGCTCCAGAGGACCCAGCCTGGAGGCTGTGTGTGCCAGGGCTGTGGAGAGAGACGTCTGAAAACACAAACTCGGCTCAGGTTTGGGACCGAGGTTATGGCACACCTCATCTACAGTCCATGAAGGAATTAACTTGGTATATGAATGGATGGCGAGTGGGAGGCAGTCATTCAGGCTTTTGTCTCTGGATGTTGTGTCCCCAATGGCCGTTAAATATAGGGGTGGACTCATGGGCCGAGGAAGAGTATTCCCTCTCTGGTGATTTGCCTAGCTCCCTAGAGTTTGGGGTCATTCTTGGGAAGGAAGGAGTCCTGTTTTCCAAGGTGTCCCCCCAGTAGAGGGATTCTAGAACAGAGCAGTGGGTACTGACAACTGGAATACCCGCCCTCTGGTTAGGTTTGGGAACCTATGGGCATGGTAAACCCCATATGCGAGCTATTATTCCAGCAACTGTGAGGCGTTACTTGAATACGGGACTCATGCTGAGGGTCACAATCTTCTTTTGTGCCCAAGGTGGCCCTCAAGCACGGGCATAGCTTCATGGGCTATGCAGGTTTCTCCTACACTGAAGATTTGACTCCCTGCCAGCAACAGTTGTTTTGCCATGGAGAAGAAGGAGTTCAGACTCGTGCATCAGTTTCCCCCCTGTGCAGAGATTGGAGATAAGGTCTAGGTTCCAGTTCCTGAAAAGCCAGTTTGGGAAGGGATGATGGCCTAAGGCCATGGTGGGTCAGATATGCTGAGTGTGCGGCCAGCTGTCTCGGTGTCTGTTGGAATGTCTGGGCTTAGGCTATGTAAGACACAGCATTAGTGCTTAGGGTAGCCTGTGCAGTTAGAGTGTTGCCTATGGATGAGCAGGTTGATCCTCATTTGGGGTTTCTGGGCAATGCAATACACAATATTTTTTTCTTCTGGTAGGCAGGCAGAATGCTTCTTTGTGGCCCCAGAATTCCCAATCGGGAAGGCTTGTGTGCCAGGAGTGTGAGGACTGAGGTCTGAAAACACAAACTAGGGTGAGGTTTGGGGCCAAGGGCCGACAGGTCCACTCTGCAGAGGCTGAATTGAGATCTCCTGCATCTGAAGTCAGGGTGAGAATCAAACGTTGGCTGAGGCTGGAGTTTGTGTCCATTATGGCCCCTTCATGATGTGGCGGCTCATGAGGCTAAGTAGGTTTTCCCACGCTGAGTTTGTGAGTTGCTCCAAACCACAAGGTTTCCTTTTGCGGGACAGTCAAGTCCTGTTAGATGGCTCCTGGAAGTCCCATACTGAAGGACTGGAGAGCAGGGTTCGATGGATGGATGCCTGTACAGCATACATTACATTCCCATTGGATATCTGTGATAAGATATGTTTAAACTGCTGAATATGGGGTGAGCTACCCAGGGTGCTGAGTTGAAATGGACTCTCCTGAGGATGGGTCATAATGGGGGTTTGTGTCCATGGAGACCTTGGAATGTGCTGGTGGACCAGGGGCCATGCAGAATTCGTCGGCCTGAACGGTTTGATACAGCTCCAATAAGAAAATTCCCCATGTGGGGATGATAAAGGTTCTGTTTGGTGTGTCAGGAAAGTCCCAGATGCTTGTCTTCGAAAACAGTCCTCTGAGGAGAGACACCTGGAAACCAAAGCTAGGGTTCAGATTAGGGCCTAGGGGCCTGTCTGTTTCCATCTTCTGTCTTTGGGGACACTGTCAGAGTGTCTAAGTGGAGATAGTTTCTCAGCTAGTGTCAGAGTGCCCCTCTTTGTCCAGGGTGGCCTACAATATCAGGATGGTCTCAGGGGCCTTGGAGTTTTCTCCTAATCTGTAGGGTTTTGGTCAAAGGATTGGGCACAGTTTCCTTGGAGAGGACAGGTACAGTCCTTACGTGTGTCTCCATAGGCCCTAGCATGGAGGGTGTGTTGGTATGGCTGTGGGCACAGAAGTCTGAAAACACAAACTCTGCTTAGGTGTTGCACCGAGGGTATGGCTGGCCGGATCTGCAGACCGTGAGGGGAGCTCCTCGGCTATTGAAAGAAGGGCAAGTGGGAGGCGGTCCCTCAGGCTTTTTTCTCTGGATGTTGTGTCCAGGATAGCCATGGATTGTAGGGTGGCCTCAAGGGCTATGGATGAGTCTCCCTCTCTGGGGATTGGGCCAAGCTCCCAAGAGTTTGGAGACATTTTGTGGGAAGGGTGAAGTCCTGTTTTCTGGCTCAGGTGTCTCTCCAAGAGAGGGATTCCTGAGCAGATCCCAAGTATGGGCGACTGGAAAACTCGAATTCTGGTGAGGATTGGGAGCATAGTGGCTTGGCAAGCCCCATATGTGGGCTCTTGGTCCAGGTCTTGAGAGGCCTTACTTTGACATGGGGCTCACGCTGAGGGTCACAATGCGAGTGTGTGCTCAAGTCGGCACTCAAGTTTGGGCATGGCCTCGGGGGCTATGAAGGATTCTCCTACCCTGAAGGTGTGACTCCATGCCAACAGCAAGTTTTAGAGCCATGGGGAAGGAGGAGTTCTGATTTGAGATTCAGATACCCAACTGTACGGGGATATGATATAATGTCTAGGTACAGATGTCTGAAACCCAGGTTGGGTAGAGATGACGGCCTAAGGCCATGGCGTGTCTGATGTGCTGTGGGTGCGGCCAGCTGTCTCCTTTTCTGTCAGGACGTCTGGCCTCAGGCTGTGTCAGACAGAGCATTAGTGCCCAGAGCAGCCTATCTAATTTGGGTACGGTTGAGGCCTGAGCAGGTTGATTGTCATTTGAGGTTTCTGTAGAGCCCCATAGGGCAACGTTTTTCTTCTGCTGGGCAGGCAGAGGGCTGCATTGTGGTTCTGGAATTCCCAGTCTGGAGGGCTTGTTTGCCAGCAGTGTGAGGAAGGAAGTCTGAAAACACAAGCTAACCTGAGGTTTGGGGCTGAGGGCACAGCAGGCCCACTCTGCAGAGTCTGAATCGAGATCTCCTTCATCTGAGTTCAGGGCGAGTATTAGACCTTGCCTCAGGCTGGAGTTTGTATCCATTATGGCCCCTTCCTGAAGGGGGTAGGGCCGTCATGAGGCCAGGGAGGTTTCCCTATGCTGGGACTTGTGAGCTGCTACCAACCTCAAGGTTTCCTTCTACAGGACAGTCGAATCCAGTTGGATGGTTCCAGGATGCCCCATATGGAAAGACTTGAGAGCAGGGGTCTAAGCATGGATGGCTGGAAATGCCACCTCACATTCTCATTGGCTGGTCGGGACAAGGAAGGCTCAATCTGTGGGATCTTGGGCGAGCTACCCAGAGGTCTGAGTTGAAATGGACTCTGCTGAGGATGGGTCATAATGTGGGTTGGTGTCCATGAAGACCTTTGAATGTGATGGTGGCTCAGGGTGTTTGCAGGATTCTCCAACTCGAAGGGTTTGACACAGCTCCAACAAGGAAGCCTCCCATGTGGAGATGAGATATGTTCTCTTTGGTGCCTCAAGAAAGCCTCATATGCTGGTCTTTGAACCCAGGCCTCTGAGGAGTGACACCTGGAAACCAAAGCAAGAGTTCAGATTAGGGCCTAGAGGCCTAGTTCAATCTTCAGTATCTGTGGACCTCTGTCTGCATGTCTGCAAGGAGGTAGTTGCTCAGCTTATGTCAGAATGCCCCTGTTTTTCCAGGGCGGCTTACAGTAGTGGGATGTTCTCAGGGGCCTTGAGGTTTCTCCTCTTCTGTAGGGTTGTGACCAATGGAATGGGCAAAGTTTTCTAGGAGAGAGCAGGCACAGTCCTGTGGTGTGGCTCCAGAGGACCCAGCCTGGAGGCTGTGTGTTCCAGGGCTGTGGGGACAGACAACTGAAAACACAAACTCAGCTCGGGTTTTGGGCCGAGGTTATGGTAGACCTGATCTACAGTCCGTGAGGGGATCTCCTCGGGATATGAAATGAGGGCAAGTGTGAGGCTGTCTCTCAGGCTTTTTTTCTCTTCATGCTGTGTCCATCATGGCCGTTTATTATAGGCTAAGACTCATGGGCCGAGGAAGAGTATTCCCTCTCTGGGGATTTGCTCAGTTCCCTAGAGTTTGGGGTCATTTTGTGGGATTGGAGGAGTCCTGTTTTCTGCCTCAGGTATCCCCCCAGCAAAGGGATTCTAGGGCAGAGCAGTGGGTACTGACAACTGCAATACCTGCCCTCTGGTAAGGCCTGGGCGCCTATGGGCATGGCAAGCCCTATATGTGGGCTCTTGGTCCATCCACTGAGAGGAGTTACTTGAATACCAGACTCACGCTGATGGTCACAATGTGTGTCCGTGCCCAAAGCGGCCCTCAAGCACTGGCGTAGCCTCTCGAACCACGCAGGTTTTCCTACACTGAACGTTGGACAATATGGCAACCACAAGGTTTCTTTCCATGGACGAGGAATTCTGATTTCTGCATCACGTTCACCCCTGGACAGTGACTGGAGATAAGTTCTTAGGTTCTGAAGCCTGAAAACCAAAGGCGGGAAGAGATGATGACCTAAGGCCATTGTGGGTCCGATGTGTTCAGTTTGGGGCCAGCTGTCTAGGTGTCGTTTGCGATGTCTGGTCTCAGGTTGAGCCAGACAAGGCATTAATACACAGTATAGGCTATATAATTGTGGTAGAGTTGAGTGGCGTGCATTAGATAATCATTTGGGGTTTCTCATTAGCAACATAGGGCAAAGTTTTTCTTCTGGAAGGCAGGCAGAGTTCTGCATTGTGGCTCCAGAATTCCCTAAGTGGAGAGCTTGTGGGCCAGGAGAGTGAGGATGTAAGTCTGAGAACACAAGCTACACTTAGGTTTCGGGACAAGGGCTCGGCAGGCACACTTTGCAGAGTTGAATCAAGATCTCATGCATCTGAAGTAACGGCGAGGATCACACGTTGGCTCAGGTTGGAGTTTCTGTCCATGATGGCCCCTTAATGAAGGGACGGGTGCATTACAAGGCAATGGAGGTTTTCCCATGATTGGAGTTGTGAGATGCTCCAAACAGCAAGGATTCCTTCTGTGGGACAATTAAGACCTGTTGGATGGCTCCAGGATGTCCCATAAGGAAGTTCTCCAGAGCAGCGTTCTAAGGATGGATGCCCGGGCAGCCGGTCTCACATTCCAATTGTCTCCTAGCAACAAGACACGTTTGATCTGCTGGCTCTGGGGTAGAAACCAAGGGGGCTGAGTTGAAATGGACTCTCCTGAGGATGGGTCATAATGTGGGTTTGAGTCCATGGGGACCTTGGAATGGGGCCGTGACACCAGGACCCTGAAGGATTCTCCTAACCAGAGGTTTTGACACAGCTCCAACGAGCAAGTTTTCCATGGGGAGATGAGATTTGTTCTTATTGGTGCCTCAGGAAACCAGGCCACTGAGGAGAGATGCCTGGAAACAAAAGCAATGGATCCGATTAGGGCCTAGGGGCCTGTCCAGTTTAATCTACTCCTCTGGGGAGATCTGTCGAGGGACCTGAGTGGAGGTAGCTGCTCAGCTGGTGTCAGATCACCTCTGTTTGTCCTGGACAGCCTACAGTATTGGGATTGCCTCGGTAACATTGGAGGTTTCTCCTAATTTGCATGGTTGTGGCCAATAGAATGGGAATAATTCCCTTGGAGAGGGAAGGCACAGTCCTGAGGTGTGGCTCCAGGGACCCAAGCATGGAGGGTGTGTAGGCCAGGGCTGTCGGGACAGAAGTCTGAGAACACAAACTCTGCTTAGTTTAGGGGATGTAGGTATGGCAGGCCCAATCTAAAGACCGTGAGGAGAACTCTTTGGGATATGAACAAAGGGCGAGTGTGAGGCGCTTGCTTAGGCTTTTGTCTCTGGATTTTGTGTCACCGATGGCTGTGGAATGTCGGCTTGGCCTCATGGGCCATGGACGAGTCTCCCTCTCTGGGGATTTGGCATGATCCCAAGAGTTTTGGGTAATTCTGTGGGAAGCGAGGACGCCTTTCTGTTCTTTACCTCAGGTATACCACCAAAAGACGGATTCCTGAGTAGAGTCCTGGGGAGGGGCGAAAGGACAACCTGACCTCAGGTTAACATTGGGGATTTAGGGGCATGGAAAGCCCCATATGCAGGCTCTTGGTCTAGACATAGAGAGGCCTTCCTTGAGGATAGGGCTCAGGCTGAGGTTCACAATGCGTATTTGTGCCCAACGAGCCCCTCTAGCCTGGGCGGGGCCTAATGTACCATGCTGGTTTCTCCTACACTGAATGTTGCAAAACATGCACCACAAGGTTTCAGGCCATGGGGAAGGAGGAGTTCTGATTTCTGCAACACGTTCACCCCTGGACAGTGATTGGAGTTAATTAAGGTCTAGGTTCTGAAACCTGAAAACCGAGGTTGGGAAGAGATGAATACCTAAGGCCATGGCATGCTCGATATGCTCTGTGTTCGACCAGATGTTGAGTGTTGGTTGGGTGGTGCAGGCTCAGGCTGTGGCAGATAGGGAATTAGTGCCCAGGGTAGTCTGTATAATTGGGGTGCAGTCGAGATTCGTGCAGTTTGATACTCATTTGTGGTTACCGGGTAGCCCCAGAGGGCAGCGTTTTTCTTCTGGAGGGCAGGCACGGTGCCGCACTGTGGCTCCAGAATTCCCAAACTGGAGGGATTGTGGGCCAGGAGTGTGAGGACGAAATTCTGAGAACACAAGTGAGACTTAGGTTTTGGGGCAAGGGATCAGCAGGCACTCTCTGTAGAGATTATTGGAGATCTCGTGCACCTGAATACAGAGCTAGGATCTGATGTTGGCTCAGGATGGAGTTTATGTCCATGACAGCCGCTTCATGAAGGGGAGGGTCTCACGAGGCCATGGAGGTTTTCTCACGATGGGAGTTGTGAGATGCTCCAAACTGCAGTGATTCCTTCTGTGGGACTGTCAAGACCTGTTGTATGGTTCCAGGAAGTCCCATAAGGAAGTTCTCCAGGGCAGGGTTCTAAGGACGGATGCCTGGGCAGCCCGCCTCCCATTCCAGTTGCCTCCTAGCGACAAGGCAAGTTCGATCTGCTGGATCTGGGGGAGCAACCGAGGGAGGTGAGTGAAATGGACTCTCCTGAGAATGGGTCATAATGTGTGTTTGTGTCCATGGAGACCTTGAAATGGGGCGGTAGATCCAGGGCCCTGAAGGATGTTCATAAACGGAGGTTTTGATGGAGCTCCAAGGAGTATGTTTCCTATGTGGAGATGAGAATTGTTTTGATGAGTGCCTAAGGAATTTCCCATATGATGGTATTGGAAACCAGGCCTCTGAGGAGAGATGCCTGGAAAGAAAAGCAATGGATCTGATTAGGGCCTAGGTGCCTGTCCGGTTCAATCTTCTTCTCTGGGGATATCTGTCTATGGGTATGAGGGGAGGTAGTTGCTCAGCTTGGGACAGATCGCCCTTGTTTGTCCTGGGAGGCCTATAATATTGGGATGGCCTCGGGACTTTGGAGTTTTCTCCTAATCTGTAGGGTTGTGGCCAATGAAATGGGCAGAATTCCCCTGGAAAGGGCAGGCACAGTCCTGAGGTATGCCTCTAGGGGCCCCAGTCTGGAGGGTGTGTGGGCCAGGCCTGTGGGGACAAATGTATGAAAACACAAACTTCGCTTAGGATTTGGGATGTAGGTATGGCACACCCGATCTACAGAATGTGAGGAGAAGTCTTCGGGATAGGAAAAAGGGTGAGTTTGAGGTGCTTGCTCAGACTTTGTCTCTGGATTTGTGTCAACAATGTGGGTGGAATGTTGGCGTGGCCTCATGGGCCATGGACGGTTTTCCTTCTCTGAGGATTTGGCCTGATCCCAAGAGTTTGGGTACATTCTGTGGGATGGGAGGAGTCCTTTCTGTTTTTTTTTTTCCTCCTGTGTCCCACCAAAAGAGGGATTCCAGATCAGAGCCCTTGGGAGGGGCACCTGGACAACCCCACCTCTGGTTAAGTTTGGGGGCCTAGGGTCATGGCAAGTCCCATATGCGGGCTTTTGGTCCAGACACTGAGAATCCTTCCTTGAGGATAGGGCTCATGCTGAGGGTCACAATGCCTATTTGTGCTTAACAAGGCCCTCAAGCATGGGTGAGGCCTCATGGGCCATGCTGTTTTCTCCTACACTGAATGTTGGAGAACATGCCAACCACAAGGTTTCCGGCCATGGGGAAGGAGGAGTTCTGATTTCTGCATCATGTTGACCCCTGGACAGTGATTGGAGTTTAGGTCTAGGTTCTGAAGCCTGAAAACCGAGGTTGGGAAGAGATGAAGACCTAAGGACCTTGCAGGTCTGATGAGCTCAGTATGTGGCCAGCTGTTGAGTGTAGGTCCAGAGGTATTGGCTCAGGCTGTGTCAGACAGGGCATTAGACAGGGTAAACTGTATAATTGGGGTGCAGTCGAGTGGCGTTCAGGTTGATCCTCATTTGGGGTTTCTGGGTAGTCCCGTAGGGCAATGTTTTTCTTCTGGGGGGCAGGGAGAGTTCAGCATTGTGTCTCCAGAATTCCCAAACTAGAGGGCTTGTGGGCCAGGACTGTGAGGACGGAAGTCTTAGAGCACAAGCTACGCTTAGGTTTTGGGGCAAGGGCATAGTAGGCACAATCTGCAGAGCTGAATCGAGATCTCATGCACCTGAAGGCAGGGCGAATATCAGACATTTGCTAAGGTTGGATTTTCTGTCCCCCTTATAAAGTGGAGCATCTCATGAGGCCATGGTGGGAGTATGTTATGCTCCAAACTGCAAGGATTCATTCTGTGGCATAGTCGAGACCTGTTGGATGGATCCAGGACGTCCCATAAGGGAGTTCTGCAGAGCAGGGTTCTAACGATGGTTGCCTTGGCTGCCCACCTCGCATTCCAATTGTCTCCTAGCAACAAGGCAGGTTCAATCTACTTCTACTGGCTCTGGGTAGCAACCGAGGGAGCTGAATTGAAATGAACTCTCCTGTGGATTGGTCATTATATGGGACTGTGTCCATGGAGACCTTGGAATGGGGCGGTGGCTCTGGGGCCCTGAAATATTCTCCTAACCGGATGTTTTCACACATCTCCATAGAGCATGTTTCCGATGTGGAGAAGAGATTTGCTCTGATTGGTGACTCAGGAACCCCCATAAGCTGGTATTGGAAACCATGGATCTGAGGAGAGATGCCTGAAATCCAAAGGAATTCATCCAATTCGCGCCTAGGGGCTTGTCTCCTTCAATCTTCTCTGAGCACGTCTATGTTTCTGAGTGGAAGCCGTTGCTCAGCTTGTGTCAGATCGACCCTGTTTGTCCCGGGTGGCCTACACTAGTGGGATTGTCTCAGGGACTTTGGAGGTTTCTCCTAATCTGTAGGGTTGTGGCCAATGGAATAGACAGAATTCCCTTAGAGAGCACAGGCACAGTCCTGAGATGTGGCCCCAGCTGTACGGGTGACGGTTGGAAGGTCCAGGTTCAGGCTGTGTCAGACAGGACATTAGTGCCCAGGGTATACTGAATAATTGGGGTAGAGTCGAGTGGCTTGCAGGTTGATCCTCATTTGTCATTTCTGGGTAGACCCATAGGGCAAAGTTGTTCTTCTGGAGTGCAGGCAGAGTGTCGCATTGTGGCTCCGGAATTCCCAAAGTGGAGGGGGTGTGGTCCAGGAGAGTGAGGATGGAAGTCAGAGAACAGAAGCTACGCTTAGGTTTTGGGGCAAGGGCACAATAGGCATACTCTAAAGAGCTGAATCGAGATCTCATGCATTTGAAGTCAAGGCGAGGGTCAGCTATAGGCTCAGGTTGGAGTTTCTGTCCATGATCTGCCTTCATGAAGATTGGGGGCATCATGTGGCAGGGAAGTTTTCCCACGATGTGAGCTGTGAGATGCTCCAATCCACGAGGACTCCTTCTGCGGGACAGTCGAGAGCTGTTAGATGGCTCCAGGATGTCCCATAAGGAACAATGCAAGAGCAGTGTTCTAAGGATGGATGCCTGAAGAGCGCGCCTTGCATTTCAGTTGTCTCCTAGCGATAAGGCCGGTTCGATCTGCTGGCACTGGGGGAGCAAACAAGGGGGTTGAGTTGAAATAGACTCTCCTGAGGATGGGTCATAATGTGGGATTGTGTCCATGGAGACCTTGGAATGGGGCGGTGGCTCTGGTAACCTGAAGTTTTCTCCTAACTGGAGGTTTTGACACAGCTCCATAGCACAAGTTTCCCATGTGGAGACGAGATTTGTTCTGATTGGTACCTCCGGAAACCCCCATATGCAGGTATTGGAATCCAGGCCTCTGAGGAGAGATGCCTGGAAACAAAAGCAATGGATCTGATTAGGGCTTAGGTGCTTGTCTGGTTCAATCTTCTTCTCTGGGCATATCTGTGTACGGGTCTGAGTGGAGATAGTGGCTCTGTTTGTGTCAGATCGCCCCTGTTTGTCCTGGACATCCTACACTATTGGGATGGCCTCGGGGACTTTCAAGGTTTCTCCTAATCTGTAGAGTTGTGTCCAAAGGAATGAGCAGAATTCCCTTTGAGGGGGCAGGCACAGTCCTGAGCTGTGACTCCAGGGGCCCCAACCTGGAGGATGTGTGGGCCAGGACTGTAGGTATAGAAGTCTGAAAAAAAAACTCACTTTATGTTTGTGGACATAGGTATGGCAGGTCCAATCTACAGAATGTGAGGATAATTTTTTGGGCTATGAACTAAGGGCGAGTGTAAGGTGCTTGCTCAGGCTTATGTCTCTGTATTTTGTGTCAAAAGTAGCTGTGGAATGTAGGGCTGGCCTCATGGGCCATGGAAGAGTGTTTATCTATGGGGATTCGGCCCTATCCCAAGTGGTTGGGATCATCCTGTGGATGGGAAGAGTCCTTTCTGTATTTATGTACCTAAGGTGCCATACCCAAGAGGGATACCAGAGCAGAGCCCTGAGTAGGGGTGACTAGATATCTCAAACTATGGTTAAGATTGGGAGACTTGGGGCATGGTAAGCCCCATATGCGGGCTCTTGGTCCAGCCACTGAGAGGCTTTAATTGAGGTCATGGCTCACGCAAAAGGTCCCTATGTGTGCTTGTGCCCATCGTGGCCCTAAAGCATGGGTGGGGCCTCATGGGCCAGCTGGCTTCTCCTACACTGAACTTTGGAAAACATTCCAACCACAAGGTTCTGTCAAGGGGGAAGGAGGAGTTCTGATTTCTGCATCACGTTCACCCGTGGGAAGGGAGTGGAGATAAGGTCTAGGTTTCTGAAGCCTGAAAACTGCGTTTGGGAAGAGATGACGAACTAAGGCCATGGCAGTTCAGATATTCTCAGTGTACGGCCAGCTGTCTTGGTGTCGGTCGGGAAGTCAGGCCTCAGGCTGTGTCAGACAGGGCATTAGTGCCCAGGCTAAACTGTATAATTGGGGTACAGTCAATTGGCATGCAGGTTGATCCTCATTTGGGGTTTCTGGGTAGCCCCATAGGGCAACGTTTCTCAATTCCCAAACTGGAGGGCTTGTGGCCCAAGAGCGTGAGGACGGAAGTCTGAGAACACAAGCTAGGCTTAGGTTTTGGGGCAAGGGCACGGAAGGCACACTCTGCAGAGCTGAGTCAAGATCTCATGCAGCTGAAGTCAGGGCGAGGATCAGATGTTGGCTCAGGTTGGATTTTCTGTCCACAATGTCTCTTACATGAAGGTGGGGGATTTGCTAGGCCATGGAGGTGTGCCCACGGTGTGAGTGTGTGATGCTGCAAACCACAAGGATTCCTTCTGCAGGACAGTTGAGACCTGATGGATGGATCATGAATGCCCCATAAGGAACTTTTCCAGAGCAGGGTTCTACAATGGATGCCTGGGCAGTGAACTCGCATTCCAATTGTCTCCTAGCGACAAGGCAGTTTCGATATGCTGGCACTGGGTGAGCAACTGAGGTGGCTCAGTTGAAATGTACTCTCCTGAGGATGGGTCGTAGTGTGGGTTTGTGTCCATGGAGAACTTGGAATGGGACAGTGGCTCCAGGGCCCTGAAGGATTCTGCTAACCGGAGGTTTTGACACAGCTCCAAATAGCTAGATTCCCATGTGGAGATGAGATTTGTTCTGATTAGTGCCTCAGGAACCCCCATACGCTGGTATTAACAACCAGGCATCTGAGGAGAGATGCCTGGAATTCAAAGTATTGATCTGATTTGCACCTAGGGGCCTGTCTGCTTCAATCTTCTCTGGGCACATCTGTCTTTGGTTCTGAGTGGAGTTCATTGTTTAGCTTGTGACAGACTGACCCTGTTTGTCCCTGGCGGCCTACACTACTGGGATGGTCTCGGGGACTTTGCAGGTTTCTCCTAATCTGTAGGGTTGTGGCCAATGCAATGGGCAGGATTCCCCTGGAGAGGCAGGCACAGTCCTGACGTTTGGCTCCAGGGGCCCCTGTCTTGAGGGTGTGTGGGCTTTGATGGTGGGGACAGAAGTTTGAAAACACAACCTCGACTTAGGTTTGCAGACGTATGTATGACAGGACTGATCTATAGCCCGAGAGAATTTTTCTGCCTATGAACAAAGGGCGAGTGTGAGGCGCTTGCTTAGGCTTATGTCTGTGGATTTTGTGTCAACGGAGGCTGTGGAATGTCGTGCTGGCCTCATGCGCCATGTAAGATTCTTTCTCTCTCGGGATTTGGCCCAATCCCAAGTGTTTGGGGTCAGTCTGTGGATGGGAGGAGTCCTTTCTGTATTTTTTTTTTGACCACAGGTGTCCCACTAAAGAAGGATTCCAGAGCAGAGCCCTGAGTAGGGGTGACTAGAGATTTCGAGCTCTGGTTAAGATGGGGGGACTAGGAGCATGGCAAGCCCCATATCCGAGTTCTTGGTCAAGTCACTGAGAAGATTTACTTGAGGTTAGGGCTGAGGCTGAGGGTCAAAATGTGTGTTTGTGTCCATGGTGGCCCTTAAGCATGGGCGGGCGCTCATGGGCCATGCTGTTTTCTCTTACACTGAACGTTGGACAACATGCTAACCACAAGGTTTTTGGCCATGGGGAAGGAGGACTTCTGATTTGTGCATCACGTTCAATGGTGGACAGTGATTGGAGATAAGGTCTAGGTTCTGATGCCTGGGAACCGAGTTTGGGAAGAGATGATGACCTAAGGCCATTGGAGGGTCCAATGTGCTCAGTGTGAAGCCAGCTGTCTGGGTGTAAGTCGCGAATTCCAGGCTCAGGCTGTGTCTGACAGGGCATTAGTACCCAAACTAGACTGTATAATTGAATTATCGTCGAGTGGCGTGCAGGTTGATCCTCATTTGGGGTTTCTGGATAGCCCCATAGGGCAACGTTTCTCTTCTGGAGGGCAGGCAGAGTGCTGCATTGTGGCTCTGGAATGCCAAACTGGAGGGCTTGTGGGCCCGAAGTGTGAGGATGGAAGTCTAAGAACACAAGCTAGGCTTAAGTTTGAGGCGAGGGTACAGCAGGCACACTCTGAAGGGCTGAACCGAGACCTCGTGCATCTGAAGTCAGGACAGGATCAGACGTTGGCTCAGGTTGGAGTTTCTGCCCATTATGGCCCCTTAATGAAGTGGGGGGGCCATCAAGAGGCAATGGAAGTTTTCCCACGGTCGCATTGTCTGATGCTCCAAACCGCAAGGATTCCTTCTGTGGGACAGTCGAAAACTGTTGGATGGATCCAGGATGTACCATAAGGAACTTATCAAGAGCAGGGTTCTATCGATGGATGCCTGGGCACCCCAAATCTCATTCCAATTGTCTACTAATGACAGGGCAGGTTCGGTCTGCTGGCTCTGGAGGAGCAACCGAGTGGCTGAGTTGAAATGGACTTTCCTGAGTATCGGTCATGATGTGGGTTTGTGTCCATGGAGACCTTGGAATGGGGTAGTGTCAAGCACCCTGAAGGATTCTCCTTAACCAGAGGTATTGACACAGATCCAAAGAGCAATTTTCCCATGTGGAGACGAGATTTGTTCTGGTTGTTGCCTCAGGAAACCCCATAAGCTTGTATGGAAACCAGGCCTCTGAGGAGACTTGCCTGGAAAAAAAGCAATGGATCCTATTAGGGCCTAGGGGCCTCTCTGCTTCAGTCTTCTTCTCTGGGAACATCTGGGAACGTCTACGGTTCTGAGTGGAGGTTGTTGTACTGCTTGCTTCATAACGCCACAGTTTCTCCCGGGAAACCTACACTATTGGGATGGTCTCAGGGTCTTTGGAGGTTTCTAGTAATCTGTAGGGTTGTGGCCAATGGAATGGGCAGAATTCCCTTGGAGAGGGCAGGCACAGTCCTGAGGTGTGGCCCCAGCTGTCTGGGTGTCAGTCGGGAGGTCAGGGCTTAGGCTGTGTCAGACAGCATATTGGTGCCCAGGGTAGATAATACAATTGGGGTACTGTCGAGTGGCATACAGGTTGATCCTCATTTGGGGTTTCTGGGTAGCCCCATAGGGCAAAGTTTCTCTTCTGGAGGGAAGGCAGAGTGCTTCATTGTGGCTCCAGAATTCCCAAACTGGAGGGCTTTTATCCCAGGCCTGACGATGGAAGTCTGAGAACACAAGCTAGGCATAGGTTTCGGAGCGAGGTCACGGCAGGCCCACTCTGCTGAGCTGAATTGAGATCTCGTGCATATGAAGTCAGGGTGAGGGTCAGACTTTGGCTCACGTTGGAGTTTCTGTCCATTTCCCCTCTTCACAAATCGGGGGGGGGCATCATGTGGCCATGGTGGTTTTCTCAAGATGGGAGTAGTGAGATGCTCCAATCCCCAAGGATTCCTTCTGTGGGGCAGTCGAGACTTGTCGGTTGTTTCCAGGAGGTCATTACAAGCGACGCCAGAGCAGGGTTCTAAGGATGGGATCCTAGAGAGCCCACCTCACATTCCAATTATCTACTTGCTATAAGGCAGGTTCCATCGCTGGCTAAGGGGAGTAACCGAGGGGGCTGAGTTGAAATGGGCTCTCCTGAGGATGGGTCTTAATGTGGGTTTGTGTCCATGGAGACCTTGGAATGGGACAGTGGCTCCATGTACCTGAAGGTTTCTCCTAACTGGAGGTTTTGACACAGCTCCAAAGAGCAAGTTTCCCATGTGGAGACGAGATGTGTTCTGATTGATACCTCCGGGAACCCACATATGTTGGTATTGGAAACCAAGCCTCTGAGGAGAGATGTCTGGAAACAAAAGCAATGGATATGATTAGGGCCTTGGTCCCTGTCCGGTTCATTATTCTTCTAGGGATATCTGTCTACAGGTCTGAGTGGAGGTAGTTGCGTAGCTTGTGACAGATCACCCCTGTTTGTCCTGGGCGGCCAACACTGTTGGGATGGCCTCGGGGGCTTTGGAGGTTTCTCCTAATCTGTCAGGTTGTGTCCAAAGGAATGAGCAGAATTCCCTTCGAGAGGGCAGGCACAGACCTGAGGTGTGGCTCCAGGGGCCCCAGCCTGGAGAGTGTGTGGGCCAGAACTGTGGGGACAGAAGTCTGAAAACACAAACTCGGCTTAGCGTTGGGTTGAATGTATGGATGACCTGAAATACAGACCAAGAGAACTCTTCATGATATGAAGAAAGGGTGAGTGTGAGGCACTTGCTAAGGCTTTTGTCTCTGGATTACTGTCAAAAATAGTCGTGGAATGTCGGGGTGGCCTCATAGGCCATGGACGGGTCTCCCTCAGTGGGGATTTGGCCCAATCCCAAGAGAATGGGGTCATTCTGTGGGATGGGAGGAATGAGTTCTGTTTCTGGGTTTTTTTTGTTTGTTTGTTTTGTTTTGTTTTTGTTTTTGTCTTAACCTAAGGTGTCCCACCAAAAGAGGGATTCGAGAGCAGAGCCTTGGGGAAGGGCATCTGGAAAACCCAACCTCTGGTTAAGACTGAGGACCTTGGGGCATGGCAAGCCCCATATGTGGGCTCTTGTTCCAGTCACTGAGTGGCCTTACTTGAGGACAGGGCTCACTATTAGGGTCACAATGCGTGTTTGTGCCCAACACGGCCCTCAAGCATGGGCAGGTCTTCATGGTCCATGCTGGTGTGTGTGCCATGGCTGTGGGGATAGAAGTGTGAAAACACATATTTGGCTTAGGATTGGGACGTATGTATGACAGACCCGATCTACAGACTGTGAGAACTATTTGGGATATGAACAAAGAGCAATTGTGAGGCACTTGCTGAGGCTTTTGTCTGGATTTTGTTTCAACGATAGCCGTTGAATGTCAAGGTGGCTTCATTGGCCTTGGACGTGTATCTCTCTTTGGTTGTTTGGCCCAATCCAAAGAGTTAGGGGTTATTCCTTAGGATGGAGGAGTCCATTCTGTTTTTTTACCTCAAGTGTCCCTCCAAAAGACGGATTCCAGAGGAGAGCCCTGAGGAGGGGAGACTGGACAACCTGACCTCTGGTTTAGAATGGGGGCCTAGGGGCAGGGCAAACCCCATATGCGGGCTCTTGGGTGGGGCCTAATGTACCATCCTTGTTTCTCCTACACTGAACATTGCACAACATGCACAACAATGTGAGTTGGGCTGCCCAGGCATCCATCCTTGAAACGCTGCTCTGGAGTCATCCCTATGGGATGTCCTAGGTCATGCAACAGGTCTCAATTGTCCCGAAGAAGGAATCCTTGAGCTTTGGAGAATCTCACAACTCCCATCATGGGAAAACCTCCATAGCGTCTTGGAGCCCTCCCCACCCCCTTCATTTCAACACATCCCCCTTGGTTGCTACCTCAGAGCCAGAAGATTGAACTTCTCTTGTACCAAGGAGACAATTGGAATATGAAGAGAGCTGCCCAGGCATCAAATTTTAGAACAGTGTTCTGGAGTTGTTCCGTATGGGACGTTCTTAAGCCATCCAACATGTTTCAATTGTCCCGTAGAAGGAATTCTAGCGGTTTGGAGCATTTCAAAACTCCCATCGAGGGAAAAACTGCATGGCCTCGTGTTGCCCCACCCCCCTTCCTGAACGAGCCATCATGGACAGAAACTCCAACTGTCCAACGTCTGATCCTCACCCTGACTTCAGATGCACGAGATCTCGATTCAGCTCTTTAGAGTGTGCCTTCAGTGCCTCGCCCCAAACCTATGCCTAGGTTGTGTTCTCTGACTTCAGTACTCACACTCCAGGCCCACAAGCCCTCCAGTTTGGCAATTCTGGAGCCATTATGGAGCACTCTGCCTGCCCTCCAGAAGAAAAACATTGCCCTCTGGGGCTACCCAGAGACCCCAAATGAGGGTCAACCTGCACGCCACTTGATTGTACCCCAATTATATAGTCCACCCTGGTCACTAATGCCCTGTTGGACACAGCTTAACCCCGGACCTCCCGACTGACACCCAGACACCTGGCCACACACTGAGAATATCGGACCCGCCAAGGCCTTATGTTGTCATCTCTTCCCAACCTCGGTTTTCAGGCTTCAGAACCTATACCTTATCTCCAATCACTGCCCAGGGGTGAACGTGATGAAGAAATCAGAACTCCTCCTTCCTCATGGCAAGAAACCTTGTGTTTGTTATGTTGTCCAATGTTCAGTGTAGGAGAATCTGGCATGGCCCTTGAAGCTCCGCCCAAGTTAGAAGGTAGCATTAGGCACAAACATGCATTGTGACACTCAGCGTGAGTCCTGTCCTCCAGTAAGGCCTCTCAGTGGCTGGACCAATAGCCTGCATATGGGCTTGCCATGCCCCTAGGCCCCCGATCTTAAATAGAGGTCGGGTTTTCCAGTCGCTCCACTCGGGGCTTTGCTCTGGAATTTCTCTTTGGTGGGACACCTGTGGTAAAAACAAACAAACAAACAAACAAACAACAACAACAACAACAGAACGGACTCCTCCCATCCCACAGAATGATCCCAAACTCTTGGGATCGAGTTAAATCCCCAGAGAGGGGGAAACTTCCATGTCCTATGAGGCCATTCCAACATTCCACGGCTCTCATTGACACAAAATCCAGAGAAAAAAGACTGAGCAAGCGCCTCACACTCACCCTTTGTTCACATCCCAAAGAGTTCTCTGGATGGTTTATAGATAGGGCCTGCCATACATACATCTTTCTGTCCCCACAGCACTGGCCCACACACCCTCCAGGCTGGGACCCCTGGAGCCACACCACAGGACTGTGCCTGCCCTCTCCAAGGGAATTCTGCCCATTTCATTGGCCGCAACCTTACAAATTAGAAGAAACCTCCAAAGTCCCCAACCCCATCCCAATAGTCTAGGCTTCCCAGGACAAACAGGGGCGATCTGACACCAGCTGAGCAACTACCTCCACTCAGACCCATAGACAGATGTCCCCAGAGAAGAAGATTGAACTGGACAGGCCCCTAGGCCCTAACCAGATCCATTGCTTTGGTTTCCAGGTATCTCTCCTCAGAGGCCTGGTTTCCAATGTCAGCATATGGGGATATCGTGAGGCACCAATCAGAACAAATCTCATCTCCACATGGAAAACTTGTCCTTTGGGGATGTCTCAAAATCTCCAGTTAGGAGAATCCTTCAGGGCCCCGATGCCACTGCCCCATTCAAAGGGCCTTATGGACACAAACCCACATTAGGACCCATCCACAGGAGATTCCATTTCAACTCAGCCCCCTCTGTTGCTCCACCAGAGCCAGCATATCGAACTTGTCTATTTGCTAGGAGACAATTGGAATGAGAGGTTTGCTGCCCAGGCATCCATCCTTAGATCCCTGCTCTGGCATCGTTCCGTATGGGAGCGATCCAACAGGTCTCAATTGTCGATCATAAGGAATCCTTGCAGTTTGGAGCATCTCGCAACTCCCATTGTGGCCTCGAGATGCTGAGGCCTTCATGTAGGGGCCATATGGACAGAAACTCCAACCTGAGTCTACGTCTGATTTTTGACCTTACTTCAGATGCCGAAATCCTGATTCAGATCTGCAGAGGGTGCCTGCTGTGCCCTTGCCCCGAAATGTATGCCTAACATGTGTTCTCAGACTTCTGTCCTCACACTCCTTGCCCACAAGGCATCCACTTTGGAAATTCCAGAGCTACAGTGCAGCACTCTGCCTGCCCTCTAGAAGAAAAACTTTGCTCTTGGGGCTACCCTGAAATGCCAAATGAGGATCAACCTACACGGCACTCGACTGTACGCCAATTATACAATCTACTCTGGGCACTAATGCCCTGTCTGACACTGCCTGAGCCCAGACTTTCCGACCGACATGCAGATAGCTGGCTCTACACTGAGCACATGAGACACGACACGTCCTTGGGTAGTCATCTCTTCCCAAACTCAGTTTTCAGACTTCAGAACCAACACCTTATCTCCAATCACTGCCCAAGGGTGAATGAGATGCAGCAATCAGAACTAATGCTTCCCCATTGTGGCAAAACTTGTGGTTGTCATGTTGTCCAATGTTCAGTGTAGGAGAAACCAGCATGCACCATGAGTCCCCGCCCATGCTTGAGTGCCATGAGGGCATAAACATGTATTGTGAGCCTCAGCGTGAGTTCTTTCCTCAAGGAAGGCCTCTCAGTGGCTGGACCATTAGAAGGCATATTGTGCTTGCCATGCCCCAGGCCCCAATATTTAACCAGATTTCTGGTTGTCCAGTTGTCCCTCCAAAGTACTCTGCTCTAGAATCCCTCTTTTGGTGGGACACCTCAGGTAACAAAACTGAAAGGACTCTTCCCATCCCATAGATTGACCCAAAACAACTGGGATTGGGCCAAATACACAGAGAAGAAAACACGTCCATGGCCCATGAGGCCTCTGCGACATTCCACAGCCATTGTTGACACAAAATCCAGAGACAAAAGCCTGAGCAAGCACCTCACACTTGCCCTTGATTCATATCCTGAAGAGTTCTCCTCACGGTCTCTAGATTTGGCCTGCCATACCTACGTCCCCAAACCCAAGCTGAGTTTGTGTTTTCGACATCTGTCCCCATAGTCCTGGCCCAGACACCATCCATGCTGGGGCCCCTGGAGCCACGCATCAGGTCTCTGCCTGCCCACTCCATGGGAAATCTGCCCCTTCCATTGTCCATAATCATACAAATTAGGAGAAACCTCCAAAGTCTCCAAGGCCATCCCAAAAGTGTAGGCTGCCCGGATAATCGGGGGGGGGGGGTCTGGCACCAGCTGAGCAACAGCCTCCACACATACTATAGACAGATGTCACCAGATAAGAAGATTGAACCGGACAGGCCCCTAGGACCTAATCAGATCGAATGCTGTAATTTCCAGGTATCTCTCCTCAGATGGCTGGTTTCCAATACCAGCGTATGGGGGTTTCCTGAGGCACCAATTAAAACAAACCTTGTCGGGCACCTGGGTGGCTCAGTGGGTTAAGCCGCTGCCTTCGGCTCAGGTCATGATCTCAGGGTCCTGGGATCTAGTCCCGCATTGGGCTCTCTGCTCAGCGGGGAGCCTGCTTCCCTCTCTCTCTCTGCCTGCCTCTCCGTCTACTTGTGATTTCTCTGTCAAATAAATAAATAAAATCTTTAAAAAAAACAAACAAACAAACAAAAAATACCTTGTCTCCACATAGGAAACTTGCTCTTTGGAGCTTTCTCAAAATCTCCAGTTAGTAGAATCCTTCAGGGCCCTTGTGCCACCGGCCCATTCCAAGGTCTCCATGGACACAAACCCACATTAGGACCCATTCCCATTAGAGTCCATTTCAACTCAGCACCCTTGGTTTTTCCCCCAGAGCCAGCAGATCGAACCTGTCTTGTGGCTAGGAGACAAATGGAATGCAAGACAGCCTACCCAGGATTCCTTCCTTAGAACCCTGCTCTGGCGTTGTTCTGTATGGAACGTCCTGGAGCCATTCAACAGGTCTCAAATGTCCTGCAGAAGGAATCCTTGTGTTTTGTAGGATCTCAAAACTCCCAACTTGTGAAAACCTCGATAGCTTTGTGATGCCACCCCCCCTTTATGAAGGGGAAATCATGGACTGGAACTCCAAACTGAGCCAACGTCTCATCCTCGCCCTGATTTCAGATGCATGATATCTCGATTCAGCTCTGCAGAGTGTGCCATTCTTGCCCTTGCCCTGAAACCTATGTCTAGCTTTTGTTCTTAGACTTCCCTATTCACACTCCTGGCCCCCAAACCCTCAAGGTTGGCAATTCCAGACTCATAATGCAGCCCTCTGCCTGCCCTCCAGAAGAAAAATGTTGCCCTATGGAGCTTCCTCGACATCCCAAATGAGGATAGACCTATACAGCACTCTACTGTACCCAAATTATATACTCTAACCTGGGAACTAATACACTATCTGACATAGCCTGAGCCCGGACCTCCTGACCAACACCCAGACAGCTGACCGCACACTGAGCACATCATACCTGCCATGACCTTAGCTCATCATCTCTTCCCAACCTAGCTTTTCAGTCTTCAGGACTTAGACCTTAACTCCAAACCCTGCCAAGGGATCAACGTGATGCAGAAATCGGAACTCCTACTTAAACATGGCAAGAAACCTTGTTTTAGCATGTTGTCCAACGTTCACTGTAGGAGAAACCAGCGTTCACCATGAAGTCCCACTGAGGCTTGAGTGGGTGAGGGCATAAACACGCATTGTGATCCTCAGCTTGAGTCCTGTCCTCTAGTAAGTCCTCTCAGTGGCTGGACCATTAGACGTCCTAATGGGCTTGCCATGCCCCTAGGCCCCCATTTTTAACCAGATTTCTGGTTGTCCAGTCACCCCTCCCTAGGGCTCAGCTTTGGAATCCCTATTTTTTTTGTGGGACACCTTGGTTAACAAAAAACAAAACGGACACCTCCCATCCCACAGAATGACCCCAAACTCTTGGGATCGGACCTAATCCCCAGAGAGGAAGACTCGTCCATTGCCCCTGAAATCACCTGGACATTCCACAGCCATTGGTGACACAATATCCAGAGACAAAAGCCTAAAGAAGTGCCTCACACTCGCCCTTTCTTCATATCCTGAAGAGATCTCCTCACGGTCTCTAGATCTGGCCTGCCATACCTACATCCCCAAACATAAGCTGAGTTT
This sequence comes from Neogale vison, assembly GCF_020171115.1. NCBI lineage: Eukaryota > Metazoa > Chordata > Mammalia > Carnivora > Mustelidae > Neogale > Neogale vison. Next base: position 91,999,975 of record NC_058097.1, read on the forward strand.
GAGTTTTCAGACATCTGTCCCCACAGTCCTGGAACACACACCCTCCAGGCTGGGTTCCCTGGAGCCACATATCAGGTCTGTGCCTGCCCACTCCACAGGAATTCTTTCCCTTCCATTGTCCATAATCGTATAAATTAGGAGAAATCTCCAAATTTCCCAAGGTCATCCCAATAGTGTAGGCCACCCAGAAAAACAGGGGCAGTCTGACACCAACTGATCAACTCCCTCTACTCATACCATAGACAGATGTCACCAGAGAATAAGACTGAACCAGACAGGCCCCTAGTCCCTAATCAGATCCATTGTTGTGTTTTCCAGGTATCTCTCCTCAGAGGCCAGGTTTCCAATACCAGCATATGGGGGTTGCCTGAGGCACCAATTAAAACAAATCTTGTCTTCACATGGGAAACTTGTTCATTAAAGCTGTCTCAAAATCTCTGGTTAGGACAATCCTTCAGGGGCCTGGTGCCACCGCCCCATTCCAAGGTCTCCATGGACACAAACCCACATTATGACCCATCCCTTGGTTGATCCCCCAGAGTCCGCAGATCGAACCTGTCTTGTGGCTAGGAGACAAATGGAATGCGAGGCAGGGTGCCCAGGCATCCATCGTTAGAACCCTGCTCTGGTGTCGTTCTGTATGGGTTGTCCTGGAGCCATTGAACAAGTCTCAAATGTCCTGCAGAAGGAATCCTTGTATTTTGGAGCATCTCACAACTCCCAACTTACGAAAACCCCGATAGCTTTGTGATGCCACCCCACCTTTATGAAGGGGAAATCATGAACAGGAACTCCAAATTGTGCCAACGTTTGATCCTCACCCTGACTTCACATGCATGAGATCTCAATTCAGCTCTGTGAAGTGTGCTGGACTTGCCCTAGCCCTGAAACCTATGTCTAGTTTGTGTTCTCAGACTTCTGTCCTCACACTCTTAGCCCCCAAGCCCTCAAGTTTGACAATTCCGGACCCACAATGCAACACCCTGCCAGGCTTCTAGAAGAAAAATGTTGCCCTCTGGAGCTTCCCAGACACCCCAAATGAGGATAGACCTACTCGACACTCTACTGTACACAAATTATATACAGAGAAGTCTGGAAACACAAATTTGGGTTAGTGACTTTGTGGCAATGTGATTGCAGGCCCAATGCGTAGACCTGGAGGGCAGCTCGTCAAGAACTTTAATTAGGGTGACTGGAAGGCAGTAGCACAGGCTTTTTTCTCTGGATTGTGTGTCCAGGACGGCCTCGGAATGCAGGTGTGGTCTCATGGGTCCATGAGAGACTTTTCCTCTCTATGGATCCTGGCAGCTCTCCATAGTTTGGTGGCTATTTAGGGGAAAGGAAGGGTGCTGTTTTCCATCTTATGGGTGCCCCAAAACAGTGATTCCAGATCCATGCTCTGGTTCTGAGAGTCTGGGACATCCCACCGAGGGTTAGGATTTGGGCCTAGGGGCGTATGAGGCTTGCAATGTGGGATCATGGTGGTGCACCTGAGAGGGAGTTTTTGAAAGCATGCCCAGGCTGGGGGTCAAAATGCCTGTTTGTGCCAAGGCGGGCCTCAGGAGTGGGCGTGGTCTCATTGGTCTTGTAACTGGCTCCCCCTTTGAGGGTTGGACACCCATCCCAAGAGCCAAATGTCCTGCAATGAGGAAGGAGGAGTTTTCTATTGTGCTTCAGTTTCCCCCATTGGGAGGGATTCAGTCAAGGTCTGGGGACAGGTGCCTAAATACCAAGGATGGGTAGAGATGACGTACTTGGGCCATGGCAATCCCAGATGCTAGATGTGGGGCCGACTCTCTATTGACTGACAATAGGTTGGAGTGCAGGCTCTGTCAGACACAGCCCTAGTGGCCAGGGAAAACTATAAATTGGGGTTCCCTCGAGGGCTGAGCAGATTGATCCTCATGTGGAGTTTCTGGCCAGACTCACCAGGCACTTCTTTCTATAGGGAAGGCAGAATGCTACATTGTGGCTCCAGAATTCCCTATCAAGAGGGCCTGGAGACCAGTTGGGTGAGGATGGAATTGTAAACACAAGCTACGGTTCAATTCAGTGCCAAGCGGAAGGCAGTTCCTATGTGCAGTGGATTATTCGAGATACCCAGCAACTGAGTAAGGGCGGATGTCAGATATTTGCTCACACTGGAGTTTGTGTCTATGATTGACAAATGGAGGAGTGGCGTCAAGAGGTCATGTAGGGGTTTTCACGTTGAGGCTTATGAGCTGCTCCAAACAGCAAGGTTTTGTTCTACTGGACAGGTGGAGTCTGGTTTATTTGCTCCAGGGTCCCCCATGTGGAAAGTTTGGGTAGCAGAGCAGTACTGCATGGATGCCTGCAAAGCTCAACTCCATTGACCATTGCAGCTGAGGAACATGGCATGTTCATTCTGGTGTCTCTGGAGTGAAATACCAAGTCCTTAAGTTGACATGGAATTTCTTGCATATGGGCCACAAGCTGGTTTGTTACAAGGGAGAACTTAGAATGTGCTGTTGGCTAAGGTGCTGTGCAGGATTCTACTATCCTGGGCTTTGGCACAGATGGAAGGGGACGATTTCCTTCTGGGGACAGGAGATGTTCTGTTGTGTGGCCCAGGGACTACATGTTGTAACATAAGGTCGCATTCCAGAACAGGCCTCTGAGGACAGATATCTGAAAACCGAATCTAAGGTTCCAATGACGTCCTAGGGGCATGTTAGGTTCACTATTCTGACTCAGGAACGTTGATTTGGCTATCTGCATGGATGTAAGTTATCAGGGTGTTTCAGACTGCACAATTGCATTCAGAGTGGCCACCAGTATTGATGTAGGCTCAGGGGCCTTGCAGGATTCTCCTAATCTAGAAGGTTTGGGCAACTGTGACAGACACAGTTTCCTCTGGGATGGCAGGGAGAGTTTTGTAGTATGGATCCAGAGACCCCATCCTGGAAGGCATGTGTGCATGGTTTACGTAGAGAACTCTGCTAACACAAATTCAGTTTAGGGTGGGTGGCAAGGTGATCATAGACCCAATGCATAGACCTGGATGGTAGATTGTCTGGAACTGTATTTAGGGTGAATGGAAGGCGGTAGCACAGGCTTTTTTCTCAGGATTGTGTGTCCAGGATGGCCTGGGAATGCAAGTGTGTTCTCATGAGTCCATGGGAGCTGTTTCCTCTCTATGTATACTGGTCGCTCCCCATAGTTTGGTGGTTTTTTCGGGGAAGGGAAGAGTGCTATTTCCATCTTATGGGTGCTCCAAAACAGGGATTCCAGAGAAGGACTTTTTGTCTGGGAACTTGGAAAATCCCACCAAGTTTTAGGATTTGTGCCTAGAGATGTAGCAGGCCTGCAATGCGGGATTATGGTGGAGCAATTGAGAGGGATTGCTAGAAAACATGGTCAGGCTGAGGGTCACAATGACTTTTTGTGCCAGGGAGGCCCTCACGAGTGGGTATGGCCTCATTGGTCCTGTACATCGTTCCCACTTTGAAGGTTGGACACACATCCCAACAGCCAAGATTCCTGCCATGATGAAGGAGGCGTTCTCCATTGTAGTTCAGTTTCCCCTTTGGCATAGATTCCAACAAAGATCTGGGAACAGGTTCCTGAATACCAAGATTGGGTAGAGATGACGAACTTGCCCCATTACCATCCCAAATGCTAGATATGGGGCCCGCTTTCTGATGGCTGATACTCGGTCGGGCCACAGGCTCTGTCAGACACAGCACTAGTGGCCATGGCAGCCTATAAATCTTGGTTGACTCGAGGGCCCAGCAGATGGATCCTCATGTGGGGTTTCTGGGAAGACTCACCAGGCACTTCTTCATTCGGTGGGGAAGGCAGAATGCTGTGTTGTGGTTCCAGATTTCCCTATCAAGAGGGTTTGGGATCCAGTTGGGTGAGGATAGAATTGTAAACACAAGATAGAGTTCAATTCAGCGCTAAGCAGAAGGCAGTTCCTACATGCAGTAGCTTATTCAAGATATCCAGCACCTGAGTAAAGGCGGATGTCAGATACTTGCTCACACTGTAGTTTGTGTCTACGATGACTGACAAATGGGGGGATGGCATCAAGAGGCCATGGAGGGGCTTTCAAGTTGAAGCTTCCGAGCTGCTCCAATCAGCAAGGGTCCTTTCTACTGGAAAGGTGGAGTCTGGTTTATTTCCTCCATGGTCCCCCATGTGGAAAATTTGGGTAGCAGAGCTTTACCACATGGATGCCTGGAAAGCTCAACTCCATTGACCATTGCAGCTGAGGAACATGGCAGGTTCGTTCTGCTGTCTCTGGAGCAAAGTACCCAGTCCTTGAGTTGACATGGAATCTCTTGAAGATGGGCCACAATGCTGGATTGTTACAAGGGAGATCTTATAATGTGCTGGTGTCTAAGGTGCTGTGCAGGATTCTAGTAACCTGGGCTTTGGCACAGATGGAAGGGCAAGGTTTCTTTCTGGGAACAGAAGATGTTCTGTTGTGTGGCCCAGGGACCACATGTTGAATTATAAGTTCGCATTCCAGAACATGCCTCAGAGGACAGATGTCTGAAAACCGAACCAAGGTTTCCAGTGACGTCCTAGGGGCATGTTATGTTCACTAATCTGACTTGGCTGTCTGCCTGGATGTAGGTGATCAGGTTGTTTCAGACTGCCCATTTGTGTTCAGAACGGCCACCAATATTGGGGGAGGCCCAGGGGCCTTGCAGGTTTCTCCTAATCTAGACAGTTTGGGCAACTGTGACGGGCACAGTTTCCTTGGGGATGGCAGGGACAGTCCTGTAGTGTGGATCCAAAGACCCCATCCTTGAGGGAATGTGTGCCATGGTTTTGGTAGAGAAATCTGCAAACACAAATTCGGATTAAGGTGAGCAGCGAGGTGATTGCCGGCCCAATGCATAGACCTGGAGGGCAGCTTGTCTGGAACTGTAAGGGAAAGCGGTAGCACGGGCTTTTCTCTCTGGATTGTGTGTCCAGGATGGCCTCGGAATGCAGGAGTGTTCTCATGGTTCCATCAGAGAATTTTCCTCTCTATGGATCCTGGTGGCTTCCCTTAGTTTGGTGGCTTTTTCGGTGAAGGGAAGAGTGCTGTTTTCCATCTTAGGCGTGCCCCAAAACAGGGATTCCAGAAATGGGCTTTGGGTCTGGGCACCTCGAAAATCCCACCACGTTTTAGGATTTCTGCCTAGAGGCATACCAGGCCTGCAATGCGGGATCATTGTGGTGCAACTGAATGGGTCACAATGCCTGTTTGTGGCCAGGGCAGCCCTCAGGAGTGGGCGTTGTCTCATTGATGTTGTAACTTTATCCCCCTTTGAGGGTTGGACACCCATCCCAAAAGCCAGGTTTATGGCCATGGGGAAAGAGGAGTTCTCTTTTGTGATTCAGGTTCCCTCATTGTCAGTGATTCCAGCCAAGGTCTGGGGACAGGTGCCTGAATACCAAGGATGGATAGAGATGACATACTTGCCCCATTACCATCCCAAATACTTGACATGGGGCCCGCTCTCTGGTGGCTGAATCTCGGTCTGGGCTCAGGCTCTGTCAGACATAGCACTAGTGGCCATGGCAGTCTATAAATCGTGGTTGACTCGAGGGCCGAGCAGATGGATCCTGATGTGGGGTTTCTGGGCAGCCTCACCAGGCACTTCTTCATTCATTGGGGAAGGCAGAATGCTGTGTTGCAGCTCCACATTTCCCTATCAAGAGGGCTTGGGGACAATTCGGGTGAGGATAGAAGTGTAAACACCAGCTACGGTTCAATTCAATGCCAAGTGTAAGGCAGTTCCAATGTGCAGTGGAATAAGGGTGTATGTCAGATATTTTCTCACACTGGAGTTTGTGTCTTTGATTATCGACCAAAGTAGGGGTGGCGTCAAGAGGCCATCAAGGAGTTCACACGCTGAGGCCTGTGAGCTGCTCCAAACATAAGATTTCCTTGTACTGGGCAGGTGAAATCTGGTTTGTTTGCCCTAGGTTCCCCTATGTGGCAAGTTTGTGAAGCAGAACTCTCCGGCCTGGATGCATGTAAAGCACACCTCCATTGACCATTGTAGCTGAGGAACATGGCAGGTTTGTTACAGTGGCTCTGGGTCGAAGTACCAAGTCCTTGAGTTGACATGGAATCTCTTGCATATGGGCCACAATGGTGGTTTATTAACAAGGAGATCTTAGAATGTGCTGGTTGCTAAGGTGCCATGCAGGATTCTCCTACCCTGAGGGTTTGACACAGGTCGGAGAGCACGTTAACCTTCTGGGGATAGGACATGTTCTGTCGTGTGGTTCAGGGACCACATGTTGTGTCATAAATTTTGATTCCAGAACAGGTCCCTGAGGGCAGATGCCTGAAAACCGAATCTAGAGTTCCAGTGACGTCCTAGGGGCATGTTAGTTTCACTATTCTGACTCAGGACCATTGATTTGGCTGTCTGCCTGGATGTAGGGGATCACGGTATTTCAGCCTGCCCATATGCGTACAGAACGCCAATATTGGGTAGGCTCGGGGACCTTGCAGGTTTCTCCTAATCTAGAATTTTTGGGCAACTGTGATGGACACAGTTTCCTTGGGGATCCAGGGACAGTCTTGTGGTGTGGATCCAGAGGCCTCATCCTGGAGGGCATGTGTGCCATGGTTTAGGTAAAGAAGTCTGCAATCACAAATTCGGATTAGAGTGAGTGGCGAGGTGATCGCAGGCCCAATGCATAGACCTGGAGGGAAGCTTGTCTGGAAATGTAATTAGAGTGACTGGAAGGCGGTAACACAGACTTTTCTCTCTGGACTGTGTGTCCAGGATGGCCTCGGAATGTAGGTTTGTATTCATGGGTCTATGGGAGACTTTACCTCACTGTGAATCCTGGTGGCTCCCCATAGTTTGGTGGCTATTTCGGGGAACGGAAGAGTGCTGTTTTCCATCTTATGGGTGCCCCAAAACTGGGAATCCCGAGATGGACTCTTGGTCTGGGCACCTGGAAAATCCCACCAAGTTTTAGGATTGTGCCTAGAGGCATACCAGTCCTGCAATGCGGGATCATGGGGGTACAACTGAGAGGGATTGTTTTAAAGCATGCTAAGACTGAGGGTTATAATGCCTGTTTGTGTCCAGGGCGGCCCTCCTCAGGAGTGGTTGTGGTATCATTGGTCTTGTAACTGGCTCCCCCTTTGAGGGTAGGACACTCATCCAAACTACCTGGATTTCTGCCATGGAGAAGGAGGACTTCTCTATTGTGCTTCAGGTTCCCCCATTGTTAGGGATCCCGGCAAATGTCTGGGGACAGATGCATGAATACCAAGGATGAGTAGAGATGAGGGACCTGAGACATGGCCGGTCTCACCTGCTGGATATGGGCTCGACTCTGAGTGGCTGACATGAGTTGAGGGCTCAGGCTCTGTCAGACACAGAACTGGTGGCCATGCTGCCTATAAATCGGGGATTCCTCAAGGGCCAAGCAGATTGATCCTCATGTAGATTTTCTGGGCAGAATCACCAGGCCCATCTTCTTTCTGATGGGAAGGCAGAAAGTTGCTTTGTGGCTCCATAACTCCCTATCAAGATGGTTTGGGGACCAGTAGGGTGAGGATGGAATTGGAAACCCAAGCTATGGTTCAATTCAGTGCCAAGCAAAAGGCAGTTCCAGTGTGCAGTGGCTGATTCCAGATATCCAGCACTGGAGTAAAGGTGGATGTCAGATGTTTGCTCATGCTGCAGTTTTTGTCTATGATGACCAACAAATGGAGGGATGGCTTCAAGAGGCCAGGGAGGATTTTACATGCTGGGGCATGTGAGATGCTCCAAATAGCAAAGTTTCCTTCTACCAGACAGGGGTAGTCTGGTTTATTTGATCCAGGGTCCCCCATGGGGAAAGTTTGGGTATCAGAGTACTCATGCATGGATGCCTGAAAAGCACACCTCCATTGACAATTGTAGCTGAGGAACATGGCCGGTTCATTCTGGTGGCTCTGGGGCGAAGTACCAAGGCCTGGAGTTGACATGGAGTCTCATGAAGATGGGTCACAATGCAGGTTTGTTACCAGGGAGATCTTACAATGTGCTGGTGGCTAAGGGACCATGTAGGATTCATCTACCCTGAGGGTCTTACACCGGTCAAAGAGCACGGTTTCTTCTGGGACCGGAGATGTTCTGTTGTGGGGCTCACGGACCACATGTTGTATCATAAGTTAGTATTCCAGAACAGGCCTCTGAGGACAGTTGCCTCAAAATTTAATCTAGGGTTCCAAGGAAATCCTAGGGGAATATCAGGTTCAATCCTCTGACTCAGGACCATTGAATTCGATGTCTACCTAGATGTAGGTGATCAGGGTGTTTCAGACTGTGCATTTGTGTACAGAGTGGCAACCAGTATTGGGGTGTGCTCAGGGGCCTTGCAGGTTTCTCCTTATCTGGAAGTATTGGGCAAATTTGACAGGTACAGTTTCCTTTGCAATGGTGGGGACAGTCCTGTGGTGTGTCTCCAGAGACCCCATCCTGGAGGGCATGTGAGCCATGCTTTTGGGAGGGAAGTCTGCAAACATAAACACAGGTAAGTTTTAGTGGCAAGGTGATCACAAGCCCTATGCATAGACCTGGAGTGCAGCTCAGCGGGAGCTGTAAATCGCGTGCCTCGAAGGTGGTAGCACAGGCTTTTGTATCTGGATTGTGTATCCGCTATGGACTAGGAATGAAGGTGTGTTTTCAGGGGTCCATGTGTGATTTTTCCTCTCAAGTTTCATATAGTTTGGTGGCTTTCTCAGAGAGGGAAGAGTTCTGTTTTCCATATTAAGGGTGTCCCATAACAGGGATTGCAGAGACGTGCTCTGGCTCTGGACACCTGAAAATACCCACCAAGGGTTATGATTTGGGCCTAGGGGTTTACCAGGCCTCCAATGCAAGTCCTGGATGTAGAACTGAGAGTGTGTTTGAAAGCATGCTCAGGTTGAGGGTCACTATGCCAGCTTTTGCCCAGGGTGGCCCTCAGGAGTGGGCATGGTCCCAATGACCATGCAGTAGGCTACCACTATGTGTGTTGGACACTCTTCCCAACTTTCACGAATCCTTCCATGTGGAAGGAGGATTTCTATACTGTGATTCAGGTTCCCCCATTGGAAGAGATTCCAGAAAAGCTGGGGGGACAGATGCCTGAATACCAAGGATGTGTAGAGATGACAGCCCTGGTCCTTGGCCTGTATCACATGCTGGATATGGGCCCTGCCCTTTGGGTGGCCAACACGAGGTCGGGGCTCAGGCTCTGTCAGACACAGCACTAGGGCCATGGCTGTCTCCTATTCGGGGATCCCTCAAGGGCCGAGTAGATTGATCGTCATGTGGAGATTCTGGGCAGACTCACCAGACCCTCCTTCTTTCTATGGGGAAGGCATAATGCTGCACTGTGGCTCCAGAATTCCCTATCATGAGGGCTTGTGGACCAGTAGGGTGAGGATGGAATTGTAAATCCAAGCTACAGATAAATTCGGTGACAAGTGAATGGCATTTCCAGTGTGCAGCGGCTGATTCAAATATCCAACACCGGAGTAAGGGCAGACATCAGTTGTTTGCTCATGCTGGAGTTTGTGTCTATAATGACTGACAAATGGAGGGGAGGTGACAAGAGGCCATGGAGGATTTCCACACTTGGGCTTGTGAGATGCTCCAAACAGCATGGTTTCCTTCTATGGGACAGATGCAGTCTGGTTTGTTTGCTCGAGAGTCCCCCGTGTGGAAAGTTTGGGTAGCAGAGCACTCCCGCATGGATGCCTGGAAAGCACACCTCCATTGAACATTGCAACTGAGGAACATGGCAGGTTCGTTCTGGATGCTCTAGGGCAAAGTACCAAGGCCTTGATTTGACATGGAATCTCATGAAGATGGGCCACAAAGCTGGCTTGTTAGCAGTGAGATCTTAGAATCTGCTGATGGCTACAGGCCAAGTAGGATTCATCTACCCTGAGGGTTTGACACAGGTCCAAGAGCAAGGTTTCCACCTGGGGAAAGGAGATGTTCTGTTGTGGGGCTCTGGGACCATATGTTGTATCATGAGTTGGTACTCCAGAACAGGTCTCTGAGTACAGATGCCTGAAAACCTAATCTAGGGTTACAGTGAGGTCATAGGGCATGTCAGGTTCAATCTTCTGACTCAGAAACATTGACTTGGGTGTCTGCCTGGATTCAGGTGATCAGGGTGTTTCAGACTGCACATTTGTGTCCAGAGTGTCCTCCAATATTGGGGTAGGCTCAGGGGCCTTGCAGGTTTCTCTTTATCTCGAGGTTTTGGGCAACTGTTATGGACACATTTTCCTTGGGGATGTCAGGCACAGTACTGTGGTGTGGCTCCAGAGGCCCCATCCTGGAGGACATATGAGCCATGGTTTTGGGAGAGAAGTCTGCAAACACAAACTCGGGTTAAGGTTAGCGGCGAGGTGATTGTAGGCCCAATGCATAGACCTGGAGGGCAGCTCGTCAGGAGCTGTAAATAGGGTGACTCGAAGGCGGTAGCACAGGCTTTTGTATCTGGCTTGTGTGTCCAAGATGGCCTCAGAATGCAGGTGTGGTCTCATGGGTCCATGGGAGATTTTTCCTCTCAAGGATCCTGGCGGCTCCCTACACTATGGTGGCTTTCTCGTCGAAGGGAAGAGTGCTATTTTCCATTTAGTGGTACCCCAAAACAGGGATTACAGAGGCAGGCTGTGGTTCTGGGAGCCTGAAAAATTCCCCCAGAGGTTAGTATTTGGGCTTAGGGGCATACCAGGCCTGCAATGTGGGCTCCTGGAGATGCAAATGGGAGCGTAACAAAACCATGGCTCACTTGCCCTCCATGATGGGGTCTCTGGAGCCACACCACAGGACTGTGCCTGCCATCCCCATGAAAATTGTGCCTGTCACATTTACCCAAAACCTCTATAGTAGGGTGAAACATACAAGATCCCAGAGGCCACCCCAATATTGGAGGCTACTCTGAACACAAGTGTGCACTCTGAAACACCCTGATCACCTACATCGAGACAGACACCTAAGTCAACTGTCTTGAGTATGAAGATTGAAACTCATGCGCCTGGACCTCATTGGCACCCTATATTAGGTTGTCAGGCATCTGTCTTCAAAGGCCTGTTCTTGAATATGAACTTATGATACAACATGTGGTCCCTGAGCCACACAACACTACATCTCCTGTCCCCAGAAGGAAACCGTGCTTTCTGACCTGTGTTAAACCCTCAGGATAGGAGAATCCTGCATCTCACTTTAGCCACCAACACATTCTAAGATCTACCTGGTAACAAAACAGCATTGTGACCCACCTGCAAGAGATTCCATGTCAACTCAAGGCCTTGGTACTTCATCCCAGAGCCAACCTAAAGAACCTGCCATGTTCCTTAGCTGCATTGGTCAATGGAGGTGTGCTTTCCAGGCATCCACTGGAAGATCTTTGCTACCCATACTTTTCACATGGGGGGGACCCTGGAACAAACAAACCAGACTCCACCTGTCCAGTAAAAAAAGCAACATTGCTGTTTGGAGCATCTTACATGCATCAGCGTGGGGAATTCTCCATGGCCTCTTGATGTCACTCCTCCATTTCTCGGTCATCATAGACACAAACTCCAGTATGAGCAAACATCTGACATCTACCCTTACTCAGGTGCTGGATATTTCATTTGTTGGCCATCACAGATACAAACTCCATCATGAGTAGACATCTGACTCTCGCCAGTACTTAGGTGCTGGAGATCTCGAAACAACCACTGCACATTGGAATGGCCATGTGTTTGGCACTGAGCTTAACTGTAGCTTGTTTTTTCAGACTTCTGTTCTCACACTCCTCGCCCTCAAGCCCTCCATATTGGGAATTTGGGAGCCACAATGCAGCCTTCTGCATGCCCAGCAGAAAGAAGTACCCTATGGGTCTGCGTGAAACCCCACATGAGGATCCACCTGCACGACCCTCTATGGCACCCCAATATCACAGGCCACCCTGTGCACTAATGCTCTGTCTGACACAGCCTGAGCCCCTACCTCCTGGCAGCCATCCAGATAGTGAGTCCCAGATACAGCAGGTGTAACCTGCCTTGACCTGAGTCCTTCATCTCAAACCAATTTGGGTATTCACCTATCTGTCCCAGAACATAGCTCAAATTCCTGTGCATGGGGGAACCTGAAGCACCAAAGAGTACTCCTCCTTCCCCATAGCAGTAAAACTAAATGTTGAGATGGTGGTCCAACCCTCAGATTGGGATCCAGGTGCATGGAACAAGAGACAATGCCCACTCTGAATGGGCAGCTGGGCACAAACAGTCATTATGACCTTAACCCTGAGATCCATTTCCAACAAGTCCTGGTGGGAGCTGGACCAGGGCCCCAGAGAGTAGGCCTGTCATGCACCTAGGCCAAAATCCTAAGCCTTTGTGGGGTTATCCAGGCTCAAGGATCCAGAACCCATCTCTGGAATCCATGTTTTGACAGGAACCCTGACACTGTAAACCGTGCTCTCTCCTTCCCACAGTAAGACAACAAACTCTTGGGTGCCGGACAAAATCCCCAGAAAGGTAGAATATTTCATGGACACATGAGGACATCCCACCATTCTGAGGCTATCCTAGACAAAATCCAGACAGAAAAGCCTTTGCTCCTGACTCCCAGCCACACAAATTTTAAATACGGAGGAGCTGCCCTCAGGGTCTGCAGTTTGGGCCTGCCCTCACCTTGCCCCTAACTCTTACCCAATTTTGTGTCTGAAGACTTTGGTCCCAGTGCCTTTAACTACATGGCCACCAGGATGGGGCCGCCAGAACCACACTACATTACGGGGCCTGCTCTTCAGAGGAAACTCTGCCATCTCAGTTGCCCAAACCCTCCAGATTAGGAGAAACCTGCAAGGCCCCTGAGCCCATCCCAATTTCATAGGCCGCTCTGGAAAACATGCACAGGCTGACACAGTCTCAGCACCTACCTCCAGGATGACATGCAGGTCAATGGCACTGAGTCTGAAGATTGAACCTGCCATGCCCATAAAACCTCATCAGAATCCTAGCGTAGGTTTTGAGGCCTCTCTCCCCAGAGGCCTGTTCTGGAAATTCAACATATCGTCAAACTTGTCGTCCATGAGCCATACAAGAGAACACTTCCTGTCCCTAGAAGGAAACCTGGCTCCTGGGTACTGGGTCTAATCCTCAGGATAGAGAATCCTGCATGGCCCGAGAGCTGCCACTACATTCCAAGGTCTCCCTGGACACCAAGACACATTGGGACCCATTAGAATGAGAACTTCCATCAACGCAGATCACTTGGAGCTTGGAATCAGTGTCATTGGATCAAGCCTGTTCTGTTCCTCAGCTGCAATGGTAACACGAGATGGGCTTCCCAGTCTTCCATTCAAAGAGCAGCTCTGCTATCCAATCCTCCATATGGTGGACCCTGGAGCCCTGTAAGCAGACTTCTCCTGTCCCGCAGTAGGACACCTTGATATTTGGAGCAGCTCACAAGCTCCAGCTTGGTAAAACCTCCAAGAATTCTTGAGGCCACCCCACCATTCGTTGGCCATCATGGATACAAACTCCAGCGTGAGCAGACATCTGACCTTCACCCAGGTGCTGGAGATCTCAAAACAACTGCTTTACATTGGAACGGACATGTGTTCAGCACTGAGCTTAACCATAGCTTGTGTTTTCAGACTTCTGTCCTCACACTCCTCACCTGCATGCCCTCGATCTTGGGTATTCTGGAGCTATAATGCAGCCATCTGCCTGCTCACCAGAAAGAAGTGCCCTAAGGGTCTGTGCAAAACACCACATGAGGATCCAGTTGCACAGCTCTCAACGGCACCCCAATATCATAGGCGGCCCTCTGCACGAATTCTCTGTCTGACACAGCTTGAGCCTGGCCTCCTGAAGTCGACCAAGACAGTGGGCCCCATTTCCTGCAGGTGGGTCCTGCCTTGGCCCAAGGACCTCATCTCGAAGCAACCTGGGTATTCAGGTACCTGTTCCAGAACATAGCTCAAATTCCTGCCCGTGGGGGACCATGAAGCACAAAAAAATACACCTCCTTCCCCATGACAGGAAAACTGAATGTTGATATGAGTGTCCAACCCTCAGAGTGGGAGCCAAGTGCATGGCCCATGAGACCACACCCACTCAGCATGGGCATCTGGGCACAAACAGGCATTGTGACCCTCAGCCTGAGACCCTTTCCAACAAGCCCCCTCGGGAGCTGTACCAGGAGAACATAGAGCGTGCCTGCCATACCCCTAGGACCAAATCCTAAGCCTTGTTGGTGTGATCCAGGCTCCTGGACCCAGAACCCATCTCTGGAATGCCTGTTTGGACGGAAACCATGACACGGAAAACCGTGCTCCTCCCAGCTCCCAGAAAGACAACAAGCTCTTTTGTGCCAGGCAGAATTCCCAGAGAAGTAGAATCTCACATGGACCCATGAGGCCACCCCTCCATTTTGTGGCCATCTTAGACAAACAAATCAGACAGAAAAGCCTGTGCTCCTGCCTCCTGCCGTCCGAATCTCAAATCCCGAGGAGCTGCCCTCAGGGTCTGCAGATTGGGTGTGCCATCACTTCTCCCCTAACTCTGACCCGAGTTTGTGTCTGAAGACTTTGGAATCAAATTCCTGACACATATGCCCTCCAGATGGGTCCTCCAGGACTACACCACATCACTGGGCCTGCTCTCCTGAGGAATCTCAGCCCATCTCATTTTCCCAAACCCATCAGATTAGGAGAAACCTGCAAGGCCCATAAGCCCACCCCAATTTCATCGGCCGCTCTGAAAAACATGCACAGTCTGACATAACCTCAGAACATACCTCCAGGTCAATGCGAAGGGATGAATGGTCTAAGACCATGGCGGGTCCAATGTGCTGGGTGTGTGGCCAGCTGTCTCCATGTCTGTCGGAAGGTCTGGGGTCAGGATATGTATGACAGAGCATTATTTCTTAGGGTAGACTATGCATGGGGTGTTGCTGAGGGCCAAGAAGGTTGATTCTCATTTGGGGTTTCTGGGCAAAGCCATAGACAATGTTCTTCTTCTGGGTGGCAGGCAGAGTGATTTGCTGTGGCTCCAGAATTCCCAATCGGGAAGACGTGTGGGCCAGGAGTGTGAGGACGAAAGTCTGAAAACACAAGCTAGGGTGAGGTTTGGGGCCAAGGGCATGGCAGGCCCACTCTGCAGAGGCTGAATCTGAAGTCAGGGTGAGGATCAGACGTTGGCGGAGGCTGGTGTTTGTGTCCATGATGGCACCTTCATGAAGCGGGGGCCTCATGAGGCCAAGGAAGTTTTCCCATGTTCAGTTTGGAGGTTGCTCCAAACCACAAGGTTTCCTTCTGTGGGACAGTCGAGTCCTGTTGGATGGCTCCAGGACGTCCCATACAGAAGTACTGGAGAGCACAGTTCGAAGGATGGATCCCTGTACAGCATGCCTCGCATTCCCAATGTCCATTAGCAACAAGACATGTTTGATCTGCTGGCTCTGGGGCAAGCTACCCAGGGTCCAGAGTTGAAATGGACTCTCCTGAGGATGTGTCATAATGTGGGTTTGTGTCCATGGAGACCTTGGAATGTGCTGGAATGTGCCCTGCGGAGTTTGCCTACCTGAAGGGCTTGAAATAGCTCCAATAAGAAAGCTCCCCATGTGGAGACGGGAGAAGTTCTGTTTGGTGCCTCAGAAAAGCCCCAGATGCTGGTCTTCAAAACCAGTCCTCTGAGGAGGGACACCTGGAAACCAGAGCTAGGGTTCAGATTAGGACCTAGGGGCCAGTCCATTTCAATCTTCTATCTCTGGGGACACTGATCTGAGTGTCTAAGTGGAGATAGTTGCTCAGCTGGTGTCAGAGTGCCCCTTGTACTCCAGGGAAGCCTACACTATCGGGATGGCCTCAGGGGCCTTGGAGGTTTTTCCTAACCTGTAGGGTTGTGGTCAATGGATTGGGCACAGTTTCCTTGAAAAGGACAGGCACAGTCTTTCGGTGTGCCTCCAGAGGCCCTAGTTGAAGGTGTGTGGGTCCACGCTGTGGGCACAGAGGTCTGAAAACACAATCTCGGCTTATCTGTGGCGCCGAGGGTATGGCAGGCCAGATCTACAGACCAATAGGGGAGCTCCTTGTCTTATGAAAGAATGGCGAGTGGGAGGCGTACCCTCAGGCTTTTGTCTCTGGATGTTGTGTGCAGGATAGCCGTGGATTGTAGGGGTGGCCTCAGGGACTATGGATGAGTTTCCCTCTCTGAGGATTTGGTCCAGCTTCCAAGAGTTTTGGGACATTTTGTGGGAAGGGTGAAGTCCTGTTGTCTGTCTCAGGTGTCTCTCCAAGAGAGGGATTCCAGAGCCGAGCCTCAGGTACAGGCAACTGGAAAACTCGAACTCTGGTCAGGATTCGGAGCATAGGGGCTTGGCAAACCCCATATACGGGCTCTTGATCCAGCCAATGAGAGGCCTTACTCCCTCATGGGTCTCACACTGAGGTTCACAATGCGAGTTTGTGCCCAAGGCGGCACTCAAGTTTGGGCGTGTCCTCAGGGGCTATGAAGGTTTCTCCTACCCTGAAGGTGTGACTCCATGCCAATAGCAAGCTTTCCAGCCATGGGGAAGGAGGAGTTCTGATTTGTGCTTCAGGTACTCAACTGTGTTGGAATTTAATATAATGTCTAGGTTGATGTCTGAAAACCCACGTTGGGAAGAGATGACGGCCTAAGGCCGTGGCGTGTCTGATGTGCTGGGTGTGCAGCCAGCTGTCTCCTTGTCTGTTGGGACGTCTGTCCTCAGGCTGTGTCAGATAGATCACTAGTGCCCAGGGCAACCTATCCAATTGGGGTGCGATCGAGGCCCGAGCAGTTTGATCTTCATTTGGGGTTTCTAGAGAGCCCCATATGGCAACGTTTTTCTTCTGGTGGGCAGGCAGAAGTCTGTGTTGTGGTTCCAGAATTCCAAGTCTTGAGGGCTTGTTTGCCAGGAGTATGAGGAAGGAAGTCTGAAAATACAAGCTAACATTAGATTTGGGGCCGAGAGCACGGCAGGCCACTCTGCAGAGGCTGAATCGAGTTCTCCTGCATCTGAGGTCATGGCGAGTATGAGACGTTGCCTCAGGCTAGAGTTTATGTCCATGATGGCCCCTTCTTGAAGGGGGGTAGGGGCTTCATGAGGCCAGGGAGGTTTCACTATGATGGGAGTTGTGAACTACTCCAAACCTCAAGGTTTTCTTCTGCAGGACAGTCGAGTCCTTTTGGATGGTTCCAGAATGCCCCATACGGAGAGACTCGAGAGCAGGGATCTAGGCATGGATGCCTGGAAATGCCACCTCACATTCCCATTGTTTGGTCGGGACAAGGCAGGCTCAATCTGCGGGCTCTTGGGTGAGCTACCTTAAGGGTTGAGTTGAAATGGACTCTCCTGAGGATGGGTCACAAGGTGTGTTGATGCCCATAGAGAACTTAGAATGTGGCAGTGGCTCAGGGACACTGCAGGACTCTCCAACCCAAAGGCTTTGACAAAGCTCCAACAAGGAAGCTTCCCATGTGGAGAGGAGAGGTGTTCTTTTTGGTGCCTCAGGAAAGCCCCATGTGCTAGTCTTTGAACCCAGGCCTCTGAGGAGTGACACCTGGAAACCAAAGCAAGAGTTCAGATTACGGCCTAGGGGCCTGTATGGTTCAATCCTCTGTCTCCGTGGACATCTGTCTGCATGCCTACATGGAAGTAGTTGCTCAGCTGGTGTCAGAATGCCCCTGTTTGTCCAGAGCGGTTTACAGTAGTGGGATGTCCTTGGGGGCCTTGAGGATTCTCCTATTCTGTATGGTTGTGGCCAATGGAATGGGCACATTCTCCTAGGAGAGAGCAGGCACAGTCCTGTGGTATGGCTCCAGAGGACCCAATCTGGAGGCTGTGTTTGCCAGGGCTGTGGGGACAGATGTCCGAAAACATAAACTTGGCTCAGGTTTGGGCAAGGTAATGGCAGGTCTGATCTCCAGTCCGTGAGGGGAGCTCCTCTGGATATGAAAGGAGGGCAAGTGGGAGGCAGTGGCTCAGGCTTTTGTCTCTGGGTGTTGTGTCCACAATGCTGTTTAATGTAGGGGTTGCCTCATGGGCCATGGAAGAGTCTCCCTCTCTGGGGATTGACCAAGCTCCCAAGTGTTTGGGGTCATTCTGTGGGAAGGGAAGAGTACTGTTTTCTGCCACCGGTGTCCCCCCAGTAGAGGGATTCTAGAACAGAGCAGTGGGTACTGACAACTGAAATACCCGCCATCTGGTTAAGCCTGGATGCCACTGGGCATGGCAAGCCCCATATGCGGGCACTTGGTCCAGCCACTGAAAGGCGTTACTTGAATGAGGGACTCGCGCTAAGGGTCACAATGCGTGTTTCTACCCAAGGCGGCCCTCAAGCATGGGCGTGGCTTCATGGGCCATGCAAGTTTCTCCTATACTGAAGGTTTGACTTCCAACAGCAAGGTTTCTTGCCATGGGAAAGGAGGAGTTCTGACTTGAGTGACTTGTGTGACAGGTAACCCCCTGTGCAGGGATTGGAGATAAGGTCTAGGTTCCGATGCCAGAAAACCCAGGTTGGGAAGGGATGATGGTCTAAGGCCGTGGCAGGTCCAATGTGCTGGGTGTGCAGCCAGCTGTCTCTGTGTCCGTTGGAAAGTCTGGGCTCAGGCTATGTAAGACAGAGCATTAGTGCATAGTGTAGCCTATGCAATTGGGGTGTTGCCGAGGGCCAACCAGTTCCATCCTCATTCGGGTTTTCTGGGCAACGGTATAGACAATGTTTTTCTTCTGGGGATCAGGAAGAGTGCTTCATTGTGGCCCCAGAATTCCCAGTCGGGAGGGCTTGTGGGCCCAGAGTGTGAGGATGGAAGTCTGAAAACACAAGTTAGGGTGAGGTTTGGGGCCAAGGGCACAGCAGGCCCACTCTGCAGAGGCTGAATCAGGATTACCTGATCTGGATTCAGGGTGATGATCAGACGTTTGATGATGCTGGAGTTTGTGTCCGTGATGGCCCTTTCATGAAATGGGGGCTTCATGAGTCCAAGGCGGTTATCCCACACTGAGTTTGTGAGTTGCTCCAAACCACAAGGTTTCCTTCTACAGGACAGTCGAGTCCTTTTGGATGGCTAAAATGACGTCCCATTTGGAAGGACTGGAGAGCAGGGTTCGAAGGCTCGATGCCTATACAGCATACCTCGCATTCCCATTGGCTATTTGCGACAAGACATGTTCGATCTGCTGGCTCTGGGACAAGCTACCCAGGGTGCTGAGTTGAAATGGTCTCTCCTGAGGATGGGTCATATGAGGGTTTGTTTCCATGGAGACCTTACAATGTGCTGGTGTTTCAGGGACCCTAGAGCATTCACGTACCTGAAGGGTTTGATAGAGATCCATTAAGAAACCTCCCCATGTGGAGATGAGAGAAGTTGTGTTTGGTGCCTCAGGAAGCTCCATATGCTGTTCTTCGAACACAGGCCTCTGAGGTGTAACACCAGGAAACCAAAGCAAGAGTTCAGATTAAGCCTATGGGCCTGTCCGGTTCAATCTTCTGTCTCTGCTGACATCTGTCTGCATGTCTGCATAGATGTAGTTGCTCAGCTTGTGTCAGAATGTCCCTGTTTGTCCAGGGCAGCTTACAGTAGTGGGATATCCCTAGGGGCCTATCTGGTTCAATCTATTTCTGTGTGGACATCTGTCTATGGGTCTGAGTTGAGGTAGTTGCTCAGCTGTTGTCAGATCTCCCCTGTTGGTCCTGGGCGGCCTACACTATTGGGATCGCCTCAGTGACATTGGAGGTTTCTCTTAATTCGCAATGTTGTGGCCAATGGAATGGGAAGAATTCCTTTGGAAAGGGAAGGCACAGTTTTGAGGTGTGGTTCGAAGGCCCCAAGCGTGGAAGGTGTGTGGGTCAGTTCTGTGGGGCAGAAGTCTGAAAACACAAACTCGGCATAGATTTGGGGACGTAGGTATGGCAGGCCTGATTTACAGACCATGAGGAGAGCTCTTCGGGATATAAACAAAGGGCAAGTGTGAGGCGCTTGCTCAGGCTTTTGTCTCTGGATTTTGTGTCAACGATGGCCGTGGAATGTCGGGGAGGTCTCTTGGTCCATGGACGAGTACCTCTTTGTGTTTTGGGCCCATTCCCAAGAGTTTTGGGCCAATATGTGGGATGGGATGACTCATTTCTGTTTTGTTACCTCAGGTGTCCCACCAAAAGAGGGATTCGGGAGTAGAGCCCTGGTGGGGGGCAACTGGACTACCTGACCACTGGTTAAAGATTGGGGCCTAGGGGGATGGCAAGTCCAATATGCCAAATCTTGGTACAGCCTCTGAAATGCCTTACTTGAGGACAGGCTTCATGCTGAGGGTCCCAATGTTTGTTTGTGCCCTCACAACACTCAAGCAACCAAGCCTAGGGAACCCCCATATACTGATATTGGAAACCAGGCCTATGAGGAGAGATACCTGGAAACCTAATCAATGGATCCAATGAGGGCCTAGGGGTCTGTCCGGTTCAATCTTCTTCTCTGGGGATATCCATCTACAGTATGAGTGGAGGCAGATGCTCAGCTGGTGTCAGACCACCCTTGTTTGTCCCAGGAGGCCTATACTATTGGGATGGCCTAGGGTGCTTTGGAGGTTTCTCCTAATTTGTACTATTGTGGACAATGGAATGGGCAGATTCCCGTGGAGTGGGCAGGCACAGTTCTGTTGTGTGGCTCCAGGGGCCCCAGCCTGGAGGGTGTGTCGGCCAGGACTGTGAGGACAGAAGTCTGAAAACACAAACTCAGCTTAGGTTTGGGGACGTAGGTATGGCAGGCACGATCTACAGACCGTGAGAAGAAAACTTCGGGATATGAAGAACGAGTGAGAGTGAGGTACTTATTCAGGCTTTTGTCTCTGGATTTTGTATCAACAATGGCCGTGGAATGTCGGGGAGGCCTCATGGGTCATGGACGAGTCGTCCTCTCTGTGGAACTGGCCCAGTCTCAATTGTTTTGAGTCAATCTGTGGGATGGGAGGAGTCCTTTCAGTTTTGTTATCTCAGGTGTCTCACCAAAAGAGGGATTCCAAAGCAGAGCACTGGAGAGGGGCGAATGGACAACCCGAACTATGGTTAAAAATTGGGGTCTAGGGGCATGGCAAGCCCAAATGCCGTCTCTTGGTCCAGCCAGTGAGAGGCCTTATTTGAGGACTGGGCTCACGCTGAGGGTCACAATGCGTGTTTCTGACCAACGTGGCCCTCAAGCATGGGCGGGGCCTCAAGGGCCACACTGGTTTCAACTACACTGAACGTTGGACAACATGCCAACCACAAGGTTTCTTGCCATGGGGAAGGAGTTCTGATTTCTGCATCATGTTCAACCCTGGGCAGTGATTGGAGATAAGGTCTAGGTTCTGAAGCCTGAAAACCAATGTTGGGAAGAGATGACGACCTTAGGCCATGGTGGGTCCAATGTGCCTAGTGTGCGGTCAGCTGGCTGGATGTGGGTCAAGAGGTCCATGCTCAGGCCATGTGAGAAAGGACATTACTGCCCAGGGAAGCCTGTATAATTGGGGTAGAGTCAAGTGGCGTGCAGGTTAATCCTGATTTGGGGATTCAGGGTAGCCCCAGAGGGCAATATTTTTCTTCTGGAGGGCAGACAGAGTGCTGCATTGTGGTTTTGGAATTGCCAAACTGGAGGGCTTGTAGGCCAGGAGTGTGAGGACGGAAGTATGAGAACACAAGCTTGACTTAAGTTTCTGGGCGAGGGCACAGCAGGCACATTCTGCAGATCTGAATAGAGATATCGTGCATCTGAAGTCAGGGTGAGGATCAGACGATCGCTCAGGTTGGAGTTTCTGTCCCTGATGGCCCCTTCATGAATGGGGGGGGATCACGAGGCCATGGATGTTTTCCCATGTTGGGAGTTGTGAGATGCTCCAAGTCGCAAATATTCTTCTGCGGGACAATTGAGATGTGTTGGTTGGCTCCAGGACATTCCATATGGAACGATTCTGAGCAGGGTTCTAAGGATGGATGGTTGGGCAGCCCTCCTTGCATTCAACTGTCTTCTAGCCACTAGACAGGTTCGATCTGCTGGCTCTGGGGGAGCAACAAAGGCGGCTGAGTTAAAATGGAATCTCCTGCTGATGGGTCCTAATGTAGGTTTGTGTCCATGGAGACCTTGGAATGGGGCGGTGGAAGTGGGGACCTGAAGGATTCTCCTAACCGGAGATTTTGAGACAGCTCCAAATGACAAGCTTCCCTTGTGGAGACGAGATTTGTTCTGATTGGTGCCTCAGGAAACCCCCATATGCTGGTATTGGAAACCAGGCCTCTGAGGAGAGATACCTGGAAACCACAGCAATAGATCCTTTAAGGGCTTAGGGGCCTGTCCGGTTCAATCTTCTTCTCTGGCAACATCAGTATATGGTATAAGTGGAGGTAGTTTCTCCGCTGGTGTCAGATGAACCCTGTTTGTCTGGGCAGCCTACACTATTGGGATGGCCTCGGGAACGTTGGAGGTTTCTCCTAATTTGTACGATTATGGACAATGGAAAGGGCAGAATTCCCGTGGAGTGGGCAGGCACAGACATGATGTGTGGCTACAGGGTCCCCAGCCTGGAGAGTGTGTGGGGCAGGACTGTGGGGACAGATGTCTGAAAACAAACTCGGCTTAGGTTTGGACGTATGTATGGCAAGCCCGATCTATAGACCGTGAGGTGAATGCTTTAGGATATGACGAAAGGGCGATTTTGAGGGGCTTGCTCAGGATTTTGTCTCTAAATTTTGTTTCAATGATGGCCGTGTAATGTCGGGGAGTCCTCATGGTCCATGGACGAGTTTCCCTATCTGTGGCTTTGGCCCGATCCCAAATGCTTTGGGTCAATCTGTGGGATGGGAGGAGTCCTTTCAGTTTTGTTACCTCAGGTGTCCCACCAAAAGAGGGATTCCAGTGCAGAGCCCTGGGAAGGGACGACTGGACAACCAGCAATCTGGTTAAAAATTGGGTCCTAGGGGCATGGCAAGCCCAAGATGCCTTCTAATGGTCCTGCCACTGAGAGGCCTTCCTTGAGGACAGAACTCACGCTGAGGATCGCAGTGTGTGTTTATGCCCTTGTGGCACGCATGCATGGGCGGGGACTCATGGTGCACACTGGTTTCTCCTATACTGAATGTTGAACAACATGCCAACCACATGTATTCTTGCCATGGGGAACTAGTAGTTCTGATTTCTGCATCTCATTCAACCCTGGGCAGTGATTGGAGATAAGGTCTAGGTTGTGAAGTGTGAAAAACAAGGTTGGGAAGAGATGACGATTTAAGGCCATGTTGGGTCCGTGTGCTCAGTGTGCAGCCAGCTGTCCGGTTGTTGATTGGGACGTTCAGGCTCAGGCTGTGTCAGACAGGGCATTAGTGACCAGGGTAGGTTGAATAATTGGGGTACAGTGGAGTGCCGTGCATGTTGATCCTCATTTGGCGTTTCTGGGTAGCCCCAAGGGCAACGTTTTTCTTTGGGAGGGCAGGCAGAGTACTGCATTGTGCTCCTGGAATTACCAAACTTGAAGCCTTGTGGGTGACGAGAGTGAGGACAGAAGTCTGAGAACACATGTCAGGCATAAGTTTCGAGGCGAGGGCACGAAGGCACCCTCTGCAAATCTGAATAGGGATTTCGTGCATCTGAAGTCAGGGGGAGGTTCAGACTTAGGCTCAGGTTGGAGTTTCTGTCCATTATGGCCCCTTCATGAAGGGGGCAGCATCTCGAGGCCATGGAGGTATACCCACGATGGGAGCTGTGAGATGCTACAAACCGCAAGGATTCCTTCTGATCGAAAATTGAGACCTGTTGGATTGCTCCAGGATGTCACATACTGAACGTCGCCAGAGCAGGGATCTAAAGATGGATGCCTGGGCAGCCCGCCTCACATTCGAATTGTCTCCTAGTGAATAGACGGGTTTGATTTGCTGGCTCTGGGGGAGCAACCGAGGGGGCTGAGGTGAAATGGACTCTCCTGCGGATGGATCCTAATGTGGGTTTGTGTCCATGCAGAACTTGGAATGTGGCGGTGGCTCACGGTCCCTGAAGGATTCTCCTAACTGGAGGTTTTGAGACATCTCCAAAGGACAAATACCCTATGTAGAGACGAGATTGTTCTGATTGGTGCCTCAGTAAAACCCCATATGCTGATATTGGAAACAAGGCCTCTGAGGAAAGATACCTGGAAACCAAAGCAGTGGATCCGATTAGGGCCCAGGGGTCTATCCGGTTCAATATTCTTCTCTGGGGACATCCATCTACGGTATAAGTGTCAGTAGTTGCTCAGCTGGTGTCAGATCCCCCTTTTTTGTCCTGTGTGCCCTACAATATTGGGATGGCCTTGGGGACTTTGGAGGTTTCTCCTAGTTTGTACTATTGTGGACAATGGAATGGGCAGAATTCCCGTGGAGTGGGCAGGCGCAGTCCTGATGTGTGGCTCCAGGGGCCCCAACCGTAGGGTGTGTGGGCCAGGACTGTGGGGACAGAAGTCTGAAAACACAAACTCGGCTTAGCTTTGGGGACATAGGTATGCCAGGCCCGATCTATAGACCATGAAGAGAACACTTCAGGATATAAAGAAAGAGCTAATGTGAGGCGCTTCCTCAGGCTTTTATCTCTGGATTTTGTGTCAACAATGGCCTTGGAATTTTGGGGAGGGATCATGGGCCATGGACGAGTCTTCTTCTCTGTGGAATTGGCCCAATCTCAATTGTTTTGGGTCAATCTCTGGGTGGGAGGAGTCCTTTCAGTTTTGTTATCTCAGGTGTCCCACCAAAAGAGGGATTCCAAAGCAGAGAACTGGGCAGAGGTGAATGGGCAACCCAAACTATGGTTAAAAATTGGATCTAGAGGCATGGCAAGCCCAATATGCCGTCTCTTGGTCCAGCCCCTGAGATACCTTATTTGAGGACTGAGCTCACACTGAGGGTCACAATGCATGTTTGTGACCAATGCGGCCTTCAAGCATGGGCAGGGCCTCAAGGGCCACACTGGTTTCAACTACACTGAACGTTGGACATCATGCCAACCACAAGGTTTCTTGCCATGGGGAAGGAGTTCTTATTTCTGCATCATGTTCAACCCTGGGCAGTGATTGGAGATAAGGTCTAGGTTCTGAAGCCTGGAAACCAAGGTTGGGAAGAGATGACGACCTAAGGCCATGGCAGGTCCAATGTGCTCAGTGTGAGGCAAGCTGGCTGGGTGTGGATAGGGAGGTCCATGCTCAGGCCATGTGAAAAAGGGCATTAGTGCCCAGGGCTGCCTGTATAATTTGGGTACAGTCAAGAAGCGTGCAGGTTGACCCTCATTTGGTGTTTCTTGGTAGCCCCTGAGGCCAATGTTTTAATTCTGGAGGGCAGTCAGAGTGCTGCTTTGTAGTTCTGGATTTTCCAAATTGGAGGGCTTGTGGGCCAGGAGAGTGAGGATGGAAGTCTGAGAACACAAGCTAGTCTTAGGTTTCTGGGCGAGGGCATGGCAGGCACACTCTGCAGAGCTGAATTGAGATCTCGTGCATCAGGGCGATGATCAGACGATTGATCAGGTTGGAGTTTATTTCCCTGATGGCACCTTCATGGACGGGGGGGTGTCATGAGGCCATGGAGGTTTTCCCACGATGGGAGTTTTGAGATGCTCGGAACCACAAATATTCTTGTGTGACCATTGAGACCTGTTGGTTGGCTCCAGAACTTCCCATACACAACAATTCTGAGCAGGGTTCTAAGGATGGCTGGCTGGCTGGACAGCCGCCTCTCATTCCAATTGTCTCCTAGTGACAAGACAGGTTAGATCTGCTGTATCTGGGGGAGGAACTGAGGGGGATGAGTTGAAATGGACTTTCCTGTGCATGGGTCCTAATGTGGTTTTGTGTTCATGGAGACCTTGGAATGAGGTGGTGGCACCGGGGCCCTGAAGGGATCTCCTAACTATAGGCTTTGATACAGCTCCAATGCACAAGTTTCCCATATGGGGACGAGATTTGTTCTGATGAGTGCCTCAAGAAACAGCCATATGCTGGTATTGGAACCCTGGCCTCTGAGGAGAGATGCCTGGGAACCAAAGCAATAGATCCGATTAGGGCCTAGGGGCCTCTCCATACCAATTTACCTCTGGAGACTTCTGTCTACAGGTCTGAGTGAAGGTAGGTGCTCAGATGGGCTTAGATTGCCCCTGTTTGTCCTGGGCAGCCACCACTATTGGGATGGCCTCTGGGACCTTGGAGGTTTATCCCATTTGTAGGGTTGTGACCAATGGAATGGGCAGAATTCCCATGAAGAGGGCAGGTACAGTCTTCAGGTTTGGCTCCAGGGGCCTGAGCCTATAGGGTTTGTGGGCCAGGGCTGTGGGATCAATTGTCTGAAATCACAAACTCGGCAGGTTTCGAGTCGTAGGTATGGCAGGACTGATCTACAGACCATGAGGAGAACTCTTTGGGATATGAACAAAGAGTGAGTGTGAGGGGCTTCCTCAGGCTTTTGTCTCTGTATATTGTGTCACCGATGACTGTGGAACGTCCGGGTGACTTCATGGACAATGGACAAGTCTTCCTCTCTGTGTAATTGGCCCGACCCCAAGAGTTTGGGGTCATTCTGTGGGATGGGAGGAGTTCGTTTTGTTTTTTTACCTCAGGTGTCCCACCAAAAGAGGGATGCCAGAGCAGAGCCCTGGGGAAGGGTGACTGGAAAACCAGAAATCTGCTTAAAAATTGGGGCCTAGGGACATGGCAAGCCCATTATGATGTCTAATGATCCAGCCACTGAGAGGACTTACTAGAGGACAGGTCTCACACTGAGGGTCACAATGCATGTTTATGCCCTTGCAGCATTCAAGCATGGGCGGGGCCTCATGGTGAACACTGGTTTCTCCTACACTGAATGTTGGACAACATGCCAACCACAAGCTTTCTTGCCATGGGTAAGGAGGAGTTCTGATTTCTGCATCACGTTCACCCCTTTGGCAGGGTTTGGAGTTAAGTTCTAAGTTCTGAATCCTGAAAAGCTATGGTGGGAAGAGATGACGTCCTAAGGCCATGACGGGTTCAAAGTGCTCAGTGTGCGGTCAGCTGTTTGAGTGTTGGTCAGGAGGTCATGGCTTAGGCTGTTCAGACAGTGTATTAGTACCCAGGTTAGACTATGTAATTTAGATCCCGTAGAGTGCCGTGTAGGTCTATCCTCATTTGGTGTGTGTGGGAAGATCCATAGGGCAACATTTTTCTTCTGGTGGGCAGGCAGAGTGCTGCATTGTGGGTCTGGAATTTCCAAACTTGAGGGCTTGGGGGCCAGGAGTGTGAGGATGGAAGTCTGAGAACACAAGCTAGACTTAGGTTTCAGGGCGAGGGCAAGGCAGACACCTTCTGCAGAGCTGAATTGAGATCTCGTGCATCTAAAGTCATGGCGAGGGTCAGACATTGGCTCAGGTTGGAGATGCTGTCCATGATTTCCCCTTCATAATGGTGGGGGGTATCACAAAGCCATCAAGGTTTTCCTACGATGGGTGTTGTGAGATGCTCCAAAACGCAAGGATTCTTTCTGCAGGACATTTGATACCTGTTGGATGACTCCAGGAAGTCCTATAAAGAACAACGGCACAGCAGAGTTCTAAGGATGGATGCCTGGGCAGCCCACCTCACATTCCAATTGTCTCCTAGTGACAAAACAGGTTCGATCATGGCAAGCCCCATATGCTGGCTCTTGGTCCAGCCTCTGACATGCCTTACTTGAGGACAGGACTCATGTTGAGGGTCACAATGCGTGTTTGTGTCCAATGCAGCTCTCACGCACCAGTGGGGCCTCATGGGCCATGCTGGTTTCTCCTACACTGAACGTTGGAAAAATGCCAACCACTAGGATTCTTGCCACAGGGAAGGAGGAGTTCTGATTTCTGCATCACGTTCACCCCTGGGCCTTGACTGGAGTTAAGGTCTAGGTTCTGAAGCCTGAAAAACGAGGTTGGGAAGAGATGAACTAAGGCTATGGTGGGTCCGATGTGCTCATCCGATGTGTTTGGCCCGCTCTATGGGTGTCGGTCGGGAGGTCCAGACTCAGGCTGTGTCAGACAGGTCATTAATGCTCAGGGTAGAATGTATAATTGGGTACGGTAAAGTTGCATTCAGGTTGATCCTCATTTGGTGTTTCTGGTTAGCCTTATAGGGCAACGTTTATCTTCTGGAGTGCAGGCAGACTGCTGCATTGTGGCTCCAGAATTGCCACCCTGAGGGCTTATGGGCCAAGAGTGTGAGGACGGAAGTGTTAGAACACAAGGTAGGCATAGGTTTCGGGGCAAGGGCACGGCAGGCACACTCTGCAGAGCTGAATCGAGATCTCGTGCATCTGAAGTCAGGACGAGGATCAGACGATTGTTCAGGTTGTTGTTTTTGTCCCTGATGGCCCCTTCATGAAGGGGGAGGGTATCAGGAGGCCATGGAGGTTTTCCCACGATGGGAGTTGTGAGATTCTCCAAACCGCAAGGATTCCTACTGCGGGACCATTGAGTCCTGTTGGATGGCTCCAGGACATCCCAGAGGGATGACTCCAGAGCAGGGTTCTAAGGATGGATGCCTGGGCTGCCCGCCTAGCATTCCAGTTGTCTCCTTGCAATAATGCAGGTTCGATCTGCTGGCTTTGGGGGTGCAACCGAGGTTGCTGAGCTGAAATGGACCCTCCTTCACATGGGTCATAATGTGGGTTTGTGTCCTTGGGGACCTTGGTATGTGGCAGTGGCACCAGGGTCCTGAAGATTTCTACTAAGCAGAGTTTTTGACACAGTTCCCACGTGCAAGTTTCCCATATGGAGACGAGATTTGTTCTGATGGGTGCCTCAGTAAGGCCCCATATGCTGCTATTGGAAACCAGGCCTCTAAGGAGAGATGGCTGGAAACCAAAGCAATGGGTCTGATGAGGTCCTAGGGGCTTGTCCGGTTCAATCTGCTCTCTGGGGACATCTGTCTCCAGCTCTGAGTGGAGGTAGTTGCTCAGCTGGTAGCAGATAGCCGCTGTTTGTCCCGGGCAGCCTAAACTCTTAGGATAACCTTGGGGACATTGGAGGTTTCTCCTAATTTTTTTCTGAGTGGTGCCACCCCAACATTCCACGGCCATCGTTCGCACAAAATCAGACAAAAACCTGAGCAAGCGCCTCACACTCGCAATTTGCTCATATCCCGAAGAGTTCTCAAGATCTGTAGATCGGTCCTGCCATACCTATGTCCCCAAACCTAAGCCGAGTTGCTGTTTTCAGACTTCTGTCCCCACAGCCCTGGCCCACACATCCTCCAGGCTGGGGCCCCTGAAGCCATACCTCAAGATTGTTCCTGCCCTCTCCAAGGGAATTCTGCCCATTGCATTGGCCACAACCGAACAAATTAGGAGAAACCTCCAAAGTCCCCGGGGCCATCCCAATAGTGTAGGCCGCCCGGGACAAACAGGGGGGATCTGACACCAGCTAAACAGCTAGCTCCACACAGACCCAAAGACAGATGTCCACAGAAAAGAAGATTGAACCGGACAGGACCATAGGCCCTAATCAGATCCATTGTGGTGGTTTCCAGGCATCTCTTCTCAGAGGCCTGGTTTCCAATACCAGCATATGGGGGTTTCAAGAGGCACCCATCAGAACAAATCTCATCTCCACTTCAGAAACGTAATTTTGGGGGCGCCTGGGTGGCTCAGTGGGTTGAGCCGCTGCCTTCGGCTCAGGTCATGATCTCAGGATCCTGGGATCGAGTCCCGCATCGGGCTCTCTGCTCAGCAGGGAGCCTGCTTCCTCCTCTCTCTCTGCCTGCCTCTCTGCCTACTTGTGACCTCTCTCTGTCAAATAAATAAATAAAATCTTAAAAAAAATGAAACGTAATTTTGGAGCTCTGTCAAAACCTCTGGTTGGGAAAATCCTTCAGGGCCCCGAATCCACCGCCCCATTCCAAGGTCCATGGACACAAACGCACAATATGACCCATCCTCAGGAGTCTCCATTTCAACTCACCCCCTTCGGTTTCTTCCCCAGAGCCAGCAGATTGAACCTGCCTTATCGCTAGGAAATAATTGGAATGTGAGGCTGACATACCACGCATCCATCCTTAGAATCCTGCTCTGGATTCATTCTGTATGGGACCTCCGGAAATCATCCAACAGTTCTCGAGGGACCTACAGAAGGAATCCTTGCTGTTTGTAGCCTCTCACAACTCCCATCGTGGGAATACCTACATGGACTCTTGAGAACCTCCCCCTTCAAGAATAGGCCATCATGTACAGAAACTCCAACCTGAGCCGAAGACTGATGCATGCCCTGAGTTCAGATGCACAAGATCTTGATTCAGCTCTACAGAGTGTGCCTGCTGTGCCTTCGCCCCGAAACCTAAGCCTAACTTGTGTTCTCAGACTTCCATTCTCACAATCCTGGCCCACAAGCCCTCCAGTTTGGGAATTCCGGAGCCACAATGCAGCACTCTGCCTGACCTTCAGAAGAAAAACCTTGTCCTCTGGGGCTACCCAGAAACCCCAAATGAGGATCAACCTACACGCCACTCGATTGTACCCCAATTATACAGTCTACACTGGACACTAATGCCCTGTCTGATACAAGCTGTGTCTGGACCTCCCGACCTACACTCAGACAGCTGACTGCACACTGGTCACATTGGACCCAACCATGGCCTTATATCGTCATCTCTTCCCAACCTTGGTTTTCAGGCTTCAGAATCTAGACCTTACCTCGAATCACAGCCCAGGGTTGAACATGATGCAGAAATCAGAACTCCTCCTTCCGCATGGAAAGAAACCATGTGGTTAGCGTGTTGTTGAATGTTCAGATTAGGAGAAAGCAGCATCGCCCATGAGGCCCCACCCATGCTGTGAGGCCCAGGTTGGGCACAAACTCACAGTGTGACACTCAGAGTGAGCCCTGTCCTCACATAAGGCCTCTCAGTGGCTGGACAAGGAGCCAGCCTATAGGGCTTGCCATGCCCCTAGGACCCCATTCTAAACCAGTGGTCAGGTTGTCCAGTCACTCATCCCCAGGACTCTCCTCTGGAATCCGTCTTTTGGTGGGACACTTGAGGTAATAAAAACAGAAATGACTCCTTCCATCCTAAAGAATGACAGCTAACTCTTGGGATAGGGCCAAATAGCCAGAGAGGGATACACGTACATGGCCAATGAAGCCACCTTGACATTCAAAGGCTATCGTTGACACAAAATCCAGAGACAAAAGCTTGAGGAAGCACCTCACATTCGCCCTTTGTTCATATCACAAAGAGTTCTCCTCACTGTCTGTAGATCGTGCCTGCCATACCTACGTCCCCAGACCTAAGCCGAGTTTGTGTTTTCAGACTTCTGTTCCAACAGCCCTGGCCCACACACCCTCCAGGATGGGACCCCTGGAGCTACACCTCAGGTCTGTGCCTGCCCTCTCCAAGGGAATTCTGCCCATTTTATTGGCCCCAACACTACAGATTAGGAGAAGCCTCCAAAGACTCAGAGGCCATCCCAATACTGTGGGCCTCCTGGGACCAACAGGGGCGATCTGACACAAGCTTAACAACTACTTCCACTCAGACTGGTAGATAGATGTCCCCAGAGAAGTTTGAACCGGACACACCCTTAGGACCTAATCGGATCCATTGCTTTGGTTTCCAGGCATCTCTCCACAGAAGCCTGGTTTCCCGTACCAGTATATGGGGATTTCCTGAGGTACCAAACAGAAAAAATGTCCTCTCCAAATGGGAAACTTGCTCTTCGGAACTGTGTCAAAACCTCCACTTAGGAGAATCCATCAAGGCCCTGTAGTCACTGCCCCATTCCAAGGTGTACATGGGCACAAACCCACATTATGACCCATCCTTTGGAGAGTCCATTTCAACTCAGCCCACTCGGTAGCTCCCCCGGGGCAAGCAGATCGAACCTACCTTGTTGTTAGGAGATAATTGGAATGTGAGATGGGCTGCCCACGTATCCATCCTTAGATCCCTGCTCTGGCTCTGGAATCGTTCTGTTTGGGACGTCCTGGAGCCATCCAACAGTTCCCAACAGTCCCACAGAAGGAATATTTGGGGTTTGGAGCATCTCACAACTCCCATCATGGGAATATGTCAGTGGCCTCGTGAGATCCTCCCCTTCATGAACGGACCGTCATGGACGGAAACTCCAACCTGAGCCAACGTCTGATCCTCAAGCTGACTTCAGATGCACGAGATCTCGATTCAGCTCTGCAGAGTGTGCCTGCCTCGCCTCAAAACCTAAGCCTAGCTTGATTTCTCAGACTTCCGTCCTCACACTCCTGACCCACAAGACGTTCATTTTGGGAATTCTGGAGCCACACTGAAGCACACTGCCAGCCCTCCAGAAGAAAAACGTTGCCATCTGGGGCTACCCAGAAACCCTAAATGAGGATCAACGTACACGTCACTCAACTGTACACTGATTTTACAGTCTACCCTAGGCACTAATGCCCAGTCTGACACAGCCTGAGCCCGGACCTCCCGACTGAAACCCAGACAGTTGGCTGCACACTGAGCACATTGCACCCGCCAAGGCCTTAGGTCTTCATGTCTTCCCAACCTCGGTTTTCTGGCTTCAGAACCTAGACCTTATCTCCAATCACTGCCCAGGGGTGAACGTGATGCATAAATCAGAACCCTGCCTTCCCCATGGCCGGAAACGTTGTGGTTGGCATATTGTCCAATGATCAGTGTAAGAGAAACCAGCGTGGCCCATGAGGCTCCGCCCATGCTTGAGTGCCAGGTTTGGCACAAACACGAATTGTGACCCTCAGCGTGATCCCTTTCCTCAAGTAAGACCTCTCAGTGGCTGGAACAAGAGCCCACATATGGTGCTTCCATGCCCCTAGGCCCCCAATCTTAACCAGAGGTCGAGTTGTCCAGTTGACCCTCCCCAGGCCTCTGTTCTTGAATCCCTCTTTTGGTGGGACTCCTGAGGTGAAAAAACAGGAAGGACTCTTCCCATCCCACAGAATTACACCAAACTCCTGGGACTGGGCCAAATCCCCATAAACAGAGACTCATCCATGGCCCATGAGGCCACCTCAACATTGCACAGCTATCGGTGACACAAAATCCAGAGAGAAAAGCCCGAGTAAGTGCCTCACAGTTCCACTTTGTTCATATCCCAAAGAGTTCTCCTCACGGTCTGCAGATCGGGCCTGCCTAACCTAGCTCCGAAACCTAAGCCGAGTTTGTGTTTTCAGATTTCTGTCCCCACAGCCCTGGCCCACACATCCTCCAGGCTGGGGCACCTGGAGCCACAACTCAGGACTATGCCTGTCCTATCCAAGGGAATTCTTCCCATTCCATTGGTCAAACCATAAAGATTAGGAGAAACCTCCAAAGTTCCAGAGGCAATCCCAATAGTGTAGGCCACCCTGGAGAAACAGGGTTGATCTGACATCAGCAGAGCAACTACCTCCACGGAGACCAATAGACAGATTTCTCCAGAGAAATAGATTGAACCGGACAGGCTCCTAGGCCTTAATCGAATCCATTGCTTTGGTTTCCAGGCATCTCTCCTCAGAGGCCTGGTTTTCAATACCAGTATATGGAGGTTTCCTGAGGCATCAATCATAACAAATCTCATCACCACATGGGAAACATGCTTGATGGAGATGTGTCAAAACCTCTGGATAGGAGAATCCTTCAGTGCTCCAGTGCCACCGTCCCATTCCAAGGTCTCCATGAACAAAATCCCACATTATGACCGATCCTCAGGAGAGTCCATTTCAACTCAGCACCCTCGGTTGCTCCCCCAGACCAGCAGATCAAACCTGTCTTGTCGAGAGTATACAATTGGAATGAGAGGCGGGCTGCACAGGCATCCATCCTTAGAAACCTGCTCTGGAGTCATTCTGGATAGGAGGTCCTTGATCCACACAACAGGTCTCAATTTTCCCGCAGAAGGAATCCTTGTGGTTTGGAACTTCTCACAACTCCCATCGAAGTAAAAACTCCATGGCCACATGATGCGCCCCCCCTTCATGAAGGGGTCATCATGGACAGAAACTCCAACCTATGCCAACGTCTGATCCTCGCCCTGACATCAGATGCACGAGATCTGGATTTAGATCTGCAGAGCATGCATGCCATGCTCTCGCTCCAAAAACCTGGCCTAGCTTGTGTTCTCAGAATTCCATCCTCACACTCCTGGGCCACAAGCCCTTAAGTTTGGGAATTCCAGAGCCACAATGCAGCACTCTGCCTGCCCTCCAGAAGAAAAACATTGCCCTAGGGGGCTACCCAGAAACCCCAAATGAGGATCAAACTGCATGCCACTCGACTGTAGCCAAATTATACACTCTAGCCTGGGCACTAATGCCCTGTCTAACACAGCCTGATCCTGATGTCCCAACCAAAACCAAGACAGCTGAGGCCACACCTCAAGACTGTGCCGGCCCTCTCCAAAAAACTTCTGTCCATTCCTTTGGCCACAACCCTACAGATTAGGAGAAACCTCCAAGACCCCGAGATCATCCCAATAGTGTCAGCTGCCTGGGACAAACGGGGTGATCTGACACCAGCTGAGCAACGTCCTCTACTCAGAACCATAGACAGATGTTCCCAGAGAAGAAGATTGAAGCAGACGGGCCCCTAGGACCTAATCGGATCCATTGCTTTGGTTTCCAGGCATCTCTCCTCAGATGCCTGGTTTCCAATACCATCTTATTGTGGTTCCTGAGGAACGAATCAGAACAAATCTCAACTCCACATGAGAAACTTGCCTTTGTAACCTTCTCAAAAACTCCTGTTAGGAGAGTCTTTCAGGGCGCCGGCACCACTGCCCCCTTCCAAGTTCTCCATGGACACAAACCCACATTATAACCGATCCTCAAGAGAGTCCATTTCAACTCAGCCCCCTTGGTTGCTCCCCCAGAGCCACCAGGTCGAACCTGTCTTGTCACTAGGAGACAATTGGAATGCGAGTTGGGATGCCCAGGCATCCATCGTTAGAACCCTGCTCTGGAGAAGTTCCTTATGTGGTGTCCTGGATCCATCCGACAGGTCTAGACTGTCCCGCAGAAGGAACCCTTGCGGTTGGAGTATCACACAATCTGAACGTGCTCAATGCAGCACTCCTCCTCTCTCCAGAAGAAAAACGTTGCCCTATGAGGCTATGGAGAAACACCAAATGAGGATCAACCTACATGCCACTTGACGGTACCCCAATTATACAGTCTAGCCTGGGCACTAAAGCCCTGTCTGACACATCCTGAGCCCAGAACTCCTGACCTACATCCAGACAGCTGGCCGTACACTGAGCACATCGGACCCGCCATGACCTTAACTCGGGTTTCAGGCTTCAGAACCTAGAACTTATCTCCACTCACTACCTAGGGGTGAACGTGATGCAGAAATCAGAACTCCTCCTTCCCAAGGCAAGAAACCTTGTGGTTGTCATGTTGTCCAAAATTCAGTGTAGGAGAATCCAGTGTGGCCCATGAGGCCCTGCCCATGCTTGAGGACCGCATGGGCACAAACACACATTGTGACCCTCAGCGTGAGCCCTGTCCTCAAGGAAAACATCTCAGGGGCAAAACCAAGAGCATGCATATGGGGCTTGCCATGCCCCTAGTCCCCCAATCTTAACCAGAGGTTGAGATGTCTAGTAACCACTACTCAGGGCTCTGCTCTGAAATCCTTCTATGGTGGGACACCTGAGGTTAAAAAAATACCGAATGGACTCCTCCCATCCACCGAATGATCCCAAACACTTGAGATCTGGCCAAATCCACAGAGAAAGACTTATCAATGGCCCATGAGGCCAGCCCGACATTCTATGGCCACTGTTGACACAAAATCCAGAGACAAAAACCTGGGCAAGCACCTCACACTTGCCCTTTGTTCATAGCCCGAAAAATTCTCCTCACGGTCTATAGATCGGGCCTGTCATACATACATCCACAAACTGAAGCCCTGTTTGGGTTTTCAGACTTCTGTCCCCACAGTACTAGCCCACACATCCTCCAGGCTGGGGTCACTGGAGCCACACCTCAGGACTGTGCCAGCCCTGTCCAGAGGAATTCTGCCCACTCCATTGGCTGCAACCCTACAGATTAGGAGAAACCTCCAAAGTCCCCGAGGCCATCCCAATAGTGTCGGCTGCCCAGGACAAACAGGTGTGATCTGACACAAGCTGGGTAATGACCTCCATTGTGAATCATAGACAGAGGTTCTCAGAGGAGAATATTGAAGTGGAAAGGCCCCTATGCCCTAATAGGATCCATTGCTTTGGATTCCAGGTATTTCTCCTCAGATGCTTGGTTTCCAATACAAGCTCATGGGGGTTCCTGAGGCACCGATCAAAACAAATCTTGTCTCCACATGGGAAACTTGCTCTTTGGAGCTGTCTCAAAACCTCAGGTTAGGAGAAATCTTCAGGGCACTGGAGCCACTGCCCCATTCCAAGATCTCAATGGACACAAACCCACATTATGACCGATCCTCAGGAGAGTCCATTTCAATTCAGCACCCTCAGTTGTTCCCCCAGCACCAGCAGATCGAACCTGCCATGTCACTAGGAGACAATTGGAATGAGAGTTGGACTGCCCAGGAATCCATCATAGAACCCTGCTTTGGAGAAATTCCTTATGGGACATCCTTGATCCATCCAACAGGTCTCGACTGTTGCAGAAGGAATCCTTGTGGTTTGGAGCATCACACACTCGCAAAGTGGGAAAACATCCAAGGCTTCCTGATGCCCCCCCCTTCATGTCAGGGAAATCATGGACAGAAACTTCAACCTAAGCCAACGTTTGATCCTCGCCCCAGCTTCAGATTCATGATATCTCGATTCAGCTTTGCAGAGTGTGCCTGCCATGCCACCACTGGGAAACCTAAGCCTAACTTGTGTTCTCAGACTTCCGTCCTGAAACTCCTGGCCCACAAGCCCTCAAGTCGGGAATTCTGGAGCCACAATGCAGCACTCTGCCTGCCCTCCAGAAGAGAGACATTGCCCTATGGGGCTACCCAGAAACCCCAAATGAGGATCAACCTGCACGACACTTGACGGTACCCCAATTATACAGTCTAGCCTGGGCGCTAATTCTCTGTCTGACACAGCCTGAGCCCGGACCTTCCGACTGACACCCAGACAGCTTGCCACACACTGAGTATATTGGACCTGCCAGGGCCTTCGGTCGTCATCTCTTCCCAACCTCGGTTTTCAGGATTCAGAACCTAGACCTTATCTCCACTCATTGCCAAGCAATGTACGTGATGCAGAAATCAGAACTCCTCCTTTCCCACGGCCAGTAACTTTGTGGTTGGCATGTTGTCCAACATTCAGGATAGGAGAAATTAGCGTGGCCCATGAAGCCCCGCCCATGCTTGAGGCCGCATTAGGCACAAACACACATTTAGGCCCTCAGCCTGAGCCCTGTCCTCAAGTAAAACCTCTCAGGGGCTGGACCAAAAGCCAGCATATGGGCTTGCCATACCCCTAGTTCCCCAATCTCAACCAGATCTCGAGAAGTCTAGTCACCCCTACTCAGTGCTCTTCTCTGGAATCCCTCTTTGGTGGGACACATGATATACAAAAATAGAGAAAGGACTCCAATCATCCAAAGACTGACCCCAAACACTTGGAATCGGGCCAAATCCCCAGAGAGAAAAACTCGTCCATGGCTGATGATGCTAGCCCGACATTCCCTGGCCACCGTTGATGCAAAATCCGGAGACAAAAGCCTGAAAAAGCGCCTCACACTAGCCCCTTGATCACAGCCCAAAAAATTCTCATCAAGGTCTGTATATCCGTCCTGCCATACCTACGTCCCCAAACCTAAGTCGAGTTTTTTGTTTTCAGACTTCTGTCCCCTTAGTCCTGGCCCACACACCCTCCAGGCTGGGGCCCCTGGAGCCACACCTCAGGACTGCACCTGCCTTCTCCAAGGGAATTCTGCTCCTTCCTTTGGACACAACCTGACAGATTAGGAGAAACCTCCAAAGTCCCCAAGGCCATCCCAATAGTGTTGGCCGCCCAGGGAAAACAGGGGCTATCTGTCACAAGCTGCGCAACTACCTCCACTCAGACCCATAGAGAGATATGCCCAGAGAAGAAGATTGAACCGGACAAGCACCTAGGCCCTAATCGGATCCATTGCTTTTGTTTCCAGGCATCTCTCCTCAGAGGCCTGGATTCATATACCAGCATATCGGGGTTTCCGAAGGTACCAATCAAAACAAATCTCGTCTCCACATAGAAACTTTGCTCTATGGAGCTGTATCAAAACCTCCCGTTAGGAGAAAACTTCAGGTCACTGGAGCGACGACCCCATTCCAATGTATATATGGAAACAATCCCACATTATGACCCATCCTCAGGAGAGTCCATTTTAACTTAACCCCCTCGGAAGCTCTCCCACAGCCAGCAGGTCGAACAGTTCTTGTCTCTAGGAGACAATTAAAATGAGAGGCGGTCTCTTCTGGCATCCATCCTTAGAACACTGCTCTGGCGTTGTTCCTTATGGGACATCCTGGAGCCATCCAACAGGTCTTGACTGTCCCAGAGAAGGAATCCTTGTGCATGGAACATCTCACAATTCCCATCATGGGAAAACTTCCCAGGCCACATGATGCCCCCAATCTTCATGAAGTTGGATCATGGGCAGAAACCCCAACCAGAGCCAACAGCTTATCCTCGTCTTGACTTCAGAAGCACAAGATCTTGATTCAGTTCTTCAGAGTGTGCCTGCCGTGTCCTCTCACCAAAACCTAAGCCTAGCTTGTGTTCTCAGACTTCCGACCTCACACTCCTGGTCCACAAGCCCTCCAGTCAGGGAATTCCGGAGCCACAATGCAGCATTGTGCCTGCTCTCCAGAAGAAAAACGTTACCCTATGGGCTACACAGAAATCCCAAATGGGAATCAACCTGCACGTTACTCGATTGTTCCCCAATAATACAGTCTACCTTGGGTACTAAGGCCCTGTCTGACACAGCGTGAGCCCTGACGTCCCGACTGACAACCAGACTGCTGGCCGCACAATGAGCACATCAGACCCACCAGGGACATAAGTCATCCTCTCGTCCCAACCTCGGTTTTCCGGCTTCAGAACCTAGACCTTATCTCCAGTCACTGCCTAGCGGTGAACGTGATGCAGAAATCAGAATTCCTCCTTCCGCATACCCAGATACCTTTGATTCACATGTTGTCCAACATTTAGTGTAGGAAAAACCAGCACGGACCATGAGGCCCTGGCTATGTTGAGTGCTGCTTTGGACACACACACGTTTTGTGACCCTCAGCGATTTGACACAAGCTGAGCAACTATCTCCACTTAGACCATAGACAGATGTCCCTAGAGAAGCAGATTGAACCAGACAGGACCCTAGGTCTTAGGCTGTAATATTTTCCCAACCTTGGTTTTCAGACATCAACCTAGACATTATATCAAATCCCCTGACAGGTGGGTACCTGAAGCACAAATCAGAACTCCTCCTTCCCCATGGGTGGAAAGCTTGCTGTTGGCATGGAGTCACACTTTCAGTGTAAGAGAAACCTTCATAGCTCCTGAGGTCATGCCCAAACTTGAGTGCTGACTTGGGCACACACTCTCATTGTGACCCTCAGCGTGAGCACCATGTCGAAGTAAGGTCTCTCAGGGCCTGGACCAAAATGAGGCTCGCCAAGCCCCTATGCTACCAATCCTCACCAGAGTTCGAGTTTTCTAGTCTCCTGTACCTGGGGCTCTGCTCTGGAATCCCTCTCTTGAAGAGACACCTGAGCCAGACAACAGGACTCCACCCTTCCCATAAAATGATCCCAAACTCTT
This sequence comes from Neogale vison, assembly GCF_020171115.1. Lineage (NCBI taxonomy): Eukaryota > Metazoa > Chordata > Mammalia > Carnivora > Mustelidae > Neogale > Neogale vison. The sequence continues at coordinate 92,039,695 of NC_058097.1, forward strand.
GGGAGCTGGGCCAAATCCGCAGAGAGGGAGACTCGTCCATAGATCCTGAGGCCACCCTACAATCCACAACTATCCTGGACACAACATCCAGAGACAAAAGCCCGAGGGACTGCCTCCCACTTGCCGTTCTTTCATAAGCCGAGGAGCTCCACTCAAGGTCTGTAGATCCGGCCTGCCATACCCTCTGCACCACACCTGAGCCAAGTTTATGTTTTCAGACTTCTGTGCCCACGTCACGGACACACACCACCTCCAGGATAGGGCCTATGGAGGCACACCGAAGGACTGTGCCTGTCCTTTCCAAGGAAACTGTGCCCAATCCATTGTCCACAACACTACAGATTAGGAGAAATCACGAAGACCCCTGAGGCCATCCCGATAGTGTAGGCTGCACTTGATTAAGAGGGTCACTCTGACACTAGCTGAGCAACTATCTCCACTTAGACACTCAGTGTCCCCAGAGACAGAAGATTGAAACGTACAGTCCCCTAGGCCCTAATCTGAACCCTAGCTTTGGTTTCCAAGTGTCTCTCCTCAGAGGACTGGTTTCGAAGACCAGCATCTGGGGCTTTGCTGAGGCACCCAACAGAAACTCTCTTGTCTCCACATAGGGAGCTTTCTTATTGGAGCTATATCAAACCCCTCAGGTAGGAAATTTCTGAAGGTCCCCTGAACCACCAGCACATTCCAAGGTCTCCATGGATACAAATCTACATTATGACCCATCCTCAGGAGAGTCCATTTCAACTCAGCCCCCTGGGTAGCTCGCCCCAGAGCCAGTATTCAAACATGTCTTGTCACAAAGAGTCAATGGGAATGTGAGGTACTCTGTATAGACATCCATCCTTCAAACCCTGCTCTCCAGTCCTTCCACATGGGACGTCCTGGAGACATCCAATAGGACTCGACTGTCCTGCAGAAGGAAACCTTGTGGTTTTGAGCAACTCACAAACTCAGCATGGGAAAACCTCCTTAGCCTCATGAGGCCACCGCTTCATGAAGAGGCCATCATGGACACAATCTCCAGCCTCAGCCAACGTTTGATCCTCATCCTGACTTCAGATGCAGGAGTTCCCGATTCAGCCTTTGCAGAGTGGGCCTATCGCGCCCTTGGCCCCAAACCTCACCCTAGCTTGTGTTTTCAAACTTCCGTCCTCACACTCCTGGTCCACAAGCCCTCCTGATTGGAAATACTGGGGCCAAAATGAAGCACTCTGCCTGCCCACTGGAAGAAATACATTGTCTATGGCGTTGCCCAGAAACCCAAAATGAGGATCAACCTGCTCGGCCCTCGGCAACACCCCAATTGCATAGGATACCCTAAGCACTAATGCTCTGTCTTACTTAGCCTGAGCCCAGATCTTCCGAAAGACATTGAGACAGCTGGCCGCACACCCAGCACATTGGACCCGCCATGGCCTTAGGGCATTCATCCATTCCCATTGACTTTTGTCTCTTCCTGAAGGTATGTTCTGAGGCTGTGTCAGACTGTGCTTTTATCCAGAGCGGCCTATGATATTGGGGTGGGCTTAGGGGCCTTGCATGTTTCTGCTAATCTGGAGGGCTTGGGAAACAGAGCCGGGCAGAGTTTCCTCGGAAGAGCAGGCCCAGTGATGTGATGTGGTTCTGAAGGCCTTATCCTGGAGGGCATGCGGGTCAGGGATTTGGGACCAAAGTCTTCAGACACAAACTCGGGTAAGAGTTAGGGGCGAGGTGATGGCAGGCCTGATCTGCAGACCCTGAGGGCAGCTGCTCGGGATTCGAAATTTGGATGACTGGGAGGCAGGAGCACAGGCTTTTCTGTCTGGATTGGATGCCTAGGATGGCCATGGAATGGATGGGGTTGCCTCACGGGTCCATGCGAGATTCTACCGCTCTCGGGATTCTGTCAAGCACCCAAGAGTTTGGTGTATTTCTGGTGGAAGCGGAGAGCGCAGTTTTCCATCTCAGGGGTCCTGTCCAGACAGGCATTCCGGAGATTGGTTCTGGGTCCGGGCACCTGGATAACCCCACCAAGGCTTAGGATTTGGGCCTAGAGGCATGACAGGCCCACTCTGTTGGCTCCAGGTCCAGCTCCTGAGGGGGATTGTTGGAAAGGGTACTCAGGTAAGTGTAACAATGCCTACTTGTGCCCAGAAGCCCATGTGGGGTGGGGGTTGTCTCATAGGCCATTCACCTGGCTCCCACCCTGAAAGTTGGCCAGATATCTCAACATTCAGTTTTCCTGCCATGGGGGATGAGAAGTACTCTTGTGCCTCTGGGCCACTCATGGGCAGGAATTTGTTCTATGTTCTGGGACAGGTACCTGAATACCCAGGTCAGTTCGAGATGACAGTCTCAGGCCATGACAGGACCCACCTGAACGATATGGGGCCTGCTGTCTGGGTGGCTGACAGGAGGTCGGGGCTCGAGCTGTGCCAGACAGAGCATTCGTGCAGAGGGCGACCTATGATAATGGGGTGCTGTTGAGAGCTGTGCATCTGGATCCTCATGTGGGGTTTCTGCGCAGACCCTTAGGGCACTTCTTCTTTCCGGTGGGCAGGCAGAAGACTGCTTTGTGGCTCCAGAATTCCCAATATGGAGGGTTTTCTGGCAAGACGTGTGAGGACAGATGTCTGATAACACAAGCTACGGTTAAGCTCAGTGCTGAGCACATGGCCGTTCCAATGTGCAGTGGTTTTTTTGAGATCTCCAGCACCTTAGTATGCATGAGGGTCATATGTCTGCTCACGCTGGAGTTTGTATCCATTATGGCCAACAAATGGTGGGGTTTTCTCAAGAAGCCTTGGAGGTTTTCCCAAGAAGGAGCTTGTGATCTGCTCCAAACAGCAAGGTGACCTACTGCGGGACAGGGATAGTCCACTTAGATTCAATAGCACTGCTCTCCGAATGGAGGCCTGGGAAGCCCACCTCGGGTTACCATTACAGCCGAGGAACAGGGCAGGCTTGATCTGCTGTCTCTAATTCCAAGTTCCAAGTGATCTGAGTTGACAGAAGTTCTCAGTCTAATGGGTCCCAATGCTGCTTTGTATCCAGGGAGACCTTACAATATAGCAGAGGCCCTGGGGCCATGCAGGATTCTCCTATCCTAAGGGTTAGACCCAGTTCCCAGGAGAAAGGTTTCCTTCTCGGGACAGGAAGGGATCTCTTGTATGGCTTACGGACCACAGGTTGAACCATATATTTGTTTTCCAGATTAGGCCTCTAGGGACAGAGGCCTGAAAACCTAAGCTAGGGTTCTGATGAGGTCCTAGGGGTATGGCAGATTCAATATTCGGACTCAGCGCCATTGACCTTCATGTCTTCCTGGAGGTAGGTGCTTAGGCTGTGACAGACTGTACATTTCTTTCAAGAGCAGCCTATGAAATTGGAGTGGGCTCAGGGTCTTTGTAGTTTTCTCCTAATCTGGAGGTTTGGGCAACTGAGACGGGAATAATTTCCTCTGGAGAGCAGGCCCAGTGATGTGCTGTGGTTCTGGAGGTCCAATCCTGAAGAGCATGTGGGTCAAGTCTCTGGGACCAAAATATTCAGACATAAAATTGGGTAAAAGTTAGGGGTGAGGTGGTCGTAGACCCGATCTGCAGGCCCTGAGGGCAGCTCCTCGGGATTTGAAATTCGGGCAGCTGGGAAGGAGGAGCACAGGCTTTTCTGTCTGGATTGTGTCTAGGATGGCCACGAAATGGAGGGGTGTCCTCATGTGTCCAAGGGAGTTTCTTCCTATCTGGGGATTCTGCCCGGCACCCAAGAGTTTGGTGTCTTACTGGGGGAAGGAGAGACCGCATTTTACCGTGTGAGGGTTCCTGTCAAAACATGGATTCCAGAGATGGGTTCTGGGTCCTGGTGTCAGGGTAATCCCACTAAGGCTTAGGATTTAGGCCTAGGGGCCTGATAGGCCCGCTCTGTGGGCCTGTTGGAAATGGGTCTCAGGGTGAGAGTCACAATGCCTGTGCCCAGCTGCCCATCCTGTGTGGGCGCTATCTCTTGTTCCATGCACCTGGATCCCAATCTGTGGGTTGGACAACCATCTCAACATTTAGTTTTCCTGCCATGGGGAAGGAGGAGTACCTTTTTGTGCTTCAGGATCCCCCATGAACAGGAATTCGAGCTATGTTCTGGAACAGGTACCTGAATACCCAGGTTGGTTCGAGATGAAAGACTCAGGTCAAGGAAGGTCACACCTGTAGGATATGGGGTCCGCTATTTGTGTGGCTTCCAGGAGGTCAGGGCTTGAGCTGTGTCAGACAGAGCATTAGTGCACAGGGTGGCCTAATATATTGGAGTGCTATAGAGGTCTGTGCAGCTGGATCCTCATGTGGATTTTCTGCACAGACCCACAGGGCACTTCTTTCTGGTGGGCAGTCAGAAGGCTGCATTGTGGCTCCCAAATTCCCAATATGGAGGGTTTACAGGCGAGGCATGTGAGGACAGAAGTCTGAATAGACAAGCCTCATTTAAGCTGAGTGCTAAGCACATGGCCGTTTCAATGTGCAGCAGTTTTTTTCGAGATCTCCAGCACCTGAGTATGGGTGAGGTCAGATGTAGGCTCACGCTGCAGTTTGTATCTATGATGGCCAACGAACAAGATATCCAGCACCTGAGTAAGGGCAGATGGATGATGTTTGCTCACACTGGAGTTTGTGTCTGATGAACGAAAAATGGAACGGTGGCGTCAAGAGTCCATGGACAATTTCCCACGCTGAGGATTGTGAGATGCTCCAGACAGCATGGTTTCCTTCTACAGAACAGGTGGAGCCTGGTTTGTTTGCTCCAGGGTCCCCATTGGGAAAGTTTGGGGAGGAGAGCTCTCCTGCATAGATCCCTGGAAAGCACACCTCCATTGACCATTGCAGCTGAGAAACATGGCAGGTTCCTTCTGGTGGCTCTGGGGCGAAGGACCAGGTCCTTGAATTGACACGGAATCTCTTGCAGATGGGTCACAATGCTGGTTTGAAACCAGGGAGATCTTAGATTATTCTGGGGGCTAAGGTTGCATGCAGGATTCTCCAAAATTGAAGGTTTGGCATAGGTCGAAGCTCACGGTTTCCTTCTGGGAACAGGAGATTTTCTGTTGTGTGGCTCAGGGACCACATATTTTATCCTAAGTTGGTATTCCAGAACAGGCCCCTGAGGACAGATGTCTGAAAAAATAATCTAGGGTTCCAATGGGGATCTAGGGGCATGTCAGGTTCAATCTTCTGACTCAGGACCATGACATGGTTGTCTGCCAATATGTAGGTGATCAAGGTGTTTCAGACTGCACATTTACATCCAGAGCAGACACCAATATGAAAGTGTCTTGCAGGGCTCAGGGTCCCTGCAAGGTTTGGGCAACTGTTACTGGCACAGTTTCCTTGGGAATGGCAGGTATAGTCCTGTGGTGTGGCTCTGGAGACACCAACCTGGAGGGCATGTGAGCCATGGTTTTGGGAGAGAAGTCTGCAAAAACACAAATTTGAATTAGGGTTTGTTGCAAGGTCATTGGAGGCCCAATGCATAGACCTGGACAGAAGCTCATTGGAAACTGTAATTAGGTGACTCGAAGGCGGTAACACAGGCTTTTATATCTGGATTGTGTGTCCAGGATAGCCTCAGAATTCAGCGGTGTTCTCATCGCTCCATGGGAGATTTTTCCTATCTAAGGATCCTGGCGGCTCCCCATAGTTTGCTGACATTTTTGGGGAAAGGAAGAGTGCTGTTTTCCATCTTAGGAGTGCCCCAATACAGGGATTCCAGAGACGGGCTCTGGGTCTGAGCCCCTGAAAAATCTCACCAAGTGTTAGGATTTGGGCTTAGGGTTGTACCAGGCCTGCAATGCGGGATTATGGTGTTGCTACTGAGAGTGCTTGTTTTAAACCATGCTCAGGCTGATAGTCACAATGCCTGTTTATGACCAGGGTGTCCCTCAGGAGTGGTCGTTGCCTCATTGGCCATACATCTGCCTCCCACTTTGAGGGTCGGACACACATCTCAACAGCCAGATTTCCTGCCATGGGGAAGGAGTTTTCTATTCTGCTTCAGGCTCCCCCATTGGCAGGGATTCCCACAAGGGTCGGGACAGGTGCCTGTATAACAAGGATGGGTTCAGATGACAGCTTTGGGCCATGGCCGGTATCACCTGCTGGATATGGGGCCTGCTCTCTGGGTGGCTGAAACTAGGTTGGGGCTCAGTCTCTGTCAGACACAGCAGTAGTGGCCAGGGCTGACTATGAATCAGTATTCCTTAGAGGACATAGTAGATTGATCCCCATGTGGGGTTTCTGGGCAGACTCACCAGACACTTCTTCATTCTATGAGGCAGGCATAATGCTGCATTGTGGCTCCAGAATTCCTCATCAAGAGGGCTTGGGCACCAGTAGGGTGAGGATGGAATTGTAAGCACAAGCTACGGTTCAATTTACTTCCAAGTGGAAGGCATTTCCAATGTGCAGCGGGTGTTTCGAGATATCCAGCACCTGAGTAAGGGCGGATATCAGATGTTTGCTCACACTGGAGTTTGTTTCTATGATGACCGACTAATGGAGGGGTGGCGTCAAGAGTCCATGGAGGATTTCCCATGCATAGGATTGTGAGATGCTCCAAACAGTAAGGGTTCCTTCTACTGGACAGGTCGAGCCTTTTTTTTTTTTTTTTTTTTTTTTTTTGCTCCGGGGTCCCCCATGTGGAAAGTTGGGTAGCAGAGCTCACCCACATGGATGCCTGGAAAGCACACCTCCATTGACATTGCAGCTGAGGAACAAGACATGTTCGTTATAGTGGCTCTCGGGTGAAGGACCAAGGCCTTGAGTTGACATGAACTCTCTTGCAGATGGGTCACAATGATGGATTGTTACCAGGGAGATCGTAGAATGTGCTGGTGGCTAAGGTGCCTGGCAGGATTTTCCTACCTTGAGGGTTTGCCACAGGTTCTGTTGTGTCACTCAGGGACCACCTGTTGTATCATAAGTTGGTATTCCAGAACAGGCCCCTGAGGATAGATGCCTGAAAACCTAATCTAGGGTTCCAATGGTTACTAGGGGCATGTCAGGTTCAGACTTCTGACTCAGGACCATTTACTTGGCTGTCTGATTGGATGTAGGTCATCAGGGTGTTTCACACTGTGCATTTGTGTCCTGAGTGGACGCCATTATGGGGGTGGGCTCAAGGGCCTTGCAGGTTTCACCTAATCTGGAAGGTTTGGGCAACTGTGATGGGCACAGTTTCCTTGGGGATGACAGGCACAGTCCTGTAGTGTTGCTCCAGAGTCCCCATCCTGAAGGGCATGTGAGCCATGGTTTTAGGAGAGCAGTCTGCAAACAAATTAGGGTAAGGGTTAGTGGCGAGGTGATGGCAGGCCCAAAACGAAGACCTGGAGGGCAGCTCATAATGAACTGTAATTAGGGTCATGGTAAGGCAGTAGCACAGGCTCTTTTATCTGGATTGTGTGTCCCGGATGGCCTTGGAATGCAGCTGTGTTCTCATGGGTCCATGGGAGATTTATCCTCTCTAAGGATTCTGGTGGCTCCCCATAGTTTGGTGGCTTTTTCGGGGAAGGGAAGCATGCGGTTTTCCAACTTACGGGTGCCCCAAAACAGGGATTCTAGAGAGGGGTTCTGGGTCTGGGCACCTGGAAAATCCCACCAAGTGTTAGGATTTGGGCCTAGGGGCGTACAAGGCCTGCAATGCGGCATCCTGGTGGTGCAACTGAGAGGGTTTGTTTGAAAGCATGCTCAGAATGAGGGTCACAATGCCTGCTTTTGCCCAGGGCGGCCCTCAGGAGTGGGCATGGTCTCATTGGCTATGCAGTTTGCTCCCACTTTGAGGATTGGACAACCATCCGAACTGCCAGGATATCTGCCATGGTGAAGGAGGAGTTCTCTATTCTGCTTTAGGTTCCTCTATTGTCAAGGATTCCAGCAAAGGTCTATGGACAGATGTCTCAATACCAAGGATGGGTAGAGCTGACGGACTTGGGTCATGACTTGTCTCACATGCTGGATATAGGGCCCGCTCTCTTCATGGCTGACACTAGGTTGGGGCTCAGGCTTTGTCAGACACAGCACTAATGGCCAGGGCAGCCCATAAATCAAGGTTCCCTTGAGGGCCAAACAGATTAATCGTTATGTGGGGTTTCTGGACAGACTCACCAGGCACTTCTTCTTTATATGGGGAAGGCAGAATGCTGCATTGTGGCTCCAGAATTCCCTATCAAGAGGGCTGGGGACCAGTAGGGTGAGGATGGAATTCTAAACAAAATCTTCGGTTCAAATCAGTGCCAAGTGGAAGGGAGTTCCAATGTGCATTGGCTTATTCTAGATATCCAGCACCTGAGTAAGGGCAAATGTCAGATGTTTGCACACACTGGAATTTGTGTCTATGATGACGGACCAATGGAGGGGTGGCCTCAAGAGGTCATGGAGGATTTCCCACGCTAAGGCTTTTGAGATGCTCCAAACAGCAAGGTTTCCTTCTACTGAACAGGTGGAGTCTGGTTTGTTTGCTCCAGGGTCCCCCACGTGGAAAGTCTGGGTAGCAGAGCTCTTTGGCATGGATGCTTGAAAAGCACACCTCCATTGACCACTGCAACTGAGGAATATGGCAGTTTTGTTTTAGTGGCTCTGGCGTGAAGGACCAAGGCCTTGAGTTGACATGGAGTCTCTTGCAGATGGACCACAATGCTGGTTTGTTACCAGGGAGATCTTAGAATGTGCTGGTGGTTAAGGTGCTGTGCAGGTTTCTCATACCCTGAGGGTTTGGCTCAGATCGAGGGGAACCGTTTCATTCTGGGAACAGGAAATGGTCTTGTTGTTTGGCTCAGGGACCATATGTTGTATCCTAAGTTGGTATTCTAGAACAGGACCCTTAAGACAGATGCCTGAAAACCTAATCTAGGGTTAGATTGAGGTCCTAGGGGCATGTCAAGTTCAATCTTCTGACTCAGGAACATTGACTTGGCGGTCTTCCTGGATGTAGGTGATCAGGGAGTTTCAGACTGCACAATTTTGTAGTGAACGGCCACCAATATAGGGGTGGGCTCAGGGGTCTTGCAGCTATCTCCTAACATGGAAGGTTTGGGCAACTCTGAATGGGACAGTTTCCTTGAGGATGGCAGGCACAGTCCTGTGGTGTGGATCCACAGACCCTATTCTGGAGGCCACAAGACCCATGGTTTTGGAAGAGAAGTCTGCAAAGATAAATTTGGATTAGGGTGTGTGCGAGGTGATCACAGGCCCAATGAATAGACCAGGAGGGCAGCTCATCATGAACTGTTATTAGGGGGCCTGGAAGAATGTAGCACAGGCTTTTCCATCTGAATTGTGTGTCCAGGATGGCCTCAGATTGCCGGTGTGATCTCATGGATTCATGGGAGACATTTCCTCTCTAAAAATCCTGCCAGCTCCCCATAGTTTGGTGGATTGTTCGGGAAAGGAAGAGTGCTGTTTTCCAATTTAGGGGTGCCACAAAACAGGGATTCTGGAGGAAGGCTCTGGGTTTGCTTGCCTGGAAAATCCCACCAAGGGTTAGGATATGGGCCTGGGGCATATCAGACCTCCAATGCAGGATCCTGGTGGTGCAAATGAGAGGGCTTTTTTGAAAACCTGCTCAGGCTGAGGGTCACTTTGCCTATTTGTGCCCAGGGTGTCCCTCAAGTGTGGGCATGGTCTCATTGGCCATGTAGCTGTCTCCCACGTTGAGGGTTGGACACCCATCCAACCATACCCAGGTTTCCTTCCATGGGGTAGGAGGAGTTATCTATGTGCTTCAGGTTCCCCCATTGGCAGGGATTCCACAAAAAGTCTGGGGAAAGGTGCCGAATACCAAGGATGGGTAGAGATGATAGACTTGTCCCAGGCTGTTCTCATATGATGAATATGGGACCCACTCTCTGGGTTTCTGACACTAGGACGGGACTCAGGCTCTTTCAGACACAGCACTAGTGGCCAGGGCAACTTATAAATCAGGGTTCCCTCGAGGGCCGAGCAGATTGATCCTCATGTGGAGTTTCTGGGCAAACACACCAGGGACTTCAATTTTCATTCTTGTTTTAAGATTTTATTTATTTATTTGACAGACAGAGATCACAAGTAGGCAGAGAGGTAGGCTGAGAGAGGAGGAAGAAGGCTCCCTGCTGAGCAGAGAGCCCAATTCGGGGCTCGATCCCAGGACCCTGAGACCATGAACTGAGCCGAAGGCAAAGGCTTAACCTACTGAGCCACCCAGGTGCCCCAGTGCCTTCAATTTTCTATGTGTAAGGCAGAATGTTGCCTTGTGGCTCCAGAATTCCTCATCAAGAGGGCTTGGGGACTACCAGGGTGAGGTTGGAATTGTATACACAAGCTACGGTTCAATGCAGTGCCAAGCGGAAATCATTTCCAATGTGCAGCAGCTGATTAGAGATATCCATCACGTGAGTAAGGACGGATGTCAGATGTTTGCTCACACTGGAGTTTGTGTCTATGATGACCTACAAATGGAAGGGTGTTGTCACGCGAATGCTTGTGAGATGCTCTAAACAGCAAGGATTTCTTCCACTGGGCAGGTGGAGTCTGGATTTTTTGTTCCAGGGTTCCCCATGTGGAAAGTTTGGGGAGAAGAGCTTTCCCACATGGATACCTGGAAAGCACAACTCCATTGACTATTGCAGCTGAGGAGCATGGCAGGTTCGTTCTGGTGGCTCTGGGGAGAAGTACCAAGTGCCTTGAGTTGACATTGAGTCTCATGAAGATGGGTCACAATGCTGGATTGTTACCAGCGAGATCTTAGAATGTGCTGGTGGCTAACGTGCCATGCAGGAGTCTCCTACATTGATGGTTTGGCATGGGTCAAAGAGAACGGTTTCCTTATGGGGACAGGAGATGTTCTGTTGTGTCCCTCAGGGACCACATGTTGTATCAAAAGTTGGTATTCCAGAAAAGGTCCCTCAAGACAGATACCTGAAAACCTAATGTAGGGTTCCAATGAGGTCCTCGAGGCATGTCAGGTTCAATCTTCTGACTCAGGACCATTGGCTTGGCTGTCTGCCTGATGTAGGTGATCAGGGTGTTTTAGACTGTGAATTTGTGTCCAGATCAGACGCCAATCTTATGGTGGGCTCTGGGGCCTTGCAGGTTTCTCCTTATCTGGAAGTTTTTTTTTTTTTTTTTTTCCAATTTATTTATTTTCAGAAACACAGTATTCATTATTTTTTCACCACACCCAGTGCTCCATGCAAGCAGTGCCCTCTATAATACCCACCACCTAGTACCCCAACCTCCCACCCCCCCGCCACTTCAAACCCCTCAGACTGTTTTTCAGAGCCCATAGTCTCTCATGGTTCACCTCGCCTTCCAATTTACCCAAATTCCCTACTCCTCTCTAACGCCCCTTGTCCTCCATGCTATTTGTTATGCTCCACAAATAAGTGAAACCATATGATAATTGACTCTCTCTGCTTGACTGATTTCACTCAGCATAATCTCTTCCAGTCCCGTCCATGTTGCTATAAAAGTTGGGTATTCATCCTTTCTGATGGAGGCATAATACTCCATAGTGTATATGGACCACATCTTCCTTATCCATTCATCCGTTGAAGGGCATCTTGGTTTTTTCCATAGTTTGGCGACTGTGGCCATTGCTGCTATAAATATTGGGGTACAGATGGCCCTTCTTTTCACGACATCTGTATCTTTGGGGTAAATACCCAGGAGTACAATTGCAGGGTCGTAGGGAAGCTCTATTTTTAATTTCTTGAGGAATCTCCACACTGTTCTCCAAAGAGGCTGCACCAACTTGCATTCTCACCAACAGTGTAAGAGGGTTCCCCTTTCTCCACATCCTCTCCAACACATGTTGTTTCCTGTTTTGTTAATTTTGGCCGTTCTAACTGGTGTAAGGTGATCTCAATGTGGTTTTAATTTGAATCTCCCTGAGGGCTAATGATGATGAGCATTTTTTCATGTGTCTGATAGCCATTTGTATGTCTTGATTGGAGAAGTGTCTGTTCATATCTTCTGCCCAATTTTTGATGTGTTTGTCTGTTTCGTGTGGGTTGAGTTTGAGGAGTTCATTATAGAACCTGGATATCAACCTTTTGTCTGTACTGTCATTTGCAAATATTTTCTCCCATTTCGTTGGTTGCCTCTTTGTTTTTTTGACTGTTTCCTTTGCTGTGCAGAAGCTTTTGATTTTGATGAAGTCCCAGAAGTTTATTTTCACTTTTGTTTCCTTTGCCTTTGGAGACGTATCTTGAAAGAAGTTGCTGTGGCTGATATCAAAGAGATTACTGCCTATCTTCTCCTCTAAGATTCTGATGGATTCCTGTCTCACGTTGAGGTCTTTTATCCATTTTGAGTTGATCTTTGTGTACGGTGTAAGAGAATGGTCGAGTTTCATTCTTCTACATATAGCTGTCCAGTTTTCCCAGCACCATTTATTGAAGAGACTGTCTTTTTTCCACTGTATATTTTTTCCTGTTTTGTCAAAGATTAATTGACCATAGAGTTGAGGGTCCATATCAGGGCTCTCTACTCTGTTCCAATGGTCTATGTGTCTGTTTTTATGCCATTACCATGCTGTCTTGGTGATCACAGCTTTGTAATAAAGCTTGAAATCAGGTAAGGTGATGCCGCCAGCTTTATTTTTGTTTTTCAACATTTCCTTAGCGATTCGAGGTCTCTTCTGCTTCCATACAAATTTTAGCATTATTTGCTCCAGCTCTTTGAAGAATGCCGGTGGAATTTTGATTGGAATGGCATTAAAAGTATAGATTGCTCTAGGCAGTATAGACATTTTAACAATGTTTATTCTTCCGATCCAAGAGCATGGAATGGTCTTCCATCTTTTTGTGTCTTCTTCAATTACTTTAATGAGTGTTCTATAGTTCCTCAAGTACAGATACTTTATCTCTTTAGTTAGGTTTATTCCAAGGTATCTTATGGTTCTTGGTGCTATAGTAAATGGAATTGATTCTCTAATTTCCCTTTCTGTATTTTCATTGTTAGTGTATAAGAAAGCCACTGATTTCTGCACATTGACTTTGTATCCTGCCACGTTGCTGAATTGCGGTATGAGTTCTAGTAGTTTGAGGGGTGGAGTCTTTTGGGTTTTCCATATAAAGAATCATGTCATGTGCGAAGAGAGAGAGTTTGACTTCTTCATTACCAATTTGGATACCTTTTATTTCTCTCTGTTGTCTGATTGCTGTTGCTAGGACTTCTAATACTATGTTGAACAAGAGTGGTGAAAGTGGACATCCTTGTCTTGTTCCTGATCTCAATGGGAAGGCTGCAAGCTTTTTCCCATTGAGGATGATATTCGCTGTGGGTCTTTCATAGATAGATTTGATGAGGTTCAGGAATGTTCCCTCTATCCCAATACTTTGAAGTGTTTTAATCAGGAACGGATGTTGGATTTTGTCAAATGCTTTTTCTGCATCAATTGAGAGGACCATGTGGTTCTTCTCTCTTCTCATATTAATTTCTTCTATCACATTGATTGATTTGCGAATGTTGAACCATCCTTGTAGCCCAGGGATGAATCCCACCTGATCATGGTGGATAATCTTTTTAAAGTGCTGTTGGATCCTGTTGGCTAGGATCTTGTTGAGAATCTTAGCATCCATATTCATCAGTGATATTGGTCTGAAATTCTCCTTTTTGGAAGGGTCCTTGCCTGGTTTGGGGATCAGGGTAATGCTGTCTTCATAGAAAGAGTCTGGAAGTTTTCCTTCTGCTTCAATTTTTTGAAACAGCTTCAGGAGAATAGGTGTTATTTCTTCTTGGAAGGTTTGGTAGAATTCCCCAGGGAATCCGTCAGGTCCTGGGCTCTTGTTTTTTGGGAGGTTTTTGGTCACTGTTTCAATCTCGTTATTAGATATCAGTCTATTCAGGTTGTTGATTTTTTCCTGGTTCAATTTTGGTAGTTTATATTTTTCCAGGAATGCATCCATTTCATCAAGGTTGCTAAGCTTATTGGCATATAACTGTTCGTAGTAACTTCTGATGATTGTTTCTACTTCCTTGGTGTTAGTTGTGATCTCTCCCCTTTCATTCATAATTTTATGAATTTGGGATTTCTCTCTTTTCTTTTGGATTAGTGTAGCCAGTGGCTTATCGATCTTATTGATTCTTTCAAAAAACCAGCTTCTAGTTTCATTGATACGTTCTACTGTATCTCTGGTTTCTCCCTCATTGATCTCAGCTCTAATCTTGATGATTTCCCTTCTTATGTGTGGAGTTGGTTTGATTTGTTGTTGATCCTCCAGTTCTTTAAGGTGTAGAGACAGCTGGTGTGTTCTGGATTTTTCAATTTTTTTGAGCAAGGCTTGGATGGCTATATATTTTCCCCTTAGGACCGCCTTTGCTGTATCCCATAGGTTTTGGACGGAAGTGTCTTCATTCTCATTGGTTTCCATGAATTGTTTCAGTTCTTCTTTGATCTCCTGATTGATCCAAGCATTCTTAAGCAAGGTGGTCTTTAGCTTCCAGGTGTTTGAGTTCCTTCAGAACTTTTCCTTGTGATTGAGCTCCAGTTTCAAAGCATTGTGATCTGAGAATATGCAGGGAATAATCTCAGTCTTTTGGTATCAGTTGAGTCCTGATTTGTGACCCAGTATGTGGTCTATTCTGGAGAAGGTTCCGTGTGCACTTGAGAAGAATGAGTATTCTGCTGTTTTAGGGTGGAATGTTCTTTATATTTCTATGAGGTCCATCGGGTCCAATGTGTCATTCAATGCTCTTGTTTCTTTATTGATTTTCTGCTTCGATGATCTGTCTAATTTTGAAAGAGGCGTGTTAAGATCTCCTACGATTTGTGCATTCATATCAATATGACTCTTTATCTTGATTAACAGTTTTCTTAAGTAATTGGCTGCTCCAATATTGGGAGCATAGATATTTACAATTGTTAGATCATCTTGGTGGATAGACCCTTTAAGGATTATGTAGTGTCCTTCTGTATCTCTGACTACAGTCTTTAGTTTGAAGTCTAATTTATCTGATATGAGAATCGCTACCCCAGCCTTCTTTTGAGTCCCATTGGCATGAAAGATGCTTCTCCACCCCTTTACTTTCAGTCTGCGTGTATCTAGGTTCAAAATGGGTCTCTTGTAGACAGAATATGGATGGGTCCTGTCGTTTTATCCAATCTGCAACCCTGTGCCGTTTTATGGGTGCATTTAGGCCATTCACATTGAGAGTGATTATTGATAGATACGTTTTTATTGACATCGAGTTACCTTTGAAGTCTTTCTTTCTGTAGACTGTCTCTATATTTCTGTTCAATACTATTCTTGGGATTTTTCCTCTTTTATAGAACCGCCCTTAATATTTCCTGCCGTGTCGGCTTGGTGGTTGCATAGTCTTTTAAGCCTCGCCCATCTTGGAAATTCTTTATCTCTCCATCCATTTTGAATGTCAGTCTTGCTGGATAAAGTATTCTTGGCTGCATGTTCTTCTCATTTAGTGCCCTGAATATATCTTGCCAGCCTCTTCTGGCTTGCCAGGTCTCTGTGGACAGGTCTGACGTTATTCTGATGGGCTTCCCTCTGTAAGTAAGGAGCTTCTTTGCCCTGGCGGCTTTCAAGAGATTATACCTACAATTATAATTTCTCAATTTGACTATCAGGTGTCGTGATTTTTTTTGGAGTGTATAATCTTGGGTGAAGACCGTTCTGCCTCTAGTACATGAACGCTGGTTTCATTCGCGAGATTCGGAAAATTTTCATGAAGGACTTGTTCCACGATATCTTCTAAATTTCTTTCTTTCTCCTCCCCTTCAGGAATTCCAATAATTCTGTCGTTGGAACGCTTCATGGCATCATTTATTTTCCTGATACTGCTTTCGTGGGATCTAAGCTGTTTGTTCCAGGCTTCCTCCTGATCCTTTCTCTCTATCTGTTTGTCTTCCAGATCACTAATTCTATCTTCTGTCTCAGTTACCCTAGCTTTGAGAGAGTTTAGATTAGATTGGAACTCATTGAGAGCATTGTGGACCTCCTCCCTGGTAGCTTTAAGCTCCGCCCTAACATTGTGAACATCCTGTCTGGTCGCTTTCACTTTGGCCCTAATCAATTCTGTTTGGTCATCCATGGCTTTCTCCAACCTAGCTATTGCCTGGATAATTGTTAGCCTGAATTCTCTTTCCGACATATTTTCTATGTTGATAGCCGTTAGCTCTGTTGCAGAAGGTCCATCCTCTGTGTTTTTCTTCTGTTGGGCATTCCTCCTCCTAGTCATTTTTGTGGGAGAAGACTGAACAGATGTACCTGGATGTATCAACTCTGGTGCAGTCAAGGTGCACCCTGGAACACTTCCTGATCTCCGTTTCAGAGAGAAGCCTCAGTCTGGGTGCAGAAGCTGAATAAATTCCCCCTTGGACGCTGGCAGTGCAGGTTCCAAGTTGCAGACCCGGGGGACGCAGGATCTTTTGCTCGTCCCCAAAGCCAAGGCAGTGGCGGCTATCTGGGAGCTCCTGACCGCCAGAGAGGTTCCAAGCAGCGATCGCACACTGGGATTTTGCCGCTGGCCCAGGCTGGGAGTGCCCGGCTTGCGTGCACCTCTTTTCAGAGGTGGCTGTGGGTCAGGCGCGCGTCTGGGGCACTGAGAACGGGGCGCTGGTCCGTAAGCCGCAGGCTGGGCTTTTGCGCGCCTCTGTCGGGGAAGAGTTTTGCGCGCGTGCGGCTTAGACTTTGAAATAATGGCGCAGGTCAAGAAGCGCCCCCGGGCCTTAGTAACCCAGGAGAGCTGGATGGACGTGCGCGCGCATCTCAAGCTTTGTGATAGGGCTAGCGCGCGTTCTGCAGACCGGCGCAGCTCCCATCCCCTCACAGGAGCCAGAACCCACGCGCTCTAGGGCGCACTGGCGGCTTAGGGACCAGGAGCTGGTTTCTCCGCCGCACTCTCTCTGCCTCCGTGCCAGGGAGGCCATCTGGGACCGGGGACTTAAGCCCCTGTCCCTAGCCACCCCGATTCCCAAAATTTCCCCCCGCAATCCTTTGCTCTTTTGGAGTGCTTTCAACCAGTCTCCAAGTTAATGCTGGTCCCCAGACGCAGGGCACTCTCGCTCGTTTTGGGGTATTACTTTCCCACCGGTCGCCTCTGGTGGCTCCCTCCCCCTTTTGTTTATCTTCTGATACAGTCCGCAGTTCCCATTCCGCTTTACCTGCTCACTGGCGTCTTCTGCCCCTGTAGAGATCCAGACATGTATAATTCTGAGATCAGGCTGATTTCATGGGTGATCGGAGTTCTTTGGTAGGTAGTCAGCTCACTTTGGGGTACCAGCTGAAAAGACGCCTCTTCCTAGTACCCCGCCATCTTGTCCCCCCCTTATCTGGAAGGTTTAAGCAAGTGTAATAGGTACAGTTTCCTTGGGAATGGCAGGCAGAGTCCTGTGGTTTAGCTCCAGAGACCCCATTCTGGAGGGCATGTGAGCCATGGTTTTGGGAGGGAAGTCTGCAAACACAAAATTAGTTAGGGTTCGTGGCGAGGTGCTCAGAGGCCCAATGCAGAGACCTGGAGGGCAGCTCGTCAGGAACTGTGATTAGGGTGACTGAAAGGAAGTTGCCCAGGCTTTTCTATCTGGATTGTTTGTTCAGGATGGCCTTGGAATGCAGTTGTGGTCTCATGGGTCCATGGGAGATTTTTCCTCTCTAAGGATACATGTGGCTCCCCATAATTTGGTGGCTTTTTCGGGGAAAGTAAAAGTGTTCTTTTGCATCTTAGGGGTGCCCAATAACAGGGATTCCTGATACGGGCTGTCTGTCTCTTGGCCTGGAAAATCCCACCAAGCGTTAAGATTTGGGCCTAGGTGTATACCAGGTCTGCAAAGCGGGATCCTGGTGGTGCCACTGAGATGGCTTGGTT
Organism: Neogale vison; assembly: GCF_020171115.1. Taxonomy (NCBI): domain Eukaryota; kingdom Metazoa; phylum Chordata; class Mammalia; order Carnivora; family Mustelidae; genus Neogale; species Neogale vison. The sequence goes on from NC_058097.1 coordinate 92,057,511, forward strand.
GAAAGCACACTCAGGCTGAGGGCCACAATGCCTGTTTGTTCCCAGGGCGGCCGTCAGGAGTGGGCTTGGTCTCGTTGGCTATGCAGCTGTCTCCCACTTTGAGGTTTGGAAACCCATCCGAATACCCAGGTTTCTTGTCGTGGGGAAGGAGGAGTTCTCTATGTGCTTCAGGTTCCTCCAGTGGCAGGGATTCCATCAAAAGTCTGGGTGAAAAGTGCCTGAATACCAAGGATGGGTAGAGATGACGGACTTGTGTCATGGTGGATCTCACATGACGGAATGGGGCCCACTCTCTGGATTGCTGACACTAGGTTGGGAATCAGGCTCTGTCAGTCACAGCACTAGTGGCCAGGGAAGCCTATAAATCGGGGTTCCCTCGTGGGCAGAGCAGATTGATTCTCATGTGGTGTTTCTGGGTAAACTCACCAGGCACTTGTTATTTCTATGGGGAAGGCAGAATGCAGCGTTGTGACTCCAGAATTCCCTATCAAAGGGGCTTCGGGACCAGTAGGGTTAGGACAGAATTGTAAACACAAGCTACGTTTCAATTCAGTACCAAGGGAATGGCAGTTTCCATGTGCTTCGGCTTATTCGAGATATCTAGCACCTGATTAAAGAGCAGTTGTCAGATATTTGCTCACATTGAAGTTTGTGACTTTGATGACTGACAAATGGAGGAGTGGTGCTCAGAGTCCTTAGAGGATTAACACGCTGAGACTTGTGTGATGCTCCAATCTGCATGGTTTCCTTCTACTGGACAGGTGGAGCCTAGTTTGTTTGCTGCAGGGTCCCCCAAGTGGAAAGTGTAGGTAGCAGAGCACTCCCGCATGGATGCCTGGAAAGCACACCTCCATTGATCATTGCAGCTGAGGAACATGGCAGGTTCATTCTGCTGGCTTTGGCGCGAAGTACCAAGGCTGTGAGTTGACATGGAATCTCTTGCAGATGTGTCACAATGCTAGTTTGTTACCAGGGAGATCTTAGAATGTGGTGGTGTCTAAGTTGCCATGCAGGATTCTCCTATCCTGAGGGTTTGGCAAAGGTCGACGAGCATGGTTTCCTTCTGGGGACAGGAGATGTTCTGTTGTGTGGCTGAGGGACCACATGTTCTATCATAACTTGGTGTTCCAGAACAGGCCTCTGAGGACAGATGCCTGAAAACCTAGTCTAGGGTTCCAATGAGGTCCTAGGGGCATGTCAGTTTCAATCTTCTGACTCAGGACCATTGACGTGGCTGTCTGCCTGGATGTACGTGAACAGGGTGTTTCAGACTCCACATCTCAGTCCAGAGCGGCCTCCAATATTGTGGCAGACTCAGGGACCTTGCAGGTTTCTCCAAATCTGGAAGGTTTGGAAAACTGTGACGGGCACAGTTTCCTTGGGGATGGCAGGCACAGTCCTGTTGTATGGATCCAGAGACCCTACCCTGGAGGGCATGTGAGCCATTGTTTTGGGAGAGAATTCTTTAAACACCAATTTGGATTAGGGTTAGTGGCATGGTGATCGCAGGCCCAATGCATAGACCTGGAGGGAAGCTCGTCAGGAAATGTAATTAGGGTGACTGGAAGGCCGTTCCACATGCTTTTGTATCTGGATTATGTGTCCAGGATGGCTTCAGAATGCAGGTGTGGTCTCTTGAGTCCATGGGAGACATTTCCTTTCTAAGGATCCTGGTGACTCTCCATAGTTTGGAGGCTTTTCCAGGGGAGGGAAGAGTGCTGTTTCCCATCTTAGGGGTGCCCCAATAAAGGGATGCCAGAGAAAGTCTCTGTGTCTGGGTGGCTGGAAAATCCCACCAAGGGTTTGGATTTGGGCCTATCGGTGTACCAGGCCTGCAATGCAGGATCCTGCTGGGGCAAATGAGATGGCTTGTTTGAAATCATACTCAAGGTGTGGGTCACAATGCCTCTTTGTTTCAAGGGCGGCCCTCAGGAGTGGACGTGGTCTCCTTGGCAATGAAGCTGGCTTCCACTAAGAGGGTTGGACACCCATCCTAATAGCCAGGTTTTCCTGCCTTGGGGAAGGATGAGTTCTCCACTTGATTTCAGGGTCCCGCATTGGCAGGGATTCCAGCAAAGGTCTGGTGACAGGTGCCTGAATACCAACCATGTGTAGAGATGATGGAGTAAGGCCATGGCCGGTCCCACATGCTAGAAATGGGGTCTTCTCTCTGGGTGGCTGACACTAGGTCGGGGCTCAGGCTCTGTCAGACACAGCACTAGTGTCCAGGGCAGCATATAAATCGGGTTCCCCTCGAGGGACTAGCAGATTGATCCTCATATGGGGTTTCTGGATAGACTGACCAGGCATATCTTCTTTCTATAGGGAAGGCAGAATGCTGCATTGTGGTTTTAGAATTCCCTATCAAGAGGCCTTGTGGACCAGTAGGATGAGGAAGGAATTGTAAACACAGGCTATGGTCCAGTCCAGTGTGAGGCAGAAGGCAGTTCCAATGTGAAGAAGCTTATTCGAGATAGCCAGCATCAGAGTAAGGGCAGATGTCAGATATTGGCTCAGACTGGAGTTTGTGTCTTGATGACCGACAAATGGAGCTATGCTTTCAAGAGGCCATGGAGATTTCCCACGGTGAGGCTTGTGAGATGCTCCAAAGAGCAAGTTTTCCTTGTACTGGACAGGTGGAGTCTGGTTTGTTTGCTCCAGGGTCCCCCATGTGGAAAGTCTGGGTAGCAGAGCTCTCCTGCAAGGATCTCTGGAAAGCACACATCCATTGACCATTGCATCTGAGGAATATGGGAGGTTCGTTTTGGTGGCTCTGGGGCGATGGACCATGCCTTGCGTTGACTTGGAATCTCTTGCAGATTGGCCACAATGCTGGTTTGTTACCATAGAGATCTTAAAATGTGCTGGTGGCTAAGGTGCCGTGCAAGAATCTGCTAACCTGAGGGTTTGGCACAAGTCGAAGAGCACGGTTTTCTTCTGCGGACAGGAGATGTTCTCTTGTGTGTCTCAGGGACCACCTGTTGTATCATAAGTTGGTATTCATGAACAATCTCCTGAGGACAGATGCCTGAAAATCTAATCCCGGGTTCCAATGAGGTCATAGAGGCATGTCAGGTTCAATCATCTGACTCAGGATCATTGACTTGGCTGTCTGACTGGATGTATGTGATCAGGGTGTTTCAGACTATGTATTTGCGTCCATAGCGGCCGGCAGTAATGGGGTGGGCCCAGGGGCCTTGCAGGTTTTTCCTAATCTGGAAGGTTTGGGCAAGTGTGATGGGTACAGTTTCCTTGGGGATGGCCGACACAGTCCTGTGGTGTGGATCCAGAGACCCATATCCTGGAGGGCAAGTGAGCCATGGTTTCTGCAGATAAATCTGAAAACACAAACTAGGGATAGGGTTAGTGGCGTGGAGGTCGCAGGCCCAATGCATAGACCTGGAGGGCAGCTAATCAGGAACTGTAATTAGCATGATGGGAAGGCTGTAGCACAGGCTTTTCTATCTGGATTGTGTGCCCAGGATGGACACCAAATGCAGGTGTGGTCTCATGGGTTCGTGGGAGACATTTCTCTCTAATGATCCTCAGCGTGGGAAATCCTCCATGGCCTCTTGATGCCACCCCCCCATTTGTCAGTCATCATAGACACAAATTCCAGTCTGAGCATATATCTGACATCCGCCCTTACTCAGGTGCTGGATATCTTGTATAAGCCGCTGCATATAGATACTGCCTTCTGCTAGGCATTAAATTGAACCATAGTTTGTGTTTACAATTCCATCCTCACTCTACTGGTCCACAAGACCCCTTGATAGATAATTCAAGAGCCACAACGCAGTATTCTGCCTTCTGTATAGGAAAAAGTAGTGCCTGGTGAGTCTGCCCAGAAACCCCACATGTGGATCAATCTGCTCGACTTTCGAGGGAACCCCGATTTATAGGCTGCCCTAGCCACTAGTGCTGTGCTGTCAGAGAATGAGCCCCAACCTAGTGTAAGCCACCTACAGAGCTGGACCCATATCTAGCATGTGGGATGGTCCATGGCCCTACTTCCTCATCCCTACCCATCCTTGTTATTCAGGCATCTTTCCCCAGAACTTTGTTGGAATCCCTGCCAATGGGGGAACCTGAAGCCCAATAGAGAACACCTCCTTCTCCATGGCAGGAACTGGGCTGTTGCGATGGGTGTCCAACCCTCAAAGTGGGAGCCAGCTGCATGGCCAATGAGACCACGCCCTCTCCTGGGGACCGCCCTGGGCACAAACAGGCATGGTGACCCTCAGCCTGAGCATGCTTTCAAATAATCCCTCTCAGTTGCACCACCACGATCCCGCATTGCAGTACTGGTACGCCCCTATGCCCAAATCCTAACATAGGGTGGGATTTTCCAGGGGTCCAGACACAGAGCCCGTCTCTGGAATCACTGTTTTGTGGCAACCCTAAGATGCAAAAGAGCATTCTTCCCTTCGACAAAAAAGCCACAAGACTATGGGAACCCTCCAGGATCCTTAGAGAGGAAAAGTGTCCCATGGACCCATGAGACCAGAGCTGCATACTGAAGCCATCCTGGACACACAATCCAGATAGAAAAGCCTGTGCTACTGCCTTCCCATCACCCTAATTACAGTTCCTGACGAGGTCCCTTCCAGGTCTATGCATTGGGCCTGCTACCTCCACGCCACTAACCTTAACCCAATTTTGTGTTTTCAGAATTCTCTCCAAAAACCATGGCTCATATGACCTCCAGGATGTGGTCTCTGGAGCCACACCATAGGACTGCTGCCATCCCCAAGGACACTGTGCATGTCACAGTTGCCCAAACCTTCCAGATTATGAGAATATTGCAAGTCCCCTGAGTCCGCCCCAATATTGGCAGCCACTCTGGAAGCAAATGCACTGTCTGAAGCAACCTGATCACATACATCCAGCCAGACACCCATGTCAATGTTACTGAGTCAGAAGATTGAAACTGGCATGCCCCTAGGAATGCACTGGAACCCTAGATTAAGATTTAAGGCATCTGTCCACAGTGGTCTTTTCTGGAATACCAACTTAGGATACAGCATGTTGTCCCTGGGCCACACAACAGAGCTTCTCCTTTCCCCAGAAGGACACCTTGCTCTTTGACCTGTACCAAACCCTAAGGGTATGAGAATCCTGCAAGATACCTTAGCCACCAGCACATTCTAAAAACTCCCTGATAACAAACAAGCATTGTGACACATGTGTAAGAAATTCCATATCAACTCAAGTCCTTTGTCCATCGCCCCAGAGCCATCATAATATACCTGTCATGTTCCTCAGCTGCAAAGGACAATGGAGGTGTGCTTTCCAGGCATCCATATGGGAGAGCTCTTCTACTCATACTTTCCACATGGGGGACACTGGAGCAAGCAAACCAGATTCCACCTGTCCAGGAGAAGGACATTGCTGTTTGGAGCATCTCACAAGGCTCGGCATGGGAAATCCTCAATGACCTCTTGATGCCACCCCTTCATTTCCCAGTCATCATAGACACAAACTCCAGTGTGAGCAAATGTCTGACTGCCGCCCTTATTCAGGTGCTAGATATCTCGAATAAGCTGCTGCATGTTGGAACTGCCTTTGGCTTAGCACTGAGTTGATCCATAGCATGTGTTTACAATTCCATCCCCACCCTACTGGTATCAAAGGCCTCTTGATAAGGAATTCTAGAGCCACAACACAGCATTCTGCCTTCCCCATGAAAGAAGAAGTTCCTGGTGAGTCTGCCCAGAAAACCCATATGAGGATCAATTTGCTCAGACCTCGAGGGAACCCAGTTTATAGGCTTCCCTGGCCACTAGTGCTGTGTCTGACAGAGCCTGAGCCCTGACATAGTGTCAGCCACCCAGAGAGCGGGAACCAGAGACTGGGACCCAGAGAGTATCATGTGGGACCGGCCATGTCCCTACACCATCACCTCTACCCATTTTTGTTATTCAGACATCTGTCACCAGACCTTTGCTGGAATCCCTGCCAATGGGGGAACCTGAAGCCCAATAGAGAACTCCTCCTTCCCCATGGCATGAATCCTAGCTGTTGGGAAGTGTGTCCAAGCTTCTGAGTGGGAGCCAGCTGCATGGCCAATGAGACCACGCCTACTGATGAGGGCCTCCCTGGACACCAACAGGAATGGTTACCCAAAACCTGAGTATGCTTTCAAACAAATGCTCTTTGTTGCACCTTCAGGATCCCTCACTGCACGCCTGGTATGTCCCTTGGTCCAAATCCTAACACGTGGTGGGATTTTCCAAGGGCCCAGACCCAGAGCACTTCCTTGAATCTCTGTTCTGGGCACCCCTAAGATGGAAAACAGCACTCTTCCCTTTCCAGAGAAAGCCACCAATCTATGGGGAGATGCCAGGAAACATTGAGAGGAAAAATCTGCCATGGACCCAAGAGACCACACCTGCATTCGGAGGCCATCCTGGAAACACAATCAAGATACAAAAGCCTGTGCTACCACCTTCGAGTCATCCGATTTATAGTTCCTGACGAGCTGCATTCCATGTCTATGCATTGGGCCTGTGATCACCTCACCACTAACCCGAAACCAATTTTTGTTTACAGACTTCGCTCTCAAAACCATGGCTCACATGCCCTCCAGGATAGGGTCCCTGGAGCCAGACCACAGGACTGTGCCTGCCATCCCCAAGGAAACTGTGCCCATCACAGTTGCCCAACATTCCAAATTAGGAGAAACCTGCAAGGCACCTGAGCCCTCCCCAATATTGTTGGCCGCTCTGGAAACAAATGCGCAGTCTGAATCACTCTGCTTACCAACATCCAGGCAGACAACCAAATCAATGGTCCTGAGTCAGAAGATTGAAACTGACATACCCCTAGGACCTCATTGGAACCCTAGAATATCTGTCCTCAGTGGCCTGTTCTGGAATACCAATTAATGATACAATGGGTTTTCTCTGAGCCACACCCCAGAACATCTCCTGTCCCCAGAAGGAAACCTTGATCTTCGACCTTTGCAAACCCTCTGGGTAGGAGAATCCTTCACAGCACCTTAGCCACCAGCACATTCTATGATCTCCCTGGTAACAATCCAGCATTGTGACACATCTGCAAGAGATTCCATGTCAAATCAAGGCCTTGGAACTTCGCCTCAGCACCACCAGAACGAACCTGTCATGTTCCTCAGCTTCAAAGGTCAATGGAGGTGTGCTTTCCAGGCATCCATGTGGGAGATCTCTGCTACCCATACTTTCCAAATGGGAGATCCTGGAGCAAACAAACCAGACTCCACCTGTCAAGGAGAAGGACCTTGCGGTTTGGAGCATATCACAGGCCTCGACGTGGGAAATCCTCCATGGGATATAGACGCCACCCATCCTTTTGATGGTCATCATAGATACAAACTCCACTGTGAGCAAACATTTGACATCCACCCTTACTCGGCTGCTGGATATCTCGAATAAGTCGCTGCACATTGGAAGTAGATTCCACATGGCACTGAATTGAACCATAGCTTGTGTTTACAAATCCATCCTCACCCTACTGGTCCCCTAGCCCTCTTGATAGGGAATTCTTGAGCCACAACGTAACATTCTGCCTGTTCTATAGAAAGAAGAAGGGCCTGGCGAATCTACCCAGAAACCCCACATGAGGATCTTCTGCTTGGCCCTCAAGGGAAATCCAATTTAAAGGGTGCCCTGGCCACTAGTGCTGTGTCTACAGAGCATGAGCCCTGAAATCGTGTAAGCCACACAGAGAGTAGGTTCCATTACCAGTATGTGAGAAAGGCCATGGCCCAAGTCCGTCCTCTCTACACATTTTTGGTATTCAGGCACCTGTCCCCAGACCTTTGCTGGAAACACTGCCAATGAGGGTACCTGAAGAACAATAGAGAACTCTTCTTTCCCATGGAAGGAAGCCTGGCTGTTGGGATCGTTGTCCAACCCTCAAAGTGAGAGCCAGATGCATGGACAATAAGACCATGCACACTCCTGAGGGTTGGCCTCTGCACAAAAAGGCATTGTGACCCTCAGCCTGAGCATGATTTCAAACAAGCCCTCTCAGTTGCACTACCAGGATCCTGCACTGCTTGCCTGGTACACCCTAGGCCCAAATGATAACATATGGTGGGATTTTGCTGGAGCCCAGACCCAGAGGCCATCTCGGGAATCCCTGTTTTTTGGCACCTCTAAGATGGAAAAGAGCAATCTTCCCTTCTCCTAAAAAGACACCAATCTATGGACAGCCACCAGGATCCTTAGATAGGAAAAGTCTCTCATGGACCAATGAGACCACACTTGCATTCCCAACCCATACTGGACACACAATCCAGATAGAAAACCCTGTGCTACCTCCTTCCAGTCACCCTATTTACTTTTTCTGATGTGTTTCCCTCTAGGTCTATGCATTGGGCCTGCGACCACCACTTCACTAACCCTAACCAAATTTGTGTATGCAGACTTCAATCCCAAAACCATGGCTCTCAGGCCCTCCAGTATGGGGTCTCTGAGCCACACCATAGGACTGTGCCTGCCATCCCCAAGGAAACTGTGCCCGTCACAGTTGCCCAAACCTTCCAGATTAGAAGAAAGCAGCAAGGCGCTGATCCAACCCCTATATCAGTGGCCATTCTGGACGGAAAAGCACAGTTGGAAAAAACCTGATCGCCTCCATCCAGGCAGACAGACAAATAAATGGTCCTGAGTCAGAATATTAAACCTGACATGCCCCTAGGACCACATTGGAACCCTCAATTAGGTTTTCAGGAATCTGTCTTCAGGGGCCTGTTGTGGAATACCAAGTTATGATACAGCATTTGGGCCCTGGGACACACAAGAGAACATTTCCTATCCCCAGAAGGAAACTGTGCACTTCAAACTGTGCCAATCCCTCAGGGTAGGAGAATCCTGTACGGCACCTTACCCACCAGTACATTAGAATATCTCCCTGGTAACAAACCATCATTGTGGCCTTTCTGCAAAACATTCAATGTCAACTCAAGGCCTTGGTACTTCTCCCCAGAGCCACCAGAATTAACCTGTCATGTTCCTCAGCTGCAATGCTCAATGGAGGTGTGCTTTCTAGGCATCCATGTGGGAGAGGTCCGCTATCCAAACTTTCCACATGGGGGACCCTAGAGCAAACAAACCAGAGTCCATCTGTCTAGTAGAAGGAAACCTTTCTGTTTGGAGCATCTCACAAGCCTCAGTGTGGGAAATCCTAAAGGGCCTCTTGACGCCACCCCACCATTTGTTGGTCATCATAGACACAAACTCCAGTGTGTGCAATCATCTTAAATGTTCCCTTACTCATGCCCTGGATATCTCAAATAAGACTGCACATTGGAATTTTCTTTGCCTGGCACTGAATATAATCGTGGCTTGGGTTTACAATTCCATCATCACCGTACTCGTCCTCATGCCCTCTTGATGAGGAATTCTGGAACCACAATGCAGCATCCTGTCTTCCCCATAGAATGAAGATGTGCCTGGTGAGACTGCCAGAAAATCCCACATGAGGATCTGTCTGATCGGCCCTCAAGGGAACTCCAATTTATAGGTACACTGGCCACTACTGCTGTGTCTGAGAGAACCTGAGCCCCGACCTCTTGTCAGCCACCCAGAAAGCCGGGCCCATATTCAGCATGTGATACCAGAGATGGCCCACGTCCGTCATCTCTACCCATCCTTAGTATTCAGTCATCTGTCCCCAGAATTTTGCTGGAATCCCTGCCAATGGGGGAACCTGAAGTGCAATAGAAAACTCCTATTTCCCCAAGGCAGGAAACGAGGCTTTTGGGATGGGTTTTCAACCCTAAGAGTGGGAACCATGTTCATGGCCAATGAGACCACGCCCACTCCTGAGGGCCGCTCTGGGGACAAACAGACATTGTGACCCTCAGCTTGAGGATGCTTTCAATCCAGCCCTCTCAGTTGCACCACCAGGTTCGGGCTTTGAAGGCCTGGCATGCCCCTAGACACAAATCCTAACCCTTGGTGGGATTTTTCAGGTGCCCAGACCCAGAGCCCATCTCTGGAATCCCTATTCTGGGGCACACATAAGTTGGAAACCATCACTCTTCCCTTCCACGAAAAAGCCACCAAATTACAGGAAGCCAGCAGGTTCCATAGAGGGAAATGTCTCCCATGAACTCATGAGACCACACCTGCATTCCGAGGGCATCTTGGACATACAATCCCGATATAAAAGCCTGTGCTACTGCTTTTGAGGCACCCTAATTACAGTTCCTGATGAGCTGTCCTCCAGGTCTATGCAATGGGCCAGCAATCACCTCGCTATTAACCCTGACCTGAGTTTTATTTGAAGACTTCTCTCCCAAAACCATGGCTCACATGCCCTCCAGGATGGGGTCTCTGCAGCCACACCAGAGGGCTGTGCCGGCCATCGCAATGGAAATTGTGGGTGTTACATATGCCCAAACCCTCCAGTTTAAAAGAAGCCTGCAAGGACCCTGAGCCCATCCCAATATTGGAGGCCGGTCTAAACGCAAATGTGCGTCTGAAACCCCCTGATCACCTCTATCAAGGTAGACACCCAAGTTAATGGTCCTGAATCAGAAGATTGTACCTGACATGCTCCTAGGACCTCATTGGAACTGTATATTAGGTTTTCAGGCACCTTTCCTCAGAGGCCTGTTCTGGAATAACAACTTAGGATACAACATATGTTCCCTGAGCCACACAACAGAACATCTCCTGTCCCTAGAAGAAAACTGTGCCCTTCGACCTGTGTCAAAACCTCAAGCGAGAATCCTGCATGGCCCCTTAGCCACCAGCACATTCTAAGATCTCCCTGGTAACAAACTAACATTGAGACCCATCTTCAAGAAATTCCCTGTGAAGTCAAGTGAATTCTCCAGCCACATCACAGCATTCTGCCATCCCCATAAAAAGAAGAAGTGCCTGGTGAGTCTGTCCTGAAACCCCACTTGAGGATCAATCTCCTCGGCCCACGAGGGAACCCAATTTATAGGCTGCTTTGGCCACTAGTTCTCTGTCTGACAGAGGCTGAGCCCCTACTTAGTGCCCTCCTCCTAGAGAGCGGGGCCCATACACAGCATGTGAGACCGGTCATTGCTCACATCCCTCATCTCTACCCATCCTTGTTATTCAGGCATCTCTCCCCAGTCCTTTTCTGGAATCCCTGCAAATTGAGGTGTTAGGGTCCATAATCAAAGAAGCAGGACTGATAAAAAGCGAAGGTCAAGCAAAACTTTATTTCGTTCCAAGCATCGAGAATCAAACTGACCAGTCAGGGCCGTCTCTTGCAAAGAAGCGACCCCTACGAGCCTTACAGACTAACTTTTATAGAGGTAGTTTAGCCAGGCAATACACAGGTGGCCAATGATATAGCAGTACACAGAGAATACTGCACATGCATGGTATGTCTGCCTCACACAGAAAAAAAAATGCAAAGTAACACACGTGTGCCCAACTGTATTTCAATTTACCCTAGGAGATATATGCATGCCCCACTAATTGGATGTCTTCATGTGGCCTGACTCGCCATTGTGTGTAGGCTCTGCAATTAAGTTTCTCTGGGAGGGGCAGGGTCAATCTAAGTTTAGTGCATAGGGTCAATCTAAGTTCAATACGTAAACACAAAATGATGCCCTCTGGCCAACTGGGCCCTTACATTCCCTTTTTTCTTTGGAGATTAGTCAAATCCTTTACTTTTCATCCAGTTCTATGTTCTCTGTTTGTAAGGGGTTATATTGAGCATGTAAGTCTAACATTTTGATAGCTCTAGTTTTCTTTTGTACAAATGACACTAGTGCACAGTCAGCTGATGAGTTAGCCATTTACCGCTTCATCTAATTTCCTACTTATCCTTTACATAAACAGGTAACAATAAGAGCAACAATAAACTCATAGTCTTTTGAGTCTTAGCTTTAGTCAGTGGTCAGCGGGGTCCATTGGCTGAGGCTTCCACCTCTGGGGGGAATATACATCCTCAACTCGCTTGACGTGACTCTCATGAATCCAGGCCCTGATGCCTTCTACTTTTATTGCTGTGGTGGTGTTTAGGATAACAGTAATCTGTCCCATTCAGTGAGGCTCCAAGTTCTCCACTTGATAGTGGTGTATCCAATCCATTTCCTTGGGTTGGTAAGGATGTGGTTCCACCTCCTTCTCCATTCTAGAGTGGGCAGTCCGGATCCCAGTATGGGCTTTTTTTTTTTTTTTTTTTTTTTTAAGAAAGACTGCAGTGACTGGACTAGAGACTGATAAGTAATTTCTGTTAGGGCAACCTTTGTAGCCGAGGACAGAGTGGGGGGGCAGTCTCCCAAATATTATTTCAAATGGGGTCACCTTGTTTAAATAGGGTGTATGTTATTCCCTGAGGTGGGCGAAGGAAGGAGATCCACCCATCCAGCACCAGTCTCCAGAATTAGCTTTGTCGAGTTCTCTTTAAGAGTCCTGTTCATTCGGGACGCCTGGGTGGCTCAGTTGGTTGAGCAGCTGCCTTCGGCTCGGGTCGTGATCCCAGTGTCCTGGGATCGAGTCCCACATCAGGCTCCTTGCTTGGCGGGGAGTCTGCTTCTCCCTCTGCCTCTGCCTGCCACTCTGTCTGCCTGTGCTTGCTCTCGCTTCTCTATGACAAAGAGTCCTGTTCATTCTCTCTACTTTCCCGGAACTCTGGGGCCGATAGACACAATGTAGTTTCCAATTTGTGCCCACGGCCTTGTCCAATATATGTGACACTGAGCTCACAAATGCAGGGCCATTGTCTGACCCAATTGCGAGAGGCAGCCCAAACCTAGTAATTATTTCTTATAGTAACCTTTTTTTGCGTACCACTCCTGCCATCTCACGTTTAGTGGAAAAAGCTCTACCCAGACTGAAAAGGTATCTACAAAAACTAACATATACTTGTGCCCATATTTTAGAGGTTTCATTTCTATAAAATCAATTTCCCAATAAATTTCTGGTTCCTTACCTCTTTCTCTTTTCTCTCTTCCAATTCTAGTTCCTCCCACCTCAACTGCCTGGCATTGAGCATATCTATCAACTACATCCTGAGACATATGCCCTAATTTAGAAACCTGGAATTGCTTGTCTATAAGGTCCTTGGGCTTGTGTATCCCGAAATAAGTACCCTGATGTATTTGGCCCACTATCTTCTTACCTAGTCTTCGAAGAAGAATTAAATTTCCTCTTTTAGTCTTAGCCCACTCTCCTTCATAGTCTAATTTATCCCATTTTGGTAAATAGTTTAAATCTTCCTCTGAATAGTCCGGTTTTTCTGGTAGTGTAACAAGCTCTTGCACTGTTTCTCAGGCTGCTTGATTTTCAGCTTGGTCTGCTAAGTGGTTTCCTTTTGAAATCAGGTAATTCCCCTTTTGGTGTCCTGGGCAATGTGGAAGGGCTTGGTAACATCTGGGTTGGCCAATGCTGGGGCACTCATTAAGGTTGTTTGTAATTCCTGAAATGCTCCTTCTGCCTCAGCTGTCCACTCTATTATGGTGAGCACTCCTCTTGCCAGTTCATAGAGAGGTCATGAAATCTCCACAAACCGTGGTATCCACAGCCTACAGTAGCCCACTGTCCCAAGAAATTCCCTCACTTGTCGGGATGTGGTGGGGCAGGCGTAATGGGTGATCACCTGTTTCCTGGTCTCTGAAAGTGAATGCACTCCCTCGTGGAGATCAAAGCCTTTAAGTGGCATGGCTCTGACAGAGCTGTGCTTTCTTCGCTGACACCCAATACCCTTTTTCATGCAGAGTCTGTAAGAGAGCTCTTGTCCCTCACAAACATGACTCATAGTCCTCAGTGGCTACTAGGAAGTCATCAACGTACTGTAACAGAGTGAGTCCTGTGTTGGAGGTTTTGTACTCATGCAAATCCTCATGTAGAGCCTCGTCGACGATAGTGGGTGAATTTTTGAACCCATGGGGAAGTCCTGTCCAGGTGAGCTGAGCTTGGAATCCTTCCTGTGGGTTAGACCACTCAAAAGCAAAAAGGTGCTGAGAATTCCTTTGCTAAAGAAACGCAGAGAAAATGCATCCTTGAGCTCTAAGATGGTATACACAGTTCATTTGGGGCCCAGGAGAGAGATGAGGGTATAGGGGTTAGGCACCATCAGGTGGATATCTTCAACACATTTAAACTTCCCGCAAGTCCTGGACTGCTTGGTACTCCCCAGCCTCGGCCTTTTTGACGGACGGCAAAGGTGTGTTCCATGGAGATTTGTAAGAAACTAGGACCCCTCTCCTTGGAGGTGGTTACTGTTTTCTGATTCCTTCATTTGTTTTGTGGGGAAAGTGGGTACTGCCGAACGCGAACGGCCATAGCTGTCGCCTTTACTTGTATCACAACTGGAGGTTGTCTTTGGCCAAGCCAGGGGACTTCCCTTCTGCCCAGACCTCAGGAAACTCCTCTTGTAGAATTTGGAGAAGGCTCCCCCCACTTTGTTTCCCCTGGTTTTGAGACTGGCTCATAAAAAAGGTATTCATCTACTGCTGCCATAGCACTTGTACAGTGAGTTGTCTTAAGGTTACAGTCATGCCTCCTTCTGAGAACGGAATGCCAGCTCTTAACTTGTGGAGGAGATCTCTTCCCATCAAGTCATATGGGGCATTAGGGAGGACCAAAAATTGATATTTAACTCTTCCTGAGGCCAAGTCCTTTCTGTTGCCCATTTATGTTTCTCTGTGCCATTTGCTCCTTGTACCCAGACTTCCTCTCCAAGTAGTGTTCCAATAGGTTTAAGTAATGATGAAAATTGGGTTCCCATGTCCACCAAAAAATAAACTGATTTCCCCTCCGCTTCAATTTTTACCCAAGGTTTGGTGAAAGGCTCCGAACCATAACCCCTTCAATCTCTGGTGGCAAGCATTGTTGTCTTCCTTTTGGGGCACTCCCAGGCCCAATGTCCTCTTTCCTTACAGTAAGCACACTCATCTGAATCTAAGTCTTTCCACTTGCCTTCTCTGTGCTTAGGCTTTTCCTTCCATTTACTATCCCCTACCCATCGCCTCTCTGTCTCATGCAATCCCAAAACCTTAACCAGTTTTTTTTGTCTGTTTTTCATCCTCCTGTGCATCCCTGTTGTTAAACACCTTTTCTGCTATTCCCACTAATTCAGTCAGATTCTTCCCTTCAAATCCTTCAATTTTCTGAAGTTTCCTATATTTGGGGTGACTGACTGACAAAGCAAGATCATATAAGTGAGCTATCGTGCAACTTTCCTGAAGTTTACCTCAAGTTGTCTAGCTTAAGTAAACAAACATTTAAAGAAAATGAAATCTAGAATTTAAAATCCTTAAAGGTGTGTTATTAAAACATATTTTTTTTCTCTAAAATACCTTCGTTTTCATAGATAGCCAAATCAGGACTAATTTATTTGAAAAACAAGTCCAGTTTTAACAAGCTTGGCCTAATTATTTACATAAGCTCAGCAATAACAGTGAGGGATCATATAAATCTTTTAGAATCTGCTCTGCTGGAACTTCTCATAATGAATGTCTAGGTTGAACGTAGGATAGCCTCTCCAGGGCAGAAGCCAAGCTACATACTTGCCATCAGACATGCCTGCAATACCTGTTGATTTGGGTGAATTTCTTCCTGAGGCCCACAAAGAAACCTGAGGTTTCTGCACCTGCCAGGAAGTTACATCCTTTATTCTCCTGGTGAGGCTGCTGGGAACTCTGTAAGCAAGGTATCAGGCCAACAGTTCTAAAGGGCTTTACAGTTCCAGGTTTTATAAAGTCAACCTTATTTCCTTTAAGCTGTCTAGTCATATATGAGTCTTTTCTAATATGGCATTCCAGTCAAAGCCATGGCAAAATAAAATAACAAATGTTTCCAATGGTGTCCTGTTACAAGGAGAATGGATTCTTATTGAACTTATGCAAATGACTAATTGCCATGGAAGAAAGTATACTTGCTGAGGCCTTTTGATTTCAGAGGGATTTCAGATAGAGAGAAAGAGTTAAATACCTTGATTTGGTTACAAATGACTACATTTTATCTCTGTAAGTTACAGAAAACTTAAGAATAAGTTTCCCTAGAAATATCATAAGACAAAACATCAAGAGATACAATATTACAGTCTTTCAGTTCACCTAGTCCCATGTTAATAATTCTGGTTTAGTCCAAATGCAGCTTTTACTTCTGTAAATTCTTACCCATTTCAGTTCCAGAATTTCAACATATCAAAGACCTGTATTTGTCCTGAAAGTCTCCCATATGAATTTTCTTTGAGACGGAATTTATCTTACAAGAGAATTAAAACAATTACAAATGTCAAAAAAGTCAGAACAGATATGGTAAAAAGCTGGTGAGATGAGAATTTACAATGTAACTGGCAAGAAAATCAGGTTACTTCTGTGACACATAACATTTCCATAAGCACAAAATCAAGTGGTCATCCATCATCGTATTCAAACTTTAGGAAATGCGTGGCATTTTCCCAAATGTAACCCAAGGTTTACCATTGGTTTAAATCCTATCAACAATTGCTAAAACCTTAGAAAGTTTTAAAACACATGCCTAAATATAATTACGGATGTTAAACACCTGATAAAACAAAACATAGAAACTGAACTTTCTGGGCAGGCAAAGAGAAAAACATAACAGATCAATTAACGTAAGAAAACTTTATCTTTTTAAACAGAGAGAAAACCAGCTTTTCTATACCAGTGTCTTTTTTTTTAAGTAAGCAGATAATGAGATTACTAGGTTTCCCTCCCATCATGAATGATGTTGCAGACAAAAGGAGGGGGATCTTTCAGATGCTGTCCTGCTTGCATCCCTTGCAGGAACTTCGGAGCGTCTTAGCTAAGGTCTGTCCGTATAAACCCCGGACCAGGACACTCTGTGGAGTAGATGACCGTTATGCCATATGACACCCCACGAGACTCTGGGTGCAGCCCACTCAGACACCGTAGCGGACGTGGAGCCATACCGACATATTCACACAGTCAGGCACTTTTCAGATTCAAACTTTTACATATCTCCTACTTTTTATGTACAGAGTTGTTTTTCTCATTTCCATCAGTCTTAATTACACTTAAGAGAATTTTGTACTCTTAGAGATACCTGAACCTCTACTGAAGACTAAATATAAACCAATTGTGAGTTAGTACAACAGAATTCTTTAGATGGCAAATTTATCCATCAGTTAAGCACAGAACGTGTTCACCAGCAGATTTCAAAAGGACAAACTCAGTTCCAGCAGCCAACGCTCTAGAATTTTATCCCATTTGGTTAAAATCTACATGTCCAACAAATTTAATTCCATTAGTCATTCAAGCAACCCTTCAGAGTTTCAGGTTACCAAAAACTTCGGAAGCCACTTTAACAATTACACTGGGTGTGGTGAAAAAATAATGAATATTGTTTTTCTGAAAATAAATAAATTGGAAAAAAAAAAACTTGAGACAGGCAAATAACCATCTCCACGTCAGATGCCATATTCTCCTGCCACACCAGGCTCCAACAGTCCAGTAGTAGGAAACCTTGCTGTTTGAAGCATCTCAAGAGCCTCAGCGTGGGAAATCCTCATGGACTCTTGACACTACCCCTCCATTTCTCGGTCTTCATAGACAAAAATTCCAGTGTGAGAAAACATCTGACATCAGCCCTAACTCAGGTGCTGGATATCTTGAATAAGCCACTGCACATTGGAACTGCCTTATGCATGGCACTGAATTGAACCCTAGCTTGTGTTTACCATTCCATCCTCACCCTACTTGTCCCCAAGCTATGTTGAAAGGGAATTCTGGAGCCACAACCCACCATTCTGCCTTCCCCATAGTGAAATGAAGTTCCTGGTGAGTCTGCCCAGGTACACCACTTCAGGATCAATCTGCTCGGCCCTCGAGGGTACCACGATTTATATGCTGCCCTGGTCACTAGAGCTGTTTCTGACAGAGCCTGAGCCTAGACCTAGTGTCAGCCACCCAGAGAGCGTGCCCCATATCCATCATGTGAGAACTGCCATGACCCAAGTCCGTCATCTCTACCCATCCTTGGTATTCAGGCACCTGTACCCAGACATTGCTGGAATCCCTGTCAATGGGGGAACCTAAAGCAGAATAAAGAACTCCTCCTTCCCCATGGCAGGAAACCTGTCTGTTTGGATGGTTGTCCAATCTTCAAAGTGAGAGAAAGTTTCACGCCCAGTGAGACCACGCCAAGGGCTGAGGGCCGCCCTGGGCACAAACAAGCATTGTGACCCTCAGCCTGAGCATGATTTTATAAAAATCCCTCTTAGTGGCACTACCAGAATTCTGCATTGCAGGCCTGGTATGCCCCTAAGCCCAAATCCTAGCATTTGGTGGGATTTTCCAGGCTCCCAGACCCAGAGCCCGTCTCTGGAATCCCTGTTTGGGGCCAAACCAAAGATGGAAAACAGCACTCTTCCCTTTCCCGAAAAAGCCACCAAACGTGGGGTGCCGACAGGATCCTTAGAGAGGAAAAAAATCTCCCATGGGCCCGTGAGACCACACCTGCATCCTGAGGCCATCCTCGACAAATAAACCAGACAGAAAGCCTGTGCTACCAACTTTGAGTCACCCTAATTACAGTTCCTGATAAGCTTCTCTCCAGGTCTACGTATTGGGCCTGCAATCACCTCACCACTAACCCTAACCCAAGTTTGTGTTTGCAGACTACTCTCCCAAAACTATGGGTCACATACCCTCCAGGATGGTGTCTCTGGAGACACATCACAGGACTGTGACTGTCATCCCCAAGGAAACTGTGCCCATCACAGTTGCCCAAACTTTTCAAATTTGGAGAAACCTGCAAGGCCCCAGAGCCCACTCCAATATTGGAGGCCCCTCTGCACGCAAATGCCCATTCAGAAACACCCTGATCACCTACATCCAGAAGACAGCCAAGTCAATGGTCCTGAGTCAGAAGATTGAACCTGACCTGATCTCATTGGAACCCTAGATTTGGTTTTCAGGCATCTGTCCTCAGTGACCTGTTCTGGAATACCAACTTATGATACAAAATGCGGTCCCTGAGCCCCACAACAGAACATCTCCTGTCCCCAGAAGGAAACCTTGCTCTTCAAACTGTGCTAAACCCTCAGGGTAGGAGAATCCTGCCAGGCTCCTTAACAACCAGCTCATTTCAAGATCTCACTGGTATTAATCCATCATTGTGACCCATCTGCAACAGATTCCATGTCATCTCACGGCCTTGTTACTTTGCCCCAGAGCCACCAGAACAAATTTGCCATGTTCCTCAGCTGCAATGGTCAATGGAGGTGTGCTTTCCTGGCATCCATGCGGGAGAGCTCTGCTCCCCAAACTTTCCACATGGGGTCCCTGGAGCAAACAAACCAGGCTCCACCTGTCCAGTAGAAAAAAACCTTGCTGTTTGGAGCATCTCACAAGCCTCAGCGTGGGAAATCCTCTATAGCCAACTGACGCCACGCCTCAATTTGTCGGTCATCATAGACACAAACTCCAGTGTGAGCAAACATCTGACATCCGCCCTTATTCAGGTGCTGGGTATCTCGAATAAGCCGCTGCACATAGGAAATTTCTTCAGCTTTGCACTTAATGAACCATAGCTTGTGTTTACAATACCATTCTCACCCTCCTGGCCCCCAAGCCCACTTGATAGGGTATTCTGGAGCCACAACACAGCATTCTGCCTTCCCCATAGAAAGAATAAGTGCCTGTTGAGTCTGCCCAGAAACCCAACATGAGGATCAATCAGCTCGGCCCTTGAGGGAACACTGATTTATAGGCTGCCCTGTCCACTAGAGCTGTGTCTGACAGAGTCTGAGCCCTGACCTAGTGTAAGCCACCCAGAGAGCGTGCCTCGTATCCAGCATGTGGGACTGACCATAGCCCAAATCCGTCATTTCTATCCATCCTTGAAGTTCAGGCACCTGTCCCCAGACCTTTGCTGGAATCCCTGACAATACGGAACCTGAAGCAGAATAGAGAACTCCTCCTTCCCCATGGCAGGAAACCTGGCTGTTAGGATGGGAGTCTAACCCTCAAAGTGGGAGCCAGCTACATGGGTGATGAAATCACACCCACTCTTGAAGGCAGCCCTGGGCACAAACAGACATTGTGATCCTCAATCTGAGCATGCTTTCAAACAAGGTCTCTCAGTTGCACCACCACCGTCCCTCTTTGAAGGCCTGGTACACCCCTAGGCCCAAATCCTATCCCTTGGTGGAAATTTCCAGGTGCTCAGAGCCAGAGCCCATTCTGGAATCTCTGTTTTGGGCACCCCTAAGATGGAAAACACACTCTTCCCTTCCCCAAAAATTCCACCAAACTATGGAGAGCCGCCAGGGTCCTAATAGAGAAAAAGTCTCCCATGGACAGAAGGGACCACAGCAGTATTCCGAGGACATTCTGGACACAAAATCCAGATAGAAAAGCCTGTGCTACCACCTTATAGTCACCGTAATTACAGTTCCTGACAAGCTGCCCTCCAGGTCTACACATTGTATCTGTGATCAGCTCACCACTAACCCTTACCCAAATTTCTATTTGCAGACTTCTGTCCAAAAACCATGGCTCACATACCCTCCAGGATGTGTTCTCCCTGGAGACAGACCATTGTACTGTGGCTGCCATTCCCAAGGAACTGTGCCTGTTACAGTGGCCTAAACCTTCCAGATTAGGAGAAACCTGCAAGGCCCCAGAGCCCAACCCAATATTGGTGGACGATCTGGATGCAAATGTGCAGTCTGAAACACCCTGATCACCTATTTCCAGGCAGACAGCTTGTCAATTGTTCTGAGTCAGAAGGTTCAACTTGACATGCCCTTAGGACCTCATTGGAAACCCAGATTAGGTTTTCAGGCATCTGACTTCAGGGGCCTGTTCTGAAATACCAACTTCATAACAACATGCGGTCCCTGAGCAACACATTACATCTCCTATCCCATGAAGGAAACCGTGCTCTTCGATCTGTACCAAACCCTCAGGGTAGGAGACTCCTGCACGGCACCTTAGCCACCAGCACATTCTAAGATCTCCCTGGTAACAATCCAGCATTGAGACCCATATGTAAGACACTCCATGTCATCTCAAGGCCTTGGTACTTTGCTCCAGAGTCACCAGAAGGAACCTGCCATGTTCCTCAGCTGCAATGGTCAATGGAGGTGTGCTTTCCAGGCATCCATGTGGGAGAGCTCTGCTCCCCAATCTTTCCACATTGGGGACCCTGGAGCAAATAAACCAGGCTCCAACTGTTCAGTAGAAAGAAACCTTGATGTTTGGAACATCTCACACGCTTTAGCGTGGGAAGTCCTCCATGGGTTCTCGACGCCACCACTCCATTTGTCGGTTATCATAGACACAACTCCAGCATGAGCCAACATCTGACATCCGCCCTTACTCAGGTGCTGGATATATTGATTCAGACGTTGCACACTGGAACTGCCTTCTACTTGGCACTGAATATAACCATAGCTTGGGTTTAGAATTCCACCCTCAACCTACTGGTCCAGAAACCCTGTTGATAGGGAATTCTGGAGCCACAACACAACATTCTGCCTTCTCCATAGAAAGAAGGGCCTGGTGAGTCTGCCCAGTAACTCCACCTGAGGATCGACCTGCTCGGCCCTCGAGGAAACACTGACTTATAGGTTTCCCTGGCCATTAGATATGGGCCTAACAGAGCCTGATCCCCGACCTAGTGTCAGCCACGAAGAGAGCAGGGCCCATATCCAGCATTTTACACTGGCCATGCCCAAGGTCTGTCATCTCTACCCATCCTTGGTATTCAGGCACCTGTCCCCAGACCTTTGCTTGAATCCCTACCAATGGGGGATGCTTAAGCACAATAGAGTACTCCTCCTTCCCTATGGTGGGAATCCTGGATGTTGGGATGGGTGTCCAACCTTCAGAATAGAAGCCAGCTGCATAGCCAATGAGACCACACCCACTCATAAGGGCTGCCCTGTGCACAAACAGGCATTTTGACCCTCAGCCTGAGCATGCTTTCAAAGAAACGCTCTCAGTTGCACTCCAGGATCCCCCATTGCAGGCTTGGTAAGCCCCTAGGCCCAAATCATAACCCTTGCTGTGATTTTCCAGGCCCCCAGACCCAGAGCCTGTCTCTGGAATCCCTGTTTTGGGGCACCACAAAGATGGAAAAGAGCACTCTTCGCTTCCCCGAGAAAGCCACCGAACTATTGGGAGCCACCAGAATCCTTAGAAAGGAAAAATTTCCCACAGACCCATGAGACCACACCTGCATTCCGAGGCCATCCTGAACACACAATACAGATATAAAGGCCTGTGCTACCGCCTACGAGTCACCCGATTTATAGTTCCTGAAGAGATGCTTCCAGGTCTATGCATTGGGCCTGTGATCACCTCGCCACTAACCCTATCCCAAGTTTGTGTTTGCAGACTTCTCTCCCAAAACCATGGCTCACATGCCCTCCAGGAAGGGTTCTCTTGAGCCACACCGGAGGACTGGGCCTGCCTTGCCCAGAGGAAATGTGCCCATCACAGTTCCCCAAACCCTCCAGATTAGTAGAAACCTGAAAGGTCCCTGAGACCACCCAAATATGGAGGCTGCTCTGGACGCTAATGTGCAGTCTGAAACACCCTGATCACCAGCATTTTGGCAGACACCAAAATCAATGGTCCTGAGTCAGAAGATTGAAACTGGCATGCCCCTAGGACTTCACTCTAACCCTAGATTAGGTTTTCAGGCACCTATCCTCAGAGGCCTGTTCTGGAATACCAACTTATTATACAACATGGGGTCCCTGAGCCACACAACAGAACATCACCTGTCCCCATACATAAGCCATGCTATTTGATCTGTGTCAAACTCTCAAGGTAGATAAATCCTGCATGGACCCTTAGAAACCAGCACATTCTAAGAACTTCCTGGTAACAAACCAGCATTGTGACCCATCTTCATGAGACTCCATGTCAACTCAAGGCCTTGATACTTCTACACAGAACCACCAGAGCGAACCTGCCATGTTCCTCAGCTGTAATGGTCAACGGGGTTTGCTTTCCAGGCGTCTATACAGGAGTGCTCTGCTACCCAAACTTGCCACATGGAGGACCCTGGAGCAAAAAAAACAGACTGACCTTGTCGGTAGAAGGAAACCTTGCTGTTTGGAGTGTCTAACATGCCCCAGCATGGGAAATCTTCCATTGCCCCTTGCTTCCACCCCTCGATTTGTCAGTCATCATAGACACAAAGTCCAGCGTGAACAAACATCTGACATATGCCCTTACTCAGGTGCTTTATATTCAAATCATCCGCTGAACACTGGAACTGCCTTTTGCTTGGCACTGAATTGAAAAGGAGTTTGGGTTTACCCTGGTCCACTCGCCCTTTATAGGGAATTCTGGAGCCACAAACAGCATTCTTCCTTCCCCTTAGAAAGAAGAGCCTGGGGGTGCCTGGGTGGCTCAGTGGGTTAAGCCGCTGCCTTCGGCTCAGGTCATGATTTCAGGGTCCTGGGATTGAGTCCCGCATCGGGCTCTCTGCTCAGCAGGGAGCCTGCTTCCCTCTCTCTCTCTGCCTGCCTCTCTGTCTACTTGTAATCTCTGTCTGTCAAATAAACAAATAAAATATTAAAAAAAAAAAAAAAGAAAGAAGAGTCTGGTGAGTCTGGCCAGAAACTCCACATGAGGATCAATCTACTTGACCCTCGAGGGAAACCTGATTTATAGGTTGCCCTGGCCACTAGTACTGTGTCTGACAGAGCCTGAGCCCCAATCTCGTGTCAGCCATCCAAAAGGCAGGTTTGATACCCAGCCTTTGAGACTGGCCATGGCCGAGGGCTGTCATCTCTACCCATCTTTGGTATTCCTGAAACTGTCACCAGATCTTTGCTGGAATCCCTGCCAATTGGGGAACCTGAAGCACAATAGAGAACTCCTCCTTCCCCATGGCAGGAATCCTGGCTGTTGGGATGGGAGTCCAAACCTCAGAGTGGAAGCCAGCTGCATGGCCAATGATACTACACCGACTCATGAGGGCCGCCAAGGGCAAAATCAGGCATTGTGACCCTCAGCCCGAGCATGCTTTCAAAGAATCGCTCAGCCCAGGAGCCACAGCTCTAAGCAATTCCCCTACAATCTCAGTTGGTGTCAAATGTAAACATCAAATCACTGTCATTTGCACCACACCTACACTCCCACTCCACATCCCTGCATCTAAGATGGATTATAGCCCAGGAGGGGCATCCAGGAATCTCACCTTCTAACTGCATTCTGACCCCAGTGTCCAATTTATCAGAAGGTCAGTATTGAGTCCTGGAAGTGGCCCGATTCTTCATACCCAAGCAGAAACTACAGTCTTCAAGGTGTACCTCTTCCCACCTCTCTCCCACTGAGCCTTACTCTGTGCAGACATCCATGCACCTAAAGCACCCATTGTTAATCCCACATTTCTCCCCAGTTCCTACAGTCCTTCTTTGGTAAGAATGGAGCCCATAGCCTTGCAACTCATACCATTCTGCCTCCTGCTCTGACCCCAAACCTACTCAGCCAGACACAGGTAATCATACTCTGCCTCTGGAATCACTCTACTCTTTTTGCATGGTCTTGTTACATTTGTTCTTCCAAAGACTGCATCACAGACAAATCTATCCTGGATCAACAGCCGTATTTCTGGCCACAGTCTGAAGCCATAACATCAGGGGCCAACCTCAAATTTAGCAAAAATCTGAAAAATTGGTCTCTGCCAATGCTTTATGCAGAAATACCTGTGAACAGACACACAGATTGTCTATTCCTTCCAATCAAAATGCTCCTAAACTTTAGTATGTCTGAACAAGTTGATGAGGACAGGCAGGTTATGCTCAATGTCAACTCTGCATGTTTAGCCAACATATTCTTCGAGCCATGGAGACCCCAACCTCAGGAGAATGTGATAGATAGTAAGGGATAGAAGTAACTCTAAGACAGGCTGCCCTTTACAATCACCCAGGGGTTGTCTTTTGCAAATCAGTTTTTTAGAAATAATAAGTTTTGTTTATTTTTATTTTTTTTCTAATTTTAAATGCTCTATTTGCCTATTTTTCAAATTCACACCATACCATTAATTGGGGAGATGAACACATATTTCCCATCTCCCCTTCTATGTCATAGTGGGTAGGTGCACAAACATTAACACTTGGGCACTGCATGTAAGGCACAAATGTCCACGAAGACCTTCATTTGAATGAAGAAACCCTCCAACTCAAGGGGCTGAGTCTGCCTCTCAGTGCACTGCTTGGCTTCTTGCTTTAAGGCCTTCACCTCTCCTTTGAAGATGTAACACTTCTCCTTCAGCTGGAGGATCTCAGCCAATGAGTCTACAGTTTTCATGGCCTGGGTCTCCTCCACAATTTCCTCCAATTGTCCATCTTCGTTTTGTTCCATAAATTTGAATAAAAGTATTCAAACTACTGAACTGTTTCTTCTTCTAGGGCATGGTGTCGTTTTCTTCTCAGGGGGAGAACTCCCCCCAAAATGAATATTGTACAGATAGCAGGCCAAAAGAATCTCAGGCTGAAGGAGATCAAAAGTAAGAAGAAACATAAATACTCACTTTTCTGCAAAGGTGAAAAACATACTACCATAGATTTTGGGGGCAAGTTGGCATCTTAGTTCCATGCTGTCCTGGGATGGAGGGCTCATAGTTTGGAGGTTCCCAGATCTCCATGGCTGCATTGGACAAATCAGTTCAATGCTGAGCAGATTTGGAGGTCGCATAATCTCATTCCAGTTGGAAAGCTGAGTGTTAGAGTGTTCTGCACTTTGGGGAGAAGGAACGATCTGTTTCCAAGAAAACATTCTGAACTTCCTGTCTAGTTGCTTTCTTGGCCTAGTGCAGAGCTTTATTATTAGTCTCCAGGTCCTTGGGAACACAGTGAAATTGCTGTTGTGTGCCTGATAGGCCTATTAGACAGCTCAATTATTGGTCTCCTGTTCCAAGGGCATATGGTGAACCCACATTCATCATTCCCACTTGGCCTAGCACACAGCTGATTTTTTGGTCTATTGGGCCAAGTGCCCATGGTAAGTTTGCTATCAACATTCTTAATTGCTTGAGCACAGAGCTGAGTTGTTGGTTTTGAGATCCAAGATCCCATGGTGCACCTGCTTACCAGGTGCCTATGTGGCATATCAGACAGCTGAGTTTGTCTTCAGGTCCAAGGGCACATGGAGATCCTGCTGCCCAGGTGTCTGCTTTGCCTATAAGACAGTTTATTTTTTGGTCTTCTGGACAAAGGGCACATAGTCAGCCCACTATTTGTCTGCTTGGCCTGGGGCAGAACTGTGTGTTTCTTATTGCCTTTAAAGAACACATGGTGAGCCTGCTATCCAGGTGCCCTCTTGGCCTATCAAAGTGCTGTGTGTTATTTTCACGTCCAAGGATATATGGTGATCCCACCCTCAAGGTATGTGCCTGGTCTAGTTGAGGGTTCTTTTACTGGTCACCATGTCCAAAGTCTCATGGCAAGCCTGCTATCCAAGTGGCTGCTTGACCTAATAGAGATCTGTGTTGTTGGTCTTGAGGCCCAAGGGCACATGCTAAGCCAGCTCTTCAGGGGCCTGCTTGTCCCAGTAGAGACCTCACTGTTTGGTTTCCAGGTCCATGGGTACATGTTGAGCCAACTGTGAAGTTTGCCGCTTGGCTTGTCACAGAGCTGTATTGTTGGTCTACAGATCCAAGGGTGACATCCTTATCCCAGTGACAAGGAGACAGCTTAACCTAGCAGACAGCTCAGTTTCTGGTCTCCAGGTACAAGGGCATACGGTGAGCCTGCTGTCAATGTGTGTCCTTGGCCAAGCTACAAAGAGAGTTGTTTGTCTTGAGGTATAAGGGCCTATGTTGAGCCTCCTGTCTGGGTGTCTGCTTGGCCTAGTACAGACCTGGTATTGTGGCTTCCATGCCCATGGGCCCATGATGAGACAGCTGTGAAGCTGTCTCCTTGGCTTGTCACAGAGGGACATCGTTGGTCTCCGGGTCCAAGGGCACCCAGTAAACTGACTGTCAGCATGCCAGTGTAGCCCATTACACAACTCAGTTGTCATTCACCAGGTCCAAGGACACATGGAAAGCCTGTTGCTAAGTTGGCCACCTGGCCAAGCAAAGAGCTGAGTTGCAGATCTCCAGGTCCAGGTGCATACAGTGAGCCTCCTGTCTAGGTGTCTGCTTGTCCTGTCCCAGGTCTCCTTTCTTGGCCTCAATGTCCGATAGCACAGGTTTAGCCCACTATTCAGGTTCCTGCTTAACCCACCAGACTGCTCAGTTATTGGTCTCCAGGTCCAAGGGCACTTGGTGAGTCCTTTGTCAGGGTGCCCCCTTGGCCAGGCAAAGAGATCGGTCCTGCCATACCTACGTCCCCAAACCTAAGCTGAGTTTGTGTTTTCAGACTTCTGTTCCCACAGTCCTTGCCCACACATCCTCCATGCTGGGGCCCCTGGAGCCACACCTCAAGACTGTGCCTGCCCACTCCACGTGAATTCTGCCCATTCCATTTGCTACAACCATACAAATTAGGAGAAACTTCCAAAGGCCCCAAGACCATCCCAATAGTGTAGGCTGCCCTGACATACAGTGGCGGTCTGACACCAGCTGAGCAACTACCTCCATTCCTAGCGTAGACAGTTGTCACCAGAGAAGAAAATTTAATCGGACAGGTCCCTATGCTCTAATCAGATTCATTGCATTGGTTTCCAGGCATTTCTCCTCAGAGGCCTTGGTTTCCAATACCAGCATATGGGGGTTTCCTGAGTCACCAATCAAAACAAATCTCATCTCCACATGGGAAACTTGCTCTTTGGAGCTGTCTCTTAACCTCCAGTTAGGAGAATCCTTGAGGGACTCGGTGCCACCGCCCCATTCAAGGTCTCCATGGACACAAAGCCACATTAGGACCTATCCTCAGGAGATTCCATTTCAACTCAGACCCCTCAGAGCTCTCCCATAGCCCACAGATCGAACCTGTCTTGTCATTAGGAGTCAATTGGAATGCGAGTCAGGCGGTCCAGACATCCATCTTTGGAATCCTGCTCTGGCCTCGGTCTGTAGCCGAGGAGTATCCTGGAGCCATCTGACAAGTATCAAATGTCCTGCAGGAGGAATTCCTGCGTTTTGGAGCATCTCACAACTCCTAACGTGGGAAAATCTTGATGGCTTTGTGATATCCCTCTCCCCTTCATGAAGGGCCATCATGGACAGAAACTCCAACTTGAGGATACGTCTGATCCTCGCCCTGACTTCAGTTGCATGAGATCTCGATTCAGCTCTGCAGAGTGTGCCTGCCTTGCCCTCGCCGAGAAACCTACATCTAGCTTGTGTTCTCAGACTTCCGTCCTCACACTCCTGGCCCCCAAACCCTCAAGTTTGGCAATACCGGACCCACAATGCATCAATTTTTCTACCCTCCAGAAGAAAAATTTTGCTCTATGGAGCTTCCCAGACTCCCAAATGAGGATAAAACTACACGGCACTTGACTGTACCCAAATTATACAGTCTAACCTGGACACTAATGCACTGTTTGACACAGCCTGAGCCCGGACCTCCTGACCAACACCCAGACAGCTGACTACACACTGAGCACATCAGACCCCCCCATGGCCTTAACTCATCATCTCTTCCCAACCTCGGTTTTCAGGCTTCAGTACCTAGACCTTATCTCCAGTCACTGCTCAGGGGTGAACGTGATGCAGAAATCAGAACTCCTACTTCCCCATGGCAAGAAACCTTGTGTTTGGCATGTGGTCCAACATTCAGTGTAGTTGAAAGCAGTGTGGCCCATGAGGCCCCACCCATGCTCAAGTGCCGCGTTGGTCACAAATACGCATTGTGACCCTCAGGGTGAGCCCAGTGTTCAAGTTAGGCCTCTCAGTGGCTGGACCAAGAGCCCACATATATGGCTTGCATGCACTTAGGCTCCCAATCTTAACCAGAGTTCGGGTTGTCCAGTTGTCCCTCCGCAGGGCTCTGCTCTGGAATCCCTCTTTTGGTGGGCACAGTGGAGGTAAAAAAAGAAAGAAAGAAAGAAAGAAAGAAAGAAAACAGATCAGACTCCTCCCATGCCACAGAATGACCACAAAATCTTGGGATCGGGCCAAATACTCAGAAAGGGAGACTCATCCATGGCCCTTGAGGTCACCCCTACATTCCATGGCCATCGGTGACACAAAATTCAGAGACAAAATCCTGATCAAGAGCCTCACATTCCCTCTTTCTTCGTATCATGAAGAGTTATCAAGGTTTGTAGATTGGTCCTGCCATAACTACGTTCCCAAACCTAAGCCGAGTTTCTGTTTTCAGACTTCTGTCCCCACAGCTCTGGCCCACACACCCTCCACGCTTTGGCCCCTGGAGCCACACCACAGGACTGTGCCTTCCCTCCCCAAAGGAATTCTGCCCATTTCATCGGCCACAAACTTGCAAAGTGGGAGTAACCTCCAAAGTCACTGAGGTCATCCCATTAGTGTAGACCTCCTGAGACAAACAGGGGTTATCTGACACCAGCTGATGAACCACCTCCACTCAGACCCATAGACAGATGTCCCCAGAGAAGAAGATTAAACCACACAGGCCCCTAGGCCCTAATCAGATGCACTGCTTTGGTTTCCAGGCATCTCTCCTAAGAGTTCTGGTTTCCAATACCAGCATATGGGGGGTTATTGAAGCACCAATGAGAACAAATCTCGTCTCCCCATGGAAAACTTGCTCATGGAGCTGTATCAAAACCTCCGGTTTAGAGAATCCTTCAGGGCTCCGGTGCCACCGCCCCATTTCAAGGTTTCCATGGACACAAACCCACATTATGACCCATCCTCAGGAGAGTCCGTTTCAACTCAGCCCATCAGTTGCTACGCCAGAGCCAGCAGATCAAACGTGTCTTGACGCTAGGAGACAATTGGAATGTGAGGCGGGCTGCCCAGGCATCCATCCTTAGAACCCTGCTCTGGAGTCGTTTCATATGGGATGTCCTGGAGCCTTCCAACAGGTTTCAGTTGACCCGCAGAAAATCCTTGTGGTTTGGAGCATCTCACTACTCCCATCATGGAAAACCCCCATGGCCTCGTGATGACCCCCCTTCATGAAGGGGCCATCATGGACAGAAACTCCAACCTTAGCCAACGTCTGATCCTCGCCCTGACTTCAGATGCAGGGAATCTTGATTCAGCTCTGCACAGTGTGCCTGCCGTGCCCTCGCCCCTAAACCTAAGCTTAGCTTGTGTTCTCAGACTTCTGTCCTCACACTCCTGGCCCAAAAGCCCTCCAGTTTGGCAATTATGGACCCACAATGCAGCATTCTGCCTGCCCTCCAGAAGAAAAACTTTGCCCTATGGGGCTACCGAGAAACCCCAAATGATTATATTCTGCACACCTCTCGACTGTACCCCAAATATACAGCCTATCTGGGCACTAATGCCCTGCCTGGCACAGTCTGATTGCAGACCTCCTGAACGACACCTAGAAAGCTGGCCCCAAACTGAACACATCGGACCCACCATGGCCTTAGGTCATCATCTTTTCCCAACCTCGGTTATTAGGCTTCAGGAACTACATCTTATCTCCAATCAGTGCCCAGTGGTGAACATGATGCAGAAATAAGAACTCCTCCTTTCCCATGGCAAGAAACCTTGTGTTTGGTATGTTGTCCAACGTTCAGTGTAGGAGAAACCTGCATGCTCACTAAGGCCCCCACCCATGATTGAGGGCCGCCTTGGGCACAAAAACACATTGTGACCCTCAGTGTGAGTCCCCTATTCAAGTAAAGCCTCTCAGTGGCTGAACCAAGAGCCCGTATATGGGGCTTGCCATGACCATAGGCCCCCAGGCCTAATCAGAGGATGGGTATTCCAGTTTTCTGTACCCAGTGTTCTGCTCTAGAGTCCCTCTATTGGGGGGACACCTGAGGCAGAAAACAGGACTCCTCCCTTCCCACAGAATGACCCCTATCTCTTGGATGCTGGGCAAATCACCAGAGAGGGAGACTCTTCCACGCCCCATGAGGCCACCCCTACGACCATTGTGAATACAACATCCAGAGACATAAGCCTGAAAGACCGCCTCCCACTCGCTCTCTTTTCATATAGCGAGGAGCTCTCCTCATGGACTGTAGATCAGTCCTGCCATAACCTCGGCCCCAAACCTCAGCAGAGTTTGTGTTTTTGGTCGTCTGTTCCCACAGCCCTGGTCCACACAGTCTCCAGGCTGGGGCCTGTGGAGCCACACCACAGGACTGTCCTGCTCTCTCCTAGGAGACTGTGACCATTCCATTGCCCACAACCCTACAGAATAGGAATAACTTCAAGGTCCCCTAGGATATCCCACTACTGTAAGCTGCCCTGGACAAACAGGGGCATTCTGACACAAG
The DNA here is from genome assembly GCF_020171115.1 of Neogale vison. Classification (NCBI taxonomy): domain Eukaryota; kingdom Metazoa; phylum Chordata; class Mammalia; order Carnivora; family Mustelidae; genus Neogale; species Neogale vison. Next base: position 92,088,778 of record NC_058097.1, read on the forward strand.
CTGAGCAACTACCTCCATGCAGACAAACAGACAGATGTCCATAGAGACAGAAGATTGAAATTGACAGGCTCCTAGGCCCTAATCTGAAGTCTTGCTTTGGTTTCCAGGGGTCAATCCTCAGAGGCCTGGGTTCGCAGAACAGCATGTGGGGCTTTCCTGAGGCACCAAACAGAACACCTCTCGTCTCCACATGGGAAGCTTCCGTGTTGCCGCTGAGCCTGCCTTGCCACGACCAGCTAGTGGGAATGTGAGGTGGCATTTCCAGGCATCCATGCTTAGACCCCTGCTCTCGTGTCTTTCTGTATGGGGCTTCCTGGAACCATCCAATAGGACCCGACTGTCCTGCAGAAGGAAACCTTGAGTTTTGGAGAAGCTCACAATTCCCAATGTAGGGAAACCTCCCTGGCCTCATGACACCCCCAACCCCTTCAGGAAGGGGCCATCATGGACACAAACTCCAGCCTGAGGCAACATCTCATACTGGCTCTGGCCTCAGATGCAGGAGATCTCGATTCAGTCTCTAAAGAGTGGGTCTCCGAGCCCTTGGCTCCAAACCCAACGCTAGCTTGTGTTTTCAGACTTCCTTCCTCACACTCCTGGCAAACAAGCCTTCCAGACTGGGAATTCCAGAACCACAGCGCAGTCCTCTCCCTGCCCACCAGAAGAAAAACGTTGCCTATGGGGCTCTCCAGAAACCCCAAATGAGGATCAACCTGCTCGGGCCTCGACCGTACCCCAATTGGATAGGCTGCCCTGGGCACTAATGCTCTGTCTGACACAGCATGAGGTCAGACGTCCCAACAGACAAGGAGACAGCTGGCCACACAACCAGCGCATTAGACATGCCATGGGCTTAGGCCGTCATCTGTTCTCAACCTGGGTTTTCAGACATCTGAACCTAGACATTATATCAAATCCCCGCACAGGTGGGTACCTGAAGCACAAATCAGAACTCCTCCTGTTGCATGGCTGTAAGCTTGCTGTTGGCATGGAGTCACACCTTCAGGGTAGGAGAAATCTTAATGGTCCCTGAGGCCAAGCCCAAACTTGAGTACTGCCTTGGGAATAAACTCGCATTGTGACCCTCAGCGTGATCCCCATGTCGAAGTAAGGCCTCTCAGGGCTTGGACCAAGAGCACGCATATGGGGCTTGCCAAGACCCTATGCTCCCAAACTTCCCCAGAATTCGAGTTGTCCAGTTGCCCATACCCAAGGCTGTGATCTAGAGTCCCTCTCCTGGAGAAACACATGAGCTAGACAACAGGACTCCACCCTTCCCACAAATTGACCCCAAAATATTGGGAGCTGGGCCAAATCCTCAGAAAGGGAGACTCTTCCATAGCCCCTGAGGCCACCCTTACATTCCACGGCTCTGGGGGACACAACATTCAGAGACAAGAGCTTGAGTGACTGCGCCCACTCACCCTTCTTTCATAAACCGAGGGGCTCCCCTCACAGTCTGTGGATCCGGCCTGCCATACCCTCGGCACCACACCTAAGCCAACTTTGTGTTCTCAGAATTCTGTGCCCACAGCCCGGACCCAAACACCTTCCAAACTAGGGCCTCTGGAGCCACACCGAAAGACTGTGCTGTCCTCTCCAAGAAAACTGTGCCCAATCCATTGATCACAACCCTACAGATTAGAGGAAACCTCCAAGGCACCCTAGGGCATGCCAATAGTGTAGGCCGCCCTAGACTAAGAGGGGCACACCAACACCAGCTGAGCAACTATCTCCACTTAGACACTCAGACAGTGTCCCCAGAGACAGAAAATTGAAATGGACAGGCCCCTAGGCCCTAATCTGAATCCTAGCTTTGGTTTCCAGGTATCTCTAATAAGAGGACTGGTTTTGAAGACCAGCATCTGGGGCTTTTCTGAGGCACCAAACAGAACCTCTCTCATCTCCACATGGGGAGCTTTCTTATTGGAGCTGTATTAAACCCTTCAGGTAGGCGGATTCAGCAAGGCCCCTGAGCCACAAGCAGATTCCAAGGTCTCCATGGACACAAACCCCCATTATGACCTATCTTCAAGAGAGTCCATTTCAACTAAGCCCCCTGGGGCTCGCCCCAGAACCAGCAGTTCAAACATATTTTGTCGCTAATAGCCAATGGGAATGTGAGATATGTTGTACAAGCATCCATACTTCGAACCCTGCTCTCCAGCCCTTCTGTATAGAACGTCCTGGAGCCATCCAACAGGACACAACTGTCCCGCAGAAGGAAACCTTGTGGTTTGGAGAAACGCACAGACTCAGCGTATGTGCTTGTGTCTCAGGTGCTGTGCAGGATTCTCCAACCCTGAAGGTTAGGCACAGGTCGAAGGGCACCGTTTCCTTCTGGGGACAGGAGATATTCTGTTGTGTGGCTCAGGGACCAAATGTTGTATCCTAAATTGGTATTCCAGAACAGTACCCTGAGGACAAATGCCAGAAAACCTAATCTAGGTCTCCAGTGAGGTCCTAGGGTCTTGTCAGGCTCAATCTTCTGATTCAGGGACATTGACTTGGCTGTCTGCCTGGATGTAGGTGATCAGGGTGTTTCAGACTGCACATTTGCGTCCAGCACTGCCGACAATATTGGGGTGGATTTCGGGAACTTGCTGGTTTCTCCTAATTTGGAAGGTTTTGGCAATTTTGACGGGCACAGTTTCCTTGGGGATGGCTGGCACAGTCCGGTGGTGTGGCTCCAGAGACCCTATCCTGGAGGGCAGTGAGCCATGGATTTGTGAGAGAAGTCTTCAAACACAAATGTGGGTTGGGGGTAGTGGCAAAGTGATTGCAGGCCCAATGCTGAGACCTGGAGTGCAGCTCATCAGGAACTATAATTAGGGTGACTGGAAGGCGGTAACACGGGCTTTTCTATCTGGATTGTGTGTCCAGGATGGACTCTGAATGCAGGTGTGGTCTCTTGGGTCCACGGAGACATTACCTCCCTTAGGATCCTGGTGGTTCTCCATACTTTAGTGGCTTTTTTGTGGAAGGAAAGAGTGCTGTTTTCCATCTTAGGGGTGCCCGAAAACAGGGATTCCTGAGATGAGCTCTGGTTCTTGGTGCCTGGAAAATCCCTCCAAGGTTCAGGATTTGGGCCTAAGGGCATACCAGGCCTGCAATGTGAGATACTCGTGGTACAACTGAGAGGGCTTGTTTAAAAGCATGCTCAGAATGAGGGTCACAATGCCTGTTTGTGCATAGGGCGGCCCTCAGGAGTGGCTCTGGTCTCATTGGCCATGTAGCTGTCTCCCACTTTGGGGGTTGGATACTAATCCAAAAAGCCAGGTCTGCTGCCATGGGGAAGGAGGAGTTCTCTATTGTGCTTCAGGTTCCCCCATTGGCAGGGCTTCCAGCAAATGTCTGGAGACAGGTGCCTGAATACAAAAGATGGGTAGAGTTGACGGACTTGGGACATGGCCCGTCCTATATGCTAGATATGGGAACCACTCTCTGGGTATCTGACATCAGGTCGGATCTCAGGCTCTGTCAGACACAGAACTAGTGGCCAGGGCAGCCTATAAATCGGGGTTCCTTTGAAGGCCAAGCAGATTTATCCTCCTGAGGGGTTTCTGGGCAGTCTCACCAGGCACTTCTTTCTATGGACAAGGCGGAATGCAGCACTGTGGCTGTAGAATTCCCTATCAAGAGGCCTTGGGGACGAGTAGGGTGAAGATGGAATTGTAAACAAAAGCTACGGTTCAATTAAGTACCAAGTGGAAGGCAGTTCCAATGTGCAGTGGCTTATTCGAGATATCCAACACGTGAGTAAAGGTGGAAGTCAGATATTTGCTCACACTGGAGTTTGTGTCTATGAAGACCGACAAATGGGGGGGGGTGGCGTCAAGAGGCCATGGAGGATTTCCCACGCTGAGGCTTTGGAGATACTCCAAACAGCAAGGTTTCCCTCTACTGGACAGGTGGAGTTTGGTTAGTTTGCTCCAGCGTCCCCCATGTGGAAAGATTGGGTAGCAGAGCTCTTCTGCATGGATGCCTCCACTGACCATTGCAGCTGAGGAACATGGCAGGTTCATTCTGGTGGCTCTGGGCGAAGTACCAAGGACTGGACTGGACATGGAATCTCTAGAAGATGGGCCACAATGCTGGTTTGTTACCAGACAGATCTTAGAATGTTCTGGTGGCTAAGGTGCCATGCAGGATTCTCCTACGTTGAAGGTTAAGCACAGGTTGAAGTGCACGGTTTCCTTCTGGGAACAGGAGATTTTCTGTTGTGTGGCTCAGGGCACACATGTTGTATCATAAGTTGGTATTCCAGATCAGGCCTCTGAGCACAGATGCCTGAGAACCTAATCTAAGGTTCCAATAGGTCCTAGGGGCATGAAAGGTTCAATCTTCTGACTCAGGATGTAGACTTAATTGTGCCTGAATGTAGGTGATCAGGTTGTTTCATCTACGCATTTGTGTCCAGAGTGGCCGCCAATATTGTGGTGGGCTCAGGGTCCTTGCAGTGTTCTCCTAATTTGGAAAGTATGGGCAACTATGACAAGCACAGTTTCCATGGTGATGGCAGGCACAGTCCTGTGGTGTGGCTCCAGAGAAATCATCCTGGAGGGCATGTAAGCCATGAGAGAAGTCTGGAAACACAAATTCGGGTTACGGTTAGTGGAAATGTGTTCGCAAGGCCAATGTGTAGACCGTGAGGGCAACTCATCAGGATCCATAATTAGGGTGACTGAAGGTGGTTTTACAGGCTTTTCTATCTGGATTGTGTGTCCAGGATGGCCTCGGAATGCAGGTGTGGTCTCATGGGTCCATGGGAGACTTTTTTTTCTTTGAGGATCCTGGAGGCTCTCCTTAATTTGGCGTTTTCGGAGAATGGGAGAGTGCTGTTTTCCATCTTAAGGGTGCTCCAAAACAGGAATTCCAGAGATGGGCTCTGAGTCTTAGCACCTGGAAAACTCCAGCAAGGGTTAGGAGTTAGGTATGCCTAGGGGTGTACCAGGCCTGCAATGCGGGATGCTGGTGCTGCAACTGAGAACGTTTGTTTGAAATCATGCTCAGGCTGAGGATCACAGTGCATGTTTGTTCCCAGAGCTGCCCTCAAGAGTGGGCGTGGTCTCATTGGCCATGGAGCTGGCTCCAACTGTGAGTGTTGGACACCCATTCCAACAACCAGGTTTCCTGCCATGTGGAAGGAGGTTTTCCCTATAGTGCTTCAGGTTCCCTCACTGGCAGGGATTCCAGCAAAGGTCTGGCAGAGGTGCCTTAATACAAGGATGTGTAGAGATGACGGACTTGGGCTATGGCCGGTCTTGCATGCTGGATAAGGGACCCCTCTCTGGGTGGCTGACAGAAGGCTGGGTCTCAGGCTATGTCCCACACAGCATTAGTGGCCAGGGCAGTGCATAAATCGGGGTTCCCTCGAAGGCCAAGTAGATTGATCCTCATGTGGATTTTTGGGCAGAATCACCAGGCACTTCTTTCTATGGGGATGGCAGAATGCTGCGTCGTGGTTCCAGAATCCCCTATCAAGAAGGCTTGGGGACCAGTCGGGTGAGGATGGAATTGTATACACAAGCTCGGTTAAGTTCATTGCCAAGAGGAAGGCAGTTCCAATGTGCAGCGGCTGATTCAAGACATCTAGCACCTGAGTAAGGGCGGATGTCAGATGTTTGCTCACACTGGAGTTTGTGTATGATGACCTACAAATGGAGAGGTTGTGTCAAGAGGCCACGGAGGATTTCCCTCACTGAGGATTGTGAGATGCTCCAAATAGCAAAGTTTCCTTCTACTGGACTGGTGGAATCTGCTTGGTTTGCTCCGGGGTCCCCCATGTGTAAAGTTTGGGTAGAACAGCACTCCCAAATGGATGTCTGGAAAGCACAACTCCATTGACAACTGCAGGTGAAGAACATGTCAGGTTCGTTCTGGTGGCTCTTGGGCGAAGTGCCAAGGCATTGAGTTTACTTGGAATCTCTTGCCCATGGGTCAGAGCGTTGGTTTGTTACCAGGGAGAACTAGGAATGTGATGGTGGCTAATGGGCCATTCAGGATTCTCCAACCCTGAGGCTTTGGCACAGTTCGAAGACCCCCGTTTCCATCTGGGGTAGTAGATGTTCTGTTGTGTTGCTCAGGGACCACATGTTGTATCACAAGTTGGTATTACAGAACTGGCCTCTGAGGACAGATACGTGAAACCTAATCTAGGGTTCCAATTAGGTCCAAGGGGCATGTCAGGTTCAATCTTCTGACTCAGGACCATTGACTTGGGTGTCTGCCTGGATTCGGGTGATCAGTATGTTTCAGACTGCGCATTTGCTTTCAGAGCGGCCTCCAATAGTGGGTTGGGCTCAGGGGTCTTGCAGATTTCTCTTAATCTGAAGGTTTTGGGTAACTGTGATGGGCACAGATCTTGGGGATGGCATGCCCAGTCTTGTAGTGCGGCTCCAAAGACCCCATCCTGATGGGCACGTGAACCATGGTTTTGGGTGAGTAGTCTGCAAACACAAACTCAGTTTAGGGTTAGTGGCAAGGTGATTGCAGGCACAGTGTGTAGACCTGGAGGGAAGCTCATCAGAAACTGTAATTAGGGTGACCTGGAGGCGGTAGCACAGGCTTTTGTATCTGGATTGTGTGTCCAAGATTGCCTCAGAATGAAGGTGTGGTCACAAGGGTCCATGGCACATTTATCCTCTCTAAGGATCCTATTGGCTCCCAATAGTTTGGTGCCCATTCAGTGAACGGAAGAGTGCTGTTTTCTATCTTAGGGATGCCCCAAAACAGGGATGTCAGAGACGGCATCTGTGACAAGGCACCAAGAAATTCTACCAAGGGTTAGGATTCGGGCCGAGGGGTGTACGAGGGCTTCAATGCGGGATTCTGTTGGTGCAACTGAGAGGGGTTGTTGAACGCTTGCTCAGGCTGAGGGTCACAATGCCTGCTTGTGCCCAGGGCGTCCCTCATGAGTGGGCGTTGTCTCATTTGCCATGCAGCTGGCTCCCACTCTGAGGTTTGGACAACCATCCCCACAGCCAGGTTTCCTGCTATGAGGAAGGAGCAGTTCCCTATTGTGCTTCAGGTTCCCTCATTGGCAGGGATTCCAGCAAAGGTCTGGGGACAGGGGCATGAATACCAAGGATGGGTAGAGAGGACAGACTTGGACCATGGCTGCACTAACATGCTGGATGTGGGCCCCAAACTCTGGGTGGCTGACACTAGGTCAGTGCTCAGGCTCTGTCAGACACAGCACTAGTGGCCAGGGCAGAGTATAAATCGGGGTACACTCGAGGGCCGAGCAGAATGATCCTCATGTGGGGTTTCTGGGCAGACTCACCAGGCCCTTCTTCTTTCTGAGAAGGCAGAATGCAGCATTGTGGCTCCAGAATTCCCTATCAAGAGGGCATGGGAACCAGTCAGGTGAGGACAGAATTGTAAACACAAGCTATGGTTTAATTCAGTGCCAAGCGGAAGCCATTCCAATGTGCAGCGGCTTATCGAGTCATCCAACACCTGAGTAAGAGCAGATGTCAGACGTTTACTCACACTGAAGTTTGTGTCCATGATGACTGACAAATGGAGAGGTGACATCAAGTGGCCATGGAGGATTTCCCACGCTGACGCTTGTGATATGCTCCAAATAGCAAGGTTTCCTTCCTCTGGACAGGTGGAGTCTGATTTTTTTGTTTCCGAGTCCCGCATGTAAAAAGTTTGGGTAGCAAAGCTCTACTGTTCAGACCGGGGAACCATAGCTCCATTGACCATTGCAGCTGAAGAACATGGCAGGTTCATTCTGGTGGCTTTTCGGCGAAGTAACAAGGCCTTGGGTTGACTTGGAACCTCTTGCACATGGGTCGCAGTGCTCGTGTTACCAGGGAGATATTAGAATGTGCTGGTAGCTAAGGTGCCATGCAGGATTCTCCTACCCTGAGAGATTAGCACAGGTCCAAGAGCACAGTTTCCTTCTGGGGCCAGGAGATGTTCTGTTGTGTGGCTCATGGACCACATGTTGTATCATAAGGTAGTATTCCAGAACAGCCCTCTGAGGACTGATGCCTGAAAAACAAAATTACGGTTCCCTAGGAAGGGGAGTGTCAGGTTCAATCTTCTGACTCAGGACCATTGACGTGGGTGTTTCAGACTGCGCATTAGCGTCCAGAGAAGCTACAATATTGGGTTTGGGCTCAGAGGAATTGCAGGTTTCTCCTAATCTGGAAGATTTGGGCAACTGTGAAGGGCACAGTTTCCTTGGGGATGGCAGGGACAGTCCTGTGGTGTGGCTCCAGAGACACCATCCTGGAGGGCATGTGAGCTATGGGTTTGGGAGAAAAGTCTGCAAACACAAACTCAGGTTATGGTTAATGGCGAGGTGATCACAGCCCCAATGCATAGACCTAGAGTGCATCTCGTCAGGCACTGTATTTAGGGTGACTGAAAGGTGATATCACAGACTTTTCTATCTGGATTGTGTGTCGAGGAAGTCCTCGGAATGCAGGTGTGGTCTCATGGGTCCATGGGAGACTTTTCCTCTCTAAGGATCCTGATGGCTCTCCATAGTTTGGTGGTTTTTTGGAAGAAGGGAAGAGTGCTGTATTCCATCTTAGGGGTGCCCCAAAACAGGGATTCCAGAGAGGGGCTCTGTGTCTGGGCACTGGAAAAATACCACCAAGGGTTAGGATTTGGGCCTTGGGTCATGCCAGGCCTTCAATGTGGGATGCTGGTGGTGCAACTGAGAGGACTTGTTTGAAATCATGCTCATGCTGAGGATCACAATGCCTGTTTGTGACCAGGGCGTCCCTCAGGAGTGGGTGTGGTCTCATTGGCGATGCAGCTCTCTCCCACTCTGAGGGTTGGAAACCCATACCAACAGCCAGGTTTCCTGCCATGGCTAAGGAGAAGTTCTCTTTTGTGCTTCAGGTTCCCCCATTGGCAGGAATTGTAGCAAAGGTCTGGGGACAGATGCCTGAATACCAAGGATGGGTAGAGAGGATGGACTGTGTCCATGGCCGGTCTCACATGCTGCATATGGGCCCAGGTCTCTGGGTGTCTGACATGAGGTCGGGGCTCAGGCTCTGTCAGAAACATCACTAGTGGCCAGGGCAATTTATAAATCGGGGTACCATCAAGGGCCGAGCAGAATGATCCTCATGTGTGATTTCTGGGCAACTCACCAGGCACTTCTTCTTTCTATGGGGAAGGCAGAATGATGCGTTGTGGCTCCAGAAGTCTCTATCAAGAAGGCTTGGAGACCAGTAGGGCAAAGATGGAACTGTAAACACAATCTCAGTTAAATTCATTGCCAAGAGGAAGGCAGTTCCAATGTGCAGCAGCTGATTTGAGACATCCAGCACCTGAGTAAGGGCAGATATCAGATGTTTGCTCACACTGGAGTTTGTGTATGATGACCTGCAAATGGAGAGGTTGTGTCAAGAGCCATGGAGGATTTCCCACGCTGAGGATTGTGAGATGCTCCAAATAGCAAGGTTTCCTTCTACTGGACTGGAGGAGTCTGGTTTGTTCCGGTGTCCCCCATATGGAAAGTTTGGGTGCAGAGCTCGCCTGCATGGATGCCAGGATAGCACAGCTCCATTGACTATTGCAGCTGAAGATCATGGCAGGTTCGTTCTGGTGGTTCTTGGGCGAAGAAACAAGGTTTTGAGTTGACTTGTAATCTCTTGAACATCGGTCACAGTGCTGGTGTTACCAGGGAGATATTAGAATATGCTGGTGGCTAAGGTCCCACGCAGGATTCTCTGACACTGAGGGTTTGACACGGGTCCAAGAAAACTGTTTCCTTCTGGAGACAGGAGTTGTTCTGTTGTGTGGCTCAGGGGCCACATGTGGTAACATATGTTGGTTTTGCAAAACAGCCCTTTGAGGAGAGATGCCTGAAAATCTAATTTACGTTTCCAGTGAGGTCCTAGGGGCACGTCAGATTCAATCTTCTGACTCAGGTTCATTGACTTGGCTGTCTGCCTGGATGTAGGTGATCAGGGTGTTTCAGACTGTGCATTTGCATCCAGAGCGGCCTCCAATAGTGGGGTGGGCTTAGGGGCCTTGCAGGTTTCTCCTAATCTGGTGGGTTTGGGCAACTGTGATGGTCACAGTTTCCTTGGGGATGGCAGGCACAGTCATGTGGTGTGGCACCAGAGACCTCATCCTTGAGGGTATGTGAGCCATGGTTTTGGGACAGAAGTCTGCAAACACAAACTAGGGTTAGGGTTAAGGCGAGGTGATACAGGCCCACTGAGTAGACCTGTAGGGCAGCTCCTAAGGAACTGTCATTAGTGGGATTAGAAGGCAGAAGCACAGGCATTTTTATCTGGATTGTGTGTCCAGGATGGCCTCGGATCGCAGGTGTGATTTCATGGGTCCAAGGGAGATTGGTCCTATCTAAACATCTTGGTGGCTACCAATAGTGGGTGGTTTTGGGGGGAAGGGAAGAGCGATGTTTTCCAGTACCCAAATCAGGGTTTCCAGAGACGGGCTCTGGGTCTGAGCACTTGGAAAATCCCAACAAGGGTTAGGATTTGGCCTAGGGCCATCCCAGGCCTGCAATGCAGGATCTTCGTGGTGCAACTGAGAGGGATTGTTTGAAAGCATGCTCAGGCTGAGGGTCACAATGCCTGTTTGTGCCCAGGGTGGCCCTAAGGAGTGGGTCTGGTCACACTGGCGATGCAAATGTCTCCACTCTGAGGGTTGGATAACCATCCCAACAGCCACGTTTCCTGCCATGGGGAAGGAGCAGTTCTCTATTGTGCTTCAGGTTCCCCCATTGGCAGGGATTCCAGCAAACGTCTGGGGACAGATGCTGCAATACCAAGGATGGGTAGAGAGGATGGACTTGGGTCATGGCCTGTCTCACATGCTGGATACGGGCCCCACTCTCCAGGAGGCTGAATTGAGGACGGGTCTCATGCTCTGTCAGACACAGCATTAGTGGCCAGGTCATCCTATAAATCAGGGTACCCTCGAGGGCGAAACAGATTGATCCTCATGTGGGGTTTTTGGGCAGACTCACCAGGCACTTATTCTTTCTATGGGGAAGGCAGAATGCTGCATTGTGGCTCCAGAATTCCTTCTCAAGAGGGCATGGGGACCAGTCGGGCGAGCATGGAATTTTAAACACAAGCTACAGTTAAATTCAGTGCCAAGCAGAAGACAGTTCCAAAGTGCACCGGCTTATTCAAGTCATCCAGCAACTGAGTAAGGGCAGATGTCAGACTTTTTCTCACACTGGAGTTTGTGTCTATGCTGACCGACAAATGGAGAGGTGGCGTTAAGAGGCCATGGAGGATTTCCCACACTGAGGTTTATGAGATGCTCCAAAAAGCAAGTTTTCCTTCTACTGGACAGGTGGAGTCTGGTCTGTTTGCTCCGGGTTCACCCAAGTGGAAAGCTTGGGAAGCAGAGCTCTCCTGTATGTATGCCGGGAAAGCACAGCTCCTTTGACCATTGCAGCTGAAGAACATGGCAGTGTTTTTCTGGTGGCTCTTGGACAAAACACAAAGGCCTTGAGTTGACTTGGAATCTCTTGCACATGGCTCACAGTTCTGGTTTGATATATGAAAGATCTTAAAATGTGCTGGTGGCTAAGGTGCCATGCAGTATTCTCCTACCCTGAGGCATTAGAACAGGCCGAAGAGCACAGTTTCCTTCTGGGGACAGGGATGTTCTGTTGTGTGGCTCAGGGACCACACGTTGTATCATACGTTAGTATGCCAGAACAGGCCTCTGAGGACAGATGCCTGAAAACCTAGACTAGGGTACAATGAGGTCTTAGCGTCATGTCACGTTCAATATTCTGACTCAAAACCATTGATTTGTGTGTCTGCCTAGATGTACGTGATCAAGATGTTTCAGACTGTACATTTGCATCCAGAGCTTCCACCAGTATTGTGGTGGCTCAGGCCTTGCAAGTTTCTCCTAATCTGGAAGGCTTGGGCAACTGTGACAGGTACAGTCTCCTTTGGGATGGCAGGAAATGTCCTGTTGTGTGGCTCCAGAGACCCCATCCTGTATGGCACGAGAGCCATTGTTTGTGGAGAGAAGTCTGCAAACAAAAATTTAGTTTAGGTTTAGTGGCAAGATGATCGCAGGCCTAATGCATAGACCTGGAGGGCAGCTCATCTGGAACTGTAATTAGGGTGACTGGAAGGTGGTAGCACAGGCTTTTCTCTCTGGATTGTGTGTCCAGGATGGCCTCAGAATGCAGGTGTGTTCTCATAGGTTCATGGGAGACTTTTCTTCTCTATGGATCCTGGAGGCTCCCAATAGTTTGGTAGCTTTTTTGAGGAAGGGAAGAGTGCTGTTCTCCATCTTAGTGGTGCCCCAAAAGAGGGATTCCAGAGACAGGCTCTGGGTCTGGGCATCTGGAAAATCCCACCACGTTTTAGGATTTGTGCCTAGAGGCGTATCAGGCCTGCAATGTGAGATCATGATGGTGCAACTGAGAGGGATTGTTTGAAAGCATGCTCAGGCTGAGGGTCACAATATCTGTTTGTGCCCAGGGCAGCCCTCAGAACTGGGCGTGGTCTCATTGATTTTGAAACAGTCTCACCCTTTGTGGGTCGGACACCCATCACAATAGCCAGGTTTATTGCCATGGGGAAAGAGGAGTTATCTATTGTGTTTCAGGTTTCCCCTTTGGCAGGGATTCCAGCAAATGTTTGGAGTCAGGTGCCTGAATACCAAGGATGGTTAGAGATGTACTTGGGCCATAACCATCCCAAATGCTAGATACGGGGCCCACTCTCTGGTGCCTGAATCTCGGTCGGGGCTCAGGCTCTGTCAGAAACAGCAAGGTTTCCTTCTACTGGGCAGGTGAAGTCTGGTTTGATTGCTCTAGTTTCCCCATGTGAAAATTTGTCAGGCAGAGCTCTCTGGCATGGATGCCTGGAAAGCACACCTCCACTGACCATTGCAGCTGAGGAACATGTCAGGTTCGTTCTGGTGGCTCTGGGGCGAAGAACCAAGGCCTTAACTTGACATGGAATCTCTTGCAGATGGGTCTCAATTCTTGTTTGTTACCAGGGAGATCTTAGAATGTGCTGGTTGCTAAGGTGCCATGCAGGATTCTCCTACACTGAGGGTTTGGCACAGGTTGAAGAGCACGGTATCTTTCTAGGGACAGGAGATGTTCTGTCATGTGGCTCAGGGACCACATGATGTGTCATATACTGGTAATCCAGAACAAGCCACTGAGGACAGATGCCTGAAAACCTATTGGGGTTCCATTGAGGGCCTAGGGGCAATTCAGTTTCAATTTTCTAACTCACGATCATTGACTTGAATGTCTCCCTGGATGTAGGTGATCAGGGTGTTTCAGACTGCGCATTTGCATCCAGAGTGGCCGGCAATATTGGGGTGGGCTCAGGGGCCTTACAGGATTCTCTTGATATGGAAGGTTTGGGCAACTCTGATATTACAGTGTCATGGTTTTGGGAGAGAAGTCTAGAAACACAAATTTGGGTTAGGGTTAGTGGCGATTTGGTCACAGGCCCAATGCATAGACCTGGAGGGAAGCTCGTAAAGAACTTTGATTAGGGAAGGCAGAAGCACAGGTTTTCTCTCTGGATTGTGTGTCCAGGGTGGCCTCGGAATGCAGGTGGGTCTCATGGGTCCATGGGAGATTTTTCTTCTCTAAGGATCTCGACGGCACTCCATAGTTTGGTGGCTTTCTCGGCAAAGGGAAGAGTGCTGATTTCCTTTTTAGGGGTGCCCCAAAACAAGGATTCTAGAAACGGGCTTTGGGTCTGGGACCCTGGAAAATCCCACCAAGAATTAGCATTTGGGCCTAGGGGTGTACCAGGCCTATAATGCAGGATCCTGGAGGTGCAACTGAGAGCGTTTGTTTGAAAGCATGTTCAGGCCGAGCTCAGAATGCCTGCTTTTGCCCAGGGTGGACCTCATGAGTGGGCGTGGTCTCATTGGCCATACAGCTGTCTCCCACTCTGAGGGTTGGGCACCAATCCCAACAGCCAGGCTTCCTGCCATGGGGAAGGAGGACTTCCCTACAGTGCTTCAGGTTCCACCATTGGCAGGGATTCCAGCAAAGGTCTGGGCAGAAATGCCTGGATAACAGGAATGGGTAGAGATGATGGTCCTGGGCCATGCAGGGTCTCACATGCAGGTAATGGGCCACACTCTTTGGGTGGCTGACACACGGTTGGGGCTCTGGCTCTGTCAGAAACAGCACTAGTGGGCAGGGCATCCTATAAATTGGGGTACCCTCGTGGGCCGAGCAGATTGACCCTCATGTGGAGTTTCTGTACAGACTAATCAGGCCCTTCTTCTTTCTATGGGGAAGGCAGAATGCTGCGTTGTGGCTCCAGAATTCCCTATTAAGAGTGCTTGGGATGCAATTTGGTGCAGCCTCTTTGGATAACAGTGTGGAGATTCCTCAAGAAATTAAAAATAGAAATTCCCTATGACCCTGCCATTGCAATCCTGGGTATTGACCCCAAAGATACAGATGTTGTGAAAAGAAGGGCCATCTGCACCCCAATGTTTATAGCAGCAATGGTCACGGTTGCCAAACTATGGAAAGAACCAAGATGCCTTTCAATAGACGAATGGATAACGAAGATGTGGTCCATATACACACTGGAGTATTATGCCTCCATCAGAAAGGATGAATACCCAACTTTTGTAGCAACATGGACGGGACTGGAAGAGATTATGCTGAGTGAAATAAGTCAAGCAGAGAGAGTCAATTATCATATGGTTTCACTTATTTGTGGAGCATAACAAATATCATGGAGGACAAGGGGTGTTAGAGAGGAGAAGGGAGTTGGGGTAAATTGGAAGGGGAGGTGAACCATGAGAGACTATGGACTCTGAAAAACAATAGGAGGGGTTTGAAGTGGTGGGGGGGTGGGAGGTTGGGGTACTGGGTGGTGGGTATTATGGAGGGCACGGATTGCATGGAGCACTGGGTATGGTGAAAAAATAATGAATATTGTTTCTCTGAAAATAAATAAATTGGAAAATAAGTAAAAAAATGAATACTGTTTTTCTTAAAATAAATTAATTTATTTTAAAAAATGAGTGCTGGGGGACTAGTAGTGTAAGGATGGAATTGTAAACCCAAGCTATCGTTCAATTCAGAAATATCCTTCATCTTAGTTAGGGTGGATGTCAAATGTTGCTCATGATGGAGTTTGTGTGTGCGATGACTGACAACTGGAGGAGTGGCGTCCAGAGGCAATGGAGGATTTCACATGCTGGGCTTTGTGTGATGCTCCAAACAGCAAGGTTTCCTAATACCAGAGAGGGGGAGTCTGATTTGTTTACTCCAGGGTCCCCCATGTGGAAAGTTTGGGTAGCAGAGCACTCCCTCATGGATGTCTGTAAAGCACACCTCCACTGACCATTGAAGCTGAGGAACATGGCAGGTTCATTCTGGTGGCTCAGGGGCGAAGTACCAAGGCCTGGAGTTGACATGGAGTCTCATGAAGATGGGTCACAATCATGGTTTGTTACCAGGGAGATCTTAGAAGGTGCTGGTGGCTAAGGGGCCATGTAGGATTAATCTATCCTGAGGGTTTGACACCAGTCCAAGAGCACAGTTTCCTTCTGGGTACAGGAGATGTTCTGTTGTCGGGCTCACGGACCACATGTTGTAACATAAGTTGGTATTCCAGAGCAGGCCTCTGAAGACAGATGCCTGAAAACTTAATCTAGGGTTCCAGTGAAGTCCTAAGGGAATGTCAGGTTCAATCTTCTGACTCAGGACCATTGACTTAGGAATCTGCCTAGATGTAGGTTATCAGGGTGTTTCAGATTGTGCATTTGTGTACAGAGCAGCCTCCAATATTGGGTTGTGTTCTGGGGCCTTGCAGGTTTCTCCTAATCTGGAAGGTTTGGGCAACTTTGACGGGAACAGTTTCCTTGGGGACGGCAGGCACAGTCCTGTTGTGTGGCACCAGAGACCCCATCCTGGAGGGCATGTGAGCCATGGTTTTGGGAGAGAAGTCTGCAAACACAAACTCGGGTTAGGGTTAGTGGCGAGGTGATTGTAGGCCCAATGCATAGACCTGGAGGGAAGATCTTCAAGAACTGTAAATCGGGTGACTCGAAGGTGGAAGCACAGGCTTTTCTCTCTGGATTGTGTGTCGAGGATGGCCTCTGAATGCAGGTGTGGTATCATTGGTGTATGGGAGATTTTTCCTCTCTAAGGATCCTGGCGGCTCCCAATAGTATGGTGGCTTTCACGTTGAAGGGAAGTGTGCTGTTTTCCACTTTAGACGTGCCCAAAACAGGGATACCAGAGATAGACTGTGGGTCTGGGTGCCTGGAAAATCCCTCCAAGGGTTAGGATTTGGGCCTAGGGGAGTAACCGGTCAGCAATGCGTGTCCTGGAGGTGCAACTGAGAGTGTTTGTTTGAAAGCATGCTAGTCTGAGTGTCACAATGCCTGATGTGCCTAGGGAAGCCCTCATGAGTGGGCGTTGTCTCCTTCGCCATGCAGCTGGCTCCCACTTTAAGGTAGGACACCCATCCCAACAGCCAGGATTCCTGCCATGGAGAAGGAGCAATTCTCTATTGTGCTTCAGGTTCCTCCATTGGCGGGATTCCAGCAAAGGTCTGGAGACAGATGCCTGAATACCAATGATGGGTAGAGATGAGGGACCTGAGACATGGCCAGTCTCACATGCTGGATATGCGCCCAACTCCCAGAGTGGATGACATGAGGTGAGGGCTCAGGCTCTGTCAGACAGAGAACTAGTGGCTAGGGCTGCCTATAAATCAGGGACCTTTTGAGGGCCGAGCAGATTGATCCTCATGTAGAGTTTCTATGCAGAATCATCAGGCCCTTCACTTTCTAAGGGGAAGGCAGAAAGCTGCGTTGTGACTCCAGAATTCCCTATCAACAGGGCTTGGGGACCAGTAGGGTGAAGGTGGAATTGGAAACCAAAGCTAAGATTCAATTCAGTGCCAAGTGAAAGGCAGTTCCAGTTTGCAGTTGCGGACTCCAGATATACAGCACCGGAGTAAAAGCAGATGTCAGATGTTTGCTCATGCTGGAGTTTTTGTCTATGATGACCGACTAATGGAGGGGTGGCAACAAGAGACCATGGAGGATTTCCCATGCTGGGGCTTATGAGATGCTCTGAATAGCAAGGTTTCCTTCTACCGGACAGGGGGAGTCTGGTTTATTTGCTCCAGGTTCCCCCATGTGGGAAGTTTGGGTAGCAGAGCACTCCCTAATGGATGCCTGTAAAGCACACGTCCACTGACAATTGCATCTGTGGACCATGGCAGGTTTGTTCTGGTGGCTCTTGGGCGAAGTACCAAGGCCTAGAGTTGACATGGATTCTCATGAAGATGTGTCACAATGCTGGTTTCAGGGAAATCTTAGAAGGTGCTGGTGGCTATGGGGCCATGTCGGATTCATCTAACCTGAGTGTTTGACACCGGTCCAAGAGCACAGTTTCCTTTTGGAGACAGGAGATGTTCTGTTGTGGGGCTCACGGACCACATGTTGTATCATAAGTTGGAATTTCAGAACAGGCCTCTGAGGACAGATGCCTGAAAACTTAATCTAGGGTTCCAATGAAGTCCTAGGGGGAAAGTCAGGTTCAATCCTCTGACTCAGGATCATTGACTTTGGTGTCTGCCTAGATGTAGGCGATGAGGGTGTTCCAGACTGTGCATTTGTTTAGAGTGGCCTCCAGTATTGGGGTGTGCTCTGGCGCCTTGCAGGTTTCTCCTAATCTGGAAGGCTTGGGCAACATTGATAGGCACAGTTTCCTTGGGGATGGCAGGCACAGTCCTGTGGTGTGGCTCCAGAGACCCCATCCTGGAGGTCATGTGAGCCATGGTTTTGGGAGAGAAGTCTGAAAACACAAACTTGGGTTAAGGTTAGTGGCGAAGTGATCGCAAGCCCAATGCATAGACCTGGAGGGCAGCTCGTCGGGAACTGTAAATTGCTTGCCTCGAAGATGGTAGCACAGACTTTTTTATCTGGATTGTGTGTCCAGGATGGCCTCGGAATGCAGGTGTTGTCTTATGGGTCCATGGGAGATTTTTCCTCTAAAGGATCCTGGCAGCTCCCTATACTATTGTGGCTTTCTCAGCGAAGGGAAGAGTGCTATTTTCCACCTTAGGGGTGCCCCAAAACAGGGATTCCAGAGATGGGCTGTAGTTCTGGGCACCTGGAAAATCCCACCAGGTGTTAGGATTTGGGCTTATGGGCATACCAGGCCTGCAATGCAGAATCCTGGAGGTACAACTGAGAGCGTTTTTTTTTAAGGCATACTCAGGTTGAGGGTCACAATGCCTGTTTGTGTCCAGGGCGGCCATCATGAGTAGGCGGGGTGTCCTTGGCAATTCAGCAGACTCCCACTCTGGGACACTCATCCCAAAAGCCAGGATTCCTGCCATGCAGAAGGAGGAGTTCTCTATTGTGCTTCAGGTTTCCCCATTGGCAGGGATTCCAGCAAAGGTCTGGGGACAGATGCCTGGACCAAGAATGGGTATAGATGACGGCCCTGGCCCATGGCCAGTATCACATTCTGGCGATGGGACCCTCCCTCTGAGTCCTGACATGAGGTCAGGGATCAGGCTCTCTCAGACACAGCAATAGTTGCCAGGGAAACCTATAAATTGGGGTTCCCTCGAGGACCGAGCAGATTAATCCTCATGTGGGCTTTCTGGGCAGACTCACCAGGCCCTTCTTGTTTCTATGGGTAAGGAAGAATGCTGCGTTTGGCTCTAGAATACCCCATCAAGAGGGTTTGTGGACCAGGAAACTGAGGATGGAATTGTAAACCCAAGCTATGGTTAAATTCAGAGTGAAGCGAAAAGCACTTCCAGTGTGCAGCAGTTGAATCGAATATCCAGCCCCTGAGTGAGGATGGATGTCAGATATTTGCTCATGCTGGAGTTTGTGTCTTTGATGACCGAGAAATGGAGGGGTGGCATCAAGAGGCCATGGCGGATTTCCCACCCTGGGGCTTGTGAGATGCTCCAAACAGGTTTCCTTCTACCAGACAGGGGGAGTCTGATTTGTTTGCTCCAGGGTCCCCCATGTGGAAAGATTGGATAGCATAACTCTCCCACATGGATGCCTAGAAAGCACACCTCCATTGATCATTGCAGCTGAGGAACATGGCAGGTTCATTCTGGTGGCTCTGGGGCGATGTATCAAGGCCTTGATTTGACATGGAATCTCATGAAGGTGGGTCACAATGCTGGTTTGTTACCTGGGAGATCATAGAATATGCTGGTTGCTAAGGGGTCATGCAAGATTCATCTACCCTGAGGGTTTGACACAGGTCCATGAGCACGGCTTTCTTCAGGAGCCAGGAGATGTTCTGTTCTATGGCTCAGGGAGCACATGTTGTATCATAAGTTGCTATTCCAAAACAGGCCTCTGAGGACGGATACCTAAAAACCTAATCCAGTGTTCCAATGAAGTCCTCTAGGCCTGTCAGTTTCAATCTTCTGACTCAGGACCATTGACTTGGGTGTCAGCCTGGATGGAGGTGATCAGGTTGTTTCAGACTGCACATTTGAGTCCAGAGCAGCCTCCAATATTGGGCTGGGCTCAGGGGCCCTGTAGGTTTCTCCTAATCTAGAGGTTTTGGGCAACAGTGACAGGCACAGTTTCCTTGAGTATGGCAGGCACAGTCCTTTCTTGTGGCTCCAGATACCACAACCTTGAGGTCATGTGAAGCATGGTTTTGGGAGGAAAGTCTGCAAACACAAACTTGGGTTAGGGTTAGTGGCGAGGTGATTGCAGGCCCAATGCATAGACTTGGAAGATGGCTCCTCAGGAACTGTAAATCAGATGACTCGAAGGTGGTAGTGCAGGTTGTTGTTTCTGGATTGTCTGTCCAGGATGGCCTCGGAATGTAGGTGTGGTCTCATGGGTCCATGGTAGATTTTTCCTCTCTAAGTTTCCTGGGGGCTCCCAATAGTTTGGTGGTTTTCTCGGGGAAGAGAAGAGTGCTGTTTTCCAAATTACGGGTTCCCCAAAATAGGGATTCCAGAGATGGGTTCTGGGTCTGGGCCACTGGAAAATCCCACCAAGTGTTAGGATTTGGGCCTACGGGAATACCAGGCCTGCAATGCAGGGTCCTGGAGGTGCAACTGAGAGCTTTTGTTTCAAAGCATGCTCAGGCTGAGGGTCACCATGTCTTCTTGTGTCCAGGTGGTTCTCCTTGAGTGGGCATGGTCTCCTTGTCCATGGAGCTGGCTCCCACTTTGAAGGTTGGAAACCCATCCCAACAGCTAGGATCCCTGCCATGGGGAAGGAGGAGTTCTCTACCGTGCTTCAGTTCCTTCATTGGCAGGGATTCCAGCAAAGGTCTGGGGACAGATGCCTGAATACCAAGGATGGGTAGAGATGACGGACTTGGGTCATGGCCAGTCTCACATGCTGGATATGGGCTCAGATCTCTTGGTGGCTGACACTAGGTCTTGGCTAGGCTCTGGCAGATACAGCACTATGCCCAGGCAAGTCTATAAATCAGGGTTCCCTCGAGCGCCAAGCAGATTGATCCTCATGTGGAGTTTCTGGGCAGACTCACCAGGCCCTTTTTCTTTCTATTGGGAAGGCAGAACGTTGCGTTGTTGCTCTAGAGTTCCCTCTCAAGAGGACTTGCGGACCAGGAGGGTGAGGATGGAATTGTAAACACAAGCTACGGTTCAATACAGGGTCAAGCGGAAGGCAGTTCCAATGTGTAGCGCCTCATTCGAGATATCCAGCACCTGAGTAAGGGCGTATGTCAGATGTTTGCTCATGCTAGGGTTTGTGTCTATGTTGACCGACAAATGGAGGGGTGGCGTCAAGAGGCCATAGAGTATTTCCCTAACTGGGACTTGTGAGATGTTCCAAACAGCAAGGTTTCCTTCTTCCTGACAGGGGCAGTCTGGTTTGTTTGTTCCAGGGTACCCCATGTGGAAAGTTTGGGTATCAGAGCACTACTTCATGGATTCCTGGAAAGCACACCTCCATTGACCATTGCAGCTGAGGGACATGGCAGGTTCGTTCTGCTGGCTCTGTGGCAAAGTACCAAAGCCATGAGTTGACATGGAGTCTCATGATGATGGGTCACAATGCTGGTTTGTTACCAGGGAGATCTTAGAATGTTCTGGTGGCTAAGAGGCTGTGGCTAAGGTGGCTAAGTGGCTGGTGGCTAAGGTGGCTAAGGTGCTAAGGGGCTAAGGGGGCAGGATTCATATACCCTGAGGGTTGGACCCAGGTCCAAGAGCACGGCTTCCAGCTGGGGACGGGAGATTTTCTGTTGTTGGGCTCAGAGACCATGTGATGTATCATAAGTTCGTACTCCAGAAGAGGCCTCTGAGGATAGAAGCTTGCAAAGCTAATCTAGGCTTCCAGTGAGGTCCTAGGGCCATGTCAGGTTCAATCATCTGACTCAGGAGCATTGACTTGGGTGTCTGCCTGAATGGAGGTGAACAGGGTGTTTCAGACTGTGCATTTGCATCCTGAGCGGCCTCCATAATTGGGTTGGGCTCAGGAGCCTTGCAGGTTTCTCCTAATCAGGAGGGTTTGGGCAACTGTAATGGGCAGAGTTTCCTTGGGGATTGTAGTTACAGTCCTGTGGTGTGACTCCAGGGGACCCATCCTGGAGGGCATGTGAGCCATGGTTTTAGGAGAGAAATATGCAAACATAAACTCGGGATAGGGTTAGTGGCAAGGTATTTGCAGGCCCAATGCATAGACTTGGAGTGCAGCATGTGAGGAACTGTAAATCAGGTGACTCGAAGGCAGTAGTACAGGCTCTTGTATGTTGATTGTGTATTCCGATGGCCTCGGAATGCAGGTGTGGACTCATGAGTCCATGGGAGATTTTTCTTCTCAAGGATTCTGGGGCTCCCGATAGTTTGGTGGCTTTCTCAGCGAAGAGAAGAGTGCTGTTTTCCATCTTAGGGATGCCCTAAAACAGGGATTCCAGTGATGGGCACATGGAAAATCCCATTAAAGTTTAGGATTTGGGCATAGGGGCATACCAGGCCTGCAATGTGGGATCCTCGAGGTGCAACTGAGAGCGTTTATTTGAAAGCACGCAAAGGCAGAGGGTCATAATGCCTGCTTGTGCCAAGGGCGGCCCTCATGAGTAGGTGTGGTCTCCTTGGCCACGCAGCTGGCTCCCACTCTGAGGTTTGGACACCCACCCTAACATCCAGGATTCCTGCCATGGGAAGGAGGAATTCTCTATTGTGCTACAGGTTCCCCCATTAGCTGGGATTCGAGCAAAGGTCTGGAGACAGATGCCTGAATACCAAGGATGCGTAGAGATGATGGCCCTGGGCCATGGCCAATCTCACATGCTGGATATGCGACCTGCCCACTGGGTGGCTGACACGAGGTCGGGGCTCAGGCTCGGGAGACACGGCACTAGTGGCTAGGGCAGCCTATAAATTGGCATTACCTCGAGGGTCGAGTAGACTGATCCTATATGGAGTTTCTGGGCAGAATCACAAGGCCCTTCTTTTTTCTACGGGGAAGGCACAATGCTGTGTTATGGCTCCAGAATGTACTATCAAGAGGACTTGCAGACCAGGAGGTTGAGGATGGAATTGTAAACACAAGCTATGGTTAAATTCAGTGCCAAGTGAAAGGCATTTCCAGTGTGCAGTGGCTGATTGGAATATCCACACCTGAGTAAGGGCGGAGGTCAGATGTTTGCTCATGCTGGAGTTTATGTCTATGATGACCAACAAATGGAGGGGTGGTGTCAAGAGGCCATGGAGGATTTCCCACGGTGGAGCTTGTGAGATGCTCCACACAGCAAAGTTACCTTCTACCAGACAGTGGGAGTCTGTTTGTTTGCTCCAGGGTTCCCCATGTGGCAAGTTTGGGTATAAGAGCACTCCCACATGGATGCCTGTAAAGCACACATCTGTTGACCATTGCAGCTGAGAAACATGGCAGGTTCGTGTTGTCGCTATGAGTAAAAGTACCAGTTCCTTGAGTTGACATGAGTCTCATCATGATGGGTCACAATGCTGGTTTGTTACCAGGATGATCTTAGAATATGCTCATGGCTAAGGGCCTGTGCAGGATTCATATACCCTGAGGGTTTGACTCAGGTTCAAGAGCACGGCTTCAGTCTGAGGCAGGAGATGTTCAGTTGTGGGGCTCAGGGACCACATGTTTTACCATTAGTTGGTATTCAAGAACAGGCCTCTGAGGACAGAAGCCTGAAAACCTAATCTACAGTTCCAAATAGGTCTTAGGGGCATGTCAGTTTCAATCTTCTGACTCAGGACCATTGACTTGGATGTCTGCCTGGATGAAGGTGATCAGGGTGTTTTGACTGCTCATCTGCATCCAGAACAGCCTCCATATAAGGGTGGGCTCAGGGGCCTTACAGGTTTCTCATAATCTGGAGGGTTTGGGCAACTGTGACAGGCACAGTTTCCTTGGGGATGGCAGGCACAGTCCTGTGGTGTGGCTCCAGAGGACCCATCCTGGAGGGCATGTGAACCATGGTTTTGGGAGAGAAGTCTGCAAACACAAACTTGGGTTACGGTTAGAGGTGAGGTGATCGCAGGCCCAATGCATAGACCTGAGGGAAGCTCATCAGGAACTGTAAAGCAGGTGACTTGAAGGCCGTAGCACAGACTATTGTATCTGGATTTTGTTTCCATGATGGGCTCGGAATGCAGGTGTGGTCTCATGGGTTAATGGGAGATTTTTCCTCTCATAGTTGCTGACTGCTCCCAATAGTTTGGTGGCTTTCTCGGGTAAGGGAAGAGTGCTGTTTTCTATCTTAGGGGTGCCCCAAAACATGGATTCCAGAGACAGGCTCTGGGTCGGGGCACCTGGAAAACCCCACCAAGTGTTAGGATTTGGGCCTAGGGGAGTACCAGTACTGCAATGCATTATCCTGGAGGTGCACCTGAGAGAGTTTATTTGAAAGCATGCTCAGGCTGAGGGTCACAATGCCTACTTGTGCCCAGGGTGGCCCTCATAAATGAGCATAGTCTCATTGGCCTTGCATCTGGCTTCCACTCTGAGGTTTGGACTACCATCCCGACAGGTTTCCTGCCATTGGGAAGGAGGAATTCTCTTTTGAGCTTCAGGTTCCCCCATTGGTAGGGATTCCAGCAAAGGTGTAGTGGACAGATACCTGAATACCAAGGATGGGTAAAGATGAGGACCCTGGGTCATGGCCATTCTCATATGTTGGATATGGGCCCCGCCCACTGGGTGGCTGCCATGAGGTCGGGGCCCAGCCTCTGTCAGACACAGCACTAGTGGCCATTGCAGTCTATAAATCGGGGTTCCCTCGAGGTCTGAGCAGATTGATCCCCATGTGTTGTTTCTGGGAGTACTCACCAAGCCATTCTTCTTTCTATGGTGAAGGCAGAATGTTGCGTTGTGGCTCCAGAATTCCCTATCAATAGGGCTTGCAGACCTGGAGGGTGAGGATGGAATTGTAAACCCAAGTTCCTTTTCAATTCAGTGCCAAACAAATGACAGTTCAAGTGTACAGTGGCTTATTTGAATATCCAGCACCTGAGTAAGGGTGGATGTCAGATGTTTGCTCACGCTGGAGTTTGTGTCTATGATGACTGACAAATCGAGCAGTGTCACCAAGAGGCCATGGAGAATTTCCCACGTTGGGGCTTGTTAGATGCTCCAAATAGCAAGGTTTCCTTCTAACGGACAGGGGGAGTCTGGTTTGTTTACTCCAGGGTTCCCCATGTTGAAAGTTTGGGTATCAGAGCACTCCCACATGGATGCCTGGAAAGCACACCGCCATTGAACATAGCAGCTGAGGAACATGGCAGATTCGTTCTGGTTGTTCTTAGGCAAAGTACCAAGACCTTGAGTTGACATGGAGTCTCATGGAGATGGAGCACAATGCCAGTTTGTTACCAGTGAGATCTTAGAACGTGCTGGTGGCTATGCGGCCCTGTAGGATTCATGTACCCTGAGCGTTTGACACAGGTCCAAGAGCACGGGTTCCATCAGGGGACAGGAGATGATCTGTTGTGTGGCTCATAGACCACATTGTGTATCATATGTTCTTATTCTAGAACAGGCCTCTGACGACAGATGCCTGAAAACCTAATCTAGGGGTCCAGTGAAGTCCTAGGGGCATGTCAGGTTCAATCTTCTGAGTCAGGATCATTGACTTGGTGTCTGCCTGGATTCAGGTAATCAGGGTGTTTCAGACTGTGCATTTTCACCCATAGCGGTCTCCAATTTTGGGGTGGTCTCAGGGGCCTTGCAGGTCTCTCCTAATCTGAAGAGTTTGGGCAACTGTGACGGGCACAGTTTCCTTGGGGATGGCAGGCACAGACCTGTTGTGAGGCTCCAGTTACCCCATCCTGGAAGGCATGTGAGCAATGGTTTTGGGAGAGAAGTCTGAAAACACAAACTCGGGTTAAGGTTAGAGGCAAGGTGATCGCAGGCCCAACGTGTAGACCTGGAGGGCAGCTCGTCAGGAACTGTAAACCAGTTGACTCGAAGGTGGTAGCACAGGCTTTTGTATCTGGATTGTGTGTCCAGGATGGCCTCAGAATGCAGGTGTGATCTCATGAGTCCATGGGAAATATTTCCTATCTAGGGATCATGGCAGCTCCCCAGAGTTTGGTGGCTTTCTCGGGGAAGGGAAGATTGCTGTTTTCTATCTTAGGGGTGCCCCAAAACAGGGATTCCAGAGAGGGGCTGTAGATCTGGGCATCTGGAAAATCCCACCAAGGGTTAGGATTTGGGCCTAGGGGCGTACCAGGTTTACAATATGGGATAATGGAGGTACACCTGAGAATATTTGGTTGAAACCATGCTCAGGGTGAGGGTCACAATGCCTGCTTGTGCCCAGGGTGGCCCTCATGAGTGGGCGTGGTCTCATTGGCCATGCAGCTGGCTCCCACTGTGAGAGTTGGACACCCATCCTAACAGAGTGGATTCCTGCCATGGGGAAGGAGTTCTCTATTTTGCTTCAGGCTCCCCCATTGGCAGGAATTCCAGCATAGGCCTGGAGACAGATGCCTGAATACCAAGAATGGGTAGAGATGACGGTCTTGGGCCATGGCCGGTCTCACATGCTGGATATGGGACCCGCCCTCTGGGTAGCTGAAATGAGGTCTGGGCTCAGGCTCTGTTAGACACAGCACTAGTGGCCAGGGCAGCCTATAAATCGGGGTTCCCTGGAGGGCTGAGTAGAATGATTTTGATGAGTAGATTCTGGGTAGACTCAACACGCCCTTCTTTCTATGGAGAAGGCAGAATCCTGCGTTGTGGTTCCAGTATTCCCTATCAAGAGGGCTTGCAGACTAGTAGGGTGAGGATGGAATTGTCAACCCAAGCTACGGTTAAATTCAGTGCCAAGCGAAAGGCAGTTCCAGTGTGCAGCGGCTGATTCGAATATCCACCCCCTGAATAAAGACTGATGTCAGATGTTTGCTCACGCTGGAGACTGTTTCTATGATGACCGACCAATGGAGGGGTGGTGTCAAGAGGCCATGGAGCATTTCCCACGTTGAGGCTTGTGAGATGCTCTAAACAGCAAGGTTTCTTATTATTGGACAGGTGGAGCCTGGTTTGTTTGTTCCAGGGTCCCCCATGTGGGAAGTGTGTGTAGCAGAGCACTCCCGTGTGGATGCCTAGATGCACACCTCCACTGACCATTGCAGCTGAGGAGCATGGCGGGTTTGTTCTGGTGGATCTGTTGTGAAGTACCAAGGCCTTGAGTTGACATGGAATCTATTGCAGATGGGTCACATGCTGGATTGTTACTAGGGAGATCTTAGCATGTGTTGGTGGCTAAGGTGCCCGGCAGGATTCTCCTAACCTGAGGGTTTGCCACAGGAAGAAGAACACGATTTCCTTCTGGGGACAGAAGATGTTCTGTTGTGTGGCTCAGGGACCACATGCTGCATCATAAGTTGTTATTCCAGAACAGGTTCCTGAGGACAGATGCCTTAAAACCTAATCTAGAGTTCCAGTGAGGTCCTAGGGGCATGTCAGATTCAATCTTCTGACTCAGGACAATTGACTTGGCTGTCTCCTGGATGTAGGTGATCAGGGCATTTCAGACTGTGCATTTGCATGCAGAGGGGCCGTCAATATTGGGGTGGGCTCAGGGGTCTTGCAGGTGTCTCCTGATTTGAAAGGTTTGGGCAAATGTGACGGGCAAAGTTTCCTTGGGGATGGCAGCCACAGTCCTGTGGTGTGGATCCAGAGACCACATCCTGGAGGGCCTGTGAGCCATGGTTTTGGTGGTGAAGTCTGCAACACAAATTCGGGTTAGGGTTAGTGGTGAGGTTATCGCAGGCCCAATGCCCTGGAGGGCAGCTCATCATGAAATGTAATTAGGGTGACTGGAAGGCGGTAGCAAAGGCTTTTCTCTCTGGATTGTCACTCGAGGATGGCCTCGGAATGCAGGTGTGGTCTCATGGATCCATGGGAGATTTTTCCTCTCTAAGGATTTTGGAGGCTCTCCATAGTTTTGTGGCTTTTTCTGAGAAGAAAAGCGTGCTGCTTTCCATCTTAGTGGTGCCTCAAAACAGGGATTCTAGAGACGGGCTCTGGGTCTGGGCGCTTGGAAAATCCCTCCAAAGTTTCGAATTTGGGCCTAGGGGCATACCAGGCCTGCAATGCGGGATCCTGGTGGTTCCACTGAGAGGGCTTGTTTGAAAGCATGCTCATCCTGAGTTGCACAATGCCTGTTTGTGTACAGTGCGGCCTTTAGGTGTGGGCGTGGTCTCACTGACCATGCAGCTGCCTCCCACTTTAAGGGTTGGACACCCATTCCAACAGCCAGGTTTCCTGCCATGGGGAAGGAGGAATTCTCTATTGTGCTTCCAGTTCCCTCATTGGCAGGGATTCCAGCAAAGGTCTGGGGACAGGTGCGTAATGCCAAGGATGGGTAGAGATGAGGACTTGGCCCATGGCCGGTCTCACATGCTTGAAATGTGGCCCACTCTGGGTGGCTGACAATAGGTCTGGGCTCAGGCTCTGTCATACACAGCACAAGAGGCCAGGGCAACCAATAAATCGGGGTTCCCTCGAGGGCCAAGCAGATTGATTCTCATGTGGGATTTCTGGGCAGACTCACCAGGCACTTTTTCTTTCTATGGATAAAGCAGAATGCTGCATTGTGGCTTCAGAAATCTTAATCAAGAGGGCTTATGTCCAGTAGGGTGAGGATGGAATTGTAAACACAAACTACTGTTCAATTAAGTGCCAGGCTGAAAGCATTACCTATGTGCAGCAGCTGATTCGAGACATCCAGGATCTGAGTAAGGGCAGAGGTCAGATGTTTGCTCACTCTGGAGTTTGTGTCTATGATGACTGTCAAATGGACGGGTGGTGTCAAGTGGCCATGGAGGATTTCCTATGCTGCGGCTTGTGAGATGCTCCAAACAGGAAGATTTCTTTCTACTCGACAGGTGGAGCCTGGTTTGTTTGCTCCAGGAACCCCCATGTGGAAAGTTTGGGTAGCAGAGCTCTCCCACATGGATGCCTGGAAAGCACACCTCCATTGACCATTTCAGCTGAGGAACATCACAGATTTGTTCTGGTGGCCTTGGGGCGAAGTACCAAGGCCTTGAGTAGACATGGAATATATTGCAGATGGGTCACAATGCTGGATTATTACCAGGGAGTTCTTAGAATGTGCTGGAGTTTAAGGTGCCTGGCAGGATTCTCCTACCCTGAGGGTTTGGCACAGGTCGAAGAGTAGGTTTCCTTCAGGGGACAAGAGATGTTCTGTTGTGTGGCTCAGGGACCACCTGTTGTATCATAAGTTGGCATTCCAGAACAGGACACTGAGGACCGATGCCTGAAAACCCAATCTAGGGTTTCAATGAGATCCTAGGGGCATGTAAGGTTCAATCTACTGACTCAGGCCCACTGACTTGGCTGTCTCCTATATGTAGGTGTTCAGGGTTTTTCCGACGGGGCATTTACGTGCAGAAGGGCCACCAATATTGGGGTGGGCTCTGGGACCTTGCGGGTTTCTCCAAATTTGAAAAGTTTGGGCAACTGTGACGGACACAGTTTCCTTGGGGATGGCAGGCACAGTCCTGTGGTGGGCTCCAGAGACACCATCCTGGAAGGCATGTTAGCCATGGTTTTGGGAGAGTAGTCTGCAAACACAAACTTGGGTTAGGGCTAGTGGCAAGGTGATAGGAGGCCCAACGTGTAGACCTGGAGGGCAGCTCGTCAGGAACTGTAATTAGGGTGACTGGAAGGCACTAGCACAGGCTTTTCTCTCTGGATTGTGTGTCCAGGATGGCCTCAGAATGCAGGTGTGGTCTCATAGATCCACGGGAGATTTTTCCTCTCTAAGGATCCTGGCGGCTCTCCAGAGTTTGGTGGCTTTTTGGGGAAGGGAATTGTGCTGTTTTCCATCTTATGGGTGCCCCAAAACAGGGATTCCAAGGACGGGCTCTGGTTTGGGGCCCCTGGGAAATCCCACGAATTATTAGGATTTGGGCCTAGGGGTGTACCATGCATGCAATGTGGGATTCTGGTGGTGCCACTGAGAGGGCTTTTTTAAAAGCATGCTCAGGCTGAGGGTGACAATGCCTGTTTGTGCCCAGGGCGGCCCTCAGCCCTTGGCATAGTCTCATTGTCTATGAAGCTTGCTCCCACTTTGAGGGTTGGACAACCATTGGGACAGCCAGGTTTCCTTCCATGTGGAAGGAGGAGTATTCTATTCTGCTTTAGGTTCCCCAATTGGCAGTGATTCCCGCAAAGGTCTGGGGACAGGTGCCTGAATACCAAGGATGTGTAGAGCTGACGAACGTGGGTCATGGCCGGGCTCACATGTTGGATATGGGGTCCACTCTCTTTATGGCTGACACTAGTTCTAGGCTCAGGCGCTTTCAGACACAGCTCTAGTGTCCAGGGTAGCCTATAAATCGGGTACCTTCGGGGGCCGAGCAGATAGATCCTCTAGTGGTGTACCTGGGTAGACTTACCGGGCACTTCATTTTACTATGGGGAATGCAGAATGGTGGGTTATGGCTCCAGAATTCCCTTTCTTTTTTTTTTTTTTTTTTCCAATTTATTTATTTTCAGAAAAACAGTATTCATTATTTTTTCACCACACCCAGTGCTCCATGCAAGCCGTGCCCTCTATAATACCCACCACCTGGTACCCCTACCTCCCACCCCCCTGCCACTTCAAACCCCTCAGATTGTTTTTCAGAGTCCGTAGTCTCTCATGGTTCACCTCCCCTTCCAATTTACCCAAATTCCCTACTCCTCTCTAACGCCCCTTGTCTTCCATGCTATTTGTTATGCCCCACAAATAAGTGAAACCATATGATAATTGACCTCTCTTCTTGACTTATTTCACTCAGCATAATCTCTTCCAGTCCCGTCCATATTGCTACAAAAGTTGGGTATTCATCCTTTCTGATGGAGGCATAATACTCCATAGTGTATATGGACCACATCTTCCTTATCCATTCATCCGTTGAAGGGCATCTTGGTTCTTTCCATAGTTTGGCGACCGTGGCCATTGCTGCTATAAACATTGGGGTACAGATGGCCCTTCTTTTCACGACATCTGTGTCTTTGGGATAAATACCCAGGAGTGCAATGGCAGGGTCATAGGGAAGCTCTATTTTTAATTTCTTGAGGAATCTCCACACTGTTCTCCAAAGAGGCTGCACCAACTTGCATTCCCACCAACAGTGTAAGAGGGTTTTCAACAGGGCTTGAGGGCCAGTATGCTGAGGCTGGAACGGAAAACACAAGTTAGGTTTGAATTCAGTGCCAAGCAGAAGGAAGTTCCAATGTGCAGTGGCTTATTCGAGATATCCAGCACCTGAGTTAGGGCGGTTGTCAGTTGTTTGCTCACACTGGAATTTATGTCTATGATGACCGACAAATGGAGGGGTGGCATCAAGAGTCCATGGAGAATTTCCCAAGCTGAGGTTTGTGAGATGCTCCAAACAGAGAGGTCTTCTACTGGACAGGTAGAGCCTGGTTTGTTTGCTCCAGTGTCCCCCATGTGGAAAGTTTGGGGAGCTGTGCTCTCCCGCATGGATGGCTGGAAAGCACACCTCCATTGACCATTACAGCTATGGAACATGGCAGGTTCGTTCTGGTGGCTCTGGTGTGAAGTACCATGGCCTCGAGTTGACATGGTATCTCTTCCAGATGGGTCACAATGCTTGTTTGTTACGTGGGAGATCTTATATTGTGCTGGTGGCTAAGGTTCTGTGCAGGATTCTCCAAACCTGAAGGTTTGGCACACGTCAAAGAGCATGGTTTCCTTCTGGGTACAGGAGATGTTCTGTTGCGTGTCTCAGGGACCACACGTTGTATCATAAATTGGTAATCCAGAACAGGCCCCTGAGGATAGATGCCTGAAAACCTAATCTGGGGCTCCAATGAGGTCCTAGGGGCATGTCAGGCTCAGTCTTCTGACTCAGGACCATTGACTTCGCTGTCTGCTTGGATGTACATGATCAGGTTGCTTTAGATTGCCTATTTGCGTCCAGAGAAGCCGCCAATATTGGTGTTGGCTCAGCATCTTTGCAGGTTTCTCCTAATCTGGTAGGTTCCGGCAACTGTGACAGGCACAGTTTCTTGGGGATGGCAGGCACAGTCCTGTGATGTGGCTCCAGAGACCTCACCTTTTAGGGCATGAGAGCCATGGTTTTGGGAGATAAGTCTGCAAACATGAATGCTGGTCAGGGTTAGTGGTGAGTTGATCACCGTTCCAATGCATAGACCTGGAGGGAAGCTCATAAGGAACTGTAATTAGGGTGATGGGATGGCAGTAGCACATACTTTTCTCTCTGGATTGTATATCAAGGATGGCCTCAGAATGCAGGTGTGGTCTCATGGGTCCATGGGAGAATTTTCCTGTCTAATGATCCTGGCGGCTCCCAATAGTTTGAATGCTATTTCGGGGAAGGGAAGAGTGCTTTCTTCCATCTTCGTTGTGCCCCAAAATAGGGATTCCAGAGACAGGCTCTGTGTCTGGGCTTATGGAAAATCCCACCAATGGTTAGGATTTGTGGCATACCAGGGGGCATACTAGGCCTTCAATACGGAATCCTGGTGGTGAAAATGAGGGGGCTGTTTGAGAGTCTGTACAGGGTGATGGACACAATGCCTCTTTGTGCCCAGAGCAGCCCTCAGGAGAGGGCATGGAATCATCGGCCATGCAGCTGGCTCCCTCTCTGAAAGTTAAATTCAGTGCCAAGCAGAAGGCAGTTCCAGTGTACAGCCACTGATTCGAGCTATCCAGCACCTTAGTAAAGGTGGATGTCAGATGTTTGCTCACACTGTAGTTTGTGTCTATGATGGCCAACAAATGGAGGGGTGGCACAAGAGGCCATGGAGTATTTCCCACGCTGTGACTTGTAAGAAGCTCCAAATAGCAAGGTTTCCTTCTACCGGACTGTGCGAGTCTGGTTTGTTTGATCCAGGGTCCCCCATATGGAATGATTGGGTAGCAGAGCTCTCCCACATGGATGCCCCCAAAGCACACCTCATTGGTCCCTTGCAGCTGAGGAACATCGCAGGTTCGTTCTGGTGGCTCTGGGGCTAAGTTCCGAGCAGCCTGAGTTGACATGGAGTTCCATGCTTTTGGATCACAATGCTGGTTGGTATCCAAAGGGACGTTGGAATGTTGTAGTTGTCAGGGGGCCATTCAGGATTCTCCTACACTGAGTCTTGTACACAGCTATCAAGAGCAATGTGTCCTTTTAGGGACAGGAGGGGTTCTGTTGTGTGGCTCAGGGACCACATGTCGAATATATGTTGGTATTGGAGAACAGGCCCCTGGGAACAGATGCCTGAAAAACTAAGCTAGGGTATCGATGAAGGTCTAGAGGCATGTCAGGTTCAATCTTCTGATTCAGGGCCTTTGACTTGGATGTCTGCCTGGAGGCAAGTGCTCATTGTGTGTCAGAATGCACATTCGGGTCCAGTGCATTCTTCGAAATTGAGGTGGGCTCAGGGGCTTTGTACTTTGCTCCTAATCTTCAGGGTTTTGGCAACAGTGAAGGGCAGAGTTTCCTTTGGAAGGATAGGCACAGTCATCCGGTGTGGCTCCAGAGGTCCCATCCTGGAGGGCATGTGGGCCAACGCTTTGGGGAGAGAAATATGCAAAAGCAAACTAGGGTTAGGGTGGGGGCTGAGGTGATCACAGGACCGATCTGCAGGCCCCGAGTGCAGCTCATATTGTACTTAAATTAAGGTGTCTTGGAGGCGATAGCACAGGCTTTTCTGTCGGGATTGTGTGTCCAGGATGGTCGCAAATGGTAGGGGTGGCTTCATGAAGCCATGGGAGTCTCTTCGTCTCTGGGGATACTGCCCAGTTCCCAGGTGATTGATGTCTCTGGGAGAAGGGACGATTGCTATTTTCAGTCTCAGGGGACCCCCAAAAGAGGGATTCCAGAGACAGGTTCTGGGTCTGAGAACCAATAAAACACAAACGAGAGTGAGCATTTGACCCTAGAGACCTGGCAAGCCTGCTCTGCGGGCTCCTGGTCCTGCTATTGAAGGGGTCTGTTTGAAAGCAGGCTCACGCTGAGTATCAAGATACCTATTTGTGCCCAGGGTGCTCCTATGAGTGTCTGTGATCTCATGGGCAAGGCAGCTGCTTCCAACTCTGAGGGTTGGACACCCATCACAACAGCCAGGTATCCTGTCATCGGGAATGAGAGTACTCTTGTGCTTCAGGTTCCCCCATAGGCAGGGAGCTATGGTCTGGGGACAGATGCCGAATACCCTGGTTGAATAGACGTGACGGTTTTCAGCCACAGCAGTTTCCACCTGAAGGATATGGGGCCCACTGTCTGCATGGCAGTCTGGAGGTTGTGGCTCAGGCTATGTCAGAGAGAGCCTGAGTGCCCATGGCAGCCCTTGATATTAGGGTGCCATTGATGGCCATGCAGGTGGATCCTCATGTGGGGTTTCTGGGTAGACTCACCAGGCAAGTCTTCTTTTTGTGGAGTAGGCAGAATGCTGTGTTTTGGCTCCAGAGTTCCCTATCAAGAGGGTTTTTGGACCAAGAGGGTGAGGTTGGAATTTAAAACACAAGCTACAGTTAAATTCAGTGCCAAGAAGGAGGCAGTTCCAGTGTTTAGTGGCTGATTCGAGATATCAGCACCTGAGTTAGGGCGGAGGTCAGATGTTTGTTCACACTGGAGTTTGTGTCTATGAAGACAGGCAAATGGAGAGGTAGCATCATGAGGCCATGGAGGATTTCACACGCTGGGGCTTGTGAGATGCTCCAAACAGCAAGGTTTCTTTCTGTGGGACAGGGGAGTCTGGTTTGTTTGCTCCAGTGTCCCCCATATGCAAAGTTTGGGTAGCAGAGCTCTCCCAAATGGATGCCTGGAAAGCACACCTCCATGGTCCATTGCAGCTGAGGAACATGACTGTTTCGATGTGGTGGGTCTGGTGCGAAGTTCTAAGTGGCCTGAGTTGACATGGTGTTTCATGCTGTTGAATCACAATGCTGCTTTGTATCCAAAAAGACATTAGAATGTTGGAGTCTTCAGGGGCCATGCAGGATTCTCCTACACTGAGTCTTGGACACAGGTACCAAGAGCAGTGTATCCTTCTGGGGACAGGAGGGTTTCTGTTGTGTTGCTCAGGGACCACATGCTGGAATATAAGTTGTTATTGGAGAACAGGCCTCTGGGGACAGGCGCCTGAAAATCTCAAGGGTATCGATGAAGTCCTAGTGGCATGCCAGGTTTAATCTTCTGACTCAGGTCCTTTGACTTGGATGTCTGCCTGAAGGCAGGTGCTCATTGTGTGTCAGAATGTGCCTTTGTGTCCAGAGTGTTCTTCGAAATTGAGGTGGGCTCAGGGGCTTTGTACTTTGCGCCTGATATTCTGGGTTTGGGTAACAGTGAAGCCAGTTTCCTTTGGGAGGGTAGGCACACTCATCCAGTGTGGAAACTGAGGCCCCACCCTGGAGGGCATGTGGGCCAGGGCTTTGGGGACTGAAATCTGCAAATGCAAACTAAGCTTAGGAAATGGGCTGAGGTGATCACGGGCCCAATTGGCAGGCCCTGATGGTAGCTCATAGAATACTGAAATTAAGGTGTCATGGAGGCAGAAGCGGAGGCTTTTCTGTCAGGATTGTGTGTCCAGCATGGTCACAAAAGGTAGGGGTGGCTTCATGAGGCCATGGGAGAATCTTTGTCTCTGGTGATTCTACCCAGATCCCAAATGTTTGGTTTCTCTGGGAGAAGGGAAGACTGCTGTTTTCCATCTCAGGGGACCCCCAAAGGAATGATTAGAGACAGGTTCTTGGTCTGGTCTCCAGGAAAACACAAACAATGGTAAGCATTTGGCCCTAGTGACATGTAGGCCCGCTCTGCGGGCTCCTAGACCAGATTCTGAGGGGATTTCTTTGAAAGCAGGCTCATGCTGAGGATCACAATGCCTGTTTGTGCCCAGGGCATCTCCCATGTGTGGCTGTGGTTTCATGTCCATGCAGCTGGTTCCCACTCTGAGGGTTGGACACCCATCTCAACAGTCAGGTTTCCTGCCATGGGGAATAAGTGCTCTTGTGCTTCAGGTTCCCCCATAGGCAAGGATTTGAGCTGCAGTCTGGGAAAAATGCCTGATTACCCATGTTTAGTAGAGATGATGGTTTCAAGTTATGGCATGTCCCACCTACAGGATATGGGGCCCACTGTCTGCGTGTCTCTCTGGAGGTCGTGGCTCAGGCTGTGTCAGACAGAGCCCGAGTGCCCATGGCAGCCTATAATATTAAGGTGCCATCGAGGGCCAGGCAGGTGGATCCTCATGTGGGGTTTCTGGGTGACTCAACAGGCATGTCTTATTTCTGTGGGGTAGGCAGGATGTTGCATTGTGTCTCCAAACTTCTTTATCACGAGGGTTTGCGGAGGAGGAGGGTGAGGATGGAATTGTAAACACAAGCTACGTTCAATTCAGTGTGAAGCGGCACTTCCAGTGTGCAGTGGCTGATGAGAGGTATCCAGCATCTGTTTAAGGGCAGATGTCAGAAGCTTGCTGACACTGGAGTTTGTGTCATTTGTACCTACAAATGGAGGGGTGGCGTCACGAGGCCATGGAGGATTTCCCACGCTGGGGCTTGTGATATACTCCGAATAGCAAGGTTTCCTTCTACTAGAGAGGGGGATTCTCGTTTGTTTGCTCCAGTGTCCCCCATATGGAATGTTTGGGTGCAGAGCTCTCCCACATGGATGTCTGAAAAGCAAAACTCCATTGACCACTGCAGCCGAGGAACATGGCAGTTTTTTTTTTTTTTTAAAGATTTTATTTATTTATTTGACACAGAGAGATTACAAGTAGATGGAGAGGCAGGCAGGCAGAGAGAGAGAGAGAGAGAGAGAGAGCGAGAGAGAGAGAGAAGCAGGCTGCCCGCTGAGCAGAGAGCCCGATGCGGGACTCGATCCCAGGACCCTGAGATCATGACCTGAGCCGAAGGCAGCGGCTCAACCCACTGAGCCACCCAGGCGCCCCGAACATGGCAGTTTTGATCTGGTGGCTCTAGGGCGAAGTTCGATGCAGCCTGAGTTGACCTGGAGTTTCGTGCTATTGGATCACAATGCTGGTTTGTATCCAGGGAGACATTAGAATGTTGGAGTCTTCAGGGGCCATGCAGGATTCTCCTACACTGAGTCTTGGACACAGGTACCAAGAGCAAGGTATCCTTCTGGGGACAGGAGGGGTTCTGTTGTGTGGCTCAGGGACCACATGCTGGAATATCAGTTGTTATTGGAGAACAGGCCTCTGGGGACAGGTGCCCGAAAATCTCAAGGGTATTGATGAAGTCCTAGTGGCATGCCAGGTTTAATTTTCTGACTCAGGGCCTTTGGCATGGATGTCTGGCTGGAGGCAGGTGCTCATTGTGTGTCGGAATGCACATTTGGGTCCAGAGTTTTCCTCGAAATTGAGGTGGGCTCAGGGGTTTTGTACATTGCTCCTAATCTTCAGGGTTTGGGCAACAGTGAAGGGCAGAGTTTCCTTCGGGAGGGTAGGCACAGTCATCTGGTTTGGCTCTAGAGGCCCCATACTGGAGGGTTTCTGGACCAGGGCTTTGGGGTTTAATCGGCAAATGGGAACTAGGGTTAGGGTGAGGGCTGAGGTGATCACAGTCCCGATCCACAGGCTTTTTGGGCAGCTCATAGTGTACTGAAATTAAGGTGTCATGGAGGCGGTAACGCAGGCTTTTCTGTCTGCATTGTTTGTTCCAGACAGTCGCAAAATATAGGGGTCCCTTAATGGGGCCATGGGAGATACTTTGGCTCTGGAGATTCTGCTCAGCTCCCAAGAGTTTGTTGTCTCTGGGAGAAGGGAAGACTGCTGTTTTCCGTCTCAGGGGACCCCCAAAGAGGGATTCCAAAGGCTTATTCTGGGTGTGGGCTCCTGGAAAACACCTACGAGGGTGAGTGTTTGGTCTTTGGGTGGTAGGCACACTCTGAGGGCTCCTGGTCCAGCTACCGAGGGGATTTGTTTGAAAGCAGCCTCATGCTGAGGGTAACAATGCCAGTTTTTTTCCAGAGTGTCTCCCATGAGTGGCCGTGGTCTCATGGGACATGCAGCTGATTCCCACTCTGAGGGTCGTACACATATGTCAACAGCCAGGCTTCCTGTCATCTGGTAGGATTACTCTTGTGCTTCAGGTACCTCCGTAGTCAGGGATTTGATCTACATTCTGGGAAGGATGTCTGAATATCCAGGTTGAGTAGAGATGACAGCTTTGGGCCACGACAAGTTCAACCTGCAGGATATGGGCCCACTATCTGCATGGCTGACTTTAGGTCGTGGCTCAGGCTGTGTCAGACAGAGTCTTAGTGCCCATCTCAACAGCCAGGTTTCCTTCCATTGGGAATAAGGAGTACTCTTGTGCTTCAGGTTCCCCCATAGGCAGGGATTTGAGCTACAGTTGGGGAAAGATGGCTGAATACCCAGGTTGAGTAGAGATGATGGCTTCAGGCCACAGCAGGTCCCATCTGCAGGATATGGGGGTCCCATTTTCTGTGTGGCTACGTGGAGGTCGTGGCTCCAGCTGTGTCAGACAGAGCCTGAGAGCCAATGGAGGCCTAAGATATTAAGGTGCCATTGAGGGCCATGCAGGTGGATCCTCATGTGGGGTTTCTTGAAAGACACACCAGACACTTCTTCTTTCTATGGGGTAGGCAGAATGCTGTGTTGTGGCTCCAGAATTCCCTATCAAGGGGTCTTTTGGACCAGTAGGGTGAGGATGGAATTGTAAACACAAGCTATGGTTCAATTCAGTGCCAAGTGAAAGGCACTTCCAGTGTGCAGCAGCTGATTCGAGACATCTAGCACCAGAGTAAGGGCAGATGCCAGATGTTTGCTCACACTGGTGTTTGTGTCTAGGATGACGGACAAATGGTAGGTTTGCGTCAAGAGGCCTCACAATGTTGCAGCTTGTGAGTTGCTCCAAACAACAAGGTTTCTTTCTACTGGACAGGGGGCGTCTGGTTTGGTTGCTCCAGGGTCCCCCATACAGAAAGGTTGGGTAGCAGAGCTCTCCCTCATGGAAGCCTGGAAAACACTACTCCATTGACCATTGCAGCCCAGGAACATGGCAGGTTCGATCTGGTTGTTCTGAGGTGAAATTCCAAGGGGGCTGAGTTGACATGGAGTTTGATGCTGTTCGATCTCAATGCTGGTTTGTATCCAGGGAGACACTGACATGTTGGGATGGTCAGGGGTTATGCAGAATTCTAATACATTGAGTCTTGGACACAGCTACTGAGAGCAAGGTATCCTTCTGGGGACAGGAAGGGTTATGTTGTGTGGCTCAGGGACCAAAAGTTGGAATATAAGATGGAATGTCAGAACAGGCCTCTCAGGTTCTCCATAGTTTGGTGGTTTTTTCAGTGAGGGAAGAGTGCTGTTTTCCATCTTAGGGGTGACTTAATACAGGGATTTCAGAGATGGTCTCTGGGTCTGGGCGCCTGAAAAATCCCACCAGGGTTAGGGTTTGGGCCTAAGGGCATACCAGGCCTGCAATGCAGGATCCTGGTGGTGCAACTGAGTGGGCTTTTGAAAGCATGATCAGGCTGAGAGTCACAATGCCTGTTTGTGCCCAGGGCAGACCTCAGGAGTGGGTGTGGTTTCAATGACCATGCAGCTGACTCCCACTTTGAGATTTGGACACCCATCCCAACAGCCAGGTTTCCTGCCATTGGGAAGGAGGAGTTCTCTATTGTGCTTCAGGTTCCCCCATTGGCAGGGGTTCCAGAAAAGGTCTGGGGAAAGGTGCTTGAATACCAAGGATAAGTAGAGATGAGGGACTTGGGCCATGGCTGATACCACATGCTAGATTTGGGGCCCACTCTCTGGGTGGCTGACACTAGGTCGAGTCTCAGGCTCTGTCAGACACAGCACTAGTGGCCAGGGCAGTATATAAATCATGGTTCCCTTGAGGGCCAAGCAGATTTATCCTCATATGGATTTTCTGGGCAGACTCACCAGGCACATCTTATTTCTAAGGGGAATGCAGTATGCTGCGTTGTGGCTCTAGAATTCCCTTAAAGAGGGCTTGGGAACAAGTAGGATGAGGATGGAATTGTAAACACAAGCTATGGGTCAATTCAGTGCCAAGTTGAAGGCACATACAATGTGCAACGGCTTATTCGAGATATCCAGTACCTGAGTAAGGCGGAATCATATGTTTGCTCACACTGGATTTTCAGTCTATGATGAGTCTATGATAGAATTTCCACAGAAATTCTGTGTTGTGGCGTCCTCCTCCTCCCCTCACCAGGGACTATCATCCACCCAGCATAACCACAGACCCTCCCATCCACTCTACCCTCAGGGTCAATGGGACAGCAGGCTCTCTTCCAGATGAAGTGCAGAGGTGCCCAAACACAACGTCATGGGTCTTGACATTCCTCCAGAATTTCTCTGTGAGAACAGATGGGGAAAGTCCCCATCATCTGAGGAAGAAATGCACCATTTGGACTCTTGAGTATTTTAATTTTTTTTTTCATTTTCCAGTGGTCTCTACCTTGCGTTTCCCCTTGCAGTACTAGTGAAAATGTCAAAATAATTGTTCCTCCAAGAATACAAGTCCGCCATCAGATCTACCCAGAAATGAGACCCTAAGTACCATCTAGATGGGATGTCCTCAAATCTTAGTGGGATGCAGTCCAAAGGCTCAACTAGCTTGGATGACCCAGGAACTAGGAAACTGCCACCTTCCAGGGGAAGAAGGGACCCAAAGCAGGAGTGGTAGGAAAACACACACAGATCATTGGTGTTTTCCTGTTAGAATAATGGCAGAAAAGAGACGTAGGAGAATTCTCAATTAAGATTCATAACAAAGGAAGCAAAAAAAAAAACATAACAAAGGAAGCTTTGCTAAGAAAGCCACTCTGAACTAGAGTGTGAAGGACAACCAGGAAGGAAATCATAGGCCCATCTCCTGTTTCAAGTATCTGAGCACCATGAACTTTTGACTTCTGGCACAAGGACCTGCTCATTGGGAATCCACCACAACCTGGTACACATCCTTCTACTCTGGACTGAGAGACAAAGTAACACCTGTTAGCTGCCAGCACTCATCATCATTCTTTCAAAACAAGTGCCTGTGCTTTTCCCTCGTGAACCTGTACTCTCTGCTCAAAATCAGTAGTACAGGAATCCATCAGAATCTTAGAGGAGAACATAGGCAGTAGTCTCTTTGATATCAGCCACAGCAACTTCTTTCAAGATATGTCTCCAAAGGCAAAGGAAACAAAAGCGAAAATAAACTTGTGGGACTTCATAAAAATCAAAAGCTTCTGCACACCTCAAACTCAACCCACACGAAACAGACAAACACATGAAAAAATGGACAGAAGATATGAACAGACACTTCTCCAATCAAGACATACAAATGGCTATCAGACACATGAAAAAATGCTCATCATCATTAGCCCTCAGGGAGATTCAAATTAAAACCACATTGAGGTATCACCTTACACCAGTTAGAATGGCCAAAATTAACAAAACAGGAAACAACATGTGTTGGAGAGGATGTGGAGAGAGGGGAACCCTCTTACACTGTTGGTGGGAATGCAAGTTGATGCAGCCTCTTTGGAGAACAGTGTGGAGATTCCTCAAGAAATTAAAAATAGAGCTTCCCTATGACCCTGCCATTGCACTCCTGGGTATTTACCCCAAAGACACAGATGTCGTGAAAAGAAGGGCCATGTGTACCCCAATGTTTATAGCAGCAATGGCCACAGTTGCCAAACTATGGAAAGAACCAAGACGCCCTTCAACGGATGAATGGATAAGGAAGATGTGGTCCATATACACTATGGAGTATTATGCCTCCATCAGAAAGGATGAATACCCAACTTTTGTAGCAACATGGACGGGACTGGAAGAGATTATGCTGAGTGAAATAAGTCAAGCAGAGAGAGTCAATTATCATATGGTTTCACTTATTTGTGGAGCATAACAAATAGCATGGAGGACAAGGGGAGTTAGAGAGGAGTAGGGAATTTGGGTAAATTGGAAGGGGAGGTGAACCATGAGAGACTATGGACTCTGAAAAACAATCTGAGGGGTTTGAAGTGGCGGGGGGGTGGTAAGTCGGGGTACCAGGTGGTGGGTATTATAGAGGGCACGGCTTGCATGGAGCACTGGGTGTGGTGAAAAAATAATGAATACTGTTTTTCTGAAAATAAATAAATTGGAAAAAAAAAGCTTCTGCACAGCAAAGGAAACAGTCAAAAAAACAAAGAGGCAACCCACGGAATGGGAGATGATATTTGCAAATGACAGTACAGGCAAAAGGTTGATATTCAGGATCTATAATGAACTCTTCAAACTGAACCCACATGAAACAGACAAACACATCAAAAAATGGGCAGAAGATATGAACAGACACTTCTCCAATCAAGACATACAAATGGCTATCAGACACATGAAAAAATGCTCATCATCATTAGCCCTCAGGGAGATTCAAATTAAAACCACATTGAGGTATCACCTTACACCAGTTAGAATGGCCAAAATTAACAAAACAGGAAACAACATGTGTTGGAGAGGATGTGGAGAGAGGGGAACCCTCTTACACTGTTGGTGGGAATGCAAGTTGGTGCAGCCTCTTTGGGGAACAGTGTGAAGATTCCTCAAGAAATTAAAAATAGAGCTTCCCTATGACCCTGCCATTGCACTCCTGGGTATTTACCCCAAAGACACAGATGTCGTGAAAAGAAGGGCCATGTGTACCCCAATGTTTATAGCAGCAATGGCCACAGTCGCCAAACTATGGAAAGAACCAAGATGCCCTTCAAC
Organism: Neogale vison; assembly: GCF_020171115.1. Classification (NCBI taxonomy): domain Eukaryota; kingdom Metazoa; phylum Chordata; class Mammalia; order Carnivora; family Mustelidae; genus Neogale; species Neogale vison. Next base: position 92,130,964 of record NC_058097.1, read on the forward strand.
GGATGAATGGATAAGGAAGATGTGGTCCATATACACTATGGAGTATTATGCCTCCATCAGAAAGGATGAATACCCAACTTTTGTAGCAACATGGACGGGACTGGAAGAGATTATGCTGAGTGAAATAAGTCAAGCAGAGAGAGTCAATTATCATATGGTTTCACTTATTTGTGGAGCATAACAAATAGCATGGAGGACAAGGGGCGTTAGAGAGGAGTAGGGAATTTGGGTAAATTGGAAAGGGAGGTGAACTATCGACTCTGAAAAACAGTCTGAAGGGTTTGAATTGGCGGGGTGGTGGGAGGTAGGGGTACCAGGTGGTGGGTATTATAGAGGGCACGGCTTGCATGGAGCACTGGGTGTGGTGAAAAAATAATGAATACTGTTTTTCTGAAAATAAATAAATTGGAAAAAAATTTTAAAAAAAAGAATATGTAAAAAAAAAAATCAGTAGTACACCTGATTTCTCTCCATGCTGTATCTCCCACATGATCGTCCGTAAATCCCCAAACAGAAGTGTCCTTTTTTGCTTCTTTCTTTCCCAACACCCGCTTCTTGACTGAGATGATGATGTACCAATGCAAAGGGCCATGTGAGGCTATTTGTACACCGTCAGGTCATGGAAAACCTCAGAGAAAACATTAAAAGGCTGAAGTCCATCTCACCTTAAATCCAGATTCCTGAAATAGATGTGTTCCCAGTTTGGTCTTTTCGGAAAATTTCTTTCCAAAGAACCAGCCCTGGGTGTTGGAATTGAAATGTCTATTTGACAGAATGTCAGAAATCCATGCAATTTCCTCCATCATAGTCTATAAGGTACTCTAAATAGCTATACTTTTTTTTCACACCACTACCATCAAGAAAACCCTCTCTAAGTCATAAACTCCAATTAACTTTTATCTGACACTTGCCAAAGTGACAGAGAATACTTGATATTGTTCAAAACCTAATTCCTTAAAAGTACATATGCTCATAAGATCATTAAGAAATGTTTCCAAAACTGTCCAGAAAAATGATCTATTTAGATATCAATTGGATAAAATGGTATAATTGTGTTACCTGAAGTGGCTTGACAATTGTATTGTTATGTATAAATATGTGCTGTTACTCGGGGTTTTGTTTTCCTCCCATAGTATTATGTTGCATAAATCATAAAATATTTTTATTTACGTTCATTTTTATTAATGTGTTTATTTATCATGTAAGAATTGTACTCACTTCTTGGCCAGAGACATCAAGCTCACAAGTAGGCAGAGCAGCAGCCTGAGGCAGCGGGAGAAGCAGGCTCTCCTCCCCTGAGCAGGGAACTCGACTTGGGCTGGATCCCAGGGCCTGGACCTGAAACGAAAGCAGCTGCTTAAGTGACTGAGAAACCCAGGTACTCCAGGTAGAAACGATTTTAAAGAGATCACATTATATTTGCTGCCTGCAAATGCTTATTTCCCCTGGGATTTTTCCAAGGAGTTCTGAGTTGTAACTTTCCAAGAGACCACACAGCATTGGCCAGTCCTGCAGGGACTTACAATGGTTGTGGCCCCCCAACATGCCAAGCTCCAGGGAGTACAAGGATAAGGGGTGAAACCAGCAGAGAGGTTTTGGGTACAAACACTCCAGGGTGCAGAGAACTCAGCAGCCAAGACGGGCCTGTCCAGATGTCACCTGCCTCATCGTCTGTGTCCATGTAAGGACACCACGCATGCATGCCATGAATGCAGGCCCCAGAAGCGCCATTTAGTGGTCAAGACGACCCACTGTCCACAATGGGCGACCCTACTGCAGACTGGAAATTGAGGATGGATGAGAGGCAAGATTGAGGTCAGTGCACTAAGGGCCTTTCAAATCAGACACGCATGGGAATCCAGTATTTTCAAGGAGTATCTCTCTGTCTCCTGCAGAAAGGTCACCTTGGGATCCAAATTAATGCAGCTCACTGGAAAATGAGAGACATATGTTTGCATCTTTATCTCGAGGCTCAGGCAGTCCGCCCCACAGACAATATTAGTAACTGTCCCCCTTGGTTCCAAGGGGCTCCTGGAAGGAAAACAAGCCCTTCCTGGGGTGGAGAGCCCCGCAGGAATTCTTTTTTTTTTTAACATATTTTACTTATTCGACACAGCAGGCATGACTTGGGTGAGGGGCAGAGGGAGAAACACTCCCCCCTGAGCAGGGAGCCTGATGCTAGGTTTGATCCCTGGACTCCAAGAGCAGTACCTGAGCCAATGGCCAATACTTAACCCACCGAGCCATCCAAGAACTCCTAGAGAGACTTTGTGAAACAATGTCGTATAAATAGGAGTTTTACAGAGTAACAGATGTAAAATGAACATTTAAGTCTCCTATGTGCCCTCAGGAGTATCTTTTTTTAATTAAAAAAAATAGTTACTTAAAATACAGTGCATCTTTGCTTTCTGCAGTAGAATTCAGGGATTCATCGCTTATATCCACCACTCAGAGCTGATCACAAGAAGTGCCTTCTTCAATGCCCATCATCCATTGACCCCTCCCCAACCCACTTCCCTCCATGACCCCATGTGTGCAGGAATGCCTTCATTCTGAGAGTTCTGTCGTGACCCATTGCCATGGTGACCTGATGACATGCACCCATCCTTCCGTTTCAACTGCCACTCTGTTAGCTGAGCCCCTTGCAGATTGGTGAATGGTGTAAAGGTACCCACGATGGGAAATCTCAACTTCTGTTTTACAGGTATGTGCCTATCAATTTTCTGAATTCTCTTCTCTAAGATTGGCTGTCTCACTTTTTCAGAGACTGGGCTCTTTTCTTTGGGTTTTCCTTTCCACCCTCTGATTTCTCCTCCTGGTTCGATGCCTGTATTTGTTAGTTTTTCTGAGTTATTTCAGTGTGATTTCTTGGTGAAGCTTTCTTCCTTAAATAACTTCTATGTTCAGAAAACCGTACTATTTCTGAATTCCAATTTCAGACACAGTCATACAGTGAACACACACAGGTCACACACCACTCTGTTGTACCTGGATCAAGAGAAACTTGGTGTGACCCAGGCCACACATTTGAGGGAGAGGAATTGCCGGTCACTTCTTCTCAATGGAGAAGACAAAATCAGAGAGGAACAGTCAGCAGTCAAAATGCAGCTGTTTTTAGAAGGAGAGACACTGGAAGATATCAGGGTGTTTTCATGAGTTGATGTGGAGGGTTTCCCAGGCCATCTGCATGATGCTTGGGAGTGGATGAAAATGGATTGTGACACCGGGTGGGTGGAAAGAACACTTGGCAGCTGAACAGTGGACTGTCTGTTGGTCTCAAAGACACTGCTGGGCTGGGTTCTCAAGGTCCAGCCTATGTAGGGGGACATCACACTGTCTCCTAAACCTACAGTCTCCAGAGGAGATCAAGAGACCTGCAAGTAGACACAGGATGTTGGGGGAGGAATGAGAGAGTAGGGTGGAAATCACTCCAGACAGGGTAGCCTCACTTCCATCCAGGCTCCTCAGAACAGTCCTCACAACAAGAGTAGTCCATTCAGCATCATACATATCTTTCCTTAAACCAACAATTCCCAGCCCAGATGGTCACCTCCATGTTAACACTTACCATGAACTGCTCCTCAGGATTGGCCAGCTGGAGTCTAGTGAATTCTGGGAAGGGTCATAGTGTGATAGTTGGGAGTAGAAAGCTCTGGAGTTTGAATCAGCTTGGGAGCCAAGCAGAACACCAGTAGCAGTGGGGATCCACTGGCCTTCAGGAAGGCCATGGGCGACAGTGCTGACCTTGCAAACAGGTGGGGGAACATGGCCAATGCTACACATTCCTGGTTCTTCACTAGGGCTCTATTTGGAAAAAACTGTCTCATTTTTTTATGCCAGGGCCCCAAACACAGAGGTTACTGAGGACTGAGTCTGGTCTCATGGCACTCGGTCTCCCCTAAAGAAACACTGGCAAAGTGGAATTTGAGATTGTGAGGGCAACTCTTGGTTCAGGGGTCTCAGGGGCACTGGGTGGGTATCTGGGGCTTGGGGAACTCCATCCACAGGGAAACAATAGCATTCCTGTCACAGATCCATCCCTCATCAGGGTGGCAACTCTAGACAGTCCCTTTACCACACTACATTTCAGTGCCTTCCACTGTGAAATGGGGCTTCCACTCCCTGTTTCCACTCACATCGGTGCTGCTGTGAGGAGGACAGGAGAAAGGGACATGGATTCTCTGTTGTCTGTAAAGCATCATTCTCATGTGAAGGATAAAGAGGGGGCTTATATCCTCCAGGGCAGTGGAGCCATCCCAAATCCCATGTCTGGATTCACCCACAGCCAACCATCTAACTGATTCCCTAGGCAGTATGTTCCTCAACACCTACAGAGCAACTGGCAAGCATTCCATTCTTTCCTATGTCCCAGGGGCTCCCTGTGGTAAATCACTTGGGACACTCTGATGGCACACTAACGTCTAGGCCGGAGGACAGGGAAACCAGGCACAGAGGGCTCTCGAGGATGCTCTTGGGTAGGTGTGGCTGCTCAATGGGATGTGAACCCAGGCCATCAGCCATGCTGACTCTACTCTGCTGCATTTCTGTAATGTCTATGCAAAATACAAGCAGTTGCCCACAGAACCTGTGTTGTGGGAGGGGGCGGAATTCAGAATAAAGCACATGGTGACATCTTCCTAAGTTCCACCTGGAGGGAGGAATGCCTGCTGGGCAGCTGGTGAGTAGGGGGGAGAAGATGGTTGGACTAGAAGTAAAGAATGTCGAATCCTGGGTGCCTGGGTGGCTCAGTGGGTTAAAGCCTCTGCCTTTGGCTAAGGTCATGATCTCAGGGTCCTGGAATTGAGGCCCACATCAGGTTCTCTGCTCAGCAGGGAGCCTGCTTCCTCCTCTCTCTGTGTGCCTCTCTGCCTATTTGTGATCTCTGTCTGTCAAATAAATAAACAAAAATCTTTAAAACAAACGAACAAACAAAAAGAATGTCGAATCCCCCTATGGTCTTCTGACAACAAGATGCAGACACTGCTCTCTATTTCCATGTGTCACCCAGCAATCTCTGTGGAGCATCCTCCTGAGAATGTGGAGCCACCCACAACCATGCCAGGCCCTCCACAACCACCTAAGAGGAAAGTCTGGTTCTTCCTCCAGGATCAGGTCTACCCCATCAGGGACACCCAGGAATGTACCTTGGATATTGACTCATTACGTTGATTGGAGACACATTTTTCTACTCAGTAACACAGACATAACTGAAGCTTTCAAAACTGCTCAGACACAGTTTCCTATGATTTCACTGGTAGCAGTTTCCCTCTATGCCATCCATCACCATTAAATCCAGAAGTCAAGATGGAATTCTGATTCAAACTGGACCCAAGGGGCACAGGAAAAAAGTGTCTACTAGCTGAAGGGATGGATCTTAGGTCTTTTTGGAACACAGGTACATATAGCTTTCTCCAGGAAACATGGTTCTTAGATGTGTAGGAAGGAAGAGACTATGTTTTCCACCAGTAACACTGAACATAACAATGGAACAGAATACGAAGAAGGTTTCACGATCCGCCTCCTCCACTTCCATCCATTATCCACATCTTACATGAGTGTGCTAGGTACCTTAAAAGGAACAAAATGACCTCACATTTGGGGAACTAAAGTAGTCAGTACATTCCATGCGTTTACCATTCTACAAATTGGGAAAATGCATTCTGTGATGTATTCTCATTCTGGAAACAGAGATCTGTGCACGAATGTCTAAGACAGCTGGGTTTCCAATAGCCATAGACAGCCATAGACCCCCAAATCCATCATGGGACGAAAGAACACATTAAATGGCATACATAGGCATCATGAAGTGATATTCAGGCATGAGAAGAGACAAAGGTTTCCAATATTTTAAGAAATAGATGGGCCTTGGAAACCTAACACACATTTTGAGAGCATGCACACAAGGAATGAGGTACATTACACGATCCCAGGCTTTGAGGACACTAGGGTAGGGACATTCATAGACCCAGAAAGAGGATAGTATGGTGCAGGGAGGAGAGGAGGAGGGCAGGTCATGTTGTCATGGGTACAGAGGTTCCATGAGATAGGATGGCAAAGTTTTCCACATAGATGGCAGTGCTGTCTACAAAGCATCAGACATGTGAGCAGTGTCACTGAACATACACGTACTAACAAATACAGCCGTCAATATTACATAGATTCCATCAACAACAACAAAAAAAATACCCACTACTCCAAGGCAATAGAGAACCGATAGAGTCACAGCAGAGATGCAGGGAAGACAGCTGAACTGGTTCCATGACCAGGTGAAGAAGTGGCAAGCTTGCTTGGCTTCACAGTGGGCAGGAGGGTTCAGGGGACTGAGCCCTGAAACCCAGTGTGCCTTGAGTGTTTCCCAGATTGACCCTGAAGCTCAGGTCAAAACCCACTGATCACCCCCCCCATTTGAAATCCAAGGACCCATTTCCCTTTTCCATCTTCCCCCCTCCTCTGTGTTTCTATGTATACCAAGGACATTGTCCCAGCAGCAGGTCAGGCCTTGCTTGGTCACTCTCACATAAACTCTCTCTGGCCTCCCATACACATCAAAAGAGTTAACTCCCGAGTCATTCCTTAGTAGTGAAGCCAATGTCCTGACAGCTCTTCTGTGTTTTCTTAGATCCTGTAGAGGGCCAGTCCAATGACCTTCTTAGGGACTGGACAGAAGAAGGTGTCCCAACTCTCTCTGAGGTAAGCTCGCCTCTCTTTCTCAGAGACTGAAATGTTCCTTCCTTGATTTCTTCCATCAATGGAGGATGAAAATCTGGCACTTTACCTCTGAGGGGAAGGGGGCAGCAGTCTTCCCTTGTGGAGGAATGCTGGGTCCAACCTCTTACGGACAGTGGACCCATAAAGGGTGATGACACAGGACAGCCTCAGTTACAATCTCTATGGGATCAAACAACTTCTTCAGAAGAAAATGTTTCTATTTGAAAAAGAATGTTCTATCTGTTGATCAGAATGGACTTCGGAGATCTGCCAAGAAAAGCTCGAGAATCATTCCAAGTGTCCTCTTTAACTCGGGTTGGGGGATATGGACTCTACCATGGGACCTCATCCAATTAACTGCCTGAAGTCCTCCCCAAACCAAAGAGCTGGCCCAACAGCATACAAGATGCTTGGATCCTCACTGTGTTTTCTTTTTCCCAATCACAGGTAGACGCTGGGAGGAATGACAGCTGTATGTATTTAAGAGCATTGGGCTCTGGGAAGAAATCGAGAATACAAAGAAGCCTGCCCCTGATTCTGGGTTCCAACAAGGAATGGGGATTGGGGGATACTGACAGACTGTCCAGTGAGGCATGGTCACCACGTTGTACAGGGCCTGGAAGAACTAGTACCTATGGAAGGGTGATTTTTGTTCATGTTGGATGAAGGCCCTGTGTGCATGGCTGCATGGTTGCATGTCTGTCTGTGTCTATGTGTTATGCTTGTGAACACAGATGTGTGCCTTTCTCAAGAGATTTTTCTCACAGTTTCATCACAATCAAAGTATCACCCTGCCAAAACACTCTCATCACCCTGGCACACTTTACATACTCCTTCCCCTGCTCACCATAGATGTACCTGGAGGATGTTTCTGTTTGCTTTACTGAGACGGCCATGGCTAGGAGATGAATGATCCAAACACTTGACCTCCCACTTGGAAAGCCAATATTTGAGCTCAGGTTTCAGTATGAAAATTGTTCTTGCCTACACACCTGTGTTAGTCCCAGCCAGGGGGTCATGATGTACCATAGGTGCTATTTAGCAAAGGGGCACCAGCGTCTGTGCAGACAGCCAAAAACCTAGATTTTATGAAGGTTGCCGAAAAGACCCATCATGACACAGTGGTCTCCAAGATCACAGAAGCTGGGGCAAGGATATAAGCCCATGTTAAAGATTACAGCTTGGTCCCTGGACTCAAGGGCACAGAGAAAATCCACATCCTCGTGCTCAAGCCCATAATGCTGGAAAGTGTGTGGATCCACGGAGGACAGAATAGGGCAGCATTAGTCATAGCCAGTCTCAATGTGGACACATGACCAACAGCAGAAAAGCATAACAGAGGGAATTTAGTGTACTTGATAAGATTTCTGTAAGCCTCAGGAAGGATCAAATTCTCTAAGCACACACACACCACTGGCAAATAGGAAATCAAGGTCAAGTTTGGTTGGAAACTTTGGACCCAACACTCCCGGGGCAAATCTCCTGCAAAGCCGGCCTACAGAGTGTCATCACACACTCCAAAGTCCTTTGTGTAAGGAACTTCCCACTGGTCAGAACACCTGGGAGGGTTTGGACAGCCACTGTCTTTGTTGGAAACACACACACATGGAACAGCTCAAGAATAGTGGAAGGAATATATCAAAGTCATCGACAGTGCCAGTGTTTATATAAGCTACGATGTCAGTTTTCTCCAGCATTGTACATGGGATTTTCTGAAGACAAAGGATGAGTGAAGCAAACCACTAGGCTTCTTTTCTGAGGGCTGAATTCAGCCCGGCAAGCAAAGCTGCTTTTTATGCCATGCAAAATCTTAGAGGCGTGATGCATATAGTCACAGCATATGGGGATCTTGGGCCCAGAACTGATGACCAAAGAAGCAGTGTGTGACACCTCAGTGGCACGTCAGTAAGGAGAGGTTATGGGACTTGGTCCTCACACAAAAGCCAGGTTAGGGTTCACATGTATTGGACTGACTATTTGATTTTGATCGGGTTCGTTTTAGCTAGAAAGACAAAAACCTTCTTCTAATCTCCTTCCTGCTCCTCTCGCATCCCTTCCTCTCTGCATCGAGGAGAAGGTCCAGTGCAATCTGTACCTCCTATGCACACACACACACACACACACACACACACACTCGCCTGCTGTCTTCATCCATCCAAACTCCCTGCCTACTTCCTGAGCAGCCACACCAGTGTCCTCACAGTGCCTCTGTATCCTCCTAGCTCCCCCGAGGACCTGATGGAAGAGCTGCCCGTTTTGAGGGCAGAGGAATTAATACCAACTCTCCCTCAGGTAAACCCATTTTTCTTCAAGATTTTATTTATTTGAAAGAGAAAAATACAGAGTCAGAGAGAGACAGACAGACAGACAGTCAGTGCATGATAGTGAAAGCAGGAGGAGTAGCAGAGGGAGAGGAATAAGCAGGCTCCTTTTTTGAGCAGGGTGCCCAATGTGGGGCTCCATCCCAGGACCCTAGGTTCAGGTCCTGATCTGAAGGCAGAAGCTTCAATGTCTGTGCCACTCGGTCCCCTCAGTAAAGTCATTTTGTGCTTCTGAGGGACAACCAGTGTTTAATTTTTATTTCCATGAACATCTGAGCATGTACATGCCAGAGGGGAGAGACAATTTCCTCTGTGCTGAGAGCCTGCAGTGAGTTTATATCATTACGGGACACCATATTTAGAGGGGCACTGAGAAAACACCACCACCATTCCTTAAGCAATGGATGGTCATGAGCATTTTCCACCAGGTCATTCTGTCTATGGAAAATAGCTTTGATTTGAGTTGCTGAAGAAAATGGACTTGGGAGATTTGACATTCCCAGCTGGAGCCTTTTCTGGAGGTCATTTTTTTTTTCCTTCTCTGGATCATAAACTCAATGATTGCATCCCATATGGCTTGCTTTTGGCACCAAGAGCACATTGATGAGTGCACATGGTGTGCACAGGATGCTTGGATCCTCACTGGGTTTCCCTTTTCCCAACTGCAGGAGGCAGCAACTGGAAATGGACCATGTACATATTCTCCCATCAGTCCCTTTTGGGGGACAGATCTAGCTGAAGAACAAGGTAGGGCTTTGTCTCCTCATTTGGTCTGGAGGGCTTCCTCCATTCTGAGTTCCTGCTCAGAACGGAGGCTGGGGCGGACTGAACAAATGGAGTGTCCTGAAGAAAACCAGGACCCTGTTCTACATTCCCTGAAAACCAGTAGGTTATTCAGGTGGTGTTCTTGGTGCATCTGAGGGTTGGGGCTTGTTTTTGTGTGGGTCGATGCAACGGGACTGGGCATGTGGGTGTGATGAGTGCCTGTATTTCATCAGAAGACATCTCCCACTTAATGGAGTTCAGGACATGGGTCAAGGTTTCAAAGCCAAACCTCCTTCATCTCTACTGCACACACCCACCTAGGACACCACATTCCTCGCTGACCACAGATACACCTGGAGGGTTGCTTAGGATTCCCTTTCCTCAAACAGGGATGGGGAGAAAGGAAGGGGCTACATCTGTACTAGCTGGGGACATATCTTAGACAGGGTCAAAACACAAAAGAATCAAAACCTACTGTAGTCTACCAAAACATCATCACCAACCTTACAAAAATGATCACATCTTGAATGCACAGAGGGAAGGCTCACTGGCAAATGGCAACTGCCAGGAAAGCCTCATCATTAGCTTGGCACCCGATCAAATTTCCTGACAATCTGCTACATGGCCAGGTTAGTGAGTACCCTTCTCTTGCCTGGCCTCTGATATCTCATGAAATTGCTGATTCCTGATTGAGGATGGGGTGGGGGGGGCTCCTGGGAAACTGGGTCCCGCTAACTCAAAGGACACATCCACATACCACAGGAAAGGAAGACTGGGAAGAATAAGTACTTTGAGGATGGGGACTCTTTTGGAATGCACAGATGTCAGGACATAAAAATCTTGTGCCTTTTGTTTTCCTGACCATGCATATCTCAGGAACAAATAGAAACCTCTAGGGTACTTGCGCTTCCATTGAATGCAACCCTGCCACACAGTGTTCTTCTGAATAAATACAATCTCCTAGAAGAGGTGAGAGATAGGGAGGAGCCTCACAGGTTGATCCTGGCAAAGAAACGGTCTTGACAATGACCACAACACAGTTGCTTGTTGGAGGAACTTTCCTGTCAGTACAACAGAGCATGCACATTAGTGTTTACCCTCTTTCGATTGAAGAGATCACCCTGATTCAATTCCCTGTAGCTAAAGTTAAGAGTCAATGTTTCTCTCTCCATCCAGGCTCCTTGCACTGACCATTCTTGATTCAGCAGCAGCTTGCTCAGTCTATACCCATGTAACCCAACATCTCCATACACTCCCATGTATGCTGGCCCCAAGCTAAACGCCATGAGCTCTTCCTGCCGAGCCCCACCAGTGGACAGAACATTCTGTGTATCTCTCCCTAGATTCGCTGGATGGACAGGCATGGGAACATTCCACAGGAATGACAGGGGAAGCTACCCCATTTTTTATCAGAGTGGTATGTCGGCCTTTCTTTGTGGGAGACACAAAATTATTCTGGCTTTTTAAATCAAGTTAACATACAAAAATCTCAGCATGCACAATTTACAGGGTAGGGAGAAGTCTGAGTAAGAATCTGTTAACAAATGTTACCTAATCCCAAAGACATTTCAGGGGGGCTAGACAATTACAGTAGGATCATCTACTATCTGTAGGGCAGTGAGCTTTGGTACGGGTAGCAGCTATTCCTCCTTGCCACCTGTTTTGTCCAGTGGGACCCAGAACGTGTAACCTGTAGGAAGAATGGGCCCATTTGTGCATGACTCATTTTGCCCTCTTCATACTTTGGGGCTCAGAGGCCTCTAGCACACTTCCCCATCTTCCCCAGGAATGAGGGGTCCTCTGCGCATTGCAAAGTGGTGAAAGAGAACCTCAAACCTCAAATCTACCATCCTCCAGGGAACAAAAGAGTCATGCAAACAGGACAAAGCATGATTTGATGATCATACTCTTTTCCTTCCTGAAATTACAGGTGTCCTACCTGGAAGGGGAGGGTTATAAGTATCCTGTACTCTAGAGTCATTCACTTGTTTGCAACAACCTGGAAAAGGGGAAAGGTGGGGCTTCCTCACAGGCTCCATGATGAAATCACCCTGATTCCAGATCCTGCAGGACTGAGAATAAGGGTCATAGTAACAGAAGAATATTTTCTGGGGAAGGAATCGTGGCCTCATGGCCCTGTCCCCCAGAAACTACACTGCTGCCTTTAGGTGGTCCAGGTTTGAGTGCAGGGAGTAGGTGGGCTTTTGAGACGGACTTATTTCACAGCTACTCCATGCCCTGTGGCTCCAATAGGATGCAGAGTTACTATTCACATCCCTGCTCCTCTTCAGGACCTTTCTTCCTCCATCCAGGAAGGGCCAACTGCAGCTTAGTCCATACTGATTAACTCCCCACCTCCACACACTTGTCCATACGTGCACACCAAGCAAAGCTCCCTGAGCCCAGTGGATGTCCAGACACACTCTGTGTGTATCTACTTACTCTGGCTAGCCTTTGCAATGGCCTTGATGTGGACAGCACAGAAGGAGAGGCCCCATTTTTTAAAAAAATATATTTTTTTATTTATTTTGAACATAACAGTATTCATTATTTTTGCACCACAACCAGTGCTCTATGCAATCCGTGCCCTCTATAATACTCAAAACCTGATACCCCGACCTCCCACCTCCTGCCCCTTCAAAACCCTCAGATTGTTTTTCAGAGTCCATAGTCTCTCATCATTCACCTCCCCTTCCAATTTCCCTCAACTCACTTCTCCTCTCTATCTCCCCATGTCCTCAATGCTATTTGTTATGCTCCACAAATAAGTGAAACCATATGATAATTGACTCTCTCTGCTTAACTTATTTCACTCAGCATAATCTCTTCCAGTCCCATCCATGTTGCTACAAAAGTTGGGTATTCGTCCTTTCTGATGGAGGCATAATACTCCATAGTGTATATGGACCACATCTTCCTTATCCATTCGTCTGTTGAAGGGCATCTTGGTTCTTTCCACAGTTTGGCGACCGTGGCCATTGCTGCTATAAATATTGGGGTACATATGGCCCTTCTTTCACTACATCTGTATCTTTGGGGTTACCCAGGAGTCAATTGCAGGGTCACAGGGAAGTTCTATTATTTAATTTCTTGAGGAATCTCCACACTGTTCTCCAAAGAGTCTGCACCAACTTGCACTCCCACCAACAGTGGAAGAGGGTTCCCATTCTCCGCATCCCCTCCAACACATGTTCTTACCTGTCGTGCTAATTTTGGCAATTCTAACTGTTGTAAGGTGATATCTCAATGCGGTTTTAATTTGAATCTCCCTGATGGCTAGTGATGATGAACATTTTTTCATGTGTCTGATAGCCATTTGTATGTCTTCATTGGAGAAGTGTCTGTTCATATCTTCTGCCCATTTTTTGGATATGATTGTCTGTTTTGTGTGTTTTGAGTTTGAGGAGTTCTTTATAGATCCTTGATATCAGTCTTTTGTCTGTACTGTCATTTGCAAATATCTTCTCCCATTCCATGGGTTGCGAGATGCCACATTTTTCATCAAGGTGGTAAATTAGCCTTTCTTCATGTGAGGCACAGCATCCTTTGATTCTCTTATACTCGAAATCAGATCCAAACACCTAAGCACATACAGTGTCCTTGGTGGGGAGATTATTGAGGGAGATTCTGTTACCCATGGATACCTGATTCCAAAGACCCTGCAGGAAACAGCATGTTCTGTTACGGTCCACAGGGTAGTGTGCTTTTTCATGGGTACTACTTACACTGCCTTGGCACCTGTTTTGTCCAATGGACCCAGGACATGCAACCTCTAGGTACATTCCATTTCACTGCCCATGGCCCTGCCCATCACCAAGAGGAAAAAAGAGCTGGGCACACAGGACAAGGCATGATTTGATGTCCATAATATTTTCTTTTCTGAAATCGCAGGTAGTCCTGCTGGAAAGGGAGAGTGGTAAGTATGCCGTATTCTAGAGTTACACATTGGTTTAGAACAACCTGGACAAAGGGTAAGGTGGGGCTTCATTGCAGGTTCCATCTTGAGAGCCACCCAGAATCCAGATCCTGCAACAAGGAAATTAAAGGTCATGTTCCGGACCGTGACCCGAGGCCTCATGACCCTGCCCCCGGAAGCTACCATGCTGGTCTTAAGTGCTATAGGATTGAGTGGTGGGTAGGAGGTGTGTTTACAAGGGAACCCATGTCCTTTGATTCTCAGGGTTGGTGTTTTGTCAGTTGGGTAAATGGTATGTTCTCATACGTGTCTGTTTCCTTCCACATGGCGATTAATGGTGTCTACTTTTTCAGGGAAGTTTCCCTTCACCATCATGTCATGAACGTCCAAGGACATGAAAACTCTTCAAAAACCACAATTTAAATAGGTGTTCTTTTTCTTTCAATATTTTATCTATTTATTTGATAGACAGAGATCACAAATTGGCAGAGAGGAAGGCAGAGAGAGAGGAAGGGAAGCAGGCTCCCTGCTGAGCAGAGAGCCCGATGTGAGGCTCAATCCCAGGACATTGGGACCATGACCTGAGCCAAAAGCGGAGGCTCAACCCACTGAGCCACCCAGGCGCCCCTTAAATAGGTGTTCTTCCCTTGCAAATACACATCAATTCCCCTAGAAAACAGATCCCATCGCTAACTAGGAAAAGTTAAGAAGGGGGAAACTGTGCCAAAAGACACAAGTGTATCTTTTCCAATCCCTTTTACTGAGTCAGTGTCCATGGGTCTCTGATGTCATGGTACGTCATGGTCATGAATGGTCACAGTACCTCTCTCTTGCCACGTCACTCACACACACGTCTCTGCATCAGAGGCCCCATGATGCATCTTCCCAACCTCACTGGAAGCACTGAGTGCTGGGACAGACTCCTTCCTTCTGCAGGCGGCTTCTGGGGCAGCCTCATGCAACAGCCCATTCAGGGAAGACCCTGACAAAGGAGCAGTGGCCAGGAATAGATGGGGCCAATTCACTCCATGTTTCTCCGTGGAGATCTACCATTTCCTTGCAGATAACGTGTCTAAGAATTAAACTGGCCTTCTCCCATGGGAAATCACACACCCACCACTGGTCCTAGGTGGGGCTTTCTGAGGTAGGCCCAAAAGGTGTCTTATCAAAGGAGAAATGAGGTCTTCTTCAGGGACTGAGCATCACTGTGGGGACTTGGGCACCCTCCATGCAGGAACGGGAGGTGCTCTGTGCATTGCAAAGTGGTGAAAGAGAACCTCAAACCTCAACAGGTGTGACAGGAAAATCACCACACATTTCACTAGCCATCTGTCCATGCAAAAGGGGCTTGTTTTATTCAGAAGGTCTGGACCAATAGAAAAGTCACGGGAGTTCCATGCCTGGGAATGGAAACAGCCAAGTCAGGGTTTCAGGGTTTTTTGGCATCAAACAAGACTTTCTCTTGGTGAGAAACACATGTTTGAAAAGAATCTGATTTTCTGACATCTCTTTTCCTCACTCGCATGTGCAGGATCCATGGGAGTACCTTTTGCTGCTCTCTGAGGACACTCTACAGGCTCTTCCGGGTTACTGCACCATTCTGCATTCCACTAGTTACATACAAAGTCTCAAATTTTCTGCATCCTTCCAACATGGGTTTTGGGCTTGAATTCCTGGTTTGGTTCCTCACTATCCTAACAGACAATGCCACAGCTCAGCATCCTTTGGATTGGCATTGCCCTAACGATGACTTATATTGAGCCTATTTTCATAAGAGTCTCAAATCTGTGGGCTGCCTTTTCATTCTGTTTGCTGTTTTAGAAGAGGATGCTTTTTCTAGGTGGTCCTTTTGACAAGCATCGTGATGCCAACAAGAGTGCATTTCTTTGGCCATTTCTATTTCACTCCCATGTGCCCCTGCCTATTTGTAGGCCAGCACCATCCTGTTAGCTCAGGGGAGTTATCCAATTTATTTGAAAGTCAGCTTCTAGGGACCCAACTCCCACTTCTTCATATTCAGAAACGTTTTGACTACTTTTGTTATTTTTGGTTCCATATCTATTCTAGCAGTTTTTCTGTTTTGAGAGCACCACATTGTGCTTTTGGTCAGTGCTGTACTGAATCTGTTCCCCATTTATTCTAGGAACGGGGGGTTCAACATAATCTCTTAGGGTCCAATGGCCTCCAACATTGCCTGGTGGGTGTGCGTGAGGCTGAGAATGTCTTACGTATCAACGGTCCTGTCAGGCCAGCCACTAAGGCTGGAGAAATATGCTG
Organism: Neogale vison; assembly: GCF_020171115.1. Lineage (NCBI taxonomy): Eukaryota > Metazoa > Chordata > Mammalia > Carnivora > Mustelidae > Neogale > Neogale vison. Next base: position 92,146,951 of record NC_058097.1, read on the forward strand.
GAGAGCAGGGCTTGTCCCTTGCTCCTGGTTGGTTTTTAATACTGAGCTAAACAGGAAAGAGTCGGTCTACAATCCGTTTTAAAAAGTCATTTATTATCTCAATGAATTATAGGGAAAGCATCAAGGAAAAGAAAACGTCCAATCGCTCTCTCCCACTAGCCACATGTAAAGAGTGCCATGATGACTGGAGTTTCAGATGGCTGCATTGGGAGGGGAAAGCAGTCATGGGCATGTAGAACTGACACTGAGGTGACTGCTGCATCATCCTGGTCTCATTAGAAGGGATGAAACTCCAATCCCTGTCTCCTCGAAGGCCTCTGGCTCCACCAGCCCCATGCACATTTCACAGCAGAGCAAAAGGCTCAGACAAATGCTGCATGGCTCATAGACATCTCAACAGAACTGGGATGAATGGGTGAGGCAGTCTCTCTCATAAAAGCATTGTTCCTGTTTCAGTTCTTACAGATTTGGGTATAGACAGCACTGACAACTGCAGCAGTGAGGACAAATTCTCTTCAGGTAGCGAACAGCACAGAGGAAGGGAACAGTGGGACAGGGCTCCTGGGAACAGGGTGTTGCCCTTGGTGCTCTGGAGAAAGAAGAAGGTGGATAAAAAACTGCCAAGGAAGGGATGCATTGGAAACAGGCATGATTTGCTCATTTCATAGTTTCTGAATGAAAAGAACAGACATTGTAACCACAGGCCTTTAGTGTAGGCTGTGTTTGTCATCACCACTCAACTCCTTGGGCAGCTATTTTAAGGACCTTTTCCATCAAACCTGCTCTTGCCTCCCTTTGCGGCTGCCACATGTCAAAGCTTGGTCTCTTTACTCATTGCCTCTTGGGAATTGTGCACAATAGATTCTGGGTCTTTCTTGGCATGGGCCCAGACCTGGTCATGGTCATGACTTTGCAGACCCAATCACCTCTCCTGTGCAAGAAAACCAGGACACTATGTTCTATTGAGAGCCAGGATGTGGAAGACAAGTAAACTCTCTCCCTTATAACATCTACTACTAAACCTTCCTGGTTCTGTCCAAGCTTCTGTACATTCAAGGGGACTCCTTGAAGGAGAAGGTAAAGCAAACTTCCCCTGGGTTCACTACACAGGCTCCCATGATACTTAGCTTCTTCCAGCCTTCACACCCCAGCTGAGTCTTACCTGTATACGTGTTCCCAAAGAAGGACGTCGCCATGAAGCTGCCCTGGAGACACAGTCATGGGCCAGGGTCCTCCAAGCCTGTGTTAAGGAGCTTCTGGGACTGCTTCACACACTTGCTGTCCCACCTGCACCCTGCAAAGATCAAGCGACCAAGGTCAGGGAGGACTCAGAGCTGGGGCCCCACCCAACTGAGGGCAAAGCTATCATATCCAGAGCAGCAGGCCATAAATCGTCAGCTCCACTAACTCCCCTTTATCCTCTCTCACAGCCACCCCAGAATCCTCGCTGCTCTCTGACCCGGAAGAGGATTCCATGGAAGACGACGATTCTGAGGGAAGGAGTAACACTGTGTCTATAATTCATTTCCACCTCCATCTCTTGGGCTTCTTGTCTCATCTGCCCATAAGCCCCTCCTCCCTCTTTTGACGATGCCCATCCTGGAGGCCCTAATCTCTGGCAGGCATTCAGGCTTTGCATCTGAACTGCTGCATGATATCCGTGGGCAGCCCTCCTCACCCCGTTCCTAACATCACCCTGACCCCTCACAGCTGAGTCTAGAAAGCAGCACTGGACAAAAGAGCAGTGAGCCTGGGTGGCTCAGTGGTTAAGCCGCTGCCTTCGGCTCAGGTCATGATCTCGGGGTCCTGGGATCGAGTCCCGCATGGGGCTCTCTGCTCAGCAGGGAGCCTGCTTCCCTCTCTCTCTCTCTCTGCCTGCCTCTCTACTTGTAATTTCTCTCTGTCAAATAAATAAAAATAAAATATTTAAAAAAAAAGAGCAGTGAGTACTGCTGAGATTTAGTAGGGCACAGGTTGCCCTGCTGGAGGGGCCTCAGGTAGGGACGCTGTGCCTTGGTGTCCCCACTTGGTTCTCCACTGCCAGAGAATCGGTGCTCATGCCCTATTCTGCTCTTGCTTTCAGATCTCAAGAAGCTTCCATTCTGTGGAATTGACAGAATCCACAAGGGAAGCAGAAGAAGAGAAGGACTTGGGAATGGGGTGAGTTGGGCAGGAAGAGGGGCCGGCAGACATGGACACATGTTCTACCTCATTGTCCTGACTTTGTTGTGGGCACCTTGGGAAACAACACAAAATCCGGGGTGCTGCCCTGGCCTCTGACAACAAAGTGGAGATTAGAGGAATGTCACAGTCCCTGCAGGAACTAGGAAGCCTGAGAACATCCCACAGGGAAACTCCACCTGATCTGTATAACTCTCTGTGGTGGTTGGGCACTGTTGTCCAGGAACTGCTGCTCTTGGAGGGAGGACACTGACCTCCTGGAGGTACTGGACCCCAGGCAGCCCATGCACTGTGTTCCTCTGGAAAAGAGCCCCACACCCCAGTGACCTCTCACTCTGCACGACCCAAGCCTTGCCCTCCTACCCTGCAAAACTCAGCAGACTACTTGCTCCCAAACAACACTAGTCGAGAAGAGACAGTGATGGGTTGGCCCCATCTCCCACTTCAGACACACCTGAGAAATGAGCAAAAAAGACAGGCCGCAGGCTCATAGGAGTCGGACAACTCTCCCCTCCCAGGCCTGTATCCTTGTGGTCACGAAGTAGGCAAAGGTCTCTGGCTGAGTAATATATGCTGGACAATCCTGTAGTACCTGACCTACACCTCTAGTCCCCCAAGCCTCCAAAACACCTCAGGGGAGGTAACCGGTCTCATCATGGCACCATTTCACTATGAGAGTTTGATATTCTAGAGACTCACCTCAATCTATAAATCCACAGGGAAGACCCATCAGGGAAAGGCCACACTGCCTGCTTTCACCTTGTCCACCACCTGCTCACAGTGTGGGGCCCATGCAAACTCACTTCCCATGGGAGTCGGGAACATGCCTTCACTGTCATGCCACCTGCAACAGTCGTGTGGGCAAAGGCTCCCCCCACAGAGAAGGGCATGTTGAGGGCTCTCAGAGAGGCTGGAGAAGTGACCTCCTGGCAGGAGGAGGACCTGGCAGTAATGGAGGAAGATGGTCAGAGAAGGGGCCTGAGTGACCCTGGGAGTGTAGCCTTCATTCAGCCCCAGGGGGCCCATGGGAAACTTCCCTTTCTTCATGTCACACATGGATCCTACAGGGAAACCTCCACCTCAACACCTCAGAAGACACGTCCCACAAAGGCCCAAGGGCCTCTGTAAGACTTGTCCCAGGCATATGCCACTTGCTGTCTCATACCACTCCACCATCTGTCTCCACAGCTGCACTACAGGACAGTATGCCCACAACCCCAAGGCACCAGAGTCTCCAGAGGTGCTCAGACAAAGGGAGCCAGGAGGGACCTGGGGCCCCTCTTGTGACTTCAATTTGGGCCTAGAGGAAGACTCAGCATGAAAACACAAGGAAACACACCTGCAGGAATGGCTCTTTTGCACCTGACCTCCACAGAGCAAACAAAGAGAACATTTCTTTGCAGCACTCCAGAAGACGGCAATGGATCCCCGAGGATGAGACAAGAGGACCCTCTGAGTTGGCCACCACACCCACAGTTGGCTGCCCAAGCCCTGCTGATGTCTGACACTTGGTGAAGGAAAAAATTATCTAGGCCTACAACAGTCCATTGTCTGGTGAGACTGGGCCTCCCTGGGACTGGGTGGGACAGCAGTCTTCTGGTCATTTCCCCTATACACTGCAGGGACTGCTCCTCCTCCCACTGGCCCCTCCAGTCCCCATCAACCATACAGAGTATGACAGATGCATGGAGAAGCGTGATTTCCAGGGCCCCTTGACCACCATGGAATTGACTTGAGGGGCAGCAGCCACCCCAGCTGTATTCCTCCAGGGTGCCACCCCACAACCACCCTGTCGCTTCCACACACAGGACCATGACCAATGACGGGCTCAACACTGGCAGTGACCCCACAAAACGGTCCCTGCTCAGTCTGTGTGTTCTGCAGCAGCAACAGGTGTAGGGAGGAGAGGCTGTCCCTAAACTGAGCTCCACCTCTGGAGCAGCCAGACACCACAGCAGAGGAACTGGGACCCCCAGCACCACGCTGCACCTCGGGGAAAACATGAGCTTCAAGGTAGGCAATGCTAGACACCTAGAGTGTACATAAATGGGATCCAACATTCCTTTGGTGGGAATTCAAGCTGGTGCAGCCAGTTTGGAGAACAGTGTGGATATTCCTTAAGAAATTAAAAATAGAGATTCCCTATGACCCTACAATTGCTCTACACGGTATTAACCCCAAAGTTACAGATGTAGTGAAAAGAATGGCCATTCGTACCCCAATGTTCATAGCAGCAATGGCCAACATTCCTTAGGAAGCATGTTGAAGCATTGCACATATTGCTCTACCTGAGGCCTCCAAGTCCAAGGGTCTCAGGAACCATTTCTTCTCCCACAGCAACCCTAATCTATCTCCCCATGTTCAAGAAGAATCTCTTTTCCTTATAACGGGGCATCATTGGAAACATGGGTGATTCGAACAAGGCTTGGACAGGCCTGTCCTATGGAGAGAGCTAGACAGAGACTCAGATGGGACCAAAGGGCTTTAAGGATCTCAGGCTGACTTTCGGAAAAACTACAGCCATCAAACCCTTGGGAATGTTGGCCTGACACCTTGCTTACAGACTTCCCCATTGCCTCACCAGGAGCTTAAAGAATGTCACTCTCTGGCAGGTGTAGGAACCTTGGATATATCGGGCACCTCAGGAAGAGGAATGTGCCCAAATCCACAGGTATCGCATGCATGTCTGATGGCAAGCCCTTTCCTTAGCTGCTGGCCTGGAGCGACAACGATCAGAGATTCCTCAAAAAAGTCTTAGTGATGCAGATTCTAAGCAATCACCATGATTGATCACTAGGCTTGCTAAGCTTAAGTCAACGATTGGAACACATGGTTTAAAGTAGGACTTGCTTTCCAAGGACATGAGCCCTGAGCTGCCTGTCTTTGGAAAGGAGCATTCTTTTATAGAGGAAACATAGACTTCAAAAACTCTGATGGCCTTTACATAAGTGTTGCTTACCTGAGGGAGACAACTTGGGGTCAATTTCAGAAACATTTCTACATTAACTCATGGTCAGGCAATCCCCTTGTTTCTTATTCTGTGGGGATACAAGGGCCCCATGGGCTCAGGGATAATTCAACACCTGGAACATGTGATTGATTCCCCCATGACTGTAGAACTCAACTAGCACCTTGACCAATTGGATGGGACTTGGATGAGGAACTCATTCCTTCAAAGCCAGAGAACATACACCACTACACAGGGTTCTCTGGGGACATATGGAGACAATGAAGGACTCAGCTGTCCCTGTAACTGGAGTGGAGGGTGCACTTGGGAAGGCCCTTATCTGCCAGCGAAGTTTTCTCCCACTCACTGGAGACTACTACTAATGAGGATATTCAGGCGAGACCTCAAAATAAAAAGGGCTTCCTGGAATGGTTTCTTCCCTCCCAGTACTACTGATCCAGTACAATGGCAAACAAAGGCTTTAGCTAAGCATCCAACTGCCCGCCTGGGAAAACGAACCTCCTGATTCATACGGGGATGGTCCCTGACTCTAAGGACTTGGCATCAGCTCCAGAGCATCACAGAGAATAAAGGCCACCAAACGATGACAGGAGGCTGATTATCAAGTACCAGCTTCCGTTTTGAGATATGCCTGAACTAACACCGGAATCCTGCCCAACTTTAAACCCAGCCACACTTAGGCCTGGACCTGACAACTCTATACCTATGGCTCCTAATTCTGGTAAGGTTCTTACGTCGATCAGACTTAAGATGCCCCACAAAAATGCAGAAGAAAGGTGCTTTAGCAATGGCAACAGTTTCATGGAAAGGGGATAAGAAAAACCAGGTATGCTGTCATCAATCGAACTCAGACTGCTGAGGCCAAAGACTGTCAGCAAACATGTCTGCCCCCAAATCAGAGATCCTACTACCCACCTGCTGGTTATAATTGGCAAAAGTCTTACAAGTATTTATCCTGACTCCAACAGACCTTCTTTGTCTGCTACACCCATGAAACAATTGACAGAAAAGGTTCTTCTTCCCAAGCCATAACCCGCCAACCCAACATGGGCCTGAAATGATTGCACAAATGATTGCCCTCCAAACCGGAGAAGCCCTTGAAAGCCTGACTGCAGCTCAAGGAGACTCAAGATTAGATAAGGGTCCCTAGCAGGGACAAATGCCCTTGAACGTCTAACCTGTGCCCACGGATTCCCCAAGCTCCAGAGGCCACTGGACACTTGGGGTGGGCCCAGATGCATGGGCTCACTATGAAAACCATCACCAACCCAGCCAACGTTCCCCATTTCAAGCAACGGTGCACGTGTGCTCTGTTTCATTGATATGGTTACCTAGTATCCATCTTTGCACCTTCTTGGGGCTGGATGATGTTGTGTGGCATGAGGAAGTCGTTACAAAGTACACAGTCAAGGCCCTACATGTGAGCTCCAATAGGATTTCTCAATGACACAAGGGAGTGATCCCAATGCATGAAGCAGTTCTACAAACACAAAGACTTTAGATGTTGTAACTGCTGCACAAGGTGGAGCTTGTGTCAATCTAAAGACAGAATGATGTAGGGGAGGAGTCATGATGGCGGAGAAGTAGCAGGCTGAGACTACCTCAGCTAGCAGGAGATCAGCTAGACAGCTTATCTAAAGATTGCAAACACCTGCAAATCCATCGGCAGATCGAAGAGAAGAAGAACAGCAATTCTAGAAACAGAAAAACAACCACTTTCTGAAAGGTAGGACTGGCGGAGAAGTGAATCCAAAGCGACGGGAAGATAGAACCCGGGGGGAGGGGCCAGCTCCCGGCAAGCGGCGGAGCAACGGAGCACAAAATCAGGACTTTTTTTTTTTTTTTTTTTTTTTTTTAAAGATTTTATTTATTTATTTGAGAGAGACAGTGAGAGAGAGCATGAGCCAGGAGAAGGTCAGAGAGCGAAGCAGACTCCCCATGGAGCTGGGAGCCTGATGTGGGACTCGATCCCGGGACTCCAGGATCACGCCCTGAGCCGAAGGCAGTCGTCCAACCATGTGCGCCACCCAGGCGTCCCTCTTTTTTTTTTTTTTTTTTTTTAAAGATTTTATTTATTTATTTGAGAGAGACAGTGAGAGAGAGCATGAGCCAGGAGAAGGTCAGAGAGCGAAGCAGACTCCCCATGGAGCTGGGAGCCTGATGTGGGACTCGATCCCGGGACTCCAGGATCACGCCCAAAATCAGGACTTTTAAAAGTCTGTTCCGCTGAGGGACATCGCTCCGGTGACTAAACCGGGGCGAAGCCCACGCGGGGTTGGCATGACCTCAGGTCCCGCGGGATCACAGAAGGATCGGGGGTGTCTGAGTGTCGCAGAGCTTGCGGATATTGGAACGGGAAAGCCAGCTGCAGAGACAGAGCCGACAGTAAGCTCGCAGCTCGGAGTTGCCTTGAAACGGTCGCAAGCTCGGTGAGCTCGGAGCGCGGCCGGAGGTTAGGCAGACGCGAATTACTAGGAGCTGTTCGCTGAGGGCGCACTGGGGAGCGGGGCCCCGGGCTCTCGGCTCCTCCGGGCTGGAGACCAGGAGGCCGCCATTTGTATTCCCGTCCTCTGGAACTCTACGGAAAGCGCTCAGGGAACAAAAGCTCCTGAAAGCAAAGCCAAGCAGACCACTCAGCCCGGCCCCTGGTAAGGGCGGTGTAATTCCACCTGGGGCAAAGACACTTGAGAATCACTACAACAGGCCCCTCCCCCAGAAGATCAACAAGAAACCCAGGCAAGACCAAGTTCACATACCAAGGAGTGCAGTTTCAATACCAAGGAGAGAGCAGCAGAATTCCAGAGGAGGAGAAAACAAACCACGGAACTCATGGCTTTCTGCCTGTGATTTTTTAGTCTTGCAGTTAATTTAATTATTTTCTTTTTCATTTTTTTTCTCTTCTTCTGCTAAAAATTTTTATAACTTTTACCCTTTTCTTTTTTAACGTTTTTTAACTAGATTATCTAATATATACATATTTTTCTTTTTTATACTTTTCTTTATTCATTTTCTTTTTTTTAATTCTTTTTTTTCTTTCTTTATTTTTGAACCCCTTTTTATCCCCAAATCAGAAGAGATCCTAATCTCTTCAGTCTTTTTTTTCTTAATTCTTTTTAAATTCTTGATTGAATTTTTAATTCAATCTCTTTTTTTAATTCTTTTTTTCTTTTTTTTCTTTCTTTTTTTTGAACCTCTTTTTATCCCCAAATCAGAAGAGATTCCAATCAGAAGAGATTGGGAGATCCCAATCAGAAGAGATTGGGAGATCCCAATCAAAGGAGATCCCAATCAGAGGAGATCCCTCACCCAATTGTGAGGGGGGAGAAATCCCCGCTCACGATTTGGGATCTCTTCTGATTTGGTTAAAGCATATTTTCCTGGGATTGTTGCCACACTTTTAGTATTTTACTTGCTCCTTCATATACTCTTAGCTGGACAAAATGACAAGACGGAAAAATTCACAACAAAAAAAAGAACAAGAGGCAGTACCGAAGGCTAGGAACCTAATCAATACAGACATTGGTAATATGTCAGATCTAGAGTTCAAAATGACAATTCTCAAGGTTATAGCCGGGCTTGAAAAAGGCATGAAAGATATTAGAGAAACCCTCTCCAGAGATATAAAAGCCCTTTCTGGAGAAATAAAAGAACTAAAATCTAACCAAGTTGAAATCAAAAAAGCTATTAATGAAGTTCAATCAAAAATGGAGGCTCTCACTGCTAGGATAAATGAGGCAGAAGAAAGAGTTAGCGATATAGAAGACCAAATGACAGAGAATAAAGAAGCTGAGCAAAAGAGGGACAAACAGCTACTGGACCATGAGGGGAGAATTCGAGAGATAAGTGACACCATAAGACAAAACAACATTAGAATAATTGGGATTCCAGAAGAAGAAGAAAGAGAGAGGGGAGCAGAAGGTATACTGGAGAGAATTATTGGGGAGAATTTCCCCAATATGGAAAGGGGAACGAGCATCAAAATTCAGGAGGTTCAGAGAACGCCCCTCAAAATCAATAAGAATAGGCCCACACCCCGTCACCTAATAGTAAAATTTACAAGCCTTAGTGACAAGAGAAAATCCTGAAAGCAGCCCGGGAAAAGAAGTCTGTAACATACAATGGTAAAAGTATTGGATTGGCAGCTGACTTATCCACAGAGACCTGGCAGGCCAGAAAGAGCTGGCATGATATTTTCAGAGCACTAAACGAGCAAAACATGTAGCCAAGAATACTATATCCAGCTAGGCTATCATTGAAAATAGAAGGAGAGATTAAAAGTTTCCAGGACAAACAAAAACTGAAAGAATTTGCAAACACCAAACCAGCTCTACAGGAAATACTGAAAGGGGTCCTCTAAGCAAAGAGAGAGCCTACAAGTGGTAGATCAGAAAGGAACAGAGACAATATACAGTAACAGTCACCTTACAGGCAATACAATGGCACGAAAATCATATCTCTCAATAGTTACCCTGAATGTTAATGGACTAAATGCCCCAATCAAAAGACACAGGGTATCAGAATGGATAAAAAAAAAAAAAACATCTATATGTTGCCTCCAAGAAACTCATTTTAAACCCGAAGACACCTCCAGACTTAAAGTGAGGGGGTGGAAAAGAATTTACCATGCTAATGGACATCAGAAAAAAGCAGGAGTGGCAATCCTTATATCAGATCAATTAGATTTTAAGCCAAAGAGTATAATAAGAGATGAGGAAGGACACTATATCATACTCAAAGGGTCTGTCCAACAAGAAGATCTAACAATTTTAAATATCTATGCCCCCAACGTGGGCGCAGCGAACTATATAAACCAATTAATAACAAAATCAAAGAAACACATCAACAATAATACAATAATAGTAGGGGACTTTAACACTCCCCTCACTGAAATGGACAGATCATCCAAGCAAAAGATCAACAGGGAAATAAAGGCCTTAAATGATACACTGGATGAGATGGACATCACAGATATATTCAGAACATTTCATCCCAAAGCAACAGAATACACATTCTTCTCTAGTGCACATGGAACATTCTCCAGAATAGATCACATCCTCGGTCCTAAATCAGGACTCAACCAGTATCAAAAGATTGGGATCATTCCCTGCATATTTTCAGACCACAATGCTCTGAAGCTAGAACTCAACCACAAGAGGAAGTTTGGAAAGAACACAAATACATGGAGACTAAACAGCATCCTTCTAAAGAATGAATGGGTCAACCAGGAAATTAAAGCAGAATTGAAAAAAATTATGGAAACAAATGATAATGAAAATACAACGGTTCAAAATCTGGGGGACACAACAAAGGCAGTCCTGAGAGGAAAATATATAGCGGTACAAGCTTTTCTCAAGAAACAAGAAAGGTCTCAGGTACACAACCTAACCCTACACCTAAAGGAGCTGGAGAAAGAACAAGAAAGAAACCCTAAGCCCAGCAGGAGAAGAGAAATCATAAAGATCAGAGCAGAAATCAATGAAATAGAAACCAAAAAAACAATAGAACAAATCAACCAAACTAGGAGCTGGTTCTTTGAAAGAATTAATAAAATTGATAAACCCCTGGTCAGACTTATCAAAAAGAAAAGAGAAAGGACCCAAATAAATAAAATCATGAATGAAAGAGGAGAGATCACAACTAACACCAAAGAAATACAAACTATTATAAGAACATACTATGAGCAACTCTACGCCAACAAATTTGACAATCTGGAAGAAATGGATGCATTCCTAGAAACATATAAACTACCAAAATTGAACCAGGACGAAATAGAAACCCTGAACAGACCCATAACCAGTAAGGAGATTGAAACAGTCATTAAAAATCTCCAAACAAACAAAAGCCCAGGGCCAGATGGCTTCCCGGGGGAATTCTACCAAACATTTAAAGAAGAACTAATTCCTATTCTCCTGAAACTGTTCCAAAAAATAGAAATGGAAGGAAAACTCCCAAACTCATTTTATGAGGCCAGCATCACCTTGATCCCAAAACCAGACAAGGATCCCATCAAAAAAGAGAGCTATAGACCAATATCCTTGATGAACACAGATGCAAAAATTCTCACCAAAATACTAGCCAATAGGATTCAACAGTACATTAAAAGGATTATTCACCACGACCAAGTGGGATTTATCCCAGGGCTGCAAGGTTGGTTCAACATCCGCAAATCAGTCAATGTGTTACAACACATCAATAAAAGAAAGAACAAGAACCATATGACTCTCAATAGATGCTGATAAAGCATTTGACAAAGCACAGCATCCCTTCCTGATCAAAACCCTTCAAAGTGTAGGGATAGAGGGCACATACCTCAATATCATCAAAGCCATCTATGAAAAACCCACTGCAAATATCATTCTCAATGGAGAAAAACTGAAAGCTTTTCCACTAAGGTCAGGAACACGGCAGGGATGTCCATTATCACCACTGCTATTCAACATAGTACTAGAAGTCCTAGCCTCAGCAATCAGACAACAAAAGGAAATTAAAGGCATCCAAATCGGCAAAGAAGAAGTCAAATTATCACTCTTCGCAGATGATATGATACTCTATGTGGAAAACCCAAAAGACTCCACTCCAAAACTGCTAGAACTTATACAGGAATTCAGTAAAGTGTCAGGATATAAGATCAATGCACAGAAATCAGTTGCATTTCTGTACACCAACAACAAGACAGAAGAAAGAGAAATTAAGGAGTCAATCCCATTTACAATTGCACCCCAAGCCATAAGATACCTAGGAATAAACCTAACCAAAGAGGCTAAGAATCTATACTCAGAAAACTATAAAGTACTCATGAAAGAAATTGAGGAAGACACAAAGAAATGGAAAAATGTTCCATGCTCCTGGATTGGAAGAATAAATATTGTGAAAATGTCTATGCTACCTAAAGCAATCTACACATTTAATGCAATTCCTATCAAAGTACCATCCATCTTTTTCAAAGAAATGGAACAAATAAGTTTAAAATTTATATGGAACCAGAAAAGACCTCGAATAGCCAAAGGGATATTGAAAACAAAGCCAAAGTTGGTGGCATCACAATTCCGGACTTCAAGCTTTATTACAAAGCTGTCATCATCAAGACAGCATGGTACTGGCACAAAAACAGACACATAGACCAATGGAACAGAATAGAGAGCCCAGAAATAGACCCTCAACTCTATGGTCAACTAATCTTCGACAAAGCAGGAAAGAATGTCCAATGGAAAAAAGACAGCCTCTTCAATAAATGGTGTTGGGAAAATTGGACAGCCACGTGCAGAAAAATGAAATTGGACCATTTCCTTACACCACACACAAAAATAGATTCAAAATGGATTAAGGACCTCAATGTGAGAAAGGAATCCATCAAAATCCTTGAGGAGAATACAGGCAGCAACCTCTTCGACCTCAGCCACAGCAACATCTTCCTAGGAACATCGCCAAAGACAAGGGAAGCAAAGGCAAAAATGAACTTTTGGGATTTCATCAAAATCAAAAGCTTTTGCACTGCAAAGGAAACAGTTAACAAAACCAAAAGACAACTGAAAGAATGGGAGAAGATATTTGCAAACGTCATATCAGATAAAGGACTAGTGTCCAAAATCTATAAAGAACTTAACAAACTCAACACCCAAAGAACAAATAATCCAATCAAGAAATGGGCAGAGGACATGAACAGACGTTTCTGCAAAGAAGACATCCAGATGGCCAACAGACACATGAAAAAGTGCTCCATATCACTCGGCATCAGGGAAATACAAATCAAAACCACAATGAGATATCACCTCACACCAGTCAGAATGGCTAAAATCAACAAGTCAGGAAATGACAGATGCTGGCGAGGATGCGGAGAAAGGGGAACCCTCCTTCACTGTTGGTGGGAATGCAAGCTGGTGCAACCACTCTGGAAAACAGCATGGAGGTTCCTCAAAATGTTGAACATAGAACTGCCCTATGACCCAGCAATTGCACTACTGGGAATTTACCCTAAAGATACAAACGTAGTGATCCAAAGGGGCACGTGCACCCGAATGTTTATAGCAGCAATGTCCACAATAGCCAAACTATGGAAAGAACCTAGATGTCCATCAACAGATGAATGGATCAAGAAGATGTGGTATGTATACACAATGGAATACTATGCAGCCATCAAAAGAAATGAAATCTTGCCATTTGCGACAACATGGATGGAACTAAAGCGTATCATACTTAGCGAAATAAGTCAAGCGGAGAAAGACAAATATCATATGATCTCCCTGATATGAGTAAGTGGTGATGCAACATGGGGGCTTAAGTGGGTAGGAGAAGAATCCATGAAACAAGATGGGATAGGGAGGGAGACAAACCTTAAGTGACTCTTAATCTCACGAAACAAACTGTGGGTTGCTGGGGGGAGGGGGGTTGGGAGAAGGGGTGTAGGGTTATGGACATTGGGGAGGGATGTGCTTTTGGGCAAATTGGAAAAGGAGATGAACCGTGAGAGACTATGGACTCTGAAAAACAATCTGAGGGGTTTGAAGTGGCGGGGGGTGGGAGGTTGGGGTACCAGGTGGTGGGTATTATAGAGGGCACAGCTTGCATGGAGCACTGGGTGTGGTGAAAAAATAATGAATACTGTTTTTCTGAAAATAGTAATATTCCTCCAGGAAGCTCCCGACTATCTTTCTATTAATGTCTTCCTAGAAGGAAAAACTGCCTTTGACAAGAGCAAAGTCTCTGTATCCTGTGTGTCCTCTGTCTTACTGCAACGTTCTGGCAAAATCTTCCTTTTGCCTGACCATCCCCAACCCCATCATAGAGTCAGCCTCCCATAATGACCCCAGTATAGCAGAGAAATCAGAATAGTTTTATTTCTGGACTGAAAGGCACCTCAGGTCAAACCATCATCTGAGTGTCTGTAAAAGTCACTGTCTTGAACACGACTCACTGATATAGTTTGAAACTCAAACATATATTTTTTTTTCCAATTTATTTATTTTCAGAAAAACAGTATTCATTATTTTTTCACCACACCCAGTGCTCCATGCAAGCCGTGCCCTCTATAATACCCACCACCTGGCACCCCTACCTCCCACCACCCCGCCAATTCAAACCCTTCAGCCTGTTTTTCAGAGTCGATAGTTCACCTCCCTTTCCAATTTACCCAAATTCCCTACTCCTCTCTAACGCCCCTTGTCCTCCATGCTATTTGTTATGCTCCACAAATAAGTGAAACCATATGATAATTGACTCTCTCTGCTTGACTTATTTCACTCAGCATAATCTCTTCCAGTCCCGTCCATGTTGCTACAAAAGTTGGGTATTCATCCTTTCTGATGGAGGCATAATACTCCATAGTGTATATGGACCACATCTTCCTTATCGATTCATCCATTGAAGGGCACCTTGGTTCTCTCCATAGTTTGGCGACTGTGGCCATTGCTGCTATAAACATTGGGGTACACATGGCCCTTCTTTTCATGACATCTGTGTCTTTGGGGTAAATACCCAGGAGTGCAATGGCAGGATCATAGGGAAGCTCTATTTTTAATTTCTTGAGGAATCTCCACACTGTTCTCCAAAGAGGCTGCATCAACTTGCATTCCCACCAACAGTGTAAGAGGGTTCCCCTCTCTCCACATCCTCTCCAACACATGTTGTTTCCTGTTTTGTTAATTTTGGCCATTCTAACTGGTGTAAGGTGATACCTCAATGTGGTTTTAATTTGAATCTCCCTGAGGGCTAATGATGATGAGCATTTTTTCATGTGTCTGATAGCCATTTGTATGTCTTGATTGGAGAAGTGTCTGTTCATAACTTCTGTCCATTTTTTCATGTGTTTGTCTGTTTCGTGTGGGTTGAGTTTGAGGTGTGCAGAAGCTTTTGATTTTTATGAAGTCCCACAAGTTTATTTTCACTTTTGTTTCCTTTGCCTTTGGAGACGTATCTTGAAAGAAGTTGCTGAGGCTGATATCAAAGAGATTACTGCCTATGTTCTCCTCTAAGATTCTGATGGATTCCTGTACTACTGATTTTGAGCAGAGAGTACAGGTTCACGAGGGAAAAGCACAGGCACTTGTTTTGAAAGAATGATGATGAGTGCTGGCAGCTAACAGGTGTTACTTTGTCTCTCAGTCCAGAGTAGAAGGATGTGTACCAGGTTGTGGTGGATTCCCAATGAGCAGGTCCTTGTGCCAGAAGTCAAAAGTTCATGGTGCTCAGATATTTGAAACAGGAGATGGGCCTATGATTTCCTTCCTGGTTGTCCTTCACACTCTAGTTCATAGTGGCTTTCTTAGCAAAGCTTCCTTTGTTATGTTTTTTTTTTTTGCTTCCTTTGTTATGAATCTTAATTGAGAATTCTCCTACGTCTCTTTTCTGCCATTATTCTAACAGGAAAACACCAATGATCTGTGTGTGTTTTCCTACCACCCCTGCTTTGGGTCCCTTCTTCCCCTGGAAGGTGGCAGTTTCCTAGTTCCTGGGTCATCCAAGCTAGTTGAGCCTTTGGACTGCATCCCACTAAGATTTGAGGACATCCCATCTAGATGGTACTTAGGGTCTCATTTCTGGGTAGATCTGATGGCTGACTTGTATTCTTGGAGGAACAATTATTTTGACATTTTCACTAGTACTGCAAGGGGAAACGCAAGGTAGAGACCACTGGAAAATGAAAAAAAAAATTAAAATACTCAAGAGTCCAAATGGTGCATTTCTTCCTCAGATGATGGGGACTTTCCCCATCTGTTCTCACAGAGAAATTCTGGAGGAATGTCAAGACCCATGACGTTGTGTTTGGGCACCTCTGCACTTCATCTGGAAGAGAGCCTGCTGTCCCATTGACCCTGAGGGTAGAGTGGATGGGAGGGTCTGTGGTTATGCTGGGTGGATGATAGTCCCTGGTGAGGGGAGGAGGAGGACGCCACAACACAGAATTTCTGTGGAAATTCTATCATAGACTCATCATAGACTGAAAATCCAGTGTGAGCAAACATATGATTCCGCCTTACTCAGGTACTGGATATCTCGAATAAGCCGTTGCACATTGTATGTGCCTTCAACTTGGCACTGAATTGACCCATAGCTTGTGTTTACAATTCCATCCTCATCCTACTTGTTCCCAAGCCCTCTTTAAGGGAATTCTAGAGCCACAACGCAGCATACTGCATTCCCCTTAGAAATAAGATGTGCCTGGTGAGTCTGCCCAGAAAATCCATATGAGGATAAATCTGCTTGGCCCTCAAGGGAACCATGATTTATATACTGCCCTGGCCACTAGTGCTGTGTCTGACAGAGCCTGAGACTCGACCTAGTGTCAGCCACCCAGAGAGTGGGCCCCAAATCTAGCATGTGGTATCAGCCATGGCCCAAGTCCCTCATCTCTACTTATCCTTGGTATTCAAGCACCTTTCCCCAGACCTTTTCTGGAACCCCTGCCAATGGGGGAACCTGAAGCACAATAGAGAACTCCTCCTTCCCAATGGCAGGAAACCTGGCTGTTGGGATGGGTGTCCAAATCTCAAAGTGGGAGTCAGCTGCATGGTCATTGAAACCACACCCACTCCTGAGGTCTGCCCTGGGCACAAACAGGCATTGTGACTCTCAGCCTGATCATGCTTTCAAAAGCCCACTCAGTTGCACCACCAGGATCCTGCATTGCAGGCCTGGTATGCCCTTAGGCCCAAACCCTAACCCTGGTGGGATTTTTCAGGCGCCCAGACCCAGAGACCATCTCTGAAATCCCTGTATTAAGTCACCCCTAAGATGGAAAACAGCACTCTTCCCTCACTGAAAAAACCACCAAACTATGGAGAACCTGAGAGGCCTGTTCTGACATTCCATCTTATATTCCAACTTTTGGTCCCTGAGCCACACAACATAACCCTTCCTGTCCCCAGAAGGATACCTTGCTCTCAGTAGCTGTGTCCAAGACTCAATGTATTAGAATTCTGCATAACCCCTGACCATCCCAACATGTCAGTGTCTCCCTGGATACAAACCAGCATTGAGATCGAACAGCATCAAACTCCATGTCAACTCAGCCCCCTTGGAATTTCACCTCAGAACAACCAGATCGAACCTGCCATGTTCCTGGGCTGCAATGGTCAATGGAGTAGTGTTTTCCAGGCTTCCATGAGGGAGAGCTCTGCTACCCAACCTTTCTGTATGGGGGACCCTGGAGCAACCAAACCAGACGCCCCCTGTCCAGCAGAAAGAAACCTTGTTGTTTGGAGCAACTCACAAGCTGCAACATTGTGAGGCCTCTTGACGCAAACCTACCATTTGTCCGTCATCCTAGACACAAACACCAGTGTGAGCAAACATCTGGCATCTGCCCTTACTCTGGTGCTAGATGTCTCGAATCAGCTGCTGCACACTGGAAGTGCCTTTCACTTGGCACTGAATTGAACCATAGCTTGTGTTTACAATTCCATCCTCACCCTACTGGTCCAAAAGACCCCTTGATAGGGAATTCTGGAGCCACAACACAGCATTCTGCCTACCCCATAGAAAGAAGAAGTGTCTGGTGTGTCTTTCAAGAAACCCCACATGAGGATCCACCTGCATGGCCCTCAATGGCACCTTAATATCTTAGGCCTCCATTGGCTCTCAGGCTCTGTCTGACACAGCTGGAGCCACGACCTCCACGTAGCCACACAGAAAATGGGACCCCCATATCCTGCAGATGGGACCTGCTGTGGCCTGAAGCCATCATCTCTACTCAACCTGGGTATTCAGCCATCTTTCCCCAACTGTAGCTCAAATCCCTGCCTATGGGGGAACCTGAAGCACAAGAGTACTCCTTATTCCCAATGGAAGGAAACCTGGCTGTTGAGATGGGCACTAAGACTCTGTCTGACACAGCCTGAGCCACGACCTAAAGTCAGCCATGCAGATAGTGGGCCCATATCCTGCAGGTTGAACTTGTCGTGGCCCAAAGCTGTCATCTCTACTCAACCTGGATATTCAGACATCCTTCCCAGAATGTAGATCAAATCCCTGACTACGGAGGTACCTGAAGCACAAGAGTAATCCTACCAGATGACAGGAAGCCTGGCTGTTGACATATGTGTACGACCCTCAGAGTGGGAATCAGCTGCATGTCCCATGAGACCACGGCCACTCATGGGAGACACTCTGGAAAAAAACTGGCATTGTTACCCTCAGCATGAGGCTGCTTTCAAACAAATCCCCTCGGTAGCTGGACCAGGAGCCCTCAGAGTGTGCCTACCACCCAAAGACCAAACACTCACCCTCGTAGGTGTTTTCCAGGAGCCCACACCCAGAATAAGCCTTTGGAATCCCTCTTTGGGGGTCCCCTGAGACGGAAAACAGCAGTCTTCCCTTCTCCCAGAGACAACAAACTCTTGGGAGCTGAGCAGAATCTCCAGAGCCAAAGTATCTCCCATGGCCCCATTAAGGGACCCCTATATTTTGCGACTGTCTGGAACAAACAATGCAGACAGAAAAGCCTGCGTTACCGCCTCCATGACACCTTAATTTCAGTACACTATGAGCTGCCCAAAAAGCCTGTGGATCGGGACTGTGATCACCTCAGCCCTCACCCTAACCCTAGTTCCCATTTGCCGATTAAACCCCAAAGCCCTGGTCCAGAAACCCTCCAGTATGGGGCCTCTAGAGCCAAACCAGATGACTGTGCCTACCCTCCCGAAGGAAACTCTGCCCTTCACTGTTGCCCAAACCCTGAAGATTAGGAGCAATGTACAAAACCCCTGAGCCCACCTCAATTTCGAGGAAAACTCTGGACCCAAATGTGCATTCCGACACACAATGAGCACCTGCCTCCAGCCAGACATCCATGCCAAAGGCCCTGAGTCAGAAAATTAAACCTGGCATGCCACTAGGACTTCATCAATACCCTTGAGATTTTCGGGCACCTGTCCCCAGAGGCCTGTTCTCCAATAACAACTGATATTCCAGCATGTGGTCCCTGAGCCACACAACAGAACCCCTCCTGTCCCCAGAAGGATACCTTGCTCTTGGTACCTGTGTCCAAGACTCAGTGTAGGAGAATCCTGCATGGCCCCTGAAGACTCCAACATTCTAATGTCTCCCTGGATACAAACCAGCATTGTGATCCAATAGCACGAAACTCCAGGTCAACTCAGGCTGCATCGAACTTCGCCCTAGAGCCACCAGATCAAAACTGCCATGTTCGGGGCGCCTGGGTGGCTCAGTGGGTTGAGCCGCTGCCTTCGGCTCAGGTCATGATCTCAGGGTCCTGGGATCGAGTCCCGCATCGGGCTCTCTGCTCAGCGGGCAGCCTGCTTCTCTCTCTCTCTCGCTCTCTCTCTCTCTCTCTCTCTCTCTGCCTGCCTGCCTCTCCATCTACTTGTAATCTCTCTGTGTCAAATAAATAAATAAAATCTTTAAAAAAAAAAAAAACTGCCATGTTCCTCGGCTGCAGTGGTCAATGGAGTTTTGCTTTTCAGACATCCATGTGGGAGAGCTCTGCACCCAAACATTCCATATGGGGGACACTGGAGCAAACAAACGAGAATCCCCCTCTCTAGTAGAAGGAAACCTTGCTATTCGGAGTATATCACAAGCCCCAGCGTGGGAAATCCTCCATGGCCTCGTGACGCCACCCCTCCATTTGTAGGTACAAATGACACAAACTCCAGTGTCAGCAAGCTTCTGACATCCGCCCTTAAACAGATGCTGGATACCTCTCATCAGCCACTGCACACTGGAAGTGCCGCTTCACACTGAATTGAACGTAGCTTGTGTTTACAATTCCATCCTCACCCTCCTCCTCCGCAAACCCTCGTGATAAAGAAGTTTGGAGACACAATGCAACATCCTGCCTACCCCACAGAAATAAGACATGCCTGTTGAGTCACCCAGAAACCCCACATGAGGATCCACCTGCCTGGCCCTCGATGGCACCTTAATATTATAGGCTGCCATGGGCACTCGGGCTCTGTCTGACACAGCCTGAGCCACGACCTCCAGAGAGACACGCAGACAGTGGGCCCCATATCCTGTAGGTGGGACATGCCATAACTTGAAACCATCATCTCTACTAAACATGGGTAATCAGGCATTTTTCCCAGACTGCAGCTCAAATCCTTGCCTATGGGGGAACCTGAAGCACAAGAGCACTTATTCCCCATGGCAGGAAACCTGACTGTTGAGATGGGTGTCCAACCCTCAGAGTGGGAACCAGCTGCATGGACATGAAACCACAGCCACACATGGGAGATGCCCTGGGCACAAACAGGCATTGTGATCCTCAGCATGAGCCTGCTTTCAAAGAAATCCCCTCAGAATCTGGTCTAGGAGCCCGCAGAGCGGGCCTACATGTCACTAGGGCCAAATGCTTACCATTGTTTGTGTTTTCCTGGAGACCAGACCAAGAACCTGTCTCTAATCATTCCTTTGGGGGTCCCCTGAGATGGAAAACAGCAGTCTTCCCTTCTCCCAGAGAAACCAAACATTTGGGATCTGGGTAGAATCACCAGAGACAAAGATTCTCCCATGGCCTCATGAAGCCACCCCTACCTTTTGTGACCATGCTGGACACACAATCCTGACAGAAAAGCCTCCGCTTCTGCCTCCATGACACCTTAATTTCAGTATTCTATGAGCTACCATCAGGGCCTGCCAATTGGGCCCGTGATCACCTCAGCCCATTTCCTAAGCTTAGTTTGCATTTGCAGATTTCAGTCCCCAAAGCCCTGGCCCACATGCCCTCCAGGGTGGGGCCTCAGTTTCCACACTGGATGAGTGTGCCTACCCTCCCAAAGGAAACTGGCTTCACTGTTACCCAAACCCAGAATATCAGGCGCAAAGTACAAAGCCCCTGAGCCCACCTCAATTTCGAAGAACACTCTGGACACAAAGGCACATTCTGACACACAATGAGCACCTGCCTTCAGGCAGACATCCAAGTCAAAGGACCTGAGTCAGAAGATTAAACCTGGCATGCCACTAGGACTTCATCGATACCCTTGAGATTTTCAGGCGCCTGTCCCCAGAGGCCTGTTCTCCAATAACAACTTATATTCCAGCATGTGGTCCCTGAGCAACACAACAGAAACCCTCCTGTCCCCAGAAGGATACACTGCTCTTGGTACCTGTGTCCAAGACTCAGTGTAGGAGAATCCTGCATGGCCCCTGAAGACTCCAACATTCTAATGTCTTTTTGGATACAAAGCAGCATTGTGATTCAACAGCATGAAACACCATGTCAACTCAGGCCACTTAGAACTTCGCACCAGACCCACCACATCGAAACAGTCATGTTCCTCAGCTGCAATGGACCATGGAGGTGTGCTTTCCGGGCATCCATTTGGGAGAGCTCTGCTACCCAAACTTTGCATATGGGGGACACTGGAGCAAACAAACCAGACTCCCCTGTCCCACAGAAAGAAACCTTGCTGTTTGGAGCATCTCACAAGCCCCAGCGTGTGAAATCCTCCATGGCCTCATGATGCTACCTCTCCATTTGCCTGTCTTCATAGACACAAACTCCAGTGTGAACAAACATCTGACCTCCGCCCTAACTCAGGTGCTGATATCTCGAATCAGCCACTAAACACTGGAACTGCCTCCTTCTTGGCACTGAATTTAACTGTAGCTTGTGTTTTAAATTCCAACCTCACCCTCTTGGTCCAAAAACCCTCTTGATAGGGAACTCTGGAGCCAAAACACAGCATTCTGCCTACTCCACAAAAAGAAGACTTGCCTGGTGAGTCTACCCAGAAACCCCACATGAGGATCCACCTGCATGGCCATCAATGGCACCCTAATATCAAGGGCTGCCATGGGCACTCAGGCTCTCTCTGACATAGCCTGAGCCACAACCTCCAGACTGCCATGCAGACAGTGGGCCCCATATCCTTCAGGTGGAAACTGCTGTGGCTGAAAACCGTCACGTCTATTCAACCAGGGTATTCGGCATCTGTCCCCAGACCATAGCTCCCTGCCTATGGGGGAACCTGAAGCACAAGAGTACTCTCATTCCCGATGACAGGATACCTGGCTGTTGTGATGGGTGTCCAACCCTCAGAGTTGGAAGCAGCTGCCTTGCCCATGAGATCACAGACACTCATAGGAGCACCCTGGGCACAAATAGGTATCTTGATACTCAGCGTGAGCCTGCTTTCAAACAGACCCCTTCAATAGCAGGACCAGGAGCCCGCAGAGCAGGCTTGCCAGGTCTCTAGGGTCAAATGCTCACTCTCGTTTGTGTTTTATTGGTTCTCAGACCCAGAACCTGTCTCTGGAATCCCTCTTTTGGGGGTCCCCTGAGACTGAAAATAGCAATCGTCCCTTCTCCCAGAGACATCAATCACCTGGGAACTGGGCAGTATCCCCAGAGACGAAGAGACTCCCATGGCTTCATGAAGCCACCCCTACCATTTGCGACCATCCTGGACACACAATCCCGACAGAAAAGCCTGTGCTATCGCCTCCAAGACACCTTAATTTAAGTACAATATGAGCTGCACTCGGGGCCTGCAGATCGGTCCTGTGATCACCTCAGCCCCCACCCTAACCCTAGTTTGCTTTTGCATATTTCTCTCCCCAAAGCGTTGGCCCACATGCCCTCCAGGATGGGACCTCTGGAGCCACACCGGATGACTGTGCCTATCCTTCCAAAGGAAACTCTGCCCTTCACTGTTGCCAAAACCCTGAAGATTAGGAGCAAAGTACAAAGCCCCTGAGCCCACCTCAATTTCGAAGAATGCACTGGACCCGAATGTGCATTCTGACACACAATGAGCACTTGCCTCCAGGCAGACATCCAAGTCAAAGGCCCTGAATCAGAAGATTGAACCTGACATGCCTCTAGACCTTCATCGATACCCTAGCTTAGTTTTTCAGGCATCTGTTCCCAGGGGCCTGTTCTCCAATACCAACATATATTCGACATGTGGTCCCTGAGCCACACAACAGAACCCCTCCTGTCCCTAAAAGGACACATTGCTCTTGATAGCTGTGTACAAGACTCAGTGTAGGAGAATCCTGAATGGCCCCCTGACAACTACAACATTCCAACGTCCCTTTGGATACCAACCAGCATTGTGATCCAAAAGCATGGAACTCCATGTCAACTCAGGCTGCTCGGAACTTAGCCCCAGAGCCACCAGAACGAACCTGCGATGTTCCTCAGCTGCAAGGGACCAATGAGGTGTGCTTTGGGGGCATCCATGTGGGAGAGCTCTGCTACCCAATCATTCCATATGGGGGACCCTGGATCAAACAAACCAGACTCGCACAGTCCGGTAGAAGGAAACCTTGCTATTTGGAGCTTCTTACAAGTCACAGCGTGGGAAATACTCCATGGCCTCTTGTGCCACCCCTCCATTTGTTGGCCATCATAGACACAAACTACAGTGTGAGCAAACATCTGACATCCACCTTTACTAAGGTGCTGGATAGCTCGAATCAGTGGCTGTACACTGGAACTGCCTTCTGCTTGGCACTGAATTTAACTTTCAGAGAGGGAGCCAGCTGCATGGCCGATGATTCCATGCCCTCTCCTGAGGGCTGCTCTGGGCACAAAGTGGCATTGTGTCCATCACCCTGTACAGACTCTCAAACAGCCCCCTCATTTTCACCACCAGGATTCCGTATTGAAGGCCTAGTATGCCCCCTGGTATGCCACAAATCCTAACCATTGGTGGGATTTTCCATAAGCCCAGACACAGAGCCTGTCTCTGGAATCCCTATTTTGGGGCACAACGAAGATGGAAGAAAGCACTCTTCCCTTCCCCGAAATAGCATTCAAACTATTGGGAGCCGCCAGGATCATTAGACAGGAAAATTCTCCCATGGACCCATGAGACCACACCTGCATTCTGAGGCCATCCTTGATATACAATCCAGAGAGAAAAGTATGTGCTACTGCCATCCCATCACCCTAATTACAGTTCCTTATGAGCTTCCCTCCAGGTCTATGCATTGGAACGGTGATCAACTCACCACTAACCCTGACCAGCATTCATGTTTGCAGACTTATCTCCCAAAACCATGGCTCTCATGCCCTAAAAGGTGAGGTCTCTGGAGCCACATCACAGGACTGTGCCTGCCATCCCCAAGAAACTGTGCCTGTCACAGTTGCCGGAACCTACCAGATTAGGAGAAACCTGCAAAGATGCTGAGCCAACACCAATATTGGCGGCTTCTCTGGACGCAAATAGGCAATCTAAAGCAACCTGATCATGTACATCCAAGCAGACAGCGAAGTCAATGGTCCTGAGTCAGAAGACTGAGCCTGACATGCCCCTAGGACCTCATTGGAGCCCCAGATTAGGTTTTCAGGCATCTATCCTCAGGGGCCTGTTCTGGATTACCAATTTATGATACAACGTGTGGTCCCTGAGACACGCAACAGAACATCTCCTGTACCCAGAAGGAAACCATGCTCTTTGACGTGTGCCAAACCTTCAGGTTTGGAGAATCCTGCACAGAACCTTAGCCACCAGCACAATATAAGATCTCCCACGTAACAAACAAGCATTGTGACCCATCTGGAAGAGATACCATGTCAACTCGAGGCCATGGTACTTCACACCAGAGCCACCAGAACGAACCTGCCATGTTCCATAGCTGTAATGGTCAATGGAGGTGTGCTTTCCAGCCATCCATGCGGGAGAGCACAGCTCCCCAAACTTTCCACATGGGGGACACTGGAGCAAACAAACCAGGCTCTACCTGTCCAGTAGAAGACCTCTCTGTTTGGAGCATCTCACAAACCTCAGCTTGGGAAATTCTCCATGGACTCTTGATGCCACCCCTCCATTTGTCGGTCATCATAGACATAAATTCCAGTGTGAGCAAACAACTGACAACCGCCCTAACTCAGGTGCTGGATATCTCGAATAAGCCACTGCACATTGGAACTTCCTTCTGCTTGGCACTGAATTCAAACCTAACTTGTGTTTTCCGTTCCAGCCTCAGCATACTGGCCCTCAAGCCCTGTTGAAAACCCTCTTACACTGTTGGTGGGAATGCAAGTTGGTGCAGCCTCTTTGGAGAACAGTGTGGAGATTCCTCAAGAAATTAAAAATAGAGCTTCCCTATGACCCTGCCATTGCACTCCTGGGTATTTATCCCAAAGACACAGATGTCGTGAAAAGAAGGGCCATCTGTACCCCAATGTTTATAGCAGCAATGGCCACGGTCGCCAAACTATGGAAAGAACCAAGATGCCCTTCAACGGATGAATGGATAAGGAAGATGTGGTCCATATACACTATGGAGTATTATGCCTCCATCAGAAAGGATGAATACCCAACTTTTGTAGCAATATGGACGGGACTGGAAGAGATTATGCTGAGTGAAATAAGTCAAGAAGAGAGGTCAATTATCATATGGTTTCACTTATTTGTGGGGCATAACAAATAGCATGGAAGACAAGGGGCGTTAGAGAGGAGTAGGGAATTTGGGTAAATTGGAAGGGGAGGTGAACCATGAGAGACTACGGACTCTGAAAAACAATCTGAGGGGTTTGAAGTGGCAGGGGGGTGGGAGGTAGGGATACCAGGTGGTGGGTATTATAGAGGGCACGGCTTGCATGGAGCACTGGGTGTGGTGAAAAAATAATGAATACTGTTTTTCTGAAAATAAATAAATTGGAAAAAAAAAAAAAGAAAGGGAATTCTGGAGCCATAACCCACCATTCTGCATTCCCCATAGTAAAATGAAGTGCCCGGTAAGTCTACCCAGGTACACCACTAGAGGATCTATCTGCTCGGCCCCCGAAGGTACCCGATTTATAGGCTACCCTGGACACTAGAGCTGTGTCTGAAAGCGCCTGAGCCTAGAACTAGTGTCAGCCATAAAGAGAGTGGACCCCATATCCAACATGTGAGCCCGGCCATGACCCACGTTCGTCAGCTCTACACATCCTTGGTATTCAGGCACCTGTCCCCAGACCTTTGCGGGAATCACTGCCAATTGGGGAACCTAAAGCAGAATAGAATACTCCTCCTTCCACATGGAAGGAAACCTGGCTGTCCCAATGGTTGTCCAACCCTCAAAGTGGGAGCAAGCTTCATAGACAATGAGACTATGCCAAGGGCTGAGGGCCGCCCTGGGCACAAACAGGCATTGTCACCCTCAGCCTGAGCATGCTTTTAAAAAAGCCCTCTCAGTGGCACCACCAGAATCCCACATTGCATGCATGGTACACCCCTAGGCCCAAATCCTAATAATTCGTGGGATTTCCCAGGGGCCCCAAACCAGAGCCCGTCCTTGGAATCCCTGTTTTGGGGCACCCATAAGATGGAAAACAGCACAATTCCCTTCCCCAAAAAGCCACCAAACTCTGGAGAGCCGCCAGGATCCTTAGAGAGGAAAAATCTCCCGTGGATCTATGAGACCACACCTGCATTCTGAGGCCATCCTGGACACACAATCCAGAGAGAAAAGCCTGTGCTAGTGCCTTCCAGTCACCCTAATTACAGTTCCTGACGAGCTGCCCTCCAGGTCTACACGTTGGGCCTCCTATCACCTTGCCACTAGCCCTAACCCAAGTTTGTGTTTGCAGACTACTCTCCCAAAACCATGGCTAACATGCCTTCCAGGATGGTGTCTCTGGAGCCCACCACAGGACTGTGCCTGCCATCCCCAAGGAAACTGTGTCCGTCACAGTTGCCCAAACTTTTCAAATTTGGAGAAACCCGCAAGGTCCCAGAGCCCACCCCAATATTGGTGGCCCTTCTGCACGTAAATGCCCCGTCGGAAAAACCCTGAACACCTACATATAGGAGACAGCCAAGTCAGTGGGCCTGAGTCAGTAGATTGAACCTTACATGCCCCTAGGATCTCATTGAAACCCTAGATTGGGTTTTCAGGCATCGGTCCTCAGTGTCCTGTTCTGGAATGCCAACTTATGATACAACAGGTGGTCCCTGAGCCACACAACAGAACATCTCTTGTCCCCTGAAGGAAACCTACTCTTCGACCTGTGCCAAACCCTCAGGGTAGGAGAATCCTGCCAGGCACCTTAAACTCCAGCACATTCTAAGAACTCCCTGGTAATAATCCAGCATTGTGACCCATCTGCAATATATTCCATGTCTACTCAAGGCCTTGGTACTTCGCCCCAAGGCCACCAGAACAAATCTGTGATGTTCCTCAGCTGAAATGGTCAATGGAGGTGTGCTTTCCAGGCATCCATGTGGGAGAGCTCTGCTACCCAAACTTTCCACATGGGGGTTCCTGGAGCAAACAAACCAGGCTCCACCTGTCGAGTAGAAAGAAATCTTCCTGTTTGGAGCATCTCACAAGCCGCAGCATAGGAAATCCTCCATGGCCACTTGACACCACCCGTCCATTTGACAGTCATCATAGACACAAACTCCAGAGTGAGCAAACATCTGACCTCTGCCCTTACTCAGATCCTGGATGTCTCGAATCAGCTGCTGCACATAGGTAATGCTTTCAGCCTGGCACTTAATTGAACAGTAGTTTGTGTTTACAATTCCATCCTCACCCTACTGGACATAAGCCCTCTTGATTAAGATTTCTGAAGCCACAATGCAGCATTCTGCTTTATCCATAGAAAGAAAAAGTGCCTGGTGAGTCTGCCCAGAAATCCCACATGAGAATCAATCTGCTTGGCCCTCGAGGGAACCCCGATTTATTGGTTGCCCTGGCCTCTTGTGCTGTGTATGACAGAGCCTGAGCCCAGACCTATTGTCAGCCACCCAGAGTGGGCCACATTTCAAGCATGTGAGACCGGCCATGGGCCAAGTCCTCATCTCTACCCATCCTTGGCATTACGCACCTGTCCCCAGACCTTTGCTGGAATCCCTGCCAATGAGGGAACTGGAAGCACAATAGAGAATTCCTCCTTCCCCATGGCAGGAAACCTGGCTGTTGGAATGGGTGTCCAACCCTTAAAGTGGGAGGCAGCTGCATGGTCAGTGAGACCACGCCCACACCTAAAGGCCGCACTGTACACAAACAGGCATTGTGCAACTCAGGATGAGCATGCTTTCAAACAAGCCCTCTCAGTGGAACCACCAGGATCCCGCATTGCAGGCCTGGTATGCCCCTAGGCCCAAATTCGAAACTTTGGAGGGATTTTCCAAGCGCCCAGACCCAGAGCCCGTCTCTAGAATCCCTGTTTTGAGGCACCACTAAGATGGAAAGCAGCACGCTTTTCTTCTCAGAAAAAGCCACAAAACTATGGAGAGCCTCCAAAATCCTTAGAGAGGAAAAATCTCCCATGGATCCATGAGACCACACCTGCATTCCGAGGCCATCCTCGAGTGACAATCCAGAGAGAAAAGCCTTTGCTACCGCCTTCCAGTCACCCTAATTACATTTCATGATGAGCTGCCCTCCAGGGCATTGGGCCTGCGATAACCTCACCACTAACCCTAACCCGAATTTGTGTTGCAGACTTCACCACCAAAACCATGGCTCACAGGCCCTCCAGGATGTGGTCTCTGGATCCACACCACAGGACTGTGGCTGCCATCCCCAAGGAAACTTTGCCCGTCACATTTGCCCAAACCTTTCAAATCAGGAGACACCTGCAAGACCCCTGAGCCCACCCCAATATTGACGGCCCCTCTGCATGCAAATGCACAGTCTGAAATGCCCTGATCACCTACATCCAGGAGACAGCCAAGTCAATTGTCCTGAGTCAGAAGATTGAATCTGACATGCCCCTAGGACCTCACTGGAACTCTAGATTAGGTTTTAAGGCATCTGTCCTCAGGAACCTGTTCTGGAATAACAACTTATGATGCAGCATGTGGTCCCTGAGCCACACAACAGAACATCTTCTGTCCCCAGAAGGAAATCGTGTTCTTCTTCCTGTGGCAAACCCTCAGGTTAGGAGAATCCTGCCGGGCACCTTAGCCACCAACACATGCTAAGATCTCCCTAGTAACAATCCAGCATGTGACCCATCTGCAATAGATTCCATGTCAACTCAAGGCCTTGGTACTTCACAACAGATCCACCAGAACAAACCCGCCATGCTCCTCAGCTGCAATGGTCAGTGGAGGTGTGCATCTAGGCATCCACACGGGAGTGCTCTGCTACACACACTTCCCACATGGGGGACCCTGGAACAAACAAACCAGGCTCCACCTGTCCAATAATAAGAAACCTTGCTGTTTAGAGCATCTCACAAGCCTCAGCGTGGGAAATGCTCCATGGCCTCTTGACACCACCCCTCCATTGGTCGGTCATCATAGAAACAGTCTCCAGCGTGAGCAAACATCTGACATCAGTCTTTATTCAGGGGGTGGATATTCGAATCAGCCGCTGCACACTGGAACTGCCTTTCGCTTGGCACTGAATTTAACCGTAGCTTGGGTTGACAATTCCATCCTCACCCTACTAGTCTGCAAGCCCTCTTGATAGGGAATACTGGAGCCACAACGCAGGATTCTGCCTTCTCCATAGAAAGAAGGGCGTGTTGAGTCTACCCAGAATCTACTCATCAAAATCATTCTACTCAGCCCTCCAGGGAACCCCGATTTATAGGCTGCCCTGGCCACTAGTGCTGTGTCTAACAGAGCCTGAGCCCAGACCTCATTTCAGCTACCCAGAGGGCGGGTCCCATATCCAGCATGTGAGACCGGCCATGGCCCAAGACCGTCATCTCTACCCATTCTTGGTATTCAGGCATCTGTCTCCAGGCCTATGCTGGAATTCCTGCCAATGGGGGAGCCTGAAGCAAAATAGAGAACTCCTTCCCCATGGCAGGAATCCACTCTGTTAGGATGGGTGTCCAACTCTCACAGTGGGAGCCAGCTGCATGGCCAATGAGACCACGCCCACTCATGAGGGCCACCCTGGGCACAAGCAGGCATTGTGACCCTCACCCTGAGCATGGTTTCAACCAAATATTCTCAGGTGTACCTCCATTATCCCATATTGTAAACCTGGTACGCCCCTAGGCCCAAATCCTAACCCTTGGTGGGATTTTCCAGATGCCCAGATCTACAGCCCCTCTCTGGAATCCCTGTTTTGGGGCACCCCTAAGATAGAAAACAGCAATCTTCCCTTCCCCGAGAAAGCCACCAAACTCTGGGGAGCTGCCATGATCCCTAGATAGGAAATATTTCCCATGGACTCATGAGATCACACCTGCATTCTGAGGCCATCCTGGACACACAATCCAGATACAAAAGCCTGTGCTACCACCTTCGAGTCAACTGGTTTACAGTTCCTGACGAGCTGCCCTCCAGGTCTACACGTTGGGCCTGCGATCACCTTGCCTCTAACCTTAACCCGAGTTTGTGTTTTCAGACTTCTCTCCCAAAACCATTGCTCACATGCCTTCCAGGATGGGGTAACTGGAGCCTCACAACAGGTCTGTGCCTGCCATCCCCAAGGAAACTGTGCCCGTCACAGTTGCCCAAACTCTTCAGATTAGGAGAGACCTGCAAGGCCCCTGAGACCACCCCAAAATTGGAGACCGCTATGGGTGAAAATGCACAGTCTGAAACACCCTGATTACCTGAATCCAGGCAGACACCAAGTCAATGATCCTGACTCAGAAGATTGAACCTGACATGCCCCTAGGACTTCACTGGACCCCTAGATTAGGTTTTCAGGCATCTGTCGTCAGAGGCCTGTTCTAGAATAAGAACATATGATACACAATGTGGTCTATGAGCCACACAACAGATCATCTCCTGTCCCCTGATGGAACCCGTGCTCTTGGACCTGTGTCAAACGCTCAGGGTACATGAATCCTACAGGGCCGCATAGCCACCAGCACGTTCTAAGATCTCACTGGTAACAAACTGGCATTGTGCTCCATCTCCATGAGACTCCATGTCAACTCAAGGTCTTGGTACTTTGCCTAAGAACAACCAGAACGAATCTGCCATGTTCCTCAGCTGCTATGTTCAATGGCGGTGTGCTTTCCAGGCATCCATGTGGGAGTGCTCTGATACCCAAACTTTCAACATGGGGAACCCTGGAGTAAACAAACCAGACTCCCCCTGTCCGTTAGAAGGAAACCTTGCTATTTGGAGCATCTAACAAGCCCCAACGTGGGAAATTCTCCATGGCCTCTTGGTGACACTGCTCGATTTGTCAGTCATCATAGACACAAACTCCAGCGTGAGCAAACATCTGACATCCACCCTTACTCAGGTGCTGGATATTCAAATAAGCCACTGTACACTTGAACTGTCATTTGTTTGGCACTGAATTGAAAAGGAACTTGGGTTTACAATTCCATCCTCACCCTCCAGGTCTGCAAGCCCTATTGATAGGGAATTCTGGAGCCACAACGCAACATTCTGCCTTCACCATAGAAAGAAGAATGGCTTGGTGAGTACTCCCAGAAACAACACATGGGGATCAATCTGCTCAGACCTCGAGGGAACCCCGATTTATAGACTGCAATGGCCACTAGTGCTGTGTCTGACAGAGGCTGGGCCCCGACCTCATGGCAGCCACCCAGTGGGCGGGGCCCATATCCAACATATGAGAATGGCCATGACCCAGGGTCCTCATCTTTACCCATCCTTGGTATTCAGGTATCTGTCCACTACACCTTTGCTGGAATCCCTACCAATGGGGGAACCTGAAGCTCAAAAGAGAATTCCTCCTTCCCAATGGCAGGAAACCTGTCGGGATGGTAGTCCAAACCTCAGAGTGGAAGCCAGATGCAAGGCCAATGAGACTATGCTCATTTATGAGGGCCACCCTGGGCACAAGTAGGCATTGTGACCCTCAGCCTGAGCATGCTTTCAAATAAACTCTCTCAGGTGCACCTCCAGGATAATGCATTGCAGTACTGGTACTCCCCTAGGCCCAAATCCTAACACTTGGTGGGGTTTTCCAGGTGCCCCGACCCAGAGCCTGTCTCTGGAATCCATGTTTTGGGGCACCCCTAAGATAGAAAACAGCACTCTTCCCTTACCCGAGAAAGCCACCAAACTATTGGGAGCAGTCAGCAACTATGAGAGGAAAAATCTCCCATTAACCCATGAGACCACACCTGCATTCCGAGCCCATCATGGAAACAAAATCCAGATACAATAGTCTGTGCTACGGCCTTCAAGTCACCTGCTTTACAGTTCCTGATGAGCTTCCCTCAGGTCTATGCATTGGGCCTGCGATCACCTCACCTCTAACCGTAACCCAAGTTTGTGTTTGCAGACTTCTCTCCCAAAACCATGGTTCACATGCCCTCCAGGATGGGTCCTCTGGAGCCACACCACAGGACTGTGCCTGCCATCCCCAAGGAAACTGTGCCTGTCACAGTTGCCCAAACCCTCCAGATTATGAGAAACCTGTAAGGCCCCTGAGCCCACCCTTATATGGAGGCTGTTCTGGATGCAGATGAGCAGTCAAAACACCCTGATCACCTTCATCCAGGCAGACATCCAAGTCAATGGTCCTGAGTCAGAAGATTGAAACTGACATGCCCCTAAGACCTATTTGGAACTGTAGATTAGGTTTTCAGGCTTCTGTCCTCAGAGGCCTGTTCTTGAATACCAACTAATGGTAAAACATGTGGTCCCTGAGCCCCACAACTGAACATCTCCTGCCTCAGACTGAAGCCGTGCTCTTGAACCTGAGTCAAACCCTCAGGGTATATGAATCCTGCACAGGCCCTTAGCCATGAGCATATTCTAAGATCATCCTGGTAACAAACCAGCATTGTGACCCATCATGATGAGACTCATGTCAACTCAAGGAACTGGTACTTTTACTCATAGCGACAACACGAACCTGCCATGTTTCTCAGCTGCAATGGTCAACAGATGTGTGCTTTACAGGCATCCATGTGGGAGTGCTCTTATACCCAAACTTGCCACATGGGGAACCCTGGAGCAAACAAACAGACTCCCACTGTCTGGTAGAAGGTAACTTTGCTGTGTGGAGCATCTCACAAGCTCCACCGTGGGAAATCCTCCATGGCCTCTTGACACCACCCCTCCATTTGTTGGTCATCATAGACATAAACTCCAGCATGAGCAAACATCTGACCTCCGCCCTTACTCAGGTGTGGATATTCCAATCAGCCACTGCACACTGGAAATGCCTTTCACTTGGCACTGAATTTAACCATAGCTTGTGTTTACAATTCCATCCTCAACCTCCTGGTCTGCAAGTCCTCTTGATAGTACATTCTGGAGCCATAACACAGCATTGTGCCTTCCCCGTAGAAAAAAGAAGGGCCTTGTGATTCTGCCCAGAAACTCCATATAGGATCAGTCTACTCGACCCTCGAGGTAATGCCAATTTATAGGCTGCCCTAGCCACTAGTGCCGTGTCTCCCGAGCCTGAGCCCCGACCTCGTGTCAGCCACCCAGTGGGCAGGTCGCATATCCAGCATGTGAGATTGGCCATGGCCCAGGGCCATCATCTCTACGCATCCTTGGTATTCAGGCATCTGTCTCCAGACCTTTGCTCGAATCCCAGCTAATGGGGGAACCTGTAGCACAATAGAGAATTCCTCCTTCCCATGGCAGGAATCCTGGATGTTAGGGTGGGTGTCCAAACCTCAGAGTGGGAGCCAGCTGCGTGGCCAAGGAGACCACACCTACTCATGAGGGCCGCCCTTGGCACAAGCAGGCATTATGACCCTCTGCCTTTGCGTGCTTTCAAATAAACGCTCTCAGTTGCACCTCGAGGATCCCACATTGCAGGCCTGGTATGCCCCTATGCCCAAATCCTAAACTTTAATGGGATTTTCCATGTGCCCATCACTGGAATCCCTGTTTTAGGGCATCCCTAAGATGGAAAACAGCACTCTTCTCTTCGCTGAGAAAGCCACCAAACTATCGGGAGCCCCAGAATCCTTGAGAAGAAAAATCTCCCATGGACTCATGAGTCCACACCTGCATTCCGAGGCCATCGGAATACACAATCAACATACAAGAGCCTGTACTACTGCCTTCGAGTCACCTGATTTACAGTTCCTCACATGCTGCACTCCAAGTCTATGCATTGGGCCTGCAAATACCTTGCCACTAACCCTATCCCGAGTTTATGTTTGCATATTTCTCTCCTAAAACCATGGCTCACATGCCCTCCAGGATGGGTCCCCTGGAGTCACACCACAGGACTGTAACTACAATCCCCAAGGAAACTCTGCCCATTACAGTTGCCCAAACCCTCCTGATTAGGAGAAACCTGCAAGGCTCCTGAGCCCAACCCAATTATGGAGGCCGCTCAGGATGCAAATGCACAGTCTGAAACACCCTGTTCACCTCCATTCAGGCAGACACCCAAGTCAATGCTCCTGAGTCAGATGATTGAACCTGACATGGCCCTAGGACCTCACTGGAAGCCTAGATTAGCTTTGCAAGCTTCTATCCTCAGAGGCCTCTTCTGGAGTACGAACTTATGATACATCACATGGTCTCTGAGCCCAACAACAGAAAATCTCCCGTCCCCAGCTGGAAGCCGTGCTCTTGGACCTGGGTCCAACCCTCAGGGTATATGAATCCTGCCCCCTTAGCCCCTTAGCACCTTAGCCACCTTAGCCACCAGCCACTTAGCCACCTTAGCCACAGCCTCTTAGCCACCAGAACATTCTAAGATCTCCCTGGTAACAAACCAGCATTGTGACCCATCATCATGAGACTCCATGTCAACTCATGGCTTTGGTACTTTGCCACAGAGCCAGCAGAACGAACCTGCCATGTCCCTCAGCTGCAATGGTCAATGGAGGTGTGCTTTCCAGGAATCCATGAAGTAGTGCTCTGATACCCAAACTTTCCACATGGGGTACCCTGGAACAAACAAACCAGACTGCCCCTGTCAGGAAGAAGGAAACCTTGCTGTTTGGAACATCTCACAAGTCCCAGTTAGGGAAATACTCTATGGCCTCTTGACGCCACCCCTCCATTTGTCGGTCAACATAGACACAAACCCTAGCATGAGCAAACATCTGACATACGCCCTTACTCAGGTGCTGGATATCTCGAATGAGGCGCTACACATTGGAACTGCCTTCCGCTTGACCCTGTATTGAACCGTAGCTTGTGTTTACAATTCCATCCTCACCCTCCTGGTCCGCAAGTCCTCTTGAGAGGGAACTCTAGAGCAACAACGCAACGTTCTGCCTTCCCAATAGAAAGAAAAAGGGCCTGGTGAGTCTGCCCAGAAACTCCACATGAGGATCAATCTGCTTGGCGCTCGAGGGAACCCTGATTTATAGACTTGCCTGGGCATAGTGCTGTATCTGCCAGAGCCTAGCCAAGACCTAGTGTCAGCCACCAAGAGATCTGAGCCCATATCCAGCATGTGAGACTGGCCATGACCCAAGTCCGTCATCTCTACCCATCCTTGGTATTCAGGCATCTGTCCCCAGACCTTTGCTGGAATCCCTGCCAATGAAGGAACTGAAGCACGGTAGAGAACTCCTCCTTCCCCATGGCAGGGATCCTAGCTGTTGGGATGGGTTTCCAACCTTCAAAGTGGGAGCCAGCTCCATGGACAAGGAGACCATGCCCACTCAAGGAGAACCACCTGGACACAAGAAGACATGGTGACCCTCAGCCTGAGCATGCTTTGAAACAAAAGCTCTCAGTTGCACCTCCAGGACCCTGCATTGCAGGCCTGGTATTCCCGTAGGCCCAAATCCTAACACTTGGTGGGATTTTCCAGTGGCCCAGACCCAGAACCCATCTCTGGAATCCCTATTTTGGGGAACCCGTAATTTGGAAAACAGCACTCTTCTCTTCCCCGAGAAAACCACCAAACTATTGGGAGCCCCCAGGAAACTTAGAGAGGAAAAATCTACCATGGACCCATGAGACCACACCTACATTCCGAGGCCATCCTGGACAGACAATCCAGAAACAACAACCTGCACTACCACCTTCGAGTCATCTGATTTACAGTTCCTGAGGAGCCATCTTCCAAGTCTATGCATTGGGCCTGCAATCACCTCGCCACTAACCCTAACCCAAGTTTGTGTTTGCAGACTTTCCTCCCAAAACCATGCTTCACATGACCTCAAGGTTGTGGTATCTGGAGCCACAAGAAAGGACTGTGCCTGCCATACTCAAGGAAACTGTGCCTGTCACTGTTGCCCAAAACCTCTAGATTAGGAGAAACCTACAGGGCCCCTGAGCCCAGCCCAATATTGGAGGCTGCTCTGGACTCAAATGTGCAGTCTGAAACAACCTGATCACCTCCATCCAGGCTGACACCCAAGTCAATGGTCCTGAGTCAGAAGATTGAAACTGACAGGCCTAGAGGACTTCATTGGAACACTGGATTAGGTTTTTAGGTATCCGTCCTCAGAGGCCTGTTTTGGAATAGCAACTTATGATACAACATGTGCTCCCTGAGCCATAGAACAGAACATCTCCTGGCTCCTGAAGAAAGCCGTGCTCATGGACCTGTGTCAAACCCTCAGGGTAGATGAATCTTGCATGACCCCTTAGCAACCAGCATATTCTATGATCTCCCAGGTAACAAACCAGCATTGTGACCCACCTTCATGAGATTCCATGTCAAATCAAGGCCTTGATACATCGCCCCAGAGCCACCAGAATGAACCTGCCATGTTCCTCAGCTGCAATGATCAATGGAGGTGTGCTTTCTAGGCATCCATGTGGGAGAGTTATGCTATCCAATCTTTCCACATGGGGGACCCTGGAGCAAACAAATCAGACTCCCCCTGTCTGGTAGAAGGAAACCTGTTTGGAGCATCTCACAAGCCCCAGGGTGGGAAATCCGCCATGGCCTCTTGATGCCACCCCTCCATTTCTCGGTCATCAAAGACACAAACTCCAGCATGAGCAAATATCTGACATCCATCCTCACTCAGGGGCTGGATATTCGATTCAACTGCTGCACACTGGAAGTGCTTTTCGCTTCACTCTGAATTTAACCATAGCTTGGGTTTACAATTCCATCCTCAGTTTCCTGGTCCACAAACCCTCTTGATGGGGTATTCTAGAGCCAAACGCAGCATTCTTCCTTACCCATAGAAACAAGAAGGGCCTGGTGAGTCTGCCCAGAAAGCCCACATGAGGATTAATCTGCTCGGTCCTCGAGGGAACCCCAATTTATAGGTTTCCCTGGCAACTATTGCTGTGTCTGAGAGAGCCTGATCCCTGACCTCATGTCAGGACTCAGAGGGAGGGTCCCATCGCCAGAATGTGATACTGGCCATGGGCCAGGGCCGTCATCTATACCCATTCTTGGTCCAGGCATCTGTCCCCAGACCTTTGCTGGAATCCCTGCCAATGGGGAAACCTGAAGCACAATAGAGAACTCCTCCTTCTGCATGGCAGGAATCCTGGCTTTTGGGATGAGTGTCCCAGAGTGGGAGTCTGCTGAATTGCCAAGGACACCCCGCCTACTCATGATGGCCGCCCTGGACACAAACAGGCATTGTGACCCTCAACCTGAGTATGCCTTAAAAAAAAACGCTCTCAGTTGTACCTCCAGGATTCTGCATTGCAGGCCTGGTATGCCCATAAGCCCAAATCCTAACACCTGGTGGGATTTTCCAGGTGCCCAGAACTACAGCCCATCTCTGGAATCCCTGTTTTGGGGCACCCCTAAGGTGGAAAATAGCACTCTTCCCTTCGCTGAGAAAGCCACAATAGTATAGGGAGCTGCCAGGATCCTTTAGAGGAAAAATCTCCCATGGACCCATAAGACAACACCTGCATTCCGAGGCCATCCTGGACACACAATCCAGATAAAAAAGTCTGTGCTACCATCTTCGAGGCAAGCAATTTACAGTTCCCGACGAGCTGCCCTCCAGGTCTATGCATTGGGCTTGCGATCACTTCGCCACTAACCTTAACCCAAGTTTGTGTTTTCAGACTTCTCTCCCAAAACCATGGCTCACATGACCTCCAGGATGGGGTCTCTGGAGCCACACCACAGGACTGTGCCTGCCATCCCCAAGGAAACTGTGCCTATCAATGTTGCCCAAGCCTTCCAGATTAGGAGAAACCTGCAAGGCGCCAGAGCACACCCCAATACTGGAGGCCACTCTAAACAAATGCACAGTCTGGAACACCCTCATCGCCTACATCTAGGCAGACACCAAAGTCAATGATCCTGAGTCAGAGGATTGAACCTGACTTTCCCCCTAGGACTTCATTGGAACCCTAGATTAAGTTTTCAGGCATCTGTCCTCAGAGGCCTGTTCTGAAATTCCAACTTATGATACAACATGTGGTCCGTGAGCCCCACAACAGAACATCTCCTGTCTCCAAAAGGAAACTGTGCTCTTGGACCGGTGTCAAACCCTCAGGTTAGATGAATCCGACATGGCCCCATAGCCACCAGCACCTTCTAAGATTTCCCTGAAACCAGCATTGTGACACATCTTCATGAGAATCCATGTCAACTCTAGGCCTTGGTACTTCGCCCAAGAGCCACCAGAACAAACCTGCCATGGTCCACAGATGCAATTGTCAGTGGACGTGTGCTTTACAGGCATCCATTAGGGAGTGCTCTGCTACCCAAACTTCCCACATGGGGGAACCTGGAGCAAATAAACCAGACTCCCCCTGTCCGGTAGAAGGAAACCTTGCTATTCAGAGCATCTCATAAGCCCCAGCATGGGAAATCCTCCATGGTCTCTTGTTGCCACCCCTCCATTAGTCGGTCATCATAGACAAAAACTCCAGCATGAGCAAACATCTGACATCTGCTTTTACTCCGGTGCTGTATATCTGGAGTCCGCAACTGCAAACTGGAACTGCCTTTCACTTGGCACTGAATTGAATCTTAGCTTTGGTTTCCAATTCCACCTTCACCCTACTGGTCCCCAAGCCCTGTTGATAGGGAATTCTGGAGTCACAACGCAGCTTTCTGCCTCCCCCTTAGAAAGTGAAGGGCCTGATGATTCTGCATAGAAACTCTACATGAGGATCAATCTGCTCGGCCCTCAAAAGGTCCCTGATTTATAGGCAGCCCTAGCCACTAGTTCTCTGTCTGACAGAGCCTGAGCCCTCACCTCATGTCATCCACTCTGGGAGTTGGGCGCATATCCAGCATGTGAGACTGGCCATGTCTCAGGTCCCTCATCTCTACCCATCATTGGTATTCAGGCATCTGTCTCCAGACCTTTGCTGGAATCCCGCCAATGGAGGAACCTGAAGCACAATAGAGAATTGCTCCTTCTCCATGGCAGGAATCCTGGCTGTTGGGATGGGTGTCCTACCTTAAAGTGGGAGCCAGCTGCATGGCGAAGGAGACAACGCCCACTCATGAGGGCTTCCCTAGGCACATCAGGCATTGTGACACTCAGACTAGCATGCTTTCAAACAAACACTCTCAGTTGCACCTCCAGGACACGCATTGCTGACCGGTTACTCCCCTAGGCCCAAATCCTAACCCTTGGAGGGATTTTCCAGGCACCCAGACCCACAGTCTATCTCTGGTATCCCTGTTTTGGGCACGTCTAAAGTGGAAAACAGCACACTTCCCTTCAACGTGAAAGCCACCATACTATTGGGAGCCGCCAGGATCCTTAGAGAGGAAAAATCTCCCATACACCAATGATACCACACCTGCATTCAGAGGCCATCCTCGACACACAATCCAGAGAGAAAAGCCTGTGCTTCCACCTTCGAGTCACCCGATTTACAGTTCTTGAAGATCTTCCCTCCAGGTCTATGCATTGGGCCTACAATCACCTCGCCACTAACCCTAACCCGAGTTTGTGTTTGCAGACTTCTCTCCCAAAACCATGGCTCACATGCCCTCCAGGATGGGGTCTCTGGTGCCACACAACAGGACTGTGCCTGCCGTCCCCAAGGAAACTGTTCCCGTCAAAGTTGCCCAAACCTTCCAGATTAGGAGAAACCTGCAAGGCCCCAGAACACAACCCAATATTGGAGGCTGCTCTGTACACAAATGCACAATCTGAAACACCCTGATAACCTACATCTAGGCAGATTCCTAAGTCAATGGTCCTGAGTCAGAAGATTGAACCTGACATTCCCTTAGGACTTCACTGGAACCCTAGATTAAGTTTTCAGGCATCTGTCTTCAGAGGCCTGCTCTGGAATACCAACTTATGTTACAACATGTGGTCCGTGAGCCCGACAACAGAACATCTCCTGTACCCAGAAGGAAACTGTGCTCTTGGACTGGTGTCAAACCCTCAGGATAGATTAATCCTACATGGCCCCTTAGCCACCAGCACCTTCTAAGATCTCCCTGGTAACAAACCATGATTGTGACCCATCTTCATGAGACTCCATGTCAACTCCAGGCCTTGGTACTTCGCCCCTGAGCCACCAGAATGAACCTGCCATGTTCCTCAGCTTCAATGGTCAGTGGAGGTGTGCTTTACAGACATCCATGAGGGAGTGCTCTGCTACCCAAACTTTCCACATGGGGGACCCTGGAGTAAACAAATCAGACTCCCCCTCTCTGGTATTAGGAAACCTTGCTGTTTGGAGCATCACACAAAGCCCAGCATGTGAAATCCTCCATTGCCTTTGGACGCCACTCCTCCAGTTGTCAGTCATCGCACACACAAACTCCATCATGAGCAACATTTGACATCCACCCTAACTAAGATGAAGGATATTTCTGAATTGAACGATAGCTTGGGTTTACAATTCCATCCTTACACTACTAGTCCCCCAGCACTCATTTTTTAAAATAAATTAATTTATTTTAAGAAAAACAGTATTCATTTTTTTACTTATTTTCCAATTTATTTATTTTCAGAGAAACAATATTCATTATTTTTTCACCATACCCAGTGCTCCATGCAATCCGTGCCCTCCATAATACCCACCACCCAGTACCCCAACCTCCCACCCCCCCCACCACTTCAAACCCCTCCTATTGTTTTTCAGAGTCCATAGTCTCTCATGGTTCACCTCCCCTTCCAATTTACCCCAACTCCCTTCTCCTCTCTAACACCCCTTGTCCTCCATGATATTTGTTATGCTCCACAAATAAGTGAAACCATATGATAATTGACTCTCTCTGCTTGACTTATTTCACTCAGCATAATCTCTTCCAGTCCCGTCCATGTTGCTACAAAAGTTGGGTATTCATCCTTTCTGATGGAGGCATAATACTCCATAGTGTATATGGACCACATCTTCGTTATCCATTCGTCTATTGAAAGGCATCTTGGTTCTTTCCATAGTTTGGCAACCGTGACCATTGCTGCTATAAACATTGGGGTGCAGATGGCCCTTCTTTTCACAACATCTGTATCTTTGGGGTCAATACCCAGGATTGCAATGGCAGGGTCATAGGGAATTTCTATTTTTAATTTCTTGAGGAATCTCCACACTGTTATCCAAAGAGGCTGCACCAAATTGCATCCCAAGCACTCTTAATAGGGAATTCTGGAGCCACAACGCAGCATTCTGCCTTCCCCATAGAAAGAAGAAGGGCCTGATTAGTCTGTACAGAAACTCCACATGAGGGTCAATCTGCTCGGCCCACGAGGGTACCCCAATTTATAGGATGCCCTGCCCACTAGTGCTGTTTCTGACAGAGCCAGAGCCCCAACCGTGTGTCAGCCACCCAAAGAGTGTGGCCCATTACCTGCATGTGAGACCCTGCATGGCCCAGGACCATCATCTCTACCCATTCCTGTTATCCAGGCATTTCTGCCCAGACCTTTGCTGGAATCCCTGCCAATGGTGGAACCTGAAGCACTGTAGGGAAGTCCTCCTTCCCCATGGCAGGAAGCCTGGCTGTTGGGATTGGTGCCCAACCCTCAGAGTGGGAGACAGCTGTATGGCCAATGAGACCACGCCCACTCATGAGGTCCACCCTGGGCAAAAGCAGGCATTCTGAGCTCGGCCTGAACATGCTTTCAAACAAACGCTCTCAGTTGCACCTCCAGGATCCTGCATTATAGGCCTGGTACACCCCTAGGCCCAAATGCTAATTCTTGGTGGGATTTTCCAGGGTCCCAGACCCAAAGCCCGTTTCTAGAATCCTTGTTTTGGGGCACCCCTAAAAAGGAAATCAGCACTCTTCCCTTTGCCGAGAAAGCCACCAAACTATGGAGTGCCGTCGAGATCCTTAGAGAAGAAAAATCTCCCATGGACCCATGAGACCCACCTGCATTCCGAGGCCACCCTGGACACACAATCCAGAGAGAAAACCTGTGCTTCTGCCTTCCCTAATCAAAGTTCTTTACGAGCTTCCCTCCAGGTCTATGCATTGGGCCTGTGACCAAATCGCCACTAACCCTAACCCAAATTTGTGTTTCTAGACTTCTCTCCCAAAACCATGACACTGTAATATCAGAGTTGCCCAAACCTTCCATATCAAGAGAATCCTGTAAGGCCCCTGAGCCCACCCCAATATTGCCGGCCACTCTGGATGCAAATGCGCAGTCTGAAACACCCTGATCACCTACATCCAGGGAGACATTCAAGTCAATGATCGTGAGTTAGAAAATTGAAACTGAATTGCCCCTAGGCCCTCAATGGAACCCCAATAGGTTTTCAGGCATCTGTCCTCAGTGGCTTGTTCTGGATTACCAGTATATGACACATCATGTGGTCCCTGAGCCACATGACAGAACATCTCCTGTCCCTAGAAAGATACCGTGCTCTTCAACCTGTGCCAAACCCTCAGTGTAGGAGAATCCTGCATGGCACCTTAGCAACCAGCACATTCTAAGATCTCCCTGGTAACAAACAAGAATTGAGACCCATCTGCAAGAGATTCCATGTCAAGTTAAGGCCTTGGTTCTTCGCCCCAGAGCCACCAGAACGAACCTGACATGTTCCTCAGCTGCAATGGTCAGTGGAGGTGTGCTTTCCAGGCATCCATGCCAGAGAGCTCTGCCTGACAAATTTTCACATGGGGAAACTAGAGCAATCAAACCAGACTTCACCTGCCCAGTAGAAGGAAACCTTGCTGTTTCTGACAGAGCCTGAGCCCCGACCGAGATTCAGGCACCAGAGAGTGGGCCCCGTATCTAGCATTTGGGATGGTTATGGCCCAAGTACATCATCTCTAACCATCCTTGGTATTCAGGCACCTGACTCCAAACCTTTGCTGGAATCCCTGCCAAAGGGGAAACCTGAAACACAATAGATAACTCCTCTTTCCCCATGGCAATAAACCTGGCTATTGTGATGGGTGTCCGACCCACAAAGGGTGAGACTGTTTCAAAATCAATGAGACCACGCCCAGTTCTGAGGGCTGCCCTGGGCACAAACAGATATTGTGACCCTCAGCCTGAGCATGCTTTCAAACAATCCCTCTCAGTTGCACCATCATGATCTCACATTGCAGGCCTGATACGCCTCTAGGCACAAATCCTAAAACGTGGTGGGATTTTCCAGATGCCCAGACCCAGAGCCTGTCTCTGGAATCCCTCTTTTGGGGCACCACTAAGATGGAGAACAGCACTCTTCCCTTCCTCAAAAAAGCTACCAAACTATTGGGAGCCTCCAGGATCCATAGAGAAGAAAAGTCTCCCATGAACCTATGAGAACACACCTGCATTCTGAGGCCATCCTGGACACACAATCCAGAGAGAAAAGCCTGTGCTACCACCTTCCAGTCACCCTAATTACAGTTCCAGATGAGCTGCCCTCCAGGTCTATGCATTAGGCCTGCGATCATCTTGCCACTAAACCTAAACTAAATTTTTGTTTGCAGACTTCTCTCCACAAACAATGGCTCTCGTGCCATACAGGATGGGGTCTCTGGAGCCACACAACAGGACATTTCCTGCCATCCCAAAGGAGACTGTACCTGTCACAGTTGCCCAAGCCTTCCAGATTAGGAGAAACTTGCAAGGCCTGAGCCACCACAATACTGGTGGAAGCTCTGGATGCAAATGTACAGTCTGAAACATCTTGATCACGTACATCTAGGCAGACACACAAATCAATGGTTTTGAGTCAGAATATTGAACGTGACATGACGCTAAGACCTCATTGTACCCTAGTCTAGGTTTTCAGGCATCTGTCCTCAGAGGCCTGTTCTGGCATACTAACGTATGATACAACGTGTGGTCCCTGAGCCACACAACAGAACATCCCTGTCCCCAGAAGGAAACTGTGCTCTTCGGCCTGTTCTAATGCCTCAGGGTAGGAGAATACTGCATGGCACCTTAGCCACCAGCACATTTTAAGATCTTTCATATATCAAACCAGAACTGTGAGCCATGTGCAAGAGATTCCAAGTCAACTCAAGGCCTTTGTGTTTTGTCCAAGAGCCACCAGAAAAACACTGCCATGTTCTTCAGCTGCAATGGTCAAAGGAGCTGTGCTTTCCCGGCATACATACAGGAGAGCTCTGCTTCCCAAGCTTTCCACTTGGGTGAACCCGGAGCAAACAGACCAGACTCCACCTGTCCAGTAGAAGGAAAACTTGCTTTTTGGAGCATCTCATAAACCTCAGTGTGGGAAATCCTCCATGGCCTCTTAACGCCACCTCTCCATTTGTCGGTCAGCATAGACACAAACTCCAGTGTGAGAAAAAGTCTGACATCTGCCCTTACTCAGTTGCTGGATGACTTGAATAAGCCGGTGCACTTTGGAACTGTCTTCTGCTTGGCACTGAATTTAACTGTAGCTTGTGTTTAAAATTCCATGCTCGCCCGACTGGTCCCCATGCCCTCTTGAGAAGGAATTCTGGAGCCACAATGCAGCATTCTGCCTTCCCCATAGAAAGAATAAGTGCCTGGTGAGTCTGCCCAAAAACCCCACATGAGGATCAATCTGTTTCGCCCTCGAGGGTACCCTGATTTATAGGATGACCTGGCCACTAATGCTGTGTCTGACAGAGCATGAGACCCGTCCTCAATTCAGCCTCCTGGAGAG
Source organism: Neogale vison (assembly GCF_020171115.1). Classification (NCBI taxonomy): domain Eukaryota; kingdom Metazoa; phylum Chordata; class Mammalia; order Carnivora; family Mustelidae; genus Neogale; species Neogale vison. The sequence goes on from NC_058097.1 coordinate 92,191,786, forward strand.
TGGGGCCCGTATCCAGCATGTGAGACAGGCCATGACCCAAGTCCATCCTCTCTACCCATCCTTGGTATTGCAGCATCTGTCCCCAGACGTTTGCTGGAATCCCTGCCAATGGGGGAACCTGAAGCACAATAGAGAACTGCTCCTTCCCCATGGCAGGAAACGTGGCTGTTGGGATGGTTATCCAACCCTCAGAGTGGAGACATTTGCATCGCCAGTGTGACCAGACCAACTCCTTAGGGCCACCCTGGGCACAAACAGGCATTGTGACCCTCAGCCTGAGCATGCTTTCAAACAATCCCTCTCAGTTGCACCACGAAGATCCTGCATTGCAGGCCTGGGATGGCCCTAGGCCAAATCCTAACACTTGTTGGGATTTTCCAAGTGCTCAGACCCAGAGCCCGTCTCTGGAAACCCTGATTTGGGTACTGGAAAACATCGCTCTTCCCTTCCCCCCAAAACCACCCACTATTGGTAGCCACCAAGATGTTTAGATAGGACCAATCTCCCTTGGACCCATGAAATCACACCTGCGATCCGAGGCCATCCTGGACACACAATCCAGATAAAAATGCCTGTGCTTCTGCCTTCTAATCCCACTAATGACAGTTCCTTAGGAGCTGCCCTACAGGTCTACTCAGTGGGCCTGTATCACCTCGCCTTAACCCTAACCCTAGTTTGTGTTTGCAGACTTCTGTCCCAAAACCATGGCTCACATACCCTCAAGGATGAGGTCTCTGGTGCCACACCACATGACTGTGCCTGCCATCCCCAAGGAAACTGTGACCATCACAGTTGCCCAAACCCACCAGATTAGGAGAAGCCTGCAAGGCCCCTAAGCCCACCCCACTATTGGAGGCCACTCTGGATGCAAATGCACAGTCTGAAACACCCTGATCACCTACATCCAGGCAGACAGCCAAGTCAATGAACCTGAGTCAGAAGATTGAATCTGACGTGCCCCTAGGACCTCACTGGAAACGTAAATTAGATTTTCAGGCATCTCTCCTCAAAGGGCTGTTTTGCAAAACCAACATATGTTACCACATGTGGCCCCTGAGCCACACAACAGAACAACTCCTGTCTCCAGAAGGAAACAGTTTTCTTGGACCCGTGTCAAACCCTCAGTGTCAGAGAATCCTGCGTGGGACCTTAGCCACCAGCATATTCTAATATCTCCCTGGTAACACCAGCACTGTGACCGATGTTCAAGAGATTACAAGTCAACTCAAAACCTTGTTTCTTCGCCCAAGAACCACCAGAACGAACCTGCCATGATCTTCAGCTGCAATAGTCAATGGAGCTGTGCTATCCTGGCATCCATGCAGGCGAGCTCTGCACCCAAACTTTCCATATGGGGGACACCGGAACAAACCAGACTCCTCCAGTCCAGTAGAAGGAAACCTTGCTATTTGGAGCATCTCACAATCTTCAGCGTGGGAAATCCTCCATGGCTCTTGACACAACCTCTCCATTTGCAGGTCATCATACACAAACTCCAGTGTGAGCAAACATCTGATATCTGCCCTTACTCAGGTGCTGGATGTCTCAAATCAGCCGCTGCACATTGGAACTGCCTTCCTCTTGGCAATGAATTTAACTGAGATTGTGTTTACAGTTCCATCTTTGCCCTACTGGTCTCCAAGCCTTCTTGATAGAGACTTCTGGAGCCACAACGCATCATTCTGCCTTCCCCATAGAAAGAAGAAGTGCCTGGTGAGTTGCCCAGAAATCACACATGAGGATCATTCTGCTCGGCCCTTGATGGTACCCCGATTTATAAATTGCCCTGGCCACTAGTGATGTTTCTGACAGAGCCTGAGCCCCGACCTCATGTCAGACACCCAGAGACCTGGGCCCATATGCAGCATGTGAGACCGGCCATGGACACAGTCCATCCTCTCTACCCATCCTTGGTATTCAGGCATCTGTCCCCAGACCTTTGCTACAATTCCTGCCAATGGGGGAACCTGAAGCACAAAAGAGAACTTCTCCTTAGCCATGGCAGGAAACCTGGCTGTTGGTATGGGTTTCCAACCCTCAGAGTGGGAGAGAGCTGCATCGCCAATGAGACCACACCCACTCCTGAGGGACGCCCTGGTCACAAACAGGCATTGTGATCCTCAGCATGAGCATGATTTCAAACAAGTCCTCTCAGTTGCACCACCAGCATCCCACATTGAAGGCCTGGCATGACCCAAGGCCCAAATCCTAACCCTTGGTGGTATTTTTCCAGTGCCCAGACACAGAGCCCCTCTCTGGAATCCCTGTTTTGGGGCACCCCTAAGATGGAATACAGCACTCTTCCCTTCTTCCAAAAAACCACCAAACTATGGAGAGCCATCAGGATCCTTAGAGAGGAAAAGTCTCCCATGGACCCATGAGACCACACCTGCATTCCGAGGACTTCCTCGACACACAATCCAGATAGAAAAGTCTGTGATATCACCTTTCAGTCACCCTAAATACAGTGCCTGACGAGATGCACTCTAGGTCTATGCATTGGGGCTGTGATCACCTCGCCATTAACCATAACCTGAGTTTGTGTTTGCAGACTTTTCTCCCAAACCCATAGCTCACATGCCCTCCAGGATGGTGTCTCTGGAGCCACACCACAGGACTGTCCCTGCCATCCCCAAGGAAACTGTGCCCTTCACAGTTGCCCAAATCTTCCAGATTAGGAGAAACCTGCAATTCCTCTGAGCCCAAACCCAATATTGTAGCTTCTCTGGACGCTAATGCGCAGTCTGAAACACCCACGTCAATGGTCCTGAGTCAGAAGATTGAACCTGACACTCCCCTTCCTAGGGAACCGTAATTTTGTTTTTCAGGCATCAGTCCTCAGAGGGCTGTTCTGGAATACTACCTTATGATACAACATGTGGTCCATGAGCCACACAACAGAACATCTCCTGGCCCCAGAAGGAAACTGTGCTCTTGGACCTGTGCTAATCTCTCAGGGTAGGAGAATCCTGCATGGCACCTTAGCTACCAGCACATTCTAATATCTCCCTGGTAACACGAGCACTGCGACCCATGTGCAAGAGGTTCCAAGTCAACCCAAGGCCTTGTTACTTCGCCGAAAAGCCACCAGAATGAACCTGCCATGTTCTTCAGCTGCAATGGTCAATGGAGCTATGGTTCCCCGGTCTGAACAGTAGAGCTTTGCTACCCAAACTTTTTACATGCGGGACTCGGAAACAAAAAAATCAGACTCCACCTGTCCAGAGGAAGGAAACCTTGCTATTTGGAGCATATCACAAGCGTCAGCGTGGGAAATCCTCCATGGCCACTTGATGTCACCTCTCCATTTGTCAGTCATCATGGACACAAACTTCAGTGTGAGTAAACGTCTGACATCTGCTCTTACTCAGGTGTTGGATGACTCGATAAGCCGCTGCACATTGGAATGGCTTCCGCTTGGCACTGAATTAAACCATAGCTTGTGTTTACAATTCTGTCCTCACCTGACTGGTTCCCATGCCCTCTTGATAGGGAATTCTGGAGCCACAATGCTGCATTCTGCCTTCTCAGAAAGAAGAAGGGCCTGGTGAGTCTGCCCAGAAACCCCACATGAGGATCATTCTGCTCGGCCCTCGAGTGTACCCCGATTTATACTCTGCCCTGGCCACTAGTGCTGTGTCTGACAGAGCCTGAGCACTGACCTAGTGTCAGCCACCCAGAGTTTGGGGCCCACATCCAGCATGTTAGTGCAGCCATGGTCCAAGTCTGTCCTCTCTACCCATCCTTGGTATTCATGCCCCTGTCCCCAGACCTTTGCTGGAATCCCTGCCAATGAGGGAACCTGAAGCACAATAGGGAACTGCTCCTTCCCCATAGCAGGAAACCTGGCTGTGGGGATGGTTGTCCAAACCTCAGAGCGGGAGCCAGCTGCATGGCAAATGAGACAACGCCCACTCATGAGGGACGCCCTGGGCACAAGCAGGCATTGTGACCCTCAGCCTGAGCAAGCTTTCAACAACCCCTCTCAGTTGCACCAACAGGATCCCGCATTGCAGCCCTCGTACACCCCTCGGACCGAATCCTAACCCTTGGTAGAATTTCTTGGTGCCTTGTCACAGATGCCGTCTCTGACATCCCTGTTTTGGGGCATCCCTTGGATAGAAAACAGCACTCTTCCATTCACTGAATGGGCACCAAACTATTGGGAGCCAATAGGATCCTTAGAGAGGATAAATGTGCCATGGACCCTTGTGACCACACCTTCATTCTGAGGCAATCTTGGACACACAATCCAGATACAAAAGCCTGTGCTACCGCCTCCAGGTCACCCTAATTACAGTTCCTGATGAGCTTCCCTCCAGGTCTACACACTGTGCCTGCAATCACCTTGCCACTAACCCTAAACTGAGTTTGTGTTTGCAGACTACTCACCCAAAACCATGGTTCACGTGCCCTTCAGGATGGGGTCTTTGGAGCCGCACTACAAGCCTGGGCATGCCATCCCCAAGATCTGTGCCCATCACAGTTACCCAAAACCTTCAGATTAAGAGAAATCTGCAAGACCCCTGAGCCCAACCCACTATTGGAGGCCGCTCTGAAAGCAAATGCGCAGTCTGAAACACACTGATCACCTGAATCCAGGCAGACACCCAAGTCAATGGTCCTGAGTCAGAAGATTGAACCTGACATGCCCCTTGGACCTAATTGGAACCCTAGATTAGGTTTCACGTATCTGTCCTCAGAGGCCAGTTCTGTAATACCAACTTGTGATACAACATGTGGTCCCTGAGCAACACAACAGAACATCTACTACCCCAGATGGAAACGGGGGTCTTCGAACTGTGCCAAAGCCTCAGGGTTGGAGAATCCTGAATGGCCCATTAGCCACCATCACATTCCTAGTTCTCCCTGGTAACAAACCAACGCTCTGACCCATGGGCAAGAGATTCCAAGTAAACTCAATGCCTTGGCACTTCGCCCAAGAGCCACCAGAACGAACCTGACATGTTCTTCACCTGCAGTTGTCAATGGAGTTGTGCTTTCCAGACATCCATTTGGGAGTGCTGTTCTACCCAAACTTTACACATGGGGGACCCCGGAGCAAACGAAGCAGATTCCACCAGTCCAGTAGAAGGAAACTTTGCTATTTGGAGCATCTCACAATCCTCAGTGAGGGAAATCCTCCGTGGCCTCTTGACACAACCTCTCCATTTGTAGGTCATCATACACAAACTCCAGTGTGAGCAAACATCTGACATCCGCCCTTACTCAGGTGCTAGATGTCTTGAATCAGCCGCTGCACATTGGAACTGCCTTCCTCTTGGCAATGAACTTAACCGAGCTTGTGTATACAATTCCATCCTCACCCGACTGGTCCCCAAGCCTTCTTGATAGGGAATTCTGGAACCACGACGCAGCATTCTGCCATCCCCATAGAAAGAAGTGCCTGGTGATTCTGCCCAAAAATCCACATGAGGATCAATCTACTTGGCCTTCGAGGGAACCCCGATTTATGCACTGCCCTGGCCACTAATGCTGTGTGGGACATAGCCTGAGACCCAGCCTTCTGTCAGCCACCCAGAGAGGGGTCCCTTATCCAGCATGCAAGACCGGCCATGGCCCAAGTCCGTCATCTCTACACATCCTTGTATTAAGGCACCTCTGCCAGACCTTTGCTGGAATCCCTGCCAGTGAGGGAACCTGAAGCACTATAGGGAAATCCTCCTTCCACATGGCAGGAAACCTGGTTGTTGGAATGGGTGTCCAACACTCACAGTTGGAGCCAGCTCCATGGCCAATGAGACTACGCCCACTCTTGAGGGCAGCTCTGGGAACAAACATGCACTGTGACCCTCAGCCTGAGCATGCTTTCAAACAAACGTTCTCAGTTGCAGCACCAGCATCCCACATTGCAGGCCTGGTACACCCCTAGGCATACCTAACTCCTAACCCTTGCTGGAGTTTTCCAGGTGCTAAGACTCAGAGCCCATCTCTGGAATTCCTGTTTTGGAGCGCCCTTAAGATGGAAAACAGCACTCTCCCATTCTCCGAAAACGCCAAATTAAGGAGAGCCTCCAGGATCCTCAAAGAAAAAAAAGTCTCCCATGAACCCATGAGACCACACCTGCATTCCGAGGCCATCCTGGACACACAATCCAGATAGAAAAGCCTGTAAAACCACCTTCAGTCACCCTAATTATGGTTCCTGACGAGTTGCCCTCACGGTCTACACATTGGCCTTGCGAACACATTTCCACTAACCGTAACCCGAATTTGTGTTTCCAGACTTCTCTCATGGCCTACATGCCCTCCAGGATGATTTCTCTGGAGCCACACCACAGGACTGTGCCTGCCATCACCATGGAAACTGTGCTTGTCATAGTTCCCATACTTTCCAAATTAGGAGAACACTGCAAGGACCCTGAGCCCACCACAATATTGGCGGCCACTCTGGACACAAATGCGTAGATGAAACAACCTGATCACCTACATTCAGGCACAATTAAGTCTACATCCTGAGTCAGAAGATTGAACCTTTCATGCCCCTAGGACCTACTGGAACCTTAGATTAGGTTCTCAGGCATCTGTGCTCAGAGGCCTGATCTGGAATACCAACTTATGATACAACATGTGTGCCCTGAGCCACACAACAGAAAATCTCCTGTTCCCAGAAGGAAACCGTGCACTTCAACCTGTGCTTAACCTTCAACGTAGGAGAATCCTGCATGGCACCTTAGCCACCAGAACATTCTAAGATCTCTCTGGTAACAAACCAGCATTGTGGCCCATCTTCTAGAGATTCCATGTCCAGTCCAGGCCTTGGTACTTCGCCCAGAGCCACCAGAATGAACCTGCCATGTTCCTCAGCTGCAATGGTCAGTGGAGGTGTGCTTTCCAGGCATCCATGCAGAAGAGCTCTGCTACCCAATCTTTCCACATGGGGGACGCTGGAGCAAACTAACCAAACTCCACCTGTCCAGTAGAGGGAAACCTTGCTGTTTGGAGTATCTCCAAAGCCTCAGCGTGGGAAATCCTCCATGGCCTCTTGAAGCCACCCCCCCCCCCCATTTGTCGGTCTTCATAGACACAAACTCCAGTGTGAGCAAATATCTGACTTCCACCTTTACTCAAGTGTTGGATATCTCGAATAAGCCACTGCACATTGGAACTGCCTTCCGCTTGGTACTTAATTGAACCGTAGCTTTTGTTTACAATTCCATCTTCACCCTACTCGTCCCCAAGGCCTCTTGATAGGGAATTCTACAGCCACAGTGCTGCATTCCGCCTTGTCCATAGAAAGAAGTGCCTGGTGAGACTGCCCAGAAACCCCTCAGGAGGATAAATCTGCTTGGCCTTCAAAGGAACCCCGATTTATAGGCTGCCCTGGCCACTAGTTCTGTGTCTGACAGAGCCTGAGATCCGACCTGATGTCAGATACCCAGAGAGTGGTTCCCATATCTAGCATGTAGGACGGGCCATGTCCCAAGTCCGTCAACTCTACCCATCTTTTGTATTCAGGCACCTGTCTCCAGACCTTTGCTGGAAGCCCTGCCAATGGGGGAACCTGAAGCACAATAGAGAACTCCTCCTTCCCCATGGCAGCAGACCTGGCTTTTTGGATTAGTATCCAACCCCCAAAGTGGGAGACAGCTACATGGCCAATGAGACCAGAGCCACTCCTGAGGGCCGCCCTATGCACAAACAGGCATTGTGACCCTCATTCTGAGCATGCTTTTAAACAAGCCCTCTCAGTTGTACCACGAGTATCTCACATTGCAGGCCTGGTATGCCCTTAGGCCCAAATCCTAAACCTTGGAGGGATTTTCCAGGCACCAAGAACCAGAGCTCATCTCAGGAATCCCTGTTTTCGGGCACCCCTAAGATGGAAAACAGCACTCTTTCCTTCCACAAAAAAGCCACTAAAGTATGGAGAACCACCAGGATCCTAAGGGAGGTAATGTCTCCGTGGACCCAAGAGACCACACCTGCATTCAGAGTCCATCCTGGACACACAATCCAGATAGAAAAGCCCGTGTTACCGCCTTCCAGTCACCCTAATTATAGTTCCTGATGAGCTGCACTCCAGGTCTCAGCATTGGGCCTGCAATCACTTTGCCACTAACCCCAACCCACATTTGTGTTTGAAGACTTCTCTCACAAATCCATGGCTCACTGCCCTCCAGGATAGGGTCTCTGGAGCCACACCACCGGACTGTGCCAGCCATCCCCAAGGAAACTGTGCCCGTCAAAGTTGCCCAAACCTTCCAGATTAGGAGAAACCAGCAAGTTCCCGAAATCCACCCCAATATAGTCGGCAGTGCTGGATGCAAATGTGCAGTCTGAAACACCCTGATCACCTACATCCAGGCAGACAGCCAAGTCAATGTCCCTGAATCAGAAGATTGAGCCTGACAAGACCCTAGGACCTCACTGGAGACCTAGATTAGGTTTTCTGGCATTTGTCCTCAGGGTACTGTTCTGGAATACCAATTTAGGATACAACATTTGGTCCCTGAGCCACACAACAGAATATCTCCTGTCCCCAGAAGGAAACGGTGCCCTTCGACCTGTGCCTAACCTTCAGGGTTGGAGAATCCTGCACAGCACCTGAGACACAAGCACATACGCTGAGTCTGTGCGTTTCTCCAAACCACAAGGTTTCCTTCTGCGGGACAGTTGTGTCCTGTTGGATGGCTCCAGGACGTTCTATACAGAAGGGCTGGAGAGCAGGGTTCGAAGTATGGATGCTTGTACAACATATCTCACATTCCCATTGGCTATTAGCGACAAAATATGTTTGAACTGCTGGTTCTGGGGCGAGCCCCAGGGGGCTTAGTTGAAATGGACTCTCTTGAAGATAGGTCATAATGGGGGTTTGTGTCCATGGAGACCTTGGAATCTGCTTGTGGCTCAGGGGCCTTGCTGAATCCGCCTACCTGAAGGGTTTAATACAGCTCCAATAAGAAAGCTCCCCATGTGGAGATGAGAGAGGTTCTGTTTGGTGCCTCAGAAAAGCCCCAGATGCTGGTCTTCAAAACCAGTCCTCTTATTAGAGATACCTGGAAACCAAAGCTAGGATTCAGATTAGGGCCTAGGGGCCTGTCCATTTCAATTTTCTGTCTCTGGGGACACTGTCTGAGTGTCTAAGTGGAGATAGTTGCTCAGCTGGTGTTGGTGTGCCCCTCTTAGTCTAGGGCGGCCTACACTATTGGCATGCCCTAGGGTGCCTTGGAGGTTTCCTCTAATCTGTAGGGTTGTGATCAATGGATTGGGCACAGTTTTCTTGGAGAGGACAGCACAGTCTTTCGGTGTGGCTCCAGAGGCCCTAGTTTGGAAGGTGTTTGGGTCCGGGCTGTGGGCACAGAATTCTGAGAACACAAAGTTGGCTTAGGTGTGGTGCCGAGGGTATGGCAGGCCGGATCCACAGACTGTGAGGGGAGCCCCTCGGTTTATGAAAGAAGGGTGAGTGGGCGCAGTCACTCAAGCTCTTGTCTCTGAATGTTGTGTCCCCCAGAGCCGTGGAATGTAAGGGTGGCCTCAGGGGCTATGGAAGAGTCTCCCTTTCTGAGGATTTGGCCCAGCTCCCAATATTTTGGGGTCAATTTGTGGGAAGGGTGGAGTCCTGTTGTCTAGCTCATGTGTTTCTCCAGGAGAGGGACTCTAGATCACAGCCTTGGGTATGGGCAACTGGACAACTCGAATTCTGGGGAAGTTTGGGAGCATAGGGTCTTGGCAAGCCCCATATGCGTGCTCTTGGTCCAAGCCCTGAGAGGCCTTACTTCGACATGGGGATCACGCTGAGGGTCACAATGCGAGTTTATTCCCAAGGCAGTACTCAAGTTTGGGCTTGGCCTCAGGGACCATTAAGATTTCTCCTACCCTGAAGGTGTGACTCCATGCCAACAGCAAGCTTACAGCCATGCAACAGGAGGAGTTCTGATTTGTGCTTCAGGTACCCACCTGTGCGGGGATTTGATATAATGTCTAGGTTCAGATGTCTGAAAACCCAGGTTGAGAACAGATGACGGCCTAAGCCCATGGCATGTCTAATGCGCTGGTTGTGTGGCCAGCTGTCTCCTTGTCTGTTGGGACGTCTGACCTCATGCTGTGTCAGACAGAGCATTAGTGCCCAGGGCAGCCTATCCAATTGGGGTACGGTCGAGGCCCGAGCAGGTTGATCCTCATTTGGGGTTTCTGGAGAGCCCCATAGGCAACGTTTTTCTTCTGGTGGGCAGGGAGAGGACTGCGCTGTGGTTCTGGAATTCCCAGTCTGGAAGGCTTGTTTGCCAGGAGTGTGAGGAAGGAAGTCTGAAAACACAAGCTAGCGTTGGGTTTGGAGCCAAGGGCTCGGAGACCCACTCTTTAGAGACTGAATCGAGATCTCCTGCATCTGAGGCCAGAGCCAGTATGAGATGTTGCCTCAGGCTGGAGTTTGTGTCCATGATGGCCCCTTCCTGAAGGGGTTGGGGGTGTCATGAGGCCAGGGAGGTTTCCCTACATTGGGAATTGTGAGCTTCTCCAAAACTCAAGGTTTCCTTCTGCAGGACAGTCGGGTCCTATTGGATGGTTCCAGGAAGCCCCATACAGAAAGACACGAGAGCAGGGGTCTAAGCATGGATGCCTGGAAATGCCACCTCACATTCCCACTAGCTGGTCGTGGCAAGGCAGGCTCAGCGGCAACACGGAAGCTTCCCATGTGGAGACGAGAGGTGTTCTGTTTGGTGCCTCAGGAAAGCCCCACATGCTGTTCTGCGAACCCAGGCCTCTGAGGATTGACCCCTGGAAACCAAAGCAAGACTTCAGATTAGGGCCTAGGAGCCTGTCAATTTCAATCTTCTGTCTCTATGGACATCTGTCTGTTTGTCTGCATGGAGGTAGTTGCTCAGCTTGTGTCAGAATGCCCCTGTTTGTCCAGGGCAGCTTACAGTAGTGGGATATCCTAGGGGACCTTGAAGTTATTCCTATTCTGTAGGGTTGTGGGCAATGGAATGGTCACAGTCTCCTAGGAGAGAGCAGGACAGTCCTGTGGTGTGGCTCCACAGGCCCCAGCCTGGAGACTGTGTGGACCAGGGCTGTGGGAACAGACGACCAAAAACACAAACTCTGCTGAGGTTTGGGGCCGAGGTTATGGCAGGACTGATCTACAGTCCATGAGGAGAGCTCCTCGCTATATGAAAAGAGAGCGAGTGGGAGGCGGTCTTTCAGGCTTATGTCTCTGGATGTTGTATTCACAATGGTCGTAGGGGTGGCCTCATGGGGCGTGGAAGAGTCTCCCTCTCTGGTGATTTGCCCAGCATCCAAGAGATAGGGGTCATTCTGTGGGAAGGGAGGAGTCCTGTTTTCTGCCTCAGGTGTCCCCCCAATAGAGGGACTCTAGAGCAGAACACTGGGTACAGAAAACTGGAATACCCATCCTCTGATTAGGCCTGGGGGCCTATGGTCATGGCAAGCCCCATATACGGGCTCTTGGTTCAGCCACTGAGAGGCTTTACTTGAATAGGGGACTCACACTGAGGGTCACAATGTGTTTTTGTGCCCAAGGCGGCCCTCAATCATGGGTGGGGGCCTTAGTGAGCATGCAGGTTTCTCCTACACTGAACGTTGGACAACATACCAAACACAAGGTTTCTTGCCATGGGAAAGGAGGAGTTCTTATTTCTGCATCATGTTCACCACTGGGCACTGATTGGAGATAAGATGTAGTTCCTGAAGCCTAATAACCGAGGTTGGGAAAAGATGATGACCTAAGGCCATGGTGGGTCCGATGTGTTCAGTTTGGGGCCAGCTTTCTAGGTGTCGTTCAGGAGGTCTGCAATCAGACTGTGCCAGGCAGGGCATTAGTGCCCAGATAGGCTGTATATTTGGGGTACAGTCGAGAGGTGTGCAGAATATAATCATTTGGGGTTTCTCGGTAGCCCCATAGGGCAAAGTTTTTCTTCTGGAGGGCAGGCAGAATGCTGCATTGTGGGTCCATAATTGCCAAACTGGAGGGCTTTTGGGCCAGGAGTGTGAGGACAGAAGTCTGAGAACACAAGCTAAGCTTAGGTTTAGGGGCGAGGGCACGGCAGGCACACTGTGCAGAGCTGAATCAAGATTCCCTGCATCTGAAGTCAGGGCGAGGATCAGACGTTGGCTAAGGTTGGAGTTTCTGTCCATGATGGCCCCTTCATGAAGGGGGGTCATCACGAGGCCATGGGGGTTTTCCATGATGGGAGTAGTGAGATGCTCCAAACCACAAGGATTTTCTGCGGGTCAACTGAAACCTGTTGGAAGGCTCCAGGACATCCCATATGAAACGACTCCAGAGCAGGGTTCTAAGGATGGATGCCTGGGCAGCCCGCCTCACATTCCAATTGTCTCCTAGCGTCAAGACACGTTTGATCTGCTGGCTCTGGCGTAGCAACTGATGGGCTGAGTTGAAACGGACTCTCCTGAGGATGGGTCATAATGTGGGTTTGTGTCCATGGAAACCTTGAAATGGGGCGGTGGCACCGGAGCCCTGAAGGATTCTCTAAACCGGAGGTTTTGATACAGCTCCATGAGCAAGTTTTCCATGGGGAGACGAGATTTGTTCTCATTGGTGCTTCAATAACCCCCCATATGCTGGTATTGGAAACCAGAACTCTTAGGAGAGATGCCTGGAAACCAAAGCAGTGCATCTGATTAGGGCCTAGGGGCCTGTGTGGTTTAATCTTCTTCTCTGGGGACATCTGTCTATGGGTCTGAGTGGAGGTGGTTCATCAGCTGGTGTCAGATAACCCCTGTTTGTCTCAGGAGGTCTACACTAATGGGATGACCTCAGTGACTTTGGAGGTTACTCCCACTTTGCAAGTTTGTGGCCGATGAAATGGGCAGAATTCCTTTGGGGAGGGAAGGCACAGTCCTGCGGTGTGGCTCCAGGGGCCAAAGCGTGGAGGGTGTGTGGGCCAGAGCTGTGGGGACAGAAGTCTGAAAACAGAAACTCGGCTTAGGTTTGGGAACGTAGTTATGGCAGGACCAATCTACAAACCTTGATAACTCTTCATGATACGAAGAAAGAGGGAATGTGAGGCTCTTGATCAGGATTTTGTCTCTGAATTTTGTGTCACCGATGGCCATGGAATGTAGGGGTGACCTCAAGGGCCATGGATGAGTCTCCCTTTCTGAGTATTTGGCCCGATCCCAAGATTTTGTGGTCATTCTGTGGCATGGGAGGAGTCTGATCTGTTTTCTTTCTTTCTTTCTTTCTTTCTTTCTTTCTTTCTTTCTTTCTTTCTTTCTTTTTTTACCTCCACTGTGCCCACCAAAAGAGGGATTCCAGAGCAGAGCCCTGCGGAGGGACAACTGGACAACCCGAACTCTGGTTAAGATTGGGAGCCTAAGTGCATGCAAGCCATATATGTGGGCTCTTGGTCCAGCCACTGAGAGGCCTAACTTGAACACTGGGCTCACCCTGAGGGTCACAATGCGTATTTGTGACCAACGCGGCACTTGAGCATGGGTGGGGCCTCATGGGCCACACTGCTTTCAACTACACTGAATGTTGGACCACATGCCAAACACAAGGTTTCTTGCCATGGGGAAGTAGGAGTTCTGATTTCTGCATCACGTTCACCCCTGAGCAGTGACTGGAGATAAGGTCTAGGTACTGAAGCCTGAAAACCGAGGTTGGGAAGAGATGATGAGTTAAGGCCATGGGGGGGTCTGATGTGCTCAGTGTGTAGTCAGCTGTCTGGGTGTTGGTCAGGAGGTCCGGGCTCAGGCTGTGTCAAACAGTGCATTAGTGTCCAGGTTAGACTGTATAATTTGGGTACAGTCAAGTGCCGTGTAGTTTTATCCTCATTTGGGAGTCTGGGAAGCTCCATAGAGCAAAATTTTTCTTCTGGAGGGTAGAAAAATTGATGCATTGTGGGTCCGGTATTGCCAAACTTGAGGGTTTGGGGGCCAGGAGTGTGAGGACGGAAGTCTGAGAACACAAGCTAGATGTAGGTTTCTCGGCGAGGGCAAGGCAGGCACACTCTGCAGAGCTGAATCGAGATCTCGTGCAACTGAAGTCAGGGCGAGGATCAGACGTATCCTCAAGTTGGAGTTTCTGTCCATGATGGCCCTTCATGAAGGGGAGAGGGATATCACAAAGCCATCAAGATTTTCCCACGTTAGGAGTTGTGAGATGCTCCAAAACGCAGGAATTCCTCCTGCAGGACATTTGATACTTGTCAGATGGCTCCAGGATACTCCTCGGCTACAGACCGAGGCCAGAGCAGGATTCCAAAGATGGATGTCTGGACCGCCTGACTCGCATTCCAATTGACTCCTAATGACAAGACAGGTTCGATCTGTGGGCTATGGGAGAGCTCCGAGGGGTCTGAGTTGAAATGGAATCTCCTGAGGATAGGTCCTAATGTGGCTTTGTGTCCATGGAGACCTTGAATGGGGCGGTGGCACCGAGTCCCTCAAGGATTCTCCTAACTGGAGGTTAAGAGACAGCTCCAAAGAGCAAGTTTCCCATGTGGAGATGAGATTTGTTTTGATTGGTGACTCAGGAAACCCCCATATGCTGGTATTGGAAACCAAGGCCTCTGAGGAGAAATGCCTGGAAACCAATGCAATGAATCTGATTAGAGCATAGGGACCTGTCCGATTAAATTTTCTTCTCTGGTGACAACTGTCTACGCTAGGAATGGAGGTAGTTGCTCAGCTGGTGTCAGACCGCCACTGTATGTCAGGGCAGCCTACACTATTGGGATGGTCTTGGGGCCTTTGGAAGTTTCTCCTAATTTGTATGGTTGTAGCAAATGGAATGGGCAGAATTCACGTGGAGTGGGCAGGCACAGTCTTGAGGTGTGGCTCCAGGGGCCCCAGCATGGAGGATGTGTGGGCAAGGACTGTGGGAACAGAAGTCTGAAAACACAAACTCAGCTTAGGTTTGGGGACGTAGGTATGGCAGGACCGATCTCTTTGCCTGGCCAAGGGGGCACCCTGACAAAGGACTCACCAAGTGCCCTTGGACCTGGAGACCAATAACTGAGCAGTCTGGTGGGTTAAGCAGGAACCTGAATAGTGGGCTAAACCTGTGCTATCGGACATTGAGGCCAAGAAAGGAGACCTGGGACAGGACAAGCAGACACCTAGACAGGAGGCTCACTGTATGCACCTGGACCTGGAGATCTGCAACTCAGCTCTTTGCTTGGCCAGGTGGCCAACTTAGCAACAGGCTTTCCATGTGTCCTTGGACCTGGTGAATGACAACTGAGTTGTGTAATGGGCTACACTGGCATGCTGACAGTCAGTTTACTGGGTGCCCTTGGACCCGGAGACCAACGATGTCCCTCTGTGACAAGCCAAGGAGACAGCTTCACAGCTGTCTCATCATGGGCCCATGGGCATGGAAGCCACAATACCAGGTCTGTACTAGGCCAAGCAGACACCCAGACAGGAGGCTCAACATAGGCCCTTATACCTCAAGACAAACAACTCTCTTTGTAGCTTGGCCAAGGACACACATTGACAGCAGGCTCACCGTATGCCCTTGTACCTGGAGACCAGAAACTGAGCTGTCTGCTAGGTTAAGCTGTCTCCTTGTCACTGGGATAAGGATGTCACCCTTGGATCTGTAGACCAACAATACAGCTCTGTGACAAGCCAAGCGGCAAACTTCACAGTTGGCTCAACATGTACCCATGGACCTGGAAACCAAACAGTGAGGTCTCTACTGGGACAAGCAGGCCCCTGAAGAGCTGGCTTAGCATGTGCCCTTGGGCCTCAAGACCAACAACACAGATCTCTATTAGGTCAAGCAGCCACTTGGATAGCAGGCTTGCCATGAGACTTTGGACATGGTGACCAGTAAAAGAACCCTCAACTAGACCAGGCACATACCTTGAGGGTGGGATCACCATATATCCTTGGACGTGAAACTAACACACAGCACTTTGATAGGCCAAGAGGGCACCTGGATAGCAGGCTCACCATGTGTTCTTTAAAGGCAATAAGAAACACACAGTTCTGCCCCAGGCCAAGCAGACAAATAGTGGGCTGACTATGTGCCCTTTGTCCAGAAGACCAAAAAATAAACTGTCTTATAGGCAAAGCAGACACCTGGGCAGCAGGATCTCCATGTGCCCTTGGACCTGAAGACAAACTCAGCTGTCTGATATGCCACATAGGCACCTGGTAAGCAGGTGCACCATGGGATCTTGGATCTCAAAACCAACAACTCAGCTCTGTGCTCAAGCAATTAAGAATGTTGATAGCAAACTTACCATGGGCACTTGGCCCAATAGACCAAAAAATCAGCTGTGTGCTAGGCCAAGTGGGAATGATGAATGTGGGTTCACCATATGCCCTTGGAACAGGAGACCAATAATTGAGCTGTCTAATAGGCCTATCAGGCACACAACAGCAATTTCACTGTGTTCCCAAGGACCTGGAGACTAATAATAAAGCTCTGCACTAGGCCAAGAAAGCAACTAGACAGGAAGTTCAGAATGTTTTCTTGGAAACAGATCGTTCCTTCTCCCCAAAGTGCAGAACACTCTAACACTCAGCTTTCCAACTGGAATGAGATTATGCGACCTCCAAATCTGCTCAGCATTGAACTGATTTGTCCAATGCAGCCATGGAGATCTGGGAACCTCCAAACTATGAGCCCTCCATCCCAGGACAGCATGGAACTAAGATGCCAACTTGCCCCCAAAATCTATGGTAGTATGTTTTTCACCTTTGCAGAAAAGTGAGTATTTATGTTTCTTCTTACTTTTGATCTCCTTCAGCCTGAGATTCTTTTGGCCTGCTATCTGTACAATATTCATTTTGGGGGGAGTTCTCCCCCTGAGAAGAAAACGACACCATGCCCTAGAAGATGAAACAGTTCAGTAGTTTGAATACTTTTATTCAAATTTATGGAACAAAACGAAGAGGGACAATTGGAGGAAATTGTGGAGGAGACCCAGGCCATGAAAACTGTAGACTCATTGGCTGAGATCCTCCAGCTGAAGGAGAAGTGTTACATCTTCAAAGGAGAGGTGAAGGCCTTAAAGCAAGAAGCCAAGCAGTGCACTGAGAGGCAGGCTCAGCCCCTTGAGTTGGAGGGTTTCTTCATTCAAATGAAGGTCTTCGTGGACATTTGTGCCTTACATGCAGTGCCCAAGTGTTAATGTTTGTGCACCTACCCACTATGACATAGAAGGGGAGATGGGAAATATGTGTTCATCTCCCCAATTAATGGTATGGTGTGAATTTGAAAAATAGGCAAATAGAGCATTTAAAATTAGAAAAAAAATAAAAATAAACAAAACTTATTATTTCTAAAAAACTGATTTGCAAAAGACAACCCCTGGGTGATTGTAAAGGGCAGCCTGTCTTAGAGTTACTTCTATCCCTTACTATCTATCACATTCTCCTGAGGTTGGGGTCTCCATGGCTCGAAGAATATGTTGGCTAAACATGCAGAGTTGACATTGAGCATAACCTGCCTGTCCTCATCAACTTGTTCAGACATACTAAAGTTTAGGAGCATTTTGATTGGAAGGAATAGACAATCTGTGTGTCTGTTCACAGGTATTTCTGCATAAAGCATTGGCAGAGACCAATTTTTCAGATTTTTGCTAAATTTGAGGTTGGCCCCTGATGTTATGGCTTCAGACTGTGGCCAGAAATACGGCTGTTGATCCAGGATAGATTTGTCTGTGATGCAGTCTTTGGAAGAACAAATGTAACAAGACCATGCAAAAAGAGTAGAGTGATTCCAGAGGCAGAGTATGATTACCTGTGTCTGGCTGAGTAGGTTTGGGGTCAGAGCAGGAGGCAGAATGGTATGAGTTGCAAGGCTATGGGCTCCATTCTTACCAAAGAAGGACTGTAGGAACTGGGGAGAAATGTGGGATTAACAATGGGTGCTTTAGGTGCATGGATGTCTGCACAGAGTAAGGCTCAGTGGGAGAGAGGTGGGAAGAGGTACACCTTGAAGACTGTAGTTTCTGCTTGGGTATGAAGAATCGGGCCACTTCCAGGACTCAATACTGACCTTCTGATAAATTGGACACTGGGGTCAGAATGCAGTTAGAAGGTGAGATTCCTGGATGCCCCTCCTGGGCTATAATCCATCTTAGATGCAGGGATGTGGAGTGGGAGTGTAGGTGTGGTGCAAATGACAGTGATTTGATGTTTACATTTGACACCAACTGAGATTGTAGGGGAATTGCCTAGAGCTGTGGCTCCTGGGCTGAGCGATTCTTTGAAAGCATGCTCGGGCTGAGGGTCACAATGCCTGATTTTGCCCTTGGCGGCCCTCATGAGTCGGTGTAGTATCATTGGCCATGCAGCTGGCTTCCACTCTGAGGTTTGGACTCCCATCCCAACAGCCAGGATTCCTGCCATGGGGAAGGAGGAGTTCTCTATTGTGCTTCAGGTTCCCCAATTGGCAGGGATTCCAGCAAAGATCTGGTGACAGTTTCAGGAATACCAAAGATGGGTAGAGATGACAGCCTTCGGCCATGGCCAGTCTCAAATGCTGGGTATCAAACCTGCCTTCTGGATGGCTGACACGAGATTGGGGCTCAGGCTCTGTCAGACAAGTACTGGTGGCCAGGGCAACCTATAAATCAGGTTTCCCTCGAGGGCCAAGTAGATTGATCCTCATGTGGAGTTTCTGGCCAGACTCACCAGACTCTTCTTTCTTTTTTTTTTTTTAATATTTTATTTGTTTATTTGACAGACAGAGATTACAAGTAGACAGAGAGGCAGGCAGAGAGAGAGAGGGAAGCAGGCTCCCTGCTGAGCAGAGAGCCCGATGCGGGACTCAATCCCAGGACCCTGAAATCATGACCTGAGCCGAAGGCAGCGGCTTAACCCACTGAGCCACCCAGGCACCCCCAGGCTCTTCTTTCTAAGGGGAAGGAAGAATGCTGTTTGTGGCTCCAGAATTCCCTATAAAGGGCGAGTGGACCAGGAGGGTGAGGATGGAATTGTAAACCCAAGCTCCTTTTCAATTCAGTGCCAAGCAAAAGGCAGTTCCAGTGTTCAGCGGCTGATTTGAATATAAAGCACCTGAGTAAGGGCATATGTCAGATGTTTGTTCACGCTGGACTTTGTGTCTATGATGACTGACAAATCGAGGGGTGGAAGCAAGGGGCAATGGAAGATTTCCCATGCTGGGGCATGTTAGACACTCCAAACAGCAAGGTTTCCTTCTACCGACAAGGTCAGTCTGTTTTTTTTGCTCCAGGGTCCTCCATGTGGCAAGTTTGGGTAGCAGAGCACTCCTGTATAGACGCCTGGAAAGCAAACCTCCGTTGACCATTGCAGCTGAGGAACATGGCAGGTTCGCTCTGGTGGTTCTGTGTAGAAGTATCAAGGCCTTGAGTTGACATGGAGTCTCATGAAGATGGGTCACAATGCTGGTTTGTTACCAGGAAGTTCTTAGAATGTGCTGGTTTCTAAGGGTCCATGCAGGATTTATCTACCTTGAGAGTTTGACACAGATCAAATAGCACGGCTTATGTCTGGGGACAGGTGATGTTCTGTTGTGTGGCTCAGGGACCCCATGTTGTATAATAAGTTGGTATTCCAGAACAGGCCTCTGAGGATAGGTGCCTGAAAACCTAATCTAGGGTTAGAGTGAAGTCCTAGGGGCATGCCAGTTTCAATCTTCTGACTCAGGACCATTGATTTTGGTGTCTGCCAAAATGCTGGTGATCAGGGTGTTTCAGACTGCACATTAGCGTCCAGAGCAGCCTCCATATTTGGGTGGTCTCAGGGACCTTTCAGGTTTCTACTAATCTGGAGGGTTTGGGGAACTGTGATGGGCACATTTCCTCTGGGCAAGGCAGGCCCAGTCCTCCGGTGTGGCTCAAGAGAACCCTTCCTGGAGGGCATGTGAGCCATGGTTTTGGGAGAGAAGTCTGCAAACACAAACTTGGGATAGGGTTAGTGGCGAGGTGATCGCAGGCCCAATGCATAGACCTGGAAGCATCTCTTCAGGAACTATAAATCGGGTGACTCGTAGGCGGTAGCACAGGCCTTTATATCTGTATTGTGTGTTCAGGATGGCCTCGGAATGCAGGTGTGGTCTCATGGGTCTGTGGGAAATTTTTCCTTTCTAAGGATTCTGGTGGCTCCCAATAGTTTGGTGGCTTTCTCGGGGAAGCGAAGAGTGCTCTTTTCCATCTTTGTGGTGCCCCAAAACAGGGATTCCAGAGACAGGCTCTGGGTCTGGGGGCCTGGAAAATCACAGCAAGGGTTATGATTTGGGCCTAGGGGCTTACCAAGCCTGCAATGGGGGATCCTGGAGTGCAACTGAGAGCGTTTGTTTGAAAGCATGCTCAGGCTGAGGGTCAAAATGCCTGTTTGTGCACAGGGCAGCCCTTATGAGTGGGTGTGGTCTCATTGGCTATGCAGCTGGCTTCTATTCTGAAGGTTGGACACCCATCCCAACATCCAGGATTCCCACCATAGGGAAGGAGGAGTACTCTATTGTGCTTAAGCATCCCCCATTGGTAGGGATTCAAGCAAAGGTCTGGGGACAGGTGCCTGAATACCAAGGATGGGTAGAGATGACAGACCTTGGGCATGGCCAGTGTAAAATGCTGGATATGGGCCCTGCTCTCTTCGTGGCTGACACTAGGTCGGGGATCAGGCTCTGTTAGGCCCATATCTAATGGCCAGGGAAACCTATAAGTCAGTGTTTCCTCGAGGGCCGAGCAGGTCGATCCTCAGGTGGAGTTACTGGGCAGACTCACCAGGCCCTTCTTTCTATGGAGAAGGCAGAATGTTGTGTTGTGGCTCCAGAATTCCCTATCAACAGGGTTTCTGGACCAGTAGGTTGAGGGTGGAATTCTAAACCCAAGCTATGGTTATATTCAGTGCCAAGTAGAAGGCAGTTCCAGTGTGCAACGTCTGAATCAATATATCCAGCACCTGAGTAAGGGCGGATGTCAGATGTTGGCTCATGCTGGAGTTGTGTCTATGATAACCGACAAATGGAGTGGTGGCGTCGAGAACCCATGGAGGACTTCCCACGCTAAAGCGTGTGAGATGTTCCAAACATCAAGGTTTCTTTCTACTGAACAGTTGGAGCCTGGTTTATTTGCTCCAGGGTCCCCAATGTGGAAAGATTGGGGAGCAGAGCTCTCCCACATGGATGCCTGGAAAGCACACCTCCATTGACCATTGCAGCTGAGGAACATGGCAGGTTCCTTCTGGTGACTCTGGAGCAAAGTACCAAGGCCTTGAGATGACATGGAGTGTCTTACATATGGGTCTCAATGCTGGATTGTTACCAGGGAGATCTTAGAATGTGCTGGTGGCTAAGGTGCCGTGCAGGAGTCTCCTACCCTGAGGGTTTGGTACAGATCGAAGAGCACGGTTTCCTTCATGGGATAGGAGATGTAATGTGTTGCTCAGGGACCGCATGTTGTTATGAAGTTGGTATTTCAGAACAGGCCCCTGAAGTCAGATGCCTGAAAACCTAATCTGGGTTTCCAATGAGGTCCTAAGGGCATGTCAAGTTGAACCTTCTGACTCAGAACAATTGACAAGCTGTCTGCCTGGAAATAGGTGATCAGGGTGTTTCAGACTGCACATTTGCATCCAGATCGTCCACCAATATTGGGTTGGGCTCTGGGGCCTTGCAGGTTTCTCCTAATCTGGAAGGTTTAGGCCACTGTAACAGGCACAGTTCCTTGGGAATGGCAGCCACAGTACAATGGTCTGTCTCCAGGGAGAACACATCCTGGAGGGTATGTGAGCCATGGTTTTTGGACAGAAGTCTGCAAATAGAAATTTGGGTAAGGGTTAGTGGTGAGCTGATCACAGATACAATGTGTAGACCTGGAGGGCAGCTTGTCAGGAACTGTAATTACGGTGACTATAAGGTGGTAGCACAGGCTTTTCTATCTGGATTTTGTGTCCAGAATGTCCTCGGAATACTGCTGTGGTCCCTTCTGTCCATGGGAGACTTTTTCTCTATTAGGACCCTGGCGGCTCTCCATAGTTTGGTGGAATTTTGGGGGAAGGGAAGAGTGTGTTTTCCATCTTAGGGGTGCCCAAAACAGAGATTCCAGAATGGGCTCTGGTTCTGAGCACCTGGAAATTTCCACCAAGGGATAGGATTTGGGCCTAGGGGTGTACCAGGCCTTCAAAGAGGGACGGTGGTGGTGCAACTGAGAGACCTTGTTTGAAAGCATGCTCAGATTGAGGATCACAATGTCTGTTTGTGCCCAGTGCTGCCTTCAAGAGTGGGTGTGATTTCATCACCCATGTAGCTGGCTCCCACTTTGAGGGTTAGACTCCCATCCTAACAGCCAGGTTTCCTGCCATGGGGAAGGAGGAGTTCTCTATTCTGCTTCAGGTTCCGTATTGTCAGGGATTCCAGCAAAGGTCTGGGGACAGGTGCCTGAACTTCAAGGATGGATAGAAATGACGGATTTGGGCTATGGTCAGTCCCACATGCTGGATACGAGGCACGCTCTCTGGGTGGCTTACACTAGGTCAGGGCTCAGACTCTGTCAGACACAGCTCTAGTGGACAGGGCAGCCTATAAATCAGTGTTCCCTCAAGGGCCGAGCTGATTGATCCTCATGTTGGGTTTCTGGGCAGACTCAACAGGCACTTATTCTTTCTATGGGGAAGGCAGAATGCTGTGTTGTGGCTCCAGAATACCCTATCAAGTGGGCTTGGGGGCCAGGAGGGTGAGAATGGTATTGTAAACACAAGCTATGGTTCATTAAGTGCAAAGCTGAAGAAATTTCCTATGTGCAGCGGCTTATTCGAGATACCCAGCACCTGAATAAGGGCGGATGTCAGATGTTTGCTCACACTGGAGTTTGTGTCTATGATGACCGACAAATTGAGGCGTGGCGTCAGTTGGCTATAGAGGATTTCCCACGCTGAGGCTTGTGAGATGCTCCAAACAGCAAGGTTTTTTTCTACTGGACAGGTGGAGCCTGGTTTGTTTGCTCCAGGGACCCCATGTGGAAAGTTTGGGGAGCAGAGCTCTCCCGCATGGATGCCAGGAAAGCACACCTCCATTGACCATTGCAGCTGAGGAACATGGCAAATTTGTTCTGGTGGCTCTGGGGCAAAGTAACAAGGCCGTGAGATGACATGGAATCTGTTGCAGATGGGTCACAATGATGGATTAATACCAGTGAGATCTTGAAATGAGCTGGTTGTTAAGGAGCCTGGCAGGATTCTCCTACCCTGAGGGTTTAGCACAGTTTGAAGAGCAAGGTTTCCTTCTGGGGACAGGAGATGTTCTGTTGTGGGGCTCAGGGACCGCATTTTGTATCATAAGTTGGTATTCCAGAACAGGTCACTGAGGACAGATGCCTGAAAACCAAATCTAGGGTTCCAATGAGATCAGGTCAGGTTCAATCTTCTGACTCAGGACCATTGACTTGGCTGTCTTCTGGATGTAGGTGATCAGGGTGTTTCTGAATGGGCATTTGCGTGCAGAGGGGCCTCCAATATTGGAGTGGGCTCTGGGGCCTTGCAGGTTTCTCCAAATTTGAAAAGTTTGGGCAACTGTGATGGGCACAGTTTCCTTGGGGATGACAGTCACAGTCCTGTGATGTGTCTCCAGAGACACCATCCTGGAGGGCATGTGACCCATAGTTTTGGGAGAGTAGTCTGCAAACACAAACTTGGGTTAGGGTTAGTGGTGAGGTGATTGCAGGCCCAATACGTAGACCTGGAGAGAAGCTTATCAGGAACTGTAATTAGGGTGACTCAAAGTCGGTAGCACAGGCTTTCTGTCTGGTTTATTTGTCGAGGATGGCCTCAGGATGCAGGTGTGGTCTCACGGGCCCATGGGAGATTTTTTTCCTCTCTAAGGATCCTGTCGGCACCCCACGTTTGGTGGCTTTTTCGGGAAAGGGAAGAGTGCTGTTTTCCATCTTTGGTTTGGCCCCAAACAGGGATTCCAGAGACGGGCTCTGGGTCTGGGAGCCTGGAAAATCCCACCAAATGCTAGGATTTGGGCTTAGGGGCATACCAGGCCTGCAATGCAGAATTCTGGTAGTGCCACCAAGAGGGATTTTTATAAAATCATGCTCAGGCTGAGGGTCACAATGCTTGTTTGTGCCCAGGGCGGCCCTCAGCCCTTGGCGTGGTCTCACTGGGCGTGAAACTTTCTCTCACTTTGAAGATTGGACAGCCATCCAAGCAGACAGGTTTCCTGCCATGGGGAAGGAGGAGTTCTTTATTCTGCTTTAGGTTCCCCCATTGACAGGGATTCCAGCAATGTCTGGGTACAGGTGCCTGAATACCAAGGATGGGTAGAGATGACGGACTTGGGTCATGGCAGTTCTCACATGATGGATATGGGGCACGCTCTCTGGGTGGCTGACACTAGGTCTAGGCTCAGGCTCTGTCAGACACAGCTCTAGTGACCAGGGCAGCATATAAATCGTGGTACCCTCGAGGGCCGAGCAGATTGATCCTGAAGTGGTGTACCTGGGCAGACTCACCAGGAACTTCATTTCACTATGGGGAAGGCAGAATGGTGGGTTGTGGCTCCAGAATTCCCTTTCAACATAGCTTGGGGACAAGTAGGGTGAGGATGGAATGGTAAACACAAGCTAGGGTTCAATTCAGTGCCATGCATAAGGCAGTTCCAATGTGCAGTGGCTTATTCAAGATATCCAGCACCTGAGTTAGGGCTGATGTCAGATGTTTTCTCACACTGGAATTTTTGTCTATGAAGACCGACAAATGGAGGGGTGGTGTCAAGAGTCCATGAGGATTTCCCACGCTGAGGCTCTTGAGATGCTTCAAACAGCAAGGTTTCCTACTACTGGACTGTTGGAGCCTGGTGTGTTTGCTCCAGGGTGCCCCATGTGGAAAGTTTGGGGAGGGAAGTTCTCCCTCATGGATTCCTGGAAAGCACACCTCCATTGATCATTGCATCTAAGGAACATGACAGGTTCGTTCTGGTGGCTCTGGGGCGACGTACCAAGGCCTTGAGTTGACTTGGAACCTCTTGCAGATGGGTCATAATGCTGTTTGTTTCAAGGGAGATCCTAGAAAATGCTGGTGGCTAAGGTTCCATTCAGGATTCTCCAAACCTGAAGGTTTGGCACAGGTCTAAGAGCACGGTTTCCTTCTGGGGATAGGAGATGTTCTGTTGTGTGGCCCAGGGACCACATGTTGTATCAGAAGTTGGTATTCCAGAACAGGGCCCTGATGACAGATGCCTGAAAACCTAAACTAGGTTTCCAATTGGGTACTAGGGGCAGGTCAGTTTCAATCTTCTGACACAGGACCGTTGACTTGGCTGTCTACATGGATGTAGGTGATCAGGGTGCTTAAGACCGCACATTTGCATCCAGAGTAGCCGCCAATATGGGGGTGGGCTCAGGGGCCTTGCATGTTTCGCCTAATCTGGAGGGTTTGGGCAACTGTGATGGGCATTTTCCTTGGGGATGGCAGGCTCAGTCCTGTGGTGTGGCTCCAGAGACGCCATTCTGGAGGACAAGTGAGCCATGGTTTTGGGAGAAAAGTCTGCAAACACAAGTTCAGGTTAAGGTTAGTGGTGAAGTGATTGCAGGCCCAATGCCTACACCTGGAGGGCAGCTCATCAGGAACTGTAATTATGGTGACTGGAAGGCGGTAGTACAGGCTTTTCTATCTTGATTGTTTGTCCAGGATGGCCTGCAATGCAGATGTGGTCTCCTGGCTCTATGGGAGATTTTTCCTCTCTAAGGATCCTGGCAGGTCCCCATAGTTTGGTGGCTTTTTCGGGGAAAGGAAGAGTGCTGTTTTCCATCTTAGGGGTGCCCCCAAAACAGGGATTCCAGAGACGGAATCTCATTCTGGGGGTCTGGAAAGTCCCTCCAAGTGTTAGGATTTGGACCTAGAGGCATACCAGGCCTGCCATGTGGGATCCTGGTGGTGCAACGGAGAGGGCGTGTTTGAAAGCATGCTCAGGCTGAGGGTCACAATGTATGTTTGTGCTCAGGGCGGACCTCAGGAATGGGCGTGGTCTCATTGGCCATGCAGCTCTCTCCCACTGTGAGGTTTGCACACTCATTCCAACAGCCAGGTTTCCTGCCATGGGAAAGAAGGAGTTCTCTATTGTGCTTCAGTTTCCCCCATTGGCAGGGATTCCAGCGAAGGTCTGGGAACAGGTGCCTGAACACCAAGAATGGGTAGAGATGACGGACTGCCATGGCCGGTCTCAGATGCTGGATATGGGGCCCGCTGTCTTGATGGCCAACACTAGGTCGGGACTAAGGCTCTGTCATTCACTGCACTAGTGTCCAGGGAATTCTATAAGTCGGGGTTCCTTCGAGGCATGAGCAGATTGATCCTCATGTGGGATTTCTGGGCAGACTCACCAGGGACTTCATTTTTCTATGGGGAAGGCAGAATGTTGTGTTTTGGCCTCAGAATTCCCTATCAAGAGGGCTTATCGCCAGTCGAGTGAGGATGGAATTGTAAACACAAGCTACAGTTCAATTCAGTGCCAAGCAGAAGACAGTTCTAATGTGCAGTGTCTAATTTGAGATATCCAGCACCTGAGTAAGGGCGGATATAAGACCTTTGCTCACACTGGAGTTTTTGTCTATGATGAGTGACAAATGGAAGGGTGATGTCAAGAGGCCATGGAAGAGATTTCCCACACTGAGGCTTATGAGGTACTTCAAACAGCAAGGATTCCTTCTACTGGACAGGAGGAGTCTGATTTGTTTGCTTCAGGGTCCCCCATGAATAAAGTATGGGTAGCAGAGCTCTCATGCATGGATGCTGGGAAAGCACACCTCCATTGACCATTTCAGCTGACGAACATGGCAGGTTCGTTCTGGTGGCTCTGGGGCGAAGTACCAAGGCCTTGCGTTGACATGGAATCTTTTGCAAATGGGTCACTATGCCGGTTTGTTTCCAGGGAGGTCTTAGAATGTGCTGGTGGCTAAGGTTCCATGCAGAATTCTCCTAAGCTGAGAGTTTGACACAGGTCGAAGAGAACGGTACCCTTCTAGGGACAGGAGATGTTGTTGTGTGGCTCAGGGACCATATGTTGTATCATATGTTGGTACTCCAGAACAGGCATCTGAGGACAAATGTCTGAAAACCGAATCTAGGGTTCCCATGAGGTCCTAGGGGCATGTCAGGTGCAATCTTCTGACTCAGGAACATTGACTTGGCTGTCTGCCTGGATGTAAGTGAACTGGATGTTTCAGACTGCGCATTTGCATCCAGAGTGGCCACCAGTATTGGGGTGGGCTCAGGGGCCTTGCAGGTTTCTCCTAACCTGGAGCATTTGGGGAACTGTTTCAGGTAAAGTTTCCTTGGGGATTGCAGGCACAGTCCTATGGTGTGGCTCCACAGACCCCATCCTGCAAGGTATGTGAGCCAAGGTTTTGGGAGACAAGTCTGCAAGCACAAATCAGGTTAGGGTTAGTGGCGAGGTGATCACAGGCCCAATGTGTAGACCTGGAGGGCAGCTCGTCAGAAACTGTAATTAAGGTGAATCAAAGGCAGTAGAACAGACATTTCCATCTGGATTGTGTGTCCAGGATGGCCTTGGAATGCAGGTGTGGTCTCATGGGTGCATGAGAAATTTTTCCTCCCTAAAAATCCTGGTGGCTCCCAATAGTTTGGTGGCTTTTTCGGGTTAGGGTAGAGTGCTGTTTTCCATCTTAGGGGTGCCCCAACACAGGGATTCCAGAGACGGGCTCTGGGCCTGTGCACCAGGACATTCCCACCAAGGGTTCGGATTTGGACCTCGGGGCATACCAGGCCTGCAATGCAGGATCCTGGTGGTGCACCTGAGAGAGCTTGTTTGAAAGCATGCTCACCCTGAGTTTCACAATGCCTGTTTGTGCCCAGGGCTGCTCTCAGTAGTGTGTGTGTTCTCATTGGCCATGCAACTGGCTCCCACTCTGAGGGTTGGACACCCATCTCAAGAGTCAGGTTCCTGCCATCTGGAAGAAGGAGATCTCTATTTTGCTTAAGGTTCCCCTCTATGGGTCTGGTTGTCCAGAGGGAGTCATTTTGTGTTTATGTAGTGATCTTAGATTGACCCTATGCAGTAAACTTAGATTGACCCCGCCCTTCCCAGAGGAACTTACTTGCAAAGCCTGGATACAAGGGCGGGTCAGGCCAGGTGAAGTCATCCAATCAATGGGGCACACATATATCAACTATGGTAAATTGAAATTCATTTGGGCATCCGTGTGTTACCTAGCATTTTTTTTTTTTATGTGTGTGGCGGACGTAGCATGACTGTGCAGTGTTCTCTGTGTACTGCAATCTCATTGGCCTGTGTATAGCCCAGGCCAACTACTTCTATAAAAGTTAGTCTGTGAGGCTGGGAGGGTCACCTCTTTGCAAGAGATGGACCTGACCAGTCAGTTTGATTATCGATACTTGGCGCGAAATAAAATTTTGCTTGATCTTAGCTTTGTATCAGTCTCACTCCTTTGAATATGGCCCCTAACATTGGAGGGGGCGCCCGGATTTAAAAGACGAGAACTGAGTCAACATCAGAATTTTTGGGAAAAGCCTCTGGAGGTAAGATCATGGGATCCTATCTGTCTGTCTGGTTGGAGATCCAGGGTATGACCCACCAGGGAGAAGATGGATGCAGCCTTGTTCCCCAGGGCTGGAGTGGATGCGGGGACAGCGCCTTCCGTCTGCTGGTAGATCAACGTAGCCTTTGAGTCCCCCTGGGCGGTCGGGGGATTTGAGTTCCCCAGACGGTCAGGGGGTTCGAGTCCCCCTAGATGGTCAAGGGGTTCGAGTCTTCCTGGGAAGTCGAGGGTTTCAAGTCCTTCTGGGAGGTTGGGGGTTCAAGTCCCCCTGGGCAGTTGATGTGTTCGAGTCCCCTAGGTTGTCAGGGGATAAAACCCCCACCAGTGGCATGTTACAAATAAGAATCCTTGGGCCTGCGCTGATCTTTGCCTGGTCCTTTTGTTGTCTGTTGTGTTGTTTGTTATGATTGAAGGAATGGGGCAGGCAGAGAGTAAGGGGACTCTGACTTTCATCTCTCCATTCTTCATAATAGATGTGATGCTTCTCGCTCACTCATTTTGTGTGTTAAGGGCTATGACTGGAGCCAAATGGGGTTAGGCTAATGCTGGGTTAAGGTGCCCAATACTGGCTCATTGGAGCCAGGCATGGAATATGAGTATGTAGTGGGCCACTTTTGGTAAACAGAACTGGCACTGTGGGATGAACTGACCTCGAGATAAAAACTTTAAGGAATAAATCCAAGAAGCTGCTGAAAATAACTTTGTTTGAGGGAACACCTTTCTTTTCCTGGCCCAATATGGTCTGCAGAGCCCCTCTCCCTTGCTAGCGGGAGAGCATGGCATCTGAAGTGGAGATGATTATTTGTCTGTCTCAAGGTTTTAATGGGTAGTTATTAAAGTGGCTTCCCAATTCTTTGGTAACCTGAAACTGTGAAGGCTTGCTTGAATGACAAATGGATTTAAATTAATTGGTCATGTAGGTCTTAACCAAATGAGATAAAATGCTAGAGCGTTGGCTGTTAGAACTGGGTTTGTGCTTTTGAAATCTGCTGGTGAACACGTTCTGTGCTTAACTGATTGATAAATTTGCCATCTAAAGAATTATGTTGTAATAACTCAGAATTGGTTTATATTTAATCTTCAGTAGAGGTTCAGGTATTTCTAAGTGTACAAAATTCTGTTAAGAGTAATTAAGACTGATGGAAATGAGAAAAGCAACTCTGTATGTAAAAAGTAGGAGATATGTAAAAGTTTGAATCTGAAGAGTGCCTGACTCTGTGAATGTGTCTGTATGGCTCCACTTCTTCTATGGAGTCTGAGTGGGCTGCACCCTGAGTCTCGCAGGGCGTCATATGGCATAACGGTCATCTACTCCATGGAGTATTCTGGTCCAGGGTTTATATGGACAGACCTTAGCTAAGAGGCTCCTAAGTTCCTGCGAGGGACGTGAGAAGAACAGCATCTTTAAGATCCCCCTCCCTTTTCTCTGCGACATCATTCACGATGGGAGGGAAACTTAGTAAACTCATTATCTGCATACTTAAAAAAAGACACTGGTATATAAAAAACGCTGGTTTTCTCTCTGTTTAAAAAGACAAAGGTTTTTCTTTTTTTTAATTTAATTGGTCTATTATGGTTTTCTCTTTGTCTGCCCAGAGAATTCAGTTTCTATGCTTTGTTTAATCAGGTGTTTAACATCCCTAATTATATTTAGGCATGTGTTTTAAAACTTTCTAAAGCTTTAGCAATTGGTGACAGGATTTAAACCAATGATAAACCTTGGGTTACATTTGGAAAAGTACCATGCATTTCCTGAAGTTTTAATACGTTGTTAGATCACCACTTGATATTGTGATTATGGAAATGTTACCTGTCACAGAAGTAACCTGATTTTCTTGCCAGTTACATAGTAAATTCTCATCTCACCAGCTCTTTACCATATCTACTCTGAGTTTTTGTCATTTGTAATTGCTTTAATTCTCTTGGAAGTTAAATTCCGCCTCAAGGAAAATTCATATGGGAGACTTTCAGGACAAATACAGGTCTTCGATATGTTGAAATTCTGGAACTGAAATGGGTAAGAATTACAGAAGTAAAAGCTGCATTCGGCTTAAACCAGAATTATTAACATGGGACTAGGTGAACTGAAAGACTGTAATGTTGTATCTCTTGGTGTTTTGTCTTATGTTTGCTCTTCCAGACTAGAGAATCTTATTCTTAAGTTATCTGTAACTTACAGAGATAAAATGTAGTCATTCATAAACAAATCAAGGCATTCAACTCTTTCTCTTTATCTGAATGCTCTGAAAACAAAAGGTCTCAGCAAGTTATCTTTCTTCCATGGCAATCAGTCATTTGCATAAGTTCAATAATAATCCGTTCTACTTGTAACAGGACACCATCAGAAACATTAGTTATTTTATTTTGCCATGGCTTTGACTGGAATGCCATATTAAAAAAGACTCATATATGACTAGACAGCTTAAAGTAACTAATGTTGACTTTATAAACCTGGAACCATAAAGCCTTTTGGAACTGTAGGCTTGATACCTTGATTACAGTGTTCCCAGCAGCCTCACCAGGTGAGTAAAGGATGTTACTTCCTGGAAGGTGCAGGAACCTCAGGATTCTTGGGGTCCTCAGGAAGAGGAATTCACCCAAATCAACAGGTATTGCAGGCATGTCTGATGGAAAGTATGTAGCTTGGCTTCTGGCCTGGAGAGGTTGTCATAAGTTCAACCTAGAGATTCCTTATGAGAAGTTCCAGCAGAGCAGATTCTAAAAGATTTATATTATCCCTCACTGTTCTTGCTGAGCTTATGTAAATAATTAGGCTAAGTTTGTTAAAACTGGACTTACTCTTCAAAAAAATTAGTCCTGATTTGGCTATCTCTGAAAACGAGGGTTATTTTAGAGAGAAAAATTATATTTTAATAACACACCTTTATGGATGTTAAATTCTAGATTTGATTGTCTTTAAATGTTTGGTTACTTAAGCTAGACATCTTGAGGTAAACTTCAGGGAAGTTGCACAATAGCTTACTTAGACTATCTTGCTTTGTCAGTCAGTCAGCCCCAGATATAGGAAACTTCAGAAAATGGAAGGATTTGAAGGGAAGAATCTGACTGAGTTAGTGGGAATAACAGAAAAGGTGTTTTAACAACAGGGATGCACAGGAGGATGAAAAACAGAAAAAAAACTGGTTAAGGTTTTGGCATTACATGAGGCAGAGAGGAGATGGGTAGGGGATAGTAAATGGAAGGAAAATTCTAAACACAGAGAAGGCAGGCGGGAAGACTTAGATTCAGATCAGTGTGCTTACTGTAAGGAAAGAGGACATTGGGCCAGAGAGTGCGCCAAAAGGAAGACAACAATGCATGCCACCAGAGACTGAAGGGGTCATGGTTTGGGGCCCCTCCCCGATCCTCGGGTGAAAATTGAAGTGGAGGGGAAATCAGTTGATTTTTTTGGTGGACATGGGACCCCAATTTTCATCATTACTTAAACCTATGGGAAAACTATTTGGAGAGGAAGTCTGGGTACAAGGAGCAAATGGCACAGAGATACATAAACTGGCAACAGAAAGGACTTTAAATTTGGCCTCGGGAATAGTTAAACATCAATTTTTGGTCCTCCCCAATGCCCCATATAACTTGATGTGAAGTGATCTCCTCCACATGTTAAGATATGGCAGTCAGGAGGCCTGACTGTAACCTTGAGACAAGCCACTGTACAAGTGCTTATGGCAGCAGTAGATGAATACCTCCTTTACGAGCCAGTCTCAAAACCGGAGGAAACAAAGTGGGGGGAGCCTTCTCCAAATCCTTCAGGATGAATTTCCCGCGGTCTGCGCAGAAGGGAAGCTCCCTGGCTTGGCCAAGGAACAACCTCCTGTGGTGGTACAATTAAATGCAACAGTTATGGCTGTTCACGTTCAGCAGTAACCCCCTTCCCCAGGAAGCAAAGGAAGGGATCAGAAAACACATTAACCACCTCCAAGGAGAGGGGATCCTAGTTCCATACAAATCTCCATGGAATACACCTTTGTTGCCCGTCAAAAATGCCGATATTTGGGAGTGCTGACCGGTTCAGGACTTGTAGGAAGTTAATAAATAGGTTGAAGATATCCACCCGATGGTGCCTAACCCCTATACCCTACTCTCCCTCCTGGGCCACAAAAGTACTGTGTATACCATCTTAGAGCTCAAGGATGCATTTTTTATTAATGTCTTTAGTAAAGGAATTCTCAGCACCTTTTTGCTTTTGAGTGGTTTGACCCACAGAAAGGATTCCAAGGCCAGCTCCCCTGTACAAGACTTCCCCAAGGGTTCAAGAATTCACCTACTGTCTTCAACGAGGCCCTACATGAGGATTTGCGTGAGTACAGAACCTCCAACCCAAGAGTCACTCTGTTACAGTATTTTCATGACATGCTATTAGCAACTGAGGACAATGAATCATATTTGAGGGGGACGAGATCTCTCTTACAGACTCTGCAGGAAAAAGGGTATCGGGTGTCAGCAAAGGAAGCACAGCTCTGTCAGAGCCATGCCACTTAAAGACTTTGATCTCCACGAGGGAGTACGTTCACTGTCTGTGTCTAGGAAACAGGTGATCACCCGATATCCACGCCCTACCACGCCTGACAAGTGAGGGAGTTTCTTGGAACAGGGTGCTACTGTAAACTGTGGATACTATGGTTTGTGGAGATTGCCTGACCTCTCTACAAACTGTCAAAAGGAGGGCTCACTATGATAAAGTGGACAGCTGAGGCAGAAGGAGAATTTCAGGAATTACAAACAGCCTTACTGAGTGCCCCAGCATTGATCATCCCAGATGT
Source organism: Neogale vison (assembly GCF_020171115.1). Classification (NCBI taxonomy): domain Eukaryota; kingdom Metazoa; phylum Chordata; class Mammalia; order Carnivora; family Mustelidae; genus Neogale; species Neogale vison. Next base: position 92,225,039 of record NC_058097.1, read on the forward strand.
TACCAAGCCCTTCCACATTGCCCAGGACACCAAAAGGGGAATTACCTGATTTCAAAAGGAAACTACTTAGCAGATCAAGCCACAAAGCAAGAAGCCTGAGTAACAGTGCAAGAGCTGGTTACACTCCCGGCTCTAGCCCTACTGGACTATTCAGAGGAAGATTTAAAGTATTTACCAAAATGGGATGAATTAGACTATGAAGGAGACTGGGCTAAGAGTAAAAGAGGAAATTTAATTCTTCTTAGAAGACTAGGTAAGAAGTTAGTAGACCAGACACATCAGGGTACTTATTTGGGGATATGCAAACTCAAGGACCTTATAGGCAAGGAACTCCAGGTTTCTAAATTAAGGCATATGGTTCAGGATGTAGTTGATAGATGCACTCAATGCCAGGCAGTTCAGGTGGGAGGAACTAGAATTGGAGAAGGGAAAAGAGAAAGAGGTAAGGAACCAGGAATTTACTGGGAAATTGATTTTACAGAAATGAAACCTCTAAAATATGGGCACAAGTATGCTAGTTTTTGTAGATACCTTTTCAGGCTGGGTAGAGGCTTTTTCCACCAAACATGAGAAGACAGGAGTGGTAGGCAAAATAAGGCTACTAGAAGAAATAATTCCTAGGTTTGGGCTGCATCTCGTGATTGGGTCAGATAATGGCCATGCATTTGTGGGCTCAGTCTAATAAACATTGGCCAAGGCCACGGGCACAAATTGGAAACTACATTGTGCCTATTGGCCCCAGAGTTCTGGGAAAGTAGAGAGAATGAACCGGCCTCTTAAAGAGACCTTGACAAAGTTAATTCTGGAGACTGGTGATGGATGGGTGGATCTCCTTCCTTCGCACTTCTCAGGGAACGATGTACACCCTATTTAAACAAGGTTACCCAATTTGAAATAATGTTTGTGAGACACCCCCACCGCCCCCACGCTCTGTCCTTGGCTACAAGAGGCTGCTCTAGAAGAAATTACTGATCAGTCTGTACTACAGGCATTACAGGCTGTCTTAAAAAAAAGCCATGGCAGGATCTGGACTGCCCACACTGGGATGGAGACGGAGGTGGTACCACATCCTTATCAACCCAAGGACTTGGATTGGATACGTAGCTATCAAGTCGGGAACTTGGAGCCTCGCTGGAAGGGACCATTTACTGTTATCCTGATCACTACCACAGCAATAAAAGTAGAAGGCATCAGGGTCTGGAATCAAGAGGGTCACTTCAAACAAGCTGAGATGAAGATGCCCCCAGAGGTGGAAGCCTCAGCCAATGGACCCCGCTGACCATGGACTAAAGGTAAGACTCAAAAGATTATGAGTTTATTGTTGCTCTTATTGTTACCTGTTTATGTAAAGTATAGGTAGGAAATTAGATGAAGTGGTAAATGGCTAACTCATCAGCCTACTGTGCACTAGTGTCATTTGTACAAAAGAAAACTAGAGTGTGGAGATTCCTCAAGAAATTAAAAATAGAGCTTCCCTATGACCCTGCAATTGCACTCCTGGGTATTTACCCCAAAGATACAGATGTCGTGAAAAGAAGGGCCATCTGTACCCCAATGTTTATAGCAGCAATGGCCACAGTCGCCAAACTATGGAAAGAACCAAGATGCCCTTCAACGGATGAATGGATAAGGAAGATGTGGTCCATATACACTATGGAGTATTATGCCTCCATCAGAAAGGATGAATACCCAACTTTTGTAGCAACATGGACGGGACTGGAAGAGCTTATGCTGAGTGAAATCAGTCAAGCAGAGAGAGTCAATTATCATATGGTTTCACTTATTTGTGGAGCATAACAAATAGCATGGAGGACAAAGGGCATTAGAGAGGAGTAGGGAATTTGGGTAAATTGGAAGGGGAGGTGAACCATGAGAGACTATGGACTCTGAAAAACAGTCTGAGGGGTTTGAAGTGGCGGGGGGGTGGGAGGTTGGGGTACCAGGTGGTGGGTATTATAGAGGGCACGGCTTGCATGGAGCACTGGGTGTGGTGAAAATCAATGAATACTGTTTTTCTGAAAATAAATAAATTGGAAAAAAAAAGAAAACTAGAGTGATAAAAATGTTATACTTACATGCTCAATATAACCCCTTACAACCGGAGAACAAAGAACTGGCTGAAAAGTCAAGGATTTGACTAATCTCCAAAGAAAAGGGGAAAATGTAAAGGCCTGGTTGGCCAGAGGGTGTCATTTTATGTTTATGTAGTAAACTTAGATTGACCCTATGTACTAAACTTAGATTGACGCCACACCTCCCAGAGGAACTTAATTGAAAAGCCTAGATACAAGGGCGGGTAAGGCCAGGTGAAGACATCCAATCAGTGAGGCATGCATTTATCTCCTAGAGTAAATTGAAAATCACTTGGGCACAAGTGTGTTACTTAGCATTTTTTTTTCTGTGTGTGGCAGACATAGCTTGCATGTGCAATATTCTCTGTGTACTGCAATCTCATTGGATACCTGTGTATAGCCTGGCTAAGCTACCTCTATAAAAGTTAGTCTGTGAGGCTGGGAGGGGTCGCCCCTTTTCAAGAGATGCCCCTGACAGGTCAGTTTGATTCTCGATGCTTGGAGTGAAATAAAGCTTTGCTTGACCTTCACTTTGTATCAGTCCCGCTTCTTTGATTATGTACCCTAACACCCCAGTTTGCAGGGATTCCAGGAAAGGACTGGGGAGAGATGGCTGAATAACCAGGATGGGTAGAGATGACGGACTTGAGCCAAGACCGGTCTCACATGCTGGATATGGGAGGAGGGAACTAGGTCGGAGCTCAGGATCTGTCAGACAGAGCACTAGTGGCCAAAGCAGCCTATAAATCAGGGTTCCCTCAAGATCCAAGCAGATTGATCCTCAAGCGGCATTTCAGGACAGACTCACCAGGCACTTCTTCTTTCTATGGGGATGGCAGAATGCTGTGATGTGACTGGAGAATTCACTTGACTTCACATGGAATTTCTTGCTGATGGGTCTCAATGCTAGATGTTACCAGGGAGATCTTAGAATGTGCTGGTGGCTAAGGGGCCATGCAGGATTCTCGCACCTTGAGGGTTTGACACAGGTCGAAGGGCACAGTTTCCTTCTAGGGACAGGAGATGTTCTGTTGTGTTGCTCAGTGAACACATGTTATATTCTAAGTTGGTAGTCCAAAACAGGCCTCTGAGGACAGATGCCTGAAAACCTAATCTAGGGTTCCAATGAGGTCCTAGGGGCATGTCAGGTTCAATCTTCTGACTCAGGACCATTGACTTGGGTGTCTGCCTCGATGGAGGTGATCATGGTGTTTCAGATGCGCATTTGCATCCAGACTGGCCTCCAATATTGGGATGGGCTCAGGGGCCTTGCAGGTTTCTTCTAAACTGGAGGGTTTGGGCATATGTGATGCCCAGTTTCCTTGGGGATGACCGGCACAGCACTCTGGTGTGGCTGCAGAGACCCCATCCTGGAAGGCATATGAGCCATTGTCTTGGGAGAGAAGTCTGCAAACACGAACTCGGGTTAGGGTTAGTGGCGAGGTGACTGCAGGCCCAATGCAAAGAATTGGAGGAAAGCTGATCAGGAACTGTAATTAGGGTGACTTGAAAGCAGTAGTACAGGCTTTAATATCTGGATTGTGTGTCCAGGATGGCCTCGGAATGCAGGTGTGGTCTCATGTGTCCATGAGAGATTTTTCCTCTCTAAGGATCCCAGTGGCTCCCAATACTTTGGTGGCTTTTTCGTGGAAGGGAAGAGTGCTGTTTTCCAACTTAGGGGTGCCCCAAAATAGGGATTCCATAGATGGGCTCTGGGTCTGGGCAGTTGGAACATCCCACCAAGGGTTAGGATTTGGTCCTAGGTGCATACCAGGCCTTCAGTGCCCGATCCTGGTGGTGCAACTGAGAGGGCTGGCTTGAAAGCATGCTCAAACTGAGTGTCACAATGCCTGTTTGTGCCCATGGTGGCCCTCAGGAGTGGGCGTGATCTCATTGGCCATGCAGCTGGCTCCCCCTCTGAGGGTTGGAAACCCATCCCCAAAACCACATTTCCTGCCTTAGGGAAATAGGAGTTCTCTATTGTGCTTCAGTTTCCCCCATTGGCAGGGATTCCAGCAAACGTCTGGGGACAGCTGCCTGAATAATAAGGATGGATAGAGATAACGGACCTGGGACATGGCCTGTATCACATGCTGGATATGGGCCCTGCTCTCTGGGTGGCTGACACGAGGTCGGGGCTCAGGGTCTGTCAGACACAGAACAAGTGACAAGGGTAGCCTATAAATCGAGGCAACCTATAAATCCCTCAAGGGCCGAGCAGATTGAACCTCATGTGGGATTTCCTGGCAATCTCACCAGGCACTACTTCTTTCTGTGGGGAAGGAAAAATGCTGCGTTGTGGCTTCAGAATTCCCTATCAAGAGGGCTTGGCCACCAGTAGGGTGAGGGTAGAATTGTAAACACACCCTATGGTTAATTCAGTGCCAAGCGGAAGGCAGTCCAATGTGCAGCGGCTGATTTGAGATATCCAGCACTTGAGTAAGGGCGGATGTCAGATGTTTGCTCACACTAGAGTTTATGTCTATGATGACCCACAAATGGAGGGGTGGCATCAAGAGCCCATGGAGGATTTCCCACGCTGAGGCTTGTGAGTTGCTCCAAACAGCGAGGTTTCCTTCTACTGGACAGGTGGAGTCTGGTTTGTTTGCTCCACGGTACTCCATGTGGAAAGTTTGGGTAGAAGAGCTCTTCGGCATGGATGCCTGGAAAGCACACCTCCATTGACCATTGCAGCTGAGGAACATGGCAGGTTCGTTCTGGTGACTCTGGGGCGAAGCACCAAGGCCTTGAGTTGACATGGAATGTCTTGCACCTGGATCACAATGCTGGTTTGTTACCAGGGAGATCTTAGAATGTGCTGTTGGCAAAGGGGCTTTGCAGGATTCTCCTACTTGAGCGTTTGACACAGGGCCAAGAGCACGTTTTCCTTCTGGAGACAGGAGTTGTTCTGTCGTGTGGCTCAGGGACCACATGTTATATCACAAGTTGGTATTCCAGAACAGGCCTCTGAGGACGGATGCCTGAAAAACTAATGGAGGGTTCCAGTGATGTACTAGGGGTGTGTCTGGTTCAATATTCTGACTCAGGACCATTGATGTGGGAGTATGCCTGGACATAGAAAATCAGGGTGTTTCAGAGTGTGCATTTGCATGCAAAGTGTCCTCCAATATTGGGATGGGCTCAGGGACCTTGCAGGTTTCTCCTAATCTAGATGTTTTGGGCAACTGTGATGGGCAAATATTCCTTGGGAATGGCAGGCACAGTCCTGTGGTGTGGCTCCAAAGATGAGATCCTGGAGGGCATGTGCGCCATGGTTTGGGAGAGACATCTTCAAAGAAAAACATGGGTAAGTGTTAGTGTCGAGGTGATCACAGGCCCAATGCGTAGACCTGGAGAGCAGCTCATCAGGAACTGTAAAGAGGGTGACACAAATGCGGAAGCACAGGCTATTATATCTGGATTGTGTTTCCCAGATGGCCTCGGAATGCAGATGTTGTCTCATGGATACATGGGAGATTTTTCCTCTCTAAGGATTCTAGCGGCTCCCAATAGTTTGGTGGCCTTTTCGGGGAAGGAAAGAGGGCTGTTTTCCATATTAGGGGTGCCTCAAAACAGGGATACCAGAGAGGTCTCTGGGTCTGGGTGCCTGGAATATCCCACCAAGTGTTACTATTTGGGACTAGGGGAGTACCAGGCCTGCAATGCGGTATTCTGTTGGTGCAACTGAGAGGGCTTGTTTGAAAGCATGCTCAGGCTTAGGGGCACAATGTTTGTTTGTGCCCAGGGTGGCTCCCATGAGTGACCGTGGTCTCATGAACCATGTAGCTGGTTCCCACTCTGAGGGTTGGACACCCATCTCAACTGCCAGGTTTCCTTGCATCAGGAATAGGAGTATTCTTGTGCTTCAGGTTCCCCCATAGGCAAGGATTTGAGCTACAGTCTGGGAAAGATGCCTGAATATCCATGTTGTGTAGAGAAGATGGTTTTGGGCTATGGCAGGTCCCACCTGCAGGATATGGGGCCCACTGTCTGCATGGCTGTCTGGAGGTCTTGGCTCAGGCTGTTTCAGACAGAACCTGAGTGCCCATAGCAGCCTATGATATTAACGTGCTATCGAGGGCCAGGCAGGTTGATCCCCATGTGGGGTTTCGGGCAGACTTAACAGGCACGTCTTCTTTCTTTGAGGTAGGCAGAATGCTGCATTGCGGCTTCAAAGTTCCCTATCTAGAGGGTTTGGGGACGAGGAGGGTGAGGATGGAATTGTAAACACAAGCTACGGTTAAATTCAGTGCCAAGAAAGAGGCAGTTCCAGTGTGCAGCAGCTGATTCGAGATATCCAGCACCTAAGTTAGGGCGGAGGTCAGATGTTTGTTCACACTGGAGTTTGTGTCTATGAAGAACGTCAGATGGATGGGTGGCATCACGAGGCCATGGAGGATTTTCCACGCTGGGGCTTGTGAGATGCTCCAAACAGCAAGGTTTCCTTCTACTGGAAAGGGAGAGTCTGGTTTATTTTCTCCAGTGCCCCCCATGGGAAAGTTTGGGTAGCAGAGCTCTCCCACATGGATGCCTTGAATGCACACCACCATTGACCATTGCAGCTGAGGAACATGAAAGTTTCGATCTGGTGGCTCTGGTGTGAAGTTCCAAGTGGCCTGAGCTGACATGGTGCTTCATGCTGTTGGATCACAATGCTGGTTTGTATCCAGGGAGACATACGAATGTTGGGGTGGTCAAGGGCCATGCAGGATTTTCCTACACTGAGTCTTGGACACAGCTACCAAGAGCAAGGTATCCTTCTGGAGACAGGAGGGGTTATGTTGTGTGGCTCAGGGACCACATGTTGGAATATAACTTGGTATTGGAAAACAGGCCTCTGGGGACAGGTGCCTGAAAATCTCAACAAGGGTACCGATGAAGTCCTAGAGGCATGTCAGGTTTAACCTTATGACTCAGGGCCTTTGACTTGGATGTCTGCCTGGAGGCAGGTGCTCATTGTGTGTCAGAATGTGCATTTGGGTCCAGAGCATTCTTCGAAATTGAGGTGGGCTCAGGGGCTTTGTACTTTCCTCCTAATCATCAGGGTTTGGGTACAGTGAAGGGCACTTTCCTTCGGGAGGGTAGGCTCACTCTTCCCATATGGGACCAGAGGCCCCATCCTGGAGGGCATGTGGGCCAGGGCTTTGGGGACAGAAATCTGCAAACGTGAACAAGGGTTAGGATGAGGGCCGAGGTGATCACGGGCCCAATCTGCATGCCCTGAGGGTAGCTCAGAGAGTACTGAAATTAAGGTGTCATGGAGGCGGATTTGGAGGCTTTTCTGTCGGGATTATTTATCTAAAACACTCGCAAAATGTAGGGGTGGTTTCATGAGGCCATGGGAGATTCTTCATCACTGGGGATTCTACCCAGCTCACAAGTGTTTGGTTTCTCTGGGACAAGGGAAGACTGCGTTTTCCGTCTCATGGGACCCCCCCAAAGAGGGATTAGAGTGAGATTCTTGGTCTGGGCATGAGGACAACACAAATGATGGTGAGCATTTGGCCCTAGGGACCTTCAGGCCTGCTCTGCGGCTCCTGGTCCAGCTACTGAGGGGGTTTGTTTGAAATCATGCTCATGCTGAGGGTCAAAATGCCTGTTTGTGCCCAGGGCATCTCCCATGAGTGACCATGCTCTCATGGGCCATGCAACTCGTTCCCACTCTGAGGTTGGGCACCCATCTCAACAGCCAGGTGTCCTGCCATTGGGAATGAGGAATACTCTTGTGCTTCAGGTTCCCACATAGGCAGAAATTTGAACTATTGTCTGGGAAAGATGCCTGAATACCCATGTTATGTAGATATGATGGTTTTGGGCTATGGCAGGTCCAACCTGCAGGACATGGGGCCCACTGTCTGTGTGGCTGTGTGGAGGTCATGGTTCAGGCTGTGTCAGACAGAGCCTTAGTTCCCATAGTGACCTATGATATTAAGGTGCTGTCGAGGCCCAGGTAGGTGGATCCTCATGTGGGGTTTCGGGCAGACTCAACAGGCAAGTCTTCTTTCTTTGGGGTAGGCAGAATGCTGCGTTGTGGCTCCAAAGTTTCCTATCAAGAGTGTTTGGGGGCTGGGGGACAAGATGGTGAGGTACTAGGAAGAGGCGTCTTTTCAGCTGGTACCCCAAAGTGAGCTGATTACCTACCAAAGAACTCCGATCACCCATGAATTCAGCCTGAGATCAGAATTATACACGTCTGGATCTCTACAGGGGCAGAAGACGCCAGTGAGCAGGTAAAGCAGAATGGGAACAGCGGACTGATATCGGAAGATAAACAAAAGGGGGAGGGAGCCACCAGAGGCGACCGGTACAAAAGTAATACCCCGATATCGGAAGATAAACAAAAGGGGGAGGGAGCCACCAGAGGCGACCGGTACAAAAGTAATACCCCGATACGAGCGAGAGTGCCCTGCGTCTGGGGACCAGCATTAACTTGGAGACTGGTTGAAAGCACTCCAAAAGAGCAAAGGATCGCGGGGGGAAATTGTGGGAATCAGGGCGGCTAGGGACAGGGCCTTAAGTCCCCGGTCCCAGACGGCCTCCCCGGCGCGGAGGCAGAGAGAGTGCGGCGGTGAAACCGGCTCCTGGTCCCTAAGCCGCCAGCGCGCCCCAGAGCGCGGGGTTCCGGCTCCTGTGAGGGGATGGGAGCTGCGCCGGTCTGCAGAACGCGCGCTAGCCCTACCACAAAGCTTGAGATGCGCGCGCACGTCACTCCAGCTCTCCTGGGTTTCTAAGGCCCGGGGGCGCTTCTTGACCCGCACCATTGTTTTCAAAGTCTAAGCCAAGTGCGCGTGAAACTCTTCCCCGGACAGAGGCGCCCAAAAGCCCAGCCTGCGGCTTACGGACCAGCGCCCCGTTCTCAGTGCCCCAGACACGCGCCCGACCCACAGCCGCCTCTGAAAAGAGGTGCGCGCAAGCCGGGCACTCGCAGCCCGGGCCGGCGGCAAAATCTCAGTGTGCGATCGCTGCTTGGAACCTCTCTGGCGGTCACGAGCTCCCAGACAGCCGCCACTGCCTTGGCTTTGGGGACGAGCAAAAGATCCTGCGCCCCCAGGGTCTGAAACTTGGAACCTACACTGCCAGCGGCCAAGGGGGAATTTATTCAGCTTCTGCACCCAGACTGAGGCTTCTCTCTGAGACGGAGATCAGGAAGTGTTCCAGGGTGCACCTTGACTGCACCAGAGTTGATACATCCAGCTACATCTGTTCAGTCTTCTCCCACCAAAATGACTAGGAGGAGGAATGCCCAACAGAAGAAAAATACAGAGGATGGACCTTCTGCAATAGAGCTAACGGCTATCAACATAGACAATATGTCGGAAAGAGAATACAGGCTAACAATTATCCAGGCAATAGCTAGGTTGGAGAAAGCCATGGATGACCAAACAGAATTGATTAGGGCCGAACTGAAAGCGACCAGACAGGATGTTCACAATGTTACGGCGGAGCTTAAAGCTACCAGGGAGGAGGTCCACAATGCTCTCAATGAGTTCCAATCCAATCTAAACTCTCTCAAATCTAGGGTAACTGAGACAGAAGATAGAATTAGTGATCTGGAAGACAAACAGATAGAGAGAAAGGATCAGGAGGAAGCCTGGAACAAACAGCTTAGATCCCACGAAAGCAGAATCAGGGAAATAAATGATGCCATGAAGCGTTCCAACGTCAGAATTATTGGAATTCCTGAAGGGGAGGAGAAAGAAAGAAGTCTAGAAGATATCGTGGAACAAGTCCTTCATGAAAATTTTCCGAATCTCGTGAATGAAACCAGCATTCATGTACTAGAGGCTGAACGGTCTCCACCCAAGATTATACACTCCAAAAAAAACATCACGACACCTGATAGTCAAATTGAGAAATTATAATTGTAGGTATAATCTCTTGAAAGCCGCCAGGGCAAAGAGGCTTCTTACTTACAGAGGGAAGCCCATCAGAATAACGTCAGACCTGTCCACAGAGACCTGGCAAGCCAGAAGAGGCTGGCAAGATATATTCATGGCACTAAATGAGAAGAACATGCAGCCAAGTATACTTTATCCAGCAAGACTGACATCAAAATGGATGGAGAGATAAAGAGTTTCCAAGACCGGCAAGGCTTAAAAGACTATGCAACCACCAAACCGACACTGCAGGAAATATTAAGGGGGGTTCTATAAAAGAGGAAAAATCCCAAGAATAGCATTGAACAGAAATATAGAGACAGTCTACAGAAAGAAAGACTTCAAAGGTAACTCAATGTCAATAAAAACGTATCTATCAATAATCACTCTCAATGTGAATGGCCTAAATGCACCCATAAAACGGCACAGGGTTGCATATTGGATAAAACGACAGGACCCATCCATATGCTGTCTACAAGAGACCCATTTTGAACCTAAAGATACACGCAGACTGAAAGTGAAGGGGTGGAGAAGCATCTTTCATGCCAATGGGGCTCAAAAGAAGGCTGGGGTAGCGATTCTCATATCAGATAAATTAGACTTCAAACTAAAGACTGTAGTCAGAGATACAGAAGGACACTACATAATCCTTAAAGGGACTATCCACCAAGATGATCTAACAATTGTAAATATCTATGCTCCCAATATGGGAGCAGCCAATTACTTAAGAAAACTGTTAATCAAGATAAAGAGTCATATTGATATGAATACACTAATCGTAGGAGATCTTAACACGCCTCTTTCAGAATTAGACAGATCATCGAAGCAGAAAATCAATAAAGAAACAAGAGCATTGAATGACACATTGGACCAGATGGACCTCATAGATATATACAGAACATTCCACCCTAAAACAGCAGAATACTCATTCTTCTCAAGTGCACACGGAACCTTCTCCAGAATAGACCACATACTGGGTCACAAATCAGGACTCAGCCTATACCAAAAGACTGAGATGATTCCCTGCATATTCTCAGATCACAATGCTTTGAAACTGGAGCTCAATCACAAGGAAAAGTTCCGAAGGAACTCAAACACCTGGAACCTAAAGACCACCTTGCTTAAGAATGCTTGGATCAACCAGGAGATCAAAGAAGAACTGAAACAATTCATGGAAACCAATGAGAATGAAGACACTTCGGTCCAAAACCTATGGGATACAGCAAAGGCGGTCCTAAGGCGAAAATATATAGCCATCCAAGCCTTGCTCAAAAAAATTGAAAAATCCAGAACACACCAGCTTCTCTACACCTTAAAGAACTGGAGGATCAACAACAAATCAAACCAACTCCACACATAAGAAGGGAAATCATCAAGATTAGAGCTGAGATCAATGAGGGAGAAACCAGAGATACAGTAGAACGTATCAATGAAACTAGAAGCTGTTTTTTTGAAAGAATCAATAAGATCGATAAGCCACTGGCTACACTAATCCGAAAGAAAAGAGAGAAATCCCAAATTCATAAAATTATGAATGAAAAGGGAGAGATCACAACTAACACTAAGGAAGTAGAAACAATCATCAGAAGTTATTACGAACAGTTATATGCCAATAAGCTTAGCAACCTAGATGAAATGGATGCATTCCTGGAAAAATATAAACTACCAACATTGAACCAGGAAGAAATCGACAACCTGAATAGACTGATATCTAATAACGAGATTGAAGCAGTGATCAAAAATCTCCAAAAAAACAAGAGACCAGGACCTGACGGATTCCCTGGGGAATTCTACCAAACCTTCCAAGAAGAAATAACACCTATTATCCTGAAGCTGTTTCAAAAAATTGAAGCAGAAGGAAAACTTCCAGACTCTTTATATGAAGCCAGCATTACCCTGATCCCCAAACCAGGCAAGGACCATACCAAAAAGGAGAATTTCAGACCAATATCACTGATGAATATGGATGCTATGGATTCTCAACAAGATCCTAGCCAACAGGATCCAACAACACATTAGAAAGATTATCCACCATGATCAGGTGGGATTCATCCCTGGGCTACAAGGATGGTTCAACATTCGTGAATCAATCAATGTGATACAACAAATTAATATGAGAAGAGAGAAGAACCACATGGTCCTCTCAATTGATGCAGAAAAAGCATTTGACAAAATCCAATATCCGTTACTGATTAAAATGCTTCAAAGTATAGGGATAGAGGGAACATTTCTGAACCTCATTAAATATATCTATGAAAGACCCACAGCAAATATCATCCTCAATGGGAAAAAGCTTGCAGCCTTCCCATTGAGATCAGGAACAAGACAAGGATGCCCACTTTCACCACTCTTGTTGAACATAATATTAGAAGTCCTAGCAACAGCAATCAGACAACAGAGAGAAATAAAAGGTATCCAAATTGGTAATGAAGAAGTCAAACTCTCTCTTCGCAGATGACATGATTCTTTATATGGAAAACCCAAAAGACTCCACCGCCAAACTACTAGAACTCATACAGCAATACAGCAGCGTGGCAGGATACAAAGTCAATGTGCAGAAATCAGTGGCTTTCTTATACACTAACAATGAAAATACAGAAAGGGAAATTAGAGAATCAATTCCATTTACTATAGCACCAAGAACCATAAGATACCTGGGAATAAACCTAACTAAATAGGTAAAGGATCTATACTTGAGGAACTATAGAACACTCATGAAAGAAATTGAAGAAGACACAAATAGATGGAAGACCATTCCATGCTCTTGGATCGGAAGAATAAACATTGTTAAAATGTCTATACTGCCTAGAGCAATCTATACTTTTAATGCCATTCCGATCAAAATTCCACCGGCATTCTTCAAAGAGCTGGAGCAAATAATCCTAAAATTTGTATGGAATCAGAAGAGACCCCGAATCGCTAAGGAAATGTTGAAAAACAAAAATAAAGCTGGCTGCATCACCTTACCTGATTTCAAGCTTTATTACAAAGCTGTGATCACCAAGACAGCATGGTACTGGCATAAAAACAGACACATAGACCAGTGGAACAGAGTAGAGAGCCCTGATATGGACCCTCAACTCTATGGTCAATTTATCTTCGACAAAACAGGAAAAAAATATACAGTGGAAAAAAGACAGTCTCTTCAATAAATGGTGCTGGGAAAACTGGGCAGCTATATGTAGAAGAATGAAACTCGACCATTCTCTTACACCGTACACAAAGATCAAATCAAAATGGATAAAAGACCTCAACGTGAGACAGGAATCTATCAGAATCTTAAAGGAGAACATAGGCAGTAATCTCTTTGATATCAACCACAGCAACTTCTTTCAAGATACGTCTCCAAAGGCAAAGGAAACAAAAGCGAAAATAAACTTCTGGGACTTCATCAAAATCAAAAGCTTCTGCACAGCAAAGGAAACAGTCAAAAATACAAAGAGGCAACCCACGGAATGGGAGAAGATATTTGCAAATGACAGTACAGACAAAAGGTTGATATCCAGGATCTATAATGAACTCCTCAAACTCAACCCACACGAAACAGACAAACACATCAAAAAATGGGCAGAAGATATGAACAGACACTTCTCCAATCAAGACATACAAATGGCTATCAGACACATGAAAACATGCTCATCATCATTAGCCCTCAGGGAGATTCAAATTAAAACCACATTGAGATATCACCTTACACCAGTTAGAATGGCCAAAATTAACAAAACAGGAAACAACATGTGTTGGAGAGGATGTGGAGAAAGGGGAACCCTCTTCCACTGTTGGTGGGAATGCAAGTTGGTGCAGCCTCTTTGGAGAACAGTGTGGAGATTCCTCAAGAAATTAAAAATAGAGCTTCCCTACGACCCTGCAATTGCACTCCTGGGTATTTACCCCAAAGATACAGATGTCGTGAAAAGAAGGGCCATCTGTACCCCAATGTTTATAGCAGCAATGGCCACAGTCGCCAAACTATGGAAAGAACCAAGATGCCCTTCAACGGATGAATGGATAAGGAAGTCCATAGTCCATATACACTATGGAGTATCATGCCTCCATCAGAAAGGACGAATATCCAACTTTTGTAGCAACATGGACGGGACTGGAAGAGATTATGCTGAGTGAAATAAGTCAAGCAGAGAGAGTCAATTATCATATGGTTTCACTCATTTGTGGAGCATAACCAATAGCATGGAGGACAAGGGGCGTTAGAGAGGAGTAGGGAATTTGGGTAAATTGGAAGGGGATGTGAACCATGAGAGACTATGGACTCTGAAAAACAGTCTGAGGGGTTTGAAGTGGCGAGGGGGTGGGAGGTTGGGGTACCAGGTGGTGGGTATTATAGAGGGCACAGCTTGCATGGAGCACTGGGTGTGGTGAAAAAATAATGAATACTGTTTTTCTGAAAATAAATAAATTGGGAAAAAAAGTGTTTGGGGACGAGGAGGGTGAAGATGGAATTGTAAACACAATCTACAGTTCAATTCAGTGCCAAGCAAAAGGCAGTTCCAGTGTGCAGCGGCTTTGCGAGGTATCCAAGACCTGAGTAAAGGCGGATGTGAGATGCTAGCTTACACTGGAGTTTGTGTCTATGATGGCAGCCAAATGGAGGGGTGGCGTCACAATGCCATGGAGGATTTCCCACCCCGAGGCTTGTGAGATGCTCCGAATAGCAAGGTTTCCTTCTACTGGACAGGGGGAGTCTGGTTTGTTTGCTCCAGTGCCCCCCATATGGAAAGCGGGTGCAGAGCTCTCCCACATGGATGCCTGAAAAGCACAACCCCATTGACCACTGCAACCAAGGAACATGGCAGGTTCGATCTGGTGGCTCTGGGGCGAAGTTCCAAGCAGCCTGAGTTGACCTGGAGTTCCATGCTGTGGGATCACAATGCTGGTTTGTATACAAGGAGACATAAGAATGTTGGAGTGGTCAGGGGCCATGCAGGATTCTCCTACACTGAGTCATGGACACAGCTATCAAGAGCAAGGGATCTTTCTGGGGACAGCAGGGTTCTGTTGTTTGGCTCAAGCACCACATGTTGGAATATAAGTTGGTATTGGAGAACAGGCGTCTGCGGACAGGTGCCTAAAAATCTAAACTAGGGTATCAGTGAAGTCCTATAGTCATAGCAGGTTCAAACTTCGGACTCAGGGCCTTTGACTTGGATGTCTGCCTGGAGGCAGGGGCTCACTGTGTGTCAGAATGCGCATTTGGGTCCAGAGCGTTCTTCAAAATGGAGGTGGGTTCAGGGTCTTTGTACTTTGCTCCTAATCTTCAGGGTTCGGGCAACCGTGAAGGGCAGAGTTTCCTTTGGGATCGTATGGACAGTGGTCCCATGTGGCACCAGAGGCCCATCCTGGAGGGCATGTGGGCCAGAGCTTTGGGGAGAGAAATCTGCAAAAACAAACTAGGGTTAGAGTGATGGCTGAGGTGATCGCAGGCCCCATCTGCAGGCCTTGAGGGCAGTTCATAGTGTATTGAAATTAAGGTGTCATGGAGGCGGTAGCGCAGGCTTTTCTGTCAGGTGTGTGTCCTGGATGGTCGCAAAAAGTAGGGGTGGCTTCATGAGGCCATGGGAAATTCTTCGTCTCTGGGGACTCTGCTCAGATATCAAGAGTTTGGTGTCTCTGGGGGAAGGGAAGACTGTTGTTCTCTGTCTCAGAGGACACCCATAGAGGAATTCCAGAGACAGGTTCTGGGTCTGGGCGCCTGGAAAACACGAACAAAGGTGAGGGTTTAGCCCTAGGGACCTGGCAGTCCCACTCTGTGGGCTTCTGGTCCAGCTACCAAGGGCATTTGTTTGAAAGCAGGCTCATGCTGAGGGTCACAATGCCTGTTTGTATCCAGGGAGACTTCCATGTGTGACCGTGGTCTCATGCCCATGCAGCTGGTTCCCATTCAGAGGTATGGGAAGGAGGAGTACTCTTGTGTCACTTTCCCCCATAGGCATGGATTTGAGCTATGGTCTGGGACAGAGGCCCGAATATCCAGGTTGAGTAGAGATGTTGGTTTCAGACCACAGGAAGTCACACCTGCAGGAAATGGGGCCCACTGTCTGGGTGGCTGACTGGAGGTCGTGACTCAGGCTGTGTCACACAAAGCCTTGGTGCCCATGGAAACCTATGATATTACAGTGTCATCGAGGGCCATGCAGGTAGATCCTCATGTAGGGTTTCTGGGCAGACTCACCAGGCACTTCTTCTTTTGATGGAGCAGGCAGAATGCTGTGTTATGCCTCCAGAATTCCCTATTAAGAGGGCTTGTGGACCAGGAGGGTGAGGATGGAATTGTAAACCCAAGCTACTATTAAATTCAGTGTCAAGTGGAAGGCAGTTCCAGTGTGCAGTGGCTGATCCAAGTTATCAAGCACCTGAGTAAGGGCGGATGTCAGATGTTTGCTCACACTGGAGTTTGTGTCTACCGAGAAATGGTGGGGTGTCATCAAGAGGCCATGGAGGATTTTCCACGCTTGGGCTTGTGAGAAGTTCAAACAGCAAGGTTACTTTTACTGGAAAGGGGGAGTTTGGTTTGTTTGCTCCAGGGTCCCCATATGGAAAGTTTGGAGAGCAGAGCTCTCCCACATATATTCCTAGAAATCACACCTCCATAGACCATTGCAGCCAGGAACATGGCAAGTTCGATCTGGTGGCTTTGGGGCCAAGTTCCAAGGGAGCTGAGTTGACACGGAGTTTTATGCTGTTGGATCACATTGCTGGTTTGTATCCAGGGAGATGCTGGAAAGTTGGGATGGTCAGGGGCCATGCCGGATTCTCCTACACTGAGTCTTGGGCAAAGCTACCAAGAGCAAGTATCCTTCTGGGACAGGAGGGGTCTGTTGTGTTTCTCAGGGACCACATATTGTGATATAAGATGGTATGCGAGGACAGTCTCTCACGAAAGTCCCCTGAAAACCTAAGCTAGGGCATTGATGAAGTCCTAGGGGCATGTCAGGTTCAATCTTCTGTCTCAGGGCCTTTGGCTTGGATGTCTACCTGGAGGCAGGTCCTCATTATGTGTCAGAATGTACACTTGGGTCCAGAGCGTACTGGGAAATTGAGGTGGGCTCCAGGGGTTTGTACTTTGCTCTTAATCTTCAGGGTTTGGGCAAAAGTGAAGGGCAGAGTTTCCTTCAGTAGGGTAGGCACAGTATTCTGTTGTGGCTCCAGAGGCCCCATCCTGGAGGGCATGAGGGCCAGGGTTTTGGAGACAGAATCTGCAAATGCGAACTAGGGTTAGGGTGAGGGGCAAGGTGATTACAGGCCCGGTCTGCAGGCCCTGAGGGAAGCTCATAATGTACTGAAATTAAGGTGTCATGGAGGCGCTTGCGCAGGCTATTTTGTCTTGATTCTGTGTCCAGGATGGTCACAAAAGGTGGGGTGACTTCATGGGGCCATGGGAGATTCTCCGTCTCTGTGTATTCTCCCCAGCTCCCTTGAGTTTGGTGTCTCTGGGAGAAGGGAAGACTGCTGTTTTCAGTCTCAGGGGAACCACAAAAGAGAGATTCGGGAGACAGTTTCTGGGTCAGGGCGCCTGGAAAACACCAACGAGGGAGAAGCTTTGGTCGTAGCAATCTGGCAGGCCTGCTCTGTGGAATCCTGGTCCAGCTACCAAGGGTGTTTGTTTGAAAGCAGTCTCACGATGAGGGTCACAATGCCTCTTTGTGCCTAGGGCGACTCCCATGTGTGACCGTGACCTCAATGCCCATGCAGCTGGTTCCCACTCTGAGGGTTTGACACTCATCTCACAGGCCAGATTTCCTGCCACCAGGAAGGAGGAGAACTCTTGTGCTTCAAGTACCCCCATAGTCAGGGATTTGAGCTACGGTCTGGAGACAGATGCCAGAATAACCAGGTAGAGCAGAGATGACAGTTAGGGCCATTGCAGGTCCCATCTGAAGGATATGGGGCCCACTGTCTGCGTGGCTGACTGGAGTTCGTGGCTCAGGCTGTGTCAGACAGAGCCTTAGTGCCCATGACGGCCTATGATATTAAGATGTTGTTGAGGGCCATGCAGGTGGATCCTCATATGTGCATTCTGGGAAGACTCACCAGGCACTTCTTCTTTCAATGGGGCAGGCAGAATGCTGCATTGTGGCTCCAGAATTCCCTATCAAGAGGGCCTGGGGACCAAGAGGGTGAGGATGGAATTGTAAACACAAGCTACAGTTAAATTTAGTGCCACGTGGAAAGCTGTTCCAGTGTGCAGAGGCTGATTTGAGACATCCAGCACCTGAGTAAGGACGGATGTCAGATGTTTGCTCACACTGGAGTTTGTGTCTATGATGACGGACAATGGAGGGGTGGCCTCACGAGGCCATGGAGGATTTCCCACTCTGCGGCTTGTGAGATGCCCCCCAAAACAAGGATTCCTTCTACTGGACAGGGGGAGTCTGGTTTGTTTGTTCCAGTGCCCCCCATATGGAAATTTTGGGTAGCAGTGCTCTCCCGCATAGATGCCTGGAAAGCACACCTCCATTGACCATTGCAGCTCAGGAACATGGCAGGTTCGATCTGGTAGCTCTGGAACAAAGTTCTAAGGGGGCTGAGTTGACATGGAGTTTCATGCTGTTGGATCACAATGCTGGTTTGTATCCAGGGAGATGTTAGAATGTTGGGGTGGTCAGGGGCCCATGCAGGATTCTCGTACACTGAGACTTGGACACAGCTACCAAGAGAAAGGTATCTTTCTGGGGACAGCAGGGGTTCTGTTGCGTGGCTCAAGGACCACATGTTGGGATATAAGTTGGCATTGGATAACAAGCCTCTGGGGATTGGCGCCTAAAAATCTAAACTAGGGTATCAATGAAGTCCTATAGTCATGGCAGGTTCAAACTTCTGACTCAGGGCCTTTGACTTGGATGTCTGCCTGGAGGAAGGGGATCATGTGTGTCAGAATGTGTATTTGGGTCCAGAGCGTTCTTTGAAAATGAGGTGGACTCAGAGGCTTTGTAATTTGCTCCTAATATTCAGGGTTTGGGCAACAGTGAATGTCAGTTTCCTTCAGGAGCACAGACACACTCGTCCATTGTGGGACCAGAGGCCCCATTCTGGAAAGTGTGTGGGTCAGGTCTTTGGGAACAGAAATTGCAAATGCGAACTATCTTTAGGGTGAGGCCTGAGGTGTTCACAGGCCCGATCACCAGGGCAGCTCATAGTGTACTGCAATTAAGGTGTCATGGAGGCAGTAGTGCAAGCTTTTCTGTCAGGATTGTGTGTCCAGGACGGTCGCAAAAGGTAGGGGTGGCTTCATGAGGCCATGAGATATTCTTCGTCTCTGGGGATTCTGCCCATCTCCCAGTGTTTGATGTCTTTCAAAGAAGGAAAGACTGCTGTTTTCCGTGTCAAGGGACCCCCAAAAGAGGGATTCAATAGACAGGTTCTGGGTCTGGATGCCTGGAAAGCAAAGATGAGTGTGAGGATTTGGCCCTAGGGACCTGGCAGGCCCACTCTGTGGACTCCTGGTCTAGTTACCAAGGGTGTTTGTTTGAAAGAAGGCTCATACTGAGGGTTACAATGCCTGTTTGTGCCCAGGTCATCTCCCATGAGTGGCCCTGGTCTCATGGGCCATGCAGCTGGTTCCCACTCTTCAGGTTCCACCATAGGCAGGGATTTGAGCTATGGTCTGCAGACAGATGCCTGAATATCCAGGTTGTGTAGAGATGATGGATATGGGCCATGGCAGGTCCACCTGCAGGATATGGGGCCCACTCTGCATGGCTGCCTGGAGGTCATGGCTCTGGCTGTGTGAGACAGAGTCTTAGTGCCCATGGCGGCCTATGATAATATTAAGTCCTAGAGGCATGCCAGGTTCAATCTTCTGGCTCAGGGCCTTTGACTTGGGTGTCTGCTTGGAGGCAGGGGCTCATTGTGTGTCAGAATGTGCCCTTGGGTCCAGAGTTTTCGTCAGAATTGAGGTGGGCTCATGGGCTCTGTACTTTGCTCCTAATCTTCAGGGTTTGGTCAACAATGAAGGGCAGAGTTTCCTTCAGGTGTGTAGGTGCAGTCGTCTGGTGTGGCTCCAGAGGCCCCATCCTGGAGGGCATGTGGGCCAGGGCTTTGGTACAAAAATCTGCAAATGTGAACTAGGGTTAGGGCTGAGGTGATTACAGGCCCGATATGTAGGCCCTGTGGGCAGCTCATTGTGTACTGCAGTTAAGGTATCATGGTGGCGGTAGCGCAGGCTTTTCTGTCTGCATTGTTTGTCCCAGACTTTCACAAAATGTAGGGGTGGCTTCATGGGGCCATGGGAGATACTTCGGCTCTGGGGATTCTGCTCAGCTCCCAAGGGTTTGTTGTCTCTGGGAGAAGGGAACACTGCTTTTTTCCGTCTCAGGAAACCCACAAATGAGGGATTCCAGAGAAAGGTTCTGGGTGTGGGCACCAGGAATACACCTACCAGGGTGAATGTTTTGTCCTAGGGTGGCAGGTGCGCTCTGTGGGCTCCTGGTCCAGCTACCAAGGGGTTTTATTTGAAAGCAGCCTCCCACTGAGGATAACAATGCAAGTTTGTTTCCAGAGTGGCTCCCATGAGTGGCCATGGTCTCATGGGCCATGCAGCTGGTTCCCATTCTGAGGGTTGGACACTTATCTCAACAGCCAGGCTTCATGCCTTCAGGAAGGAGGAGTACTCTGGTGCTTCTGGTTCCTCCGTAGTCAGGGATTTGAGCTACAATATGGGAAACATGCTTGAATATCCAGGTTGATTAGAGATGATGGCTTTGGGCTACTACAAGTACAACGTGCAGGATATGGGGCCCACTCTCTGCATTGCTGACTCTATGTCATGGCTCAGGCTGTGTCAGACAGTGTCTTAGTGCCCATCACAACAACCAGGTTTCCTGCCATCGGGAATAAGGTGTACTCTTGTGCTTCAGTTTCCCCCATAGGCAGGGATTTGAGCTACGGTTTGGGAAATATTCCTGAATATCCAGGCTGAATAGAGATGACGGCTTTCGGCCACGGCAGGTCCCACCTGCAGAATATGGGGCCCACTGTCTACATGGCTGCTTGGAGGTCGTGGTTTCAGCTGTGTCAGACAGAGCTTGAGAGCCATGGCGGTCTAAGATATTAGGGTGCCATCGAGGGCCATGCAGGTGGATCCTAATGTGGGGTTTCTGGGCAGACTCACCATGTACTTCTTCTTTCTATGGGGAAGGCAGAATGCTGCGTTGTGGCCACAGAATTCCCTGTCAAGAGGGCTTGGGGACCAGGAGGATGAGGATGGAATTATAAACACAAGGTACGGTTCAATTCAGTGACAAGAGGAAGGCACTTCCAACGTGGAGTGGCTGATTTGAGACATTCAGCGCCTGAGTAAGGGAGGATGTCAGATATTTGCTCACACTGGTCTTTGTGTCTAATATGATGGCTAAATGGTGGGTTGCTCCAAACAGTAAGGTTTCCTTCCTACTGGACAGGGGGAGTCTGGTTTGAGATGCTCCAAATCGTAAGGTTTCTTTCTACTGGACAGTGGGAGTCTGGTTTGTTTGCTCCAGATTCCCCCATATGGAAATATTGGTAGCAGAGCTCTCCCTCATGGATGCCTGGTAAGCACTACTCCATTGACCATTGCAGCTCAGGAACATGGCAGGTTCGATCTGGTGGCTCTGGGGAGAAGTTCCAAGGGGGCTGTTTTGACATGGAGTTTGATGGTGTTCGATCACAATGCTGGTTTGTATCCAGAGAGACACTGGAATGTTGGGATGGTCAGGGGCAATGCAGGATTCTAATATACTGAGACTTGGACACAGCAACCAAGAGCAAGGTATCCTTCTGGGACAGGAGGGGTCTGTTGTGTGGCTCAGAGACAACATGTTGGAATATAAGATAATATGGGAGAACAGTTTTCCCGGGACAGGTGCCTGAAAACCTAAGCTAGGGCGCCGATGAAGTCCTAGGGGGCATGTCAGGTTCAATCTTCTGACTCAGGGCCTTTGACTTGGATGTTTGCCTGGAGTCAGGTGCTCACTGTGTGTCACAATGTACACTTGGGTCCAGACCATTCTTGGAAATTGAGGTGGGCTCAGGGGCTTTGTACTTTCCTCCTAAGCTTCAGGGTTTGGGCAAAAGTGAAGGGCAGAGTTTCCTTCAGGAGGGTAGGCACAGTATTCCGTTGTGGCTCCAGAGGTGCCATCCTGGTGGGCACGAGGGTCAGGGTTTTGGAGACAGAAATCTGAAAAGGCGAACTAGGGTTAGGGTGAGGCCCAAGGTGATCACAGCCCCGATCTGCAGGCTCTGAGGGCAGTTCGTTGTGTAGTGAAATTAAGGTGTCATGGAGGCAGTTGGGCAGGGTTTTCTGCCTGGATTGTGTGTCCAGAACAGTCGCAAAATGTAGGGGTGGCTTCATGGGGCCATGGAACATTCTTCATCTCTGAGGATTCTGCCCATCTCCCAAGAATTTGCTGTCTCTGGGAGAAGGGAAGACTGCCGTTTTCTGTCTCAATGGACCACCACAAGAGGAATTCCAGGGACAGTTTCTGGGTTTAGGCTACTGAAAAACACCAACGAGGGTGAGGTTTTGCCCGTAGGGACCTGGATGTCCCATTCTGGGGGCTCCAGGTCCAGCTACCATGGGGGTTTGTTTGGAAGCAGGTTCACGCTGAGGGTCACAATGCCTGTTTGTGCCCAGGGTGGCTCCCATGTGTGGCCATGGTCTCATGTCCATGCAGCTGGTTCCCACTCTGAGGGTTGCAAACCCACCCCAACAGCCAGATTTCCTGCCATCAGGAAGGAGGAGTACCCTTGTGCTTCAGGTACCCCATAGGCAGGGATTTGAGCTATGGACTGGGCACAGAGGCTTGAATTTCCAGGTTGAGTAGAGATGACGGCATTGGGCCACAACAAGACCCACCTGCAGGAAATGGGGCCCACTGTCTGGTTGGCTGACTGGAGGTCGTGGCTCAAGCTGTGTCAGAGAGAGCCTTAGTTCCCATGGTGGCCTAAGGTATTAGGGTGTTGTCGAGGGCCCTGCAGGTGGATCCTCAGGTGGGGTTTCTGGGAAGACTCACCAGGCAATTCTTCTTTCTTGGGGCAGGAAGAATGCTGCGTTGTTGCTCCAGAATTCCCTATCAAGTGGGCTTGTGGACCAGGAAGGTGAAGATGGAATGGTAAACACGTGACTGTTAAAGTCATTACCAAATGGAAGGCAGTTCCACTGTGCTGCAGCTGATTGGAGATATCCAACACCTGAGTAAGTGTGGATGTCAGCTGTTTGCTCACACAAGAGTTTGCATGTATGATGACCAACAAATGGAGGGTGGCTCAAGAGGCCACCGAGGATTTTCCATGATGGGGATTGTGAGATGCTCCAAACAGCAAGGTTTCCTTCAACCAGACAGGGGTATTCTGGTTTGTTTGCTCCAGGGACCCCCAAGAGGAAAGTTTGTGTAGCAGAGCACTCCCATATGGATGCCTGCAAAACATACGTCCATTGGCCATTGCAACAGAAGAGCAGGTTCATTCTGGTGGCTCTGGGGCGAAGTACCAAGGCTTTGAGTTGACATGGAGTCTCATAAAGATGGGTTACAATGCTGGTTTGTTACCACGGAGATATTAGAATGTGCTGGTGGCTAAGGGGCCATGCAGGATTCATCTACCCTGAAGATTTGACACAGGTCCAAGAGCACAGTTTCATTCTGGGGAGAGGAGATGTTCTGTTGTGTGGCTCAGGGACCACATGTTGAATCATAAGTTGGTATTCCAGAGCAGGTCTCTGAGGACAGGTGCCTGAAAACCTAATCTAGGGTTCCAATGAAGTACTAGGGACATGTCAGGTTCAATCATCTGACTCAGAGCCATTGACGTGGGTGTCTGCCCGGATGTAGGTGATCAGGATGTTTCAGACTGCACATTTGCGTCCAGAACGGCCTCCAAAATTGGGGTGGACTCAGGGGACTTGCAGGTTTCTCCCATCAGGTGGGTTTGGGCAACTTTGATGGCACAATTTACTTGGGGATGGGAGACACAGTCCTGTGGTGTACCTCCAGAGACCCCATCCTGGAGGGCATGTAAGTCATGGTTTTGGGAGAGAAGTCTGCAAACACAAACTCAGCTTAGGGTTAGTAGTGAGGTGATTGCAGGCCCAATTCATAGACCTGGATGGAAACTCGTCAGGAACGGTAAATTGGGTGACTCAAAGGCGGTAGCACAGGCTTTGTATCTGGATTGTGTGTCCAGGATGGCCTCAGAATGCAGGTGTGGACTCATGGGTCCATGGGAGATTTTTCCTCTCTAAAGATCCTGGCAGCTCCCATTGTTTGGTGGCTTTCTCGGGGAAAGGAAGAGTGCTGTTTTCCACCTTATGCATGTCCCAAAACAGGGATTCAAGAGATGGGCTCTGGGTCAGGGTGCTTGGGAAATACCACCAAGGCTTTAGATTTGGGCCTAGGGGCGTACCAGGTCTGCAATGCAGGATCCTGGTGGTGCAACTGAGAGGGCTTGTATGAAAACATGCTCAGGCTGAAGGTCACAAAGCATATTTGTGTCCAGGGTGGCCCTCAGGAATGGGCGTGGTCTCATTGGCCATGCAGCTGGATCCCACTTTGAGGGTTGGACACCCATCGCAAGAGCCAGGTTTCCTGCCATGGGGAAGGAGGAGCACTTTATTGTGCTTCAGGTTCCCCCATTGGCAGGGATTCCAGCAAAAGTCTGGGGAAATATGCCTGAACACCAAGGATGAGTAGAGATTAAGGACTTTTTCCATGACCAGTCTCATATGCTGGATATGGGACCCACTCTCTGGGTGGCTGACACTAGGTAAGGGCCCAGGCTCTGTCAGCCACAACACTAGTGGCCAGGGAAGGCTATAAATCGGGGTTTCCTTGAAGGCCGAGCAGATTGAATCTCATGTGGGGTTTCTGGGCAGACCCACCATGCACTTCTTCTTTCTATGGAAAGGAAGAATACCACGAGGTAGCTCCAGAATTCCCTATCAAGAGGGCTTGGGGATCATTAAGGTGAGGATGGAATTGTAAACATAAGATACGGATCAATTCAGTGCCAAGAGGAAGGCAGTTCCTTTGTGCAGTGGCTTATACGGGATATCTAGCACCTAAGGGTAGATGTCAGATGTTTGCTCACACTGGAGTTTGTACCTATGATGACCAACAAATGAAGGGGTGGTGTCAAGAGGCCATGAAGATTTCCCACGCTGAGGCTTGTGAAATGCTCCAAACAGCAAGGTTTCCTTCCACTGGACTTGTGGGGTCTTGTTTGTTTTCTCCAGGGTCCTGCATGTGGAAAGTCTGGGTAGAAGAGCTCTCCCGCATGCATGCCTGGAAAGCACATTGACCTTGTAGCTGAGGAACATGGCAGGTTCGTTCTTTTGGCTCTGGAGCGAAGTACCAAGGCCTTGAGTTGACATTGAATGTCTTGCAGAAAGGCCACAATGTTTTTTTTTTAAGATTTTATTTATTTATCAGAGAGAGAGGGGGGTAGAGAGTGAGCATAGGCAGACAGAATGGCAGGCAGAGGCAGAGAAAGAAGTAGGCTCCCTGCCAAGCAAGGAGCCCGATGTGGGACTTGATCCCAGGATGCTGGGATCATGACCTGAGCCGAAGGCAGCTGCTTAACCAACTGAGCCACCCAGGCGTCCCCACAATGATGGTTTTTTACCACAGAGAAATTTGAATGTGCTGGTGGGTAAGGTGCCATACAGGATTCTCCTACCCTGAGGGTTTGGCACAGTTAGAAGACAACAGTTTCCTTCTGGGGACAGGAGATGTTCTCTTGTGTGGCCCAGGGACCACATGTTGTATCATAATTAGTATTCCAGACCTGGGTCCTGAGGACAGATTCCTGAAAACCTTATTGATTGTTCCAATGTGGTCCTAGGGGCATGTCAGTTTTAATCTTCTGACTCAGGGCCATTGACTCTGCTGTTGCCTGGATATAGGTGATCAGGTTGTTTCAGACTGTGCGTTTCCCTCCAGAATGGCCACTGATATAGGAGTGGGATCAGGGGACTTGCTGCTTTCTCCTAATGTGGAAGTTTTGGGCAAATGTGATGGGCACAGTTTCTTTGGGGATGGCAGGCACAGTCTTGTGGTGTGGCTCCAGGTGCCCCATCCTGGAGGGCACGAGAGCCATGGTTTTGGGATGGAAGTCTGCATACACAAATTCGGGGTAGGGTTAGTGGAGTGGTGGTCACAGGCCCAATGCATAGACCTAGAGGGAAACATGTCACGAAAAGTAATTAGAGTGACTGGAAGGTGGTAGCACAGGCTTTTCTATCTGGATTGTGTGTCCAGTATGGGTTGGGAATGCAGGTGTGGTCTCATTGATCCAAGGGAGCCTTTTCCTCTCTAAGGATCCTGGTGGCTCTCCATAAATTGGTGTCTTTTTCAGAGAAGGGAAGAGTGCTCTTTTCCATCTTAGAGGTGCTACAAAACAGGGATTCTAGAGACGGGCTCTGGGTCTGGGCTCCTGCAAAATCCCACCATATGTTAGGATTTGGGCCTAGGGGTGTACCAGGGAAGCAATGCAGGATCCTGGTCGTGCAACTGAGAGGGATTGTTTGAAAGCATGCTCAGGCTGAGGTCGCAATGCCTGTTTGTGCTCAGGCCAGCCCTTAGGAGTGTGGATGGTCTTATTGCCCATGCAGCTTTCTCCCACTTTGAGGTCTGGATGCCCATCCCAACAGCCAGGCTTCCTGCCATGGGAAAGAAGAGTTCTCTATTGTTCTTCAGGTACCCACATTGGCAGTCTTTCCAGCAAAGGTGTGGGGACAGGTGACTGAATACCAAAGATGTGTAGAGATGACTGACTTGGGCCACGGCCGGTCTCACATGCTGGTAATGAGACCCACTCTCTGTGTGGCTGACACTATTTCAGGGCTCATGCTCTGTCCAACACAGCATTAGTGGCCAGGGCACCCTTTAAATTGGGGTTCCCTCAAGGGCCAAGCAGATGATCCTCATGTGGGGTTTCGGGGAAGATTCACCAGGCACTTCTCCTTTCTATAGTGCAGGCAGAATGCTGCATTGTGGCTCAAGAATTCCCTGTCAAGAGGGCTAGGGGACCAGTAGGGTGAGGACGGATTTGTAAACACAAGCTACGGTTCAATTCAGTGCCATGCAGAAAGCACTTCCAATGTGCAGCGGATTATTCGAGATATCCAGCAGCTGAGTAAGGGCTGATGTCAGATGTTTGCACACACTGGAGTTTGTGTCTATGATGACCGTCAAAAGGAGGGGTGGCTTCAATAGCCCATGGAGGATTTCCCACGCCAAGGCCTGTGAGATGCTCCAAACTATAAGGTGCTTCTCCTTGACAGGTGGAGTCAGGTTTGTTTGCTCCAGGGTTCCCCATGTGGAAAGTATGGGTAGCAGAGCTCTCCCACATGGATGTCTGGAAAGCACACCTTCATTGACATTTGCAGCTGAGGAACATGACAGGTTCTTCTGGTGGCTCTGGGGCGAAGTACCAAGGCCTTGAGTTGACATGGAATCTCTTGCAGATGGGTCACAATGCTGGATTGTTACCAGGGAGATTAAGAATGTGCTGGTGGCTAAGGTGCCATGCAGGATTCTTATACCCTGAGGGTTTGCAAAGGTCGATAATCACGGTTTCCTTCTGGGGACATTAGGTGTTCTAGGGTGTGGCTCAGGGAAAACCGGTTGTATCATATGTTGGTATTCCAGAACAGACCTCTGAGGACAGATGCCTGAACACCTAATCTAGGGTACCAATGAGGTCCTAGGGGTATATCAGTTTCAATCTTCTGACTCAGGACCATTGATTTGGTTGTCTGCCTAAATTTAGGTAAGCAGGGTGATTCAGACTGTGCATTTACTTCCAGAGAGGCCAACAATATTGGGGAGGGCTCAGGCGCCTTGCAAGTTTCTCCTAATTTGGAATGTTTGGGCAAATGTGACGGGCACAGTTTCCTTGGAGATGGCAGGGACAGTTCTGTGATGTGGCTCCAGAGACCCTATCCTGGAGGGCATATGAGCCATGGTTTTGAGAGCGAAGCCTGTAAACAAAAACTCGGATTAGGGTTAGTGGCGAGGTGATCGCAGCCCAATGCATAGACATGGAAGGCAGCTCGTCAGGAACTGTAAATAGGATGACTCGAAGGTGGTAGCACAGGCTTTTGTATCTGGACTGTGTGTCCAGGATGGCCTCGGAATGCAGGTGTGGTCTCATGTGTACATGGCATATTTTTCCTCTCTAAGTTTCCTGGCAGCTCCCAATAGATTGGTGGCTTTCTCTGGGAAGGGAAGAGTACTGTTTTCCATCTTAGGGGTGTCCCAGAACAGGGATTCAAGTGAGGGGCTCTGGGTCTGGGCTCCTGGAAAATCCCACCACGTGTTAGGATTTGGGCCTAGGGGCATACCAGGCCGGCAATGCAGAATCCTGAAGGTGCAACAGAGAGAGTTTGTTTGAAAGCATGTTCAGTCTGAGGGTCACAATGCCTCTTTGTGCCTAGGGCAGCCCTCATCAGTGGGCGTCGTCTCATTGGCCATGCAGCTGGCTCCCACTCGGAGCATTGGACAATCTTCCAACAGCTAGGATTCATGCCATGGGGAAGGAGGAGTTCTCTATTGGGCTTCAGGTTCCCGCATTAGCAGGGATTCCAGCAAATGTCTGGGGACAGATGCCTGAATACCAAGGATGGGTAGAGGTGATGTAGTAGGGCCATGGCCAGTCCACATGCTAGATATGGATCCCACTTTCTAGGTGGCTGACACTAGGTCGGGGCTCAGGCTCTGTCAGACACAGCACTAGTGGCCAGGGAAACCTATAAACTGGGGTTCCCTTGAGGTCCGAGCAGAATGATCCTCATCTGGGGTTTCTGGGCAGACTCACCAGGCACTTCTTCTTTCATGGGGAAGGCAGAATGCTGCATTGTGACTCTAGAATTCCCTATCAAGAGGTCTTGGGTACCAATAGGGTGAGGATGGTTGTAAACACATACTACGGTTCAATTCAGGGTGAAGCAGAAGGAAGTTACAATGTGCAGCAGCTTATTCAAGATATCCAGTACCTGAGTAAGGGCAGCTGTCAGATGTTTGCTCACACTGGAGTTTGTGTCTAGGATGACTGAGAAATAGAGGGGTGGCGTCAAGAGACCATGGAGGATTTCCTATGCTGAGGCTTGTGAGATGCTCCAAACAGCAAGGTCCTTCTCTTGAACAGGTGGAGTCTGGTTTGTTTGCTCCAGTGTCTCCCATGTGGAAAGTATGGGTAGGAGAGCTCTCCCATATGGATGCCTGGAAAGCACACCTCCATTGACCTTTGCAGCTTAGGAATATGACAGGTATGTAATGATGGCTCTGGGGAGATGGACCAAGGCCTTGAGTTGACATGGAATCTCTTGCATATGGGTCACAATGCTGGTTTGTTACCAGGAAGATCTTAGAATGTGCTGGTGGCTAAGGTGACTTCCAGGATTCTCCTACCCTTAGGGTTTGGCACAGGTCAAAGAGCACGGTGTCCTTCTGGGGAAAGGAGATGTTCTGTTGTGTTGCCCTGGGACAACATGTTGTATCCGAGGTTGGTATTACAGAAAAGACCACTGAAGACAGATGCCTTAAATCTTAATCTAGGGTTCCTGTGCATTCCTAGGGGCATGTCAGGTTTAATTTTTTGACTCAGTACCATTGACATGGGTGTCTGTCTGGATGTAGGTGATCAGGTTGTTTCAGACTGTGCATTTGCCCTTACTCAGGTGCTGGATATCTCAAATAAGCCTCTGCACATTGGAACTGCCTTCTGCTTGGCACTGAATTGAACCGTAGCTTGTGTTTACAATTTCATCCTCACTCTACTGGTCCGCAAGGCCCCTTGATAGATAATTCTAAGGTCACAATGCAGCACTCTGCCTTCCCTATAGAAAAAGAATTGCTTGGTGAGTCTTCCCAGAAACCCCACATGAGGATCAATCTTCTCAGCCCTCGAGGGAACCCCAATTTATAGGCTGCCTTAGCCACTAGTGCTTTGTCTATCAGAGCCTGAGCCTCAACCTAGTTTAAGCCTCCCACAGAGCTGGACCCATATCTAGCATGTGGGATGGGCCATGGCCCTACTTCCTCATCTCTCTATCCATCTTGGTATTCAGGCATCTTTCCGCAAACCTTTGCTGGAATCCCTGCCAATGGGGGAACCTGAAGCCCAATAGAGAACGCCTCCTTCTCCATGGCAGGAAAATTGGCTTTTGGGATGGGTGTCCAACCCTCAAAGGGGGAAAAGGCTGCATACTCAATGATAACATGCCCATTCCTGAGTGCCTCCCTAGGCACAAACAGGCATGGTAACCCTCAGCCTGAGCATGCTTTCAAACAATCCCTCTCAGTTGCACCACCATGACCCTGCATTGCAGTACTGGTACGCTCCTATGCCCAAATCCCAACATATGGTGGGATTTTCCAGGGGCCCAGACCCAGAGCCCATCTCTGGAACCCCTGTTTTGGGGCACCGCTGATGGTAAACAGCACTCTTCCCTCCCCGCAAAAAGCCACAAAAGTATGGAAAGCCACCAGGATCCTTAGAAAGGAAATGTCTCCCACGGACCCAAGAGACCACACCTGCATTCCGAAGCCATCCTGGACATATAATACAGGTAGAAAAGCCTGTGCTACAACCTTCGAGTCACCCTAATTACAGTTCCTGACATGCTGCCCACCAGGTCTACGCACTGGGCCGTGATCACCATGCCACTAACCTTAACCCGAATTTGTGTTTGCAGATTTCTCTCCAAAAACCATGGCTCACATGCCCTCCAGGATGGGGTCTCTGGAGCCACACCATAGGACTGTGCCCGCCATCCCCAAGGAAACTGTGCCCGTCACAGTTTTCCAAACCTTCTGCATTAGGAGAAACCTGCAAGTCCCCTGAGCCCACAACAATATTGGGGCCACTCTAGATTCAAATGTACAGTCTGAAACACCCTGTTCACCTACATCCAGGCAGACAGCCACGTCAATGGTCCTGAGTCAGAAGATTGAACCTGACATGCCTGGAACAACAACTTATGATGGAACATGTGGTCCCTGAGCCCCACAACAGAACATCTCCTGTTCCCAGAAGGATACCGTGCTCTTTGACCTGTGCCAAACCATCAGCGTAGGAGAATCATGCATGGCACCTTAGCAACGAGCACATTCTAAGATCTCCTTGGTAACAAACCAGCATTGTGGCCCATCTGCAAGAGATTCCATGTCAACTCACAGCCTTGGTACTTCACCCCAGAGACACCAGAACGAACCTGCCATGTTCCTCAGCTGCAATGCTCAATGGAGGTGTGCTTTGCAGCCATCCATGCAGGAGAGATCTGCTACCCAAACTTTCCACTTGGGGGACTCTGGAGCAAACAATCCAGGCTCCTCCTGTCCAGTAGAAGGAAACCATGCAGTTTGGAGCATCACACAAGCCTCAGCGTAAGAAATCCTCTAAGGCCTCTTGATACCACCCCTCCATTTGTCGGTCATCAAAGTCACAAACTCCAGTGTGAGCAAATATCTGACACCCGCCCTTTACTCAGGTGCCTTGAGTTGAGTAAACCACTGCACATGAGAACTGCCTTCCGATTGGCACTGAATCGAACGGTAGCTTGTGTTTACAATTCCATCCTAACCCTAAAGGTCCTGAAGCCTTTTTGATAGGGAATTCTGGAGGCAAAACGCAGCATACTGCCTTTCCCACAGAAAGAAGAAGGACCTGTTGAGTCTTCCCAGAAACCACACATGAGGATCAATCTGCTCGACCCTCAAGGGAACCCTGATTTATAGGCTGCCCTGGCCACTAGTGTAGTGTCTGATAGAGCCTGACCCCCGACCTAGTGTCAGCGATCCAGAGATCTGGCCACATATCCAGCATGTGATACCAGCCATGGCCAAATTCCATCCTCTCTAACCATCTTTGGTATTTAGGCAACTCTCCCCAGACCTTTGCTAGAATCCCTGCCAATGGGGGTACCAGAAGCACAATAGAGAACTGCTCTTTCCCCATGTCAGGAAACCTGGCTATTGGGATGGGTGTCCAAAACTCAAAGTGGGAGCCTGTTGCATGGTCAATGAGACCACGCCCACTCCTGAGGGCCGCACTGGTCACAAACAGGTATTGTGACCCTCAGCCTGAGCATGCTTCCAAACAAGCCCTCTGAGTTGCACCTCCAGGTTCCCGCACTGTATGCCTGGTATGCCTCTAGGCACAAATCCTATAACTTGGTGGGATTTTCCAGGCACCCAGACCCAGAGCCCGTTTTGGAATGCCTGTTTTGGGGCACCCGTAAATTGGAAAACAACACTTTCCTTCCACGAAAAAGCCACCAAACTATGGGGAGCTGCCAGAATCCTTAGAGAGGAAAAGTCTCCCATGGACCCATGAGACTACACCTGCAATCGGAGGTCATTTTGGACACACAATCCAAATAGAAAAGCCTGTGCTAGCGTCTTCCAGGCACCCTAATACAGTTCCTGATGAGCTGCCCACCAGGTCTATGCATTGGGCCTGCAATCCCATCACCACACACCATAACCCGAATTTGGGTTTGCAGACTTCTCTCCCAAAACCATGGGTCACAGGCCCTCCAGGATGGGGTCTGTGGATCCATGCTATAGGACTGTGTCTGTCATCCCCAAGGAAACTATCCCCTTTACACTTGCCCAAACCTTCCAGATGAGGAGAAACCTGGAAGACACCAGAGCCCACCCCAATACTAGCGGCCGCTCTCTATGAAAATGCATAATCTGAAACACCCTGATCACTTACATCCAGCCAGACAGCCAAGTCAATGGTCCTGAGTCAGAAGATTGAATCTGACATGCCCCTAGGACCACATTGGAACCCTAGATTAGGTTTTCAGGCATCTGTCCTCAGGGTTCTGTTCTAGAATACCAACTTATGATACAACATGTGGTCCCTGAGCCACACAACAGAAAATCTCCTGTCCACATAAGGATACCGTGCTCTTTGACCTGTGAAAAACCCTCAGGATAAGTGAATCCTGCATGGCACCACAGCTACCAGCACATTCTAAGATCTCCCTAATAACAAGCCAGCATTGCGGCCCATCTGCAAGAGATTCCATGTCAACTCAAGGCCTTGGTACTTCGCCCCAGAGCCACCAGAACGAACCTGCCATGTTCCTCAGCTGCAATGTCAATGGAGATGTGCTTTCCTGGCATCCATGCCAGAGAGCTTTGTTACCCAGACTTTCCACATGGAGAACCCTGGAGCAAACAAACCAGGCTCCACATTTCCAGTAGAAGGAAACCTTGCTGTTTGGAGCATCGCAAAACGCTTACCATGGGAAATCCTCCATGGCCTCTTGAGGCTACCCTTCCATTGTTCCATCATCATAGACACAAACTCCTGTGTGTGAAAACATCTGACAACCACCCTTACTCAGGTGCTGGATATCTAGGATAAGCCGATGCACAGTGGAACTCCCTTCCGCTTGTCACTGAATTGAACCGAAGCTTGTGTTTAGAATTCCATCCTCACCCTACTGGTCCCCAAGCCCGCTTGATAGGGAATTCTGGAGCCACAATGCAGCATTTGCCTTCCGCTTAGAAAGGAGAAGTGCCTGGTGAATCGCTCAGAAACCTCACATTATGATCAATCTGTTCGGCCCTCAAGGGAACCCCTATTTATTGGCTGCCCTGGTCATTAGTGCTGTGTCTGACAGAGGCTGAGCCCCGACCTAGTGTCAGCCACCCAGAGAGCAGGCTCCTTATCCAGCATGTGAGATCAGCCATGGCCAAATCTGTCACCTCTACCCATCCTTGGTATGCAGGCACCTGTCCCCAGACCTTTGCTGGAATCCTTGCCAATGAGTAAACCTGAAGCACAATAGAGAACTCTTCCTTCCCCATGGCAGGAAACCTGGCTGTTGGGATGGGTGTACAACTCTCAAAGTGGGAGACAGTTGCACACTCAAAGTGGGAGACCACGCACACTCCTGAGGGCCAACCTGACATGCCCTTGGACCTCATTGGAACCCTTGATTATGTTTTCTGGCATCTGTCCTTAGGGTTCTGTTCTGGAGACCACGCACACTCCTGAGGGCCGCCCTGGGCACATACAAGTATTGTGACCCCCCAGCCTTAGCATGCTTTTAAACAAACCCTCCCAGGTGCACCACAAGGATCCTGCACTGCAGGCCTGGTATGCCCGTAGGCCCAAATCCTAACCCTTGGTGGTATTTTCCAGGCGCCCAGACCCAGAACCTGTCTCCGAAATCCCTGTTGTGGGGCACCCCTAAGATTGAAAATGGCACTCTTCCCTTCCCCAAAACAGCCACCAAACTATGGGGAGCTGTCAGGTTCCTTAGAGAAGAAAAATCCCCAAGGACACAGGAGACCACACCTGCATTCTGAGGCCATCCAGGACACACAATCCAGATAGAAAAGCCTGTGCTACCACCTTCCAGTCACACTAATTACATTTCCTGACAAGCTGCCCTCTAGGTCTACATCTTGGGCCGGCAATCACCATGCCACTAACCCTAACCCGAATTTGTGTTTGCAGACTTCTCTCCCAAAACCATGGCTCATATGCCCTCAAGGATGGGGTCTCTGGATCTAAACCACAGGACTGTGGCTGCCATCCCCAAGGAAACTGTGCCCGTCACAGTTGCCCAGACTTTCCAGATTAGGAGAAACCTGCAAGACCCCTGAGCCCACTCCAACATTCGTGTCTGCTCTGTACGCAAATTCAAAGTCTGAAACTCCCTGATCATCTACATCCAGGCACACAGCCAATTCAATGGTCCTAAGACAGAAGATTGAACCTGACATGCCCTTGGACCTCATTGGAACCCTTGATTATGTTTTCTGGCAACTGTCCTTAGGGTTCTGTTCTGGAATACCAACTTATGATACAACATGTGGTCCCTGAGTGACACAAAATACATCTCCTGTCCCCTGAATGAAACCGTGCTCCTTGACCTGTGCCAAATCCTCAGGGTAGGAGAATCCTGCATTGAATCTTACCCACCAGCACATGTAAGATCTCCCTTGTAACAATGCAGCATTGTGGCCCATCTCCAAGACATTCCATGTCAACTCAAGGCCTTGGTCTTTCACCCCAGAGCCACCAGAACAAACTGCCATGTTCCTCAACTGCAATCGTCACTGTAGGTGTGCTTTCCAGGCATCTATGCCGGATAGCTCTGCTATCCAGACTTTCTGCATGGGGGACCCTCCAGCAAACAAACCAGACTCCACCTGTCCAGTAGAAGGACACCTTGCTGTTTGGAGCATCTCACAAGCCTCAGCAGGGGAAATCCTCCATGTCCTCTTGACGCCACCCCTCCATTTGTGGGTCATCAAAATAGAAACTCTACTGTGATCAAACATCTGACAACCGCCCTTACTCAGTTGATGGATATCTTGAAAAAGACCCTTCAGTTGGAACTGCATTCTGCTTGGCACTGAATTGTACAATAGCTTGTGTTTACAATTCCATCTTCACCCTATTGGTCCTCAAGGCCTCTTGATATTGAATTCTGGAGCCACAATGCAGCATTCTGCCTTGCCCATAGAAAGAAGAATTGCCTGCTGAGTGTGTCCAGAATCCCCACATGAGGATCAATCTGCTCAGCCCTGGAGGGAACCCCAATTTATAGGCTGCTCTGGCCACTAGTCTTGTGTCTGACAGACCCTGAGCCCTGAACTATTGTCAGCCACCCAGAGATTGGGCCCTTATCCAGCATGTGAGATCGGCCATGGCCCAAGTTTGTCCTCTATACCCATCCTTGGTATTCTGGCACCTTTCCCCAGACTTTGCTGGAATCCTTCCAATGGGGGAACCTGAAGCACAATTGAGGACTACTCCTTCCCCTTGGAAGGAAACCTGACTGTTTGGATGGGTGTCCAAACCTCAGAGTGGGAGCCAGGGGCATGGCCAAAGTGGCCACGCCCACTCCTTCAGTCTGCCCTGGGTACAAAGAGGCATTGTTACCTTCAGCCTGAGCATGCTTTCAAACAGACCCTCTCATTTGCACCACCAGGATCCCGCATTGCAGGCCTGGTACTCCCCTGGGATGAAATCCTAACCCTTGGTGGGATTTTCCAGGTGCAGAGACGCAGAGTCCATCTCTGGAATCCCTGTTTTGGGGCACCCCTAAGATGGAAAACAGCACTCTTCCCTTTCCCGAAAAAGCCACCAAACTATGTGTAGTCGCCAGGATCCTTAGAGAAGAAAAATCTCCAATTGATGCAGGAGACCACACCTGCATTCCAAGGCCATCCTGGACACACAATCCAGATAAAAAAGCCTGTGCTACTATCTTCCAGTCACCTTATACATTTTCTGACGAGCTGCCATCCAGGTCTATGCATTGGCCCTGTGATCACTTCTCCAATAACCCTAACCCGAATATGTGTTTGCAGACTTCTTTCCCAAAAATTTGCATCACATGTCCTCCAGGATGGGGTCTCTCGGGCCACACCACAGGACTGTGCCTGCCATCCCCATGGAAACTGTGCCCGTGACAGTTGTCCAAACCTACCAGATTAGGAGAAACCTGTAAGGAACCTGAGCCCACCTCAATATTGGCGGCGACTTTGGATGCAAATGTGCATCTGAAACACCCTGATCACCTACATCTAGGCAGACAGCCAGGTCAATGGTCCTGAGTCAGAAGATTGAAACTGTCATGCCCGTAGGACTACATTGAAACCCTAGATTAGGTTTTCTTTCATCTGTCCTCTGGGGCTGATCTGGAATACCAACTTAGGATACAACAGGTGGTCCCCAAGCCTGACAAAAGAACATCTCCTGTCCCCTGAAGGAAACCGTGCTCTTCGACCTGTGTAGGAGAATCCTGCATGGCACCTTAGCCACCAGCATTCTAAGATATCCTTGGTAACAAACCAGCATTGTGGCCCATCTGCAAGAGATTCCATGTCAACTCAAAGCCTTGGTCCTTCACCCCAGAGCCACAAGAACGAACCTGCCATGTTCCTCAGCATCAATGGAGAATGAAGTTGTGCTTTCCAGGCATCCATGAAGAAGAGCTCTGCTACCCAAACTTTCCACATGGGGTACCGTGGAGCAAAGAAACCAGACTCCATCTGTCCAGTAGAAGGAAACCTTGCTGTTTGGAGCATCTCACAAGCCTCAGGAGGGGAAATCCTCCATGGGCCCTTGATGCCACCCCTCCTCTGTTGGTCATCTGGACACAAACTCTAGTGTGAGCAAACATGTGACATCCGTCCTTACTCGGGTGTTGGATATCTCGAAAAAGACGCTTCACATTGGAACTGCGTTCCGCTTGGCACTGAATTGAACA
The DNA here is from genome assembly GCF_020171115.1 of Neogale vison. Taxonomy (NCBI): domain Eukaryota; kingdom Metazoa; phylum Chordata; class Mammalia; order Carnivora; family Mustelidae; genus Neogale; species Neogale vison. The sequence goes on from NC_058097.1 coordinate 92,262,223, forward strand.
ATAGCTTGTGTTTACAATTCCATCCTCACCCTTCTGTTCCCAAAGGCCTCTTGATATTGAATTCTGGAGCCACAACACAGCATTCTGCCTCCTCCATAGAAAGAATAAGGGCCTGCTGAGACTACCCAGAATTCCCACATGAGGATCAATCTGCTCAGTCCTCGAGGGAACCCCGATTTATGGGCTGCCCTGGCCACTAGTGTTGTGTCTGACAGAGCCTGAGCCCCGACCTAGTGTCAGTCACCCAGAGAGCAGGCCCCATATCTTGCATGTGGGACTGGCTATGGCCCAAGTCCATCATCTCTACCCATTCTGTTATTCTGGCACCTTTCCCAGACTTTGCTGCAATCTTTCCAATGGGGGAACCTGAAGCAAAATTGAGTACTATTCCTTCCCCATGAAAGGAAACTTGAATGTTGGGATGGGTGTCCAACCCTCAAAGTGGGAGCCAGGTGCATGGCCAATGTGACCACGCCAACTCCTGAGGTCTGCCTGAGGCACAAACAGGCATCGGGACCCTCACCTGAGTATGCTTTCAAACAAACCCTCTCAGTTCTACCACAAGGTTCCCTCATTGCAGGCCTGGTACACCCCTAGGCCCAAATCCTAACCCTTGGTGGGATTTTACAGGCGCCCAGACCCAGAGCCTGTCTCTGGAATCCCTGTATTGGGGCACCTTTAAGATGGAAAGCAGCAATCTTATCTTCCACGAAAAAGCCACCAAACTATGTGGAGCCGCCAGGATCCTTAGAGAGGAAAAGTCTGCCATGGACCCATGAGACATCACCTGCATTCTGAGGCCATTCTGGACACACAATCCAGATAGAAAAATCCGTGCTACCATCTTCCAGGCACCCTAATTACAGTTCCTGACGAGCTTCCCCCCAGGCCTTTGCATTGGTTCTGCGATTGCCTCTCAACTAACCTGAACCTGAATTTGTGTTTGCAGACTTCTCTCCCAAAACCATGGCTCTCATGCCCTCCAGAACTGGGTCACTTGAGGTGCACCACAGGACAGTGGCTGGTATCCTCAAGGAAACTGTGCCCATCACGTTTGCCCAAACCTTACAGATTAAGAGAAATCTGCAAGGCCCCTGAGCCCACCCCAATATTGGCATCCATTCTGGATGCAAATGCACAGTCTGAAACTCCCTGATCAGCTACATCTAGACAGAAAGCCACGTCAATGATCCTGACTCAGAAGATTGAACCTGACATGCCCTTGGGCATCATTGAAACCCTTGATTAGGTTTTCAGGCATCTGTCCTCAGGGGCCTATTCTGGTATACCAAGTTATGATACAACATTTAGTCCCTGAGCACACAACAGAACATCTCCTGTCCACAGAAGGAAACCCTGCTCTTTGACCTGTGTCAAACCCTCAGGATAGGAGAATCCTGCATGGCACCTTAGCCACCACCACATTCTAAGATCTCCCTGGTAACAAACCAGCATTGTGACCCATCTGAAAGAGATTCCATGTTAACTCATCGCACTTGGTACTTTGCCCCAGACCAATCAGAACGAACCTGCCATGTTCCTCAGCTGCAATAGACAATGGAGGTGTGCTCTCCAGGCATGTATGTCAGAGAGCTCTGCTACACAGAATTGCAACATGGGAGACCCTGGAGCAAACAAACCAGACTCCATCTGTCCAGTCGAAGGTAATCTTGCTGTTTGGATCATGTGACAAGCCTCAGCATGGAAAATCCTTCATGGCGCTTGATGCCACCCCCGCATTTGTCGGTCATCATAGATACAAACTCCAGTGTGAGCAGACATCTGACATCCGCCTTTACTTAGGTGCTGGAAATCTCGAATAAGCCCCTGCACATTGGAACTGCCTTCTGGTTGGCACTGATTTAACCGTAGTTATGTATACAATTCCATTCTCAACATAATTGTCCCCAAGCCCTCTTAATAGGGTATTCTGGAGCCACAACTCAGCATTTTGCCTGCCCCATAGAAAGAAGAAGTGCCTGGTGAGTCTGCCTAGATACCCTACATGAGGTTCCACCTGCATGGCCTTCTACAACGCCCTAATATCATAGGCCACCATGGGCACTAAAGCTGTCTGACATAGCCTGATCCACAACCTCCAGTCAGCCACCTAGACATTGTGCCCCATATCCTGCAGGTGGGACCTGCCATGGCCTGAAACCCTCATCTCTGATCAACCTGGTTATTCAGGCATCTGTCCCCAGAACTTAGCTCAAATCCCTGCTTATGGTGGAACCTGAAGCACAAGAGTACTCCTGCTTCCTGATGGCAGGAAATCTGGCTTGTGAAATGGGTGCCCAAACCTCAGAGTGGGAACAAGCTGCATGGCCCTTGAGACCACCACGGTCACTCATGAGGGACACTCTGGGCACAGAAAGGCATTGTGACACTCAGTGTGAGCCTGCTTTCAAAAAATACCCCTCGGTAGCTGCACCAGGAGTGCAGAGCAGGCCTACCAGGTTGCTACGGCCAAATCCTCTCACTCGTTGGTGTTTTCCAGGCACCCAGACCCAGAAACTGTCTCCAGAATCTCTATTTTTGGGTTCCCCTGAGACTGAAAACTGCAGTCTTCCCTTCCCCCAGAGACACCAAACTCTTGGGGGCTGGGCAGAATACCCAGAGACGAAGACTATTCCATGGCCCCATAAAGCCAACCCTATATTTTGGACCATCCTGGATGCAGAATCCAGACAAAATAGCCTGCACTACTGCCTCCATGACACCTTAATTTCAGTACAATATGAGCTGCACTCAAGGCCTGCAGATACAGCCTGTGATCACCTCGGCCCTCACCCTAACCCTAGTTCCCGTTTGCAGATTTCTGTCCCCAAAGCCCTGGCCCACATGCCCTCCAGGATGGGATCCCTGGTGGAACACCAGATGATTGTGCCAACCATCCCAAAGGAGTCTCAGTACTTCACTGTTGCCCGAACCCCGAAGATTAAGAGCAAAGTAAAATCCCCTGAGCCCATGTCAATTCCAAAGGATGCTCTGGACCAAAATGCGTATTCTGACACACAGTGAGGACCTGCCTCCAGGCAGACATCCAAGTCAAAGGCCCTTAGTCAGAAGATTGAACCTGACATGCCCCTAGGACTATATCAATACCCTATCTTAGATTTTCAAGGTCCAGTCCCCAGAGGCTTGTTCTCCAATACCTATTTATATTCCAACATGTAGTCCCTGAGCCACACTAAAGAACCCCTCCTGTCCACAGAAGGATACCTTGCACTTGGTAGCTTTGTCCAAGACTCAGTGTAGGAGAATCCTGCATGGCCCCTGAGCACCTCAACATTCTAACATCTGCCTGGATAAAAACCAGCTTTGTGATCCAACAGCATGAAGCACCATGTCAATTCAAGCCAGAAGGAACTATTCCCCAGAGATAACAGATCAAACCTGCCATGTTCCTCAACTGCAATGGTCAATGGAGGTGTGCTTTCCAGGCATCCATTTTAGAGAGCTCTGCTACCCAAACTTTCCATATGGGGACCCTGGAGCAAACAAACCAGACTCCCCCTGTCCAGTACAAGGAAACCTTGCTGTTTGGAGCATCTCACATGCCCCAGCGTTGGAAATCCTCCAAGGCCTCGTGACACCACCCCTCCATTTGGTGGTCATCATAGACACAAAGTCCAGTGTGAGCAAGCATCTGACACCAGCCCTTACTCAGGTGCTGGTATCTCGAATCAGCCTCTGCACACTGGAATTGCCTTCCACTTGGCACTTAATTTAACTGTAGCATGTGTTTACAATTTTATCCTCACCCTCCTGGTAACAAAGGCCTCTAGACAGGGAATTCTGGAGCCAAAACACAGCATTCTGCTTACCCCACAATAGAAGATGTGACTGGTGAGTCTGCCAAGAAACCCCACATGAGGATCCACCTGCATGGCCCTTGATGGCACCCTAATATCATAGGCTGCCCTGGGAACTCAGGCTCTGTCTGCCACAACCTGAGGCTCGACCTCTAGTCAGACACACACGCAGTTTGCCCCATATTCTGCAGGTGGGACCTGTCATGGCCCGAAATCATCACATCTATTCAACCTGGATATTCAGGCATCTCTCCCCAGACTGTAGCTCAAATTCCTGCCTATGGGGGAACCTGAGGCACAGGAGTACGCCTCCTACCCAATGGCAGGACACCTGGCTGTTGAAATGGGTGTCCAAACCTCAGAGTGGGAACGAGCTGCATGGCCCATGAGACCACGGCCACTAATGGGAGCCTCCCTGGGCACAAACAGGTATTGTGACCCTCAGCATGATCCTGCTTTCAACCAAACCCCCTCAGCATCTGGACCAGAAGCCTGCAGAGAGGGCCTGCCAGGTCCCTAGGGCCAAATGCTTACCTATATTCATGTTTTCCAGGCACCCAGACCCATAAACTGTCTCTGGAATCCCTCTTTTGGGTGTCCCCTGAGACTGAAAACAGCAGCCTTCCCTTCCCCCAGAGACACCAAACTCTAGGGAGCTGGGCAGAATCTCCAGAGATGAAGAAACTCCCATGGACCCATGAAGACTCCCCTAAATTTTATGACTATCCTAGACACACAATCCAGACAGAAAAGCCTGTGCTACCACTTCCAAGACACCTTAATTTCAGTACACTATGAGGTGCACTCAAGCCCTGAAGATTTGGCCTGTGATCACACTGGCCCTCACCCTAACCATAGTTTGAGTTTAAAGATTTCTGTCCCCAAAGACCTGGCCCACATGCCCTCCAGGATGGGGTCTCTGGTGCCACACCGGACGAGTGTGCCTACCCTCCCAAAGAAAACTCTGCCCTTCACGGTTACTAAAAACATGAATATTAGGAGCAAAGTACAAAGCCCCTGAGCCCAGCTCAATTTCAAAGAATGGTCTGGACCCAAATGTGCATTCTGACACACAATGAGCACCTGCATGCAGACAGACATCCAAGTCAAAGGCCCTGAGTCAGAAGATTGAACCTGACATGCCTCTAGGACTTTATCAATACCCTAGCTTAGGGTTTTAGGCTCCTGTACCCAGAGGCCTGTTACTCAGTACCAACTTATATTCCAACATGTGGTCCCTGAGCCACACAACAGAACCCCTCCTGTCCTCAGAAGGACACCCTTGATCTTGGTAGCTGTGTCCAAGATTCAGTGCAGGAGAATTCTGCATGGCCCCATGACCACCCCAACATTATAACGTCTCCCTGGATAACAACCATCATTGTGACCCAACAGCATGAAACTCCATGTCAATTGAGGCTTCTTGGAACTTCACCTCAGAGGCACCAGATAGAACCTCCCATGTTCCTCAGCTGCAATGGTCAATGGAGTTGTGCTTTCAGGCATCCATGAGGGAGAGCTCTGCTACAAAAACTTTCTATATTGGGGACCCTGAAGCAAACAAACCAGACTCCACCTGTCCAGTAGAAGTAAAATTGCTGTTTGGAGCATCTCATAAGTCACAGAGTGGGAAATTCTCCATGGCCTCATGACGCCACTTTTCCATTTGGCAGTCATGATAGACACAAACTCTAGTGTGAGCAAACATCTGACATCCACACTTACTCCGGTGCTGGATATCTCGTATCAGCCGCTGCACACTGGAACTGCCTTCCACTTGTCACTACATTTAACCATAGCTTGTGTTTACAATTCCATACTCACTCTCCTGTTGTGCATGCCCTCTTTATAGGGAATTCTTGAGCCACAGCACAACATTCTGCCGGCTCCACAGAAAGAGGAAGTGCCTGGTGAGTCTGCCCTGAAACGCCACATGAGGATCCACCAGCATGGCCCTCGATGGGACCCTAATATCTTAGGATGCCATGGGCACTCAGGCTCTGTCTGACACAGCTTGAGCTACGACCTCCAGTCAGCCACGCAGACAATGGGCCCCATATCCTGCAGGTGGGACCTGCCATGGCCCAAAGCCGTCAGATCTACTCAACCTGGATATTCAGGCATCTCTCCTCTGACTGTAGCTCAAATCCCTGCCTATGGGAGAACCTGAATCCCAGGAGTACTTCTCCTTCCCAATGGCAGAACACCTGTCTGTTGAGATGGGTGTCCAAACCTCAGAGTGGGAACCAGCTGCATGGCCCATGAGACCACAGTCACTCACAGGAGACGCCATGGGCACAAACAGGCATTGTGCCTCTCAGCATGATCCTACTTTCAAACAAACCCCCTCGGTAGCAGGACAGGGAGCCCGCAGAGTGGGCCTGCCAGGTCCTTAAAGCCAAATTCTTACCTTCTTTTGTGTTTTCCAGGTGCCCAGACCTAGAATCTGTCTCTGGAATCCCTCTTTTGGTGGTCCTCTGAGACAGAAAACAGCAGTATTCCCTTCCCTCAGACACACCAAACTCTTGGGAGACGGGTAGAATCCCCAGAGACGAAGAATCTCCCATGGCCCCATGAAGACTCCCATACATTTTGCGAACGTCCTGGACACACAATCCAAACAGAAAAGCCTGTGCTACCGCATCCATGACTCCTTAATTTCAGTACACTATGAGCTGTAATCAGGACCTTCAGATAGGGCCTGTGATCACCTCGGCCCTCACCCTAACCCTAGTTTGCCTTTGCAGATTTCTGTCCCCAAAGCCCAGGCCCACATGCCCTTCAGGATGGGGTCTCTGGAGCCACATTGGACAAGTGTGCATACATTTTCAAAGGAAACTCTGCACTTCACTGTGCCAAAACCCTGAAGATAAGGAGCAAAGTACAAAGCCCCTGAGCCCAACTCCATTTTGAGAACGTTCTGGACCCAAATGCACATTCTGACACACAATGAGGACCTGTCTCCAGGCAGACATCCAAGTCAAAGGCCCTGAGTCAGAAGATTGACCCTGACATGCCTCTAGGACTTCATCTATACCCAAGCTTAGGTTTTCAGGTGCCTATCCCCAGGGGCCTGTTACCCAATACAACTTATATTCCAACATGTGGTCCCTGAGCCACACAACAGAACCCCTCCTGTCCCCCGAAGCATTCCTTACTCTTAGTAGCTGTGTCCAAGGCTCAGTGTAGGAGAATCCTGCATGGGCCCCTGACCACCCCAACATTCTAACGTCTCCCTGGATACAAACCAGCAGTGTGATCCAACAGCATGAAACTCATTGCCAACACAGGCCTCTTGGAACTTTGCCCCAGAAGCACCAGATTGAACCTGCCATGTTCCTCAGCTGCAATGGTCAATGGAGTTGTGCTTTCCTGACATCCATGTGGGATTGCTCTGCTACCAAAAGTTTCCATATGGGGGACCCTGGAGCAAACAAGCCAGACGCCTCCTGTCCAGTAAAAGGAAACCTTGTTGTTTGGAACATCTCTCATGCCACAGTGTGGGAAATCCTACAAGGCCTCAGGACGCCACCCCACCATTTGTCGGTCACCATAGACACAAACTCCAATGTGAACAAGCATTTGACACCTGCCCTTAGTCAGGTGCTGGATATCTCGAATCAGCCACTACACACTGGAACTGCCTACTGCTTGGCACTGAATTTAACCGTAGATTGTGTTTACAATTCCATCCTCACCCTCCCGGTCCCTAAACACTCTTGATAGGGAATTCTGTAGCCACAATGCAGCGTTCTGCCTACCACACAGAAAGAAGTCCTGCCTGGTGATTCTGCCTGGAAACCCCACATGAGGATCCACCTGCATGTCACTCGATGGCACACTAATATCATAGGCTGCCATGGGCACTCAGGCTCTGTCTAACATAGCCTGAGTCACGACCTCCAGACAGCCATGCAGACAGTGGGCCCCGTATTCTGCAGGTGGGAAATGTGTGGCCCAAAGCCTCATCTCTACTCAACATGGGTATTCAGACATCTCTCCCCAGACTGTAGCTCAAATGCCTGCTTATAGGGGAACCTGAAGAATAAGAGTATTCCTCCTTTCCGATGGGAGGAAACCTGGCTGTTGAGATGGGTGGCCAACCCTCAGAGTGGGAACCAGCTGCATGGCCCATGAAACATGGCCACTCCTGGGAGCCGCCTTGGGCACAAAAAGCCATTTTGACTCTCAGCTTGAGCCTTCTTTCAAACAAAACCCCCAGTATTTGGACCAGGAGCGTGCAGAGTGGGCCTCCCAGGTTCCTAGGTCCAAATCCTCACCCTCGTTCGTGTTTTCCAGGCGCCAAGACCCAGGATCTGTATCTGGAATCCCTCTTTGGGGGGGTCCCCTAAGACGGAAATCAGGAGTCTTCCCTTCCCCCAGAGACACCAAACTCATGGGAGCTGGACAGAATCTCCAGAGACGAGGAATCTCCCATAGCCCCATGAAGATACTCCTACATTTTGCGACTGTCCTGGACACACAATCCAGACAGAAAAGCCTGTGCTACCGCCTCTATGACACCTTAATTTCAGTACACTATGAGCTGCCCTCAGGGCCTGCAGATCAGGCCTGTGATCACCTCGGACCTCACCCTAACCCTAGTTCCTGTTTGTAGATTTGTCCCTAAATCCCTGGCCCAGAAGCCCTCCAGGATGGAACCTCTGGAGTCAAACTGGACGACTGTGCCTACCCTCCCGAAGGATACTCTGCCCAGCACAGTTGCCCAAACACTGAAGATTAGGAGCAATGTAAAAAATCTGTGAGCACACCTCAATTCCGAGGAAAACTCTGGACCCAAATGAGCATTCTGACACATAATGAGCACCTGCCTCCAGGCAGATATCCAAGTCAAAGGCGCTAAGTCAGAGGATTGAACCTGACATGCCCCTAGGACTTCATCGATACCCTAGCTTAGATTTTCAGGCGCTTGTTCCCAGAGGCCTGTTCTCCAATACCAACTTATATTCCAAAATGTGGTCCTGAGACAAACAACAGAAACCCTCCTGTCCCAGAAAGATAGCTTGCTCTTGATAGCTGTGTCCAAGACACAGTGTAGGAGAATCCTGCATGGTCCCTGACCACCCCAACATTCTAACGTCCCCCTGGATACAAACCAGCATTGTGATCCAACAGCATGAAACATCGTGTCAACTCAGGCCTCATCGAACTTCGCCCCAGAGACACCAGATCGAAAACGTCATGTTACCCGGCTCCAGTGATCAATGGAGTTGTGCTTTTCAGGCATCCATGTGGGAGATCTCTGCAACCAAACTTTCCATATGGGGGACACTCGAGCAAACAAACCAGACTTCACCTGTCCAGTAGAAGGAAACCTTGCTATCCGGAGCATCTCACAAGTCCCAGGGTGGGAAATCCTGCATAGCCTTGTGACGCCACGCCTCCATTTGGTGGTCATCATAGACACAAACTCCAGTGTGAGAAAGCATCTGACATCCGTCCTTCTCAGGTGCGGGATACCTCGCATCAGCCACTACACACTGGAACTGCCTTCTGCTTGGCACTAAATTGAACCATAGCTTGTGTTTACAATTCCATCCTCACCCTCCTGGTGTTCTTGACAGGGAACTTTGGAGCCACAACGCAGCATTCTGCCTACCACACAGAAAGAAGACGTGTCTGTTGAGTCTGCCCGAAACCCCACATGAGGATCCACCTGCCTCGACATCGACAGCACCTTATTATCTTAGGCCGTTATGGGAACTCAGGTCTGTCTGACAGCCTGAGCCACAACCTCAAGACAGCCACGCAGACAGTGGGCCCCATATACTGCAGTTGGGACTTGCCATAGCCTGAAACCATCATCTCTACTCAACGTGGGTATTCAGGAATCTTTCTCAGACCGTCATTCAAATCCCTGCCTATGGGGGAACCTGAACCACTAGAGTACTCCTTATTCCAAATGGCAGGAAACCTGGCTGTTGAGATGGGTGTCCAACCCTCAGAGTGGGAACCAGCCACATGGCCCATGAGACCACGGTCACTCATGGTAGATGCCCTGGGAAAAAACAGGCATTGTGATCCTCAGTGTGAGCCTGCTTTCAAACAAACCCCTCGGAAGCTGGACCAGGAACCTGCAGAGCGGACCTGCAGGTCCCTAGGGCCAAATGCTCACCATCATTTGTGTTTTCCTGACGCCCAGACCAAGAACCTGTGTCTAATCCCTCTTTTGGGAGTCCCCTGAGATGGGAATCAGCAGTCTTCCCTTCTCCAAGAGACACCAAACACTTGGGATCTTGGTAGAATCCCCAGAGATGAAGAATATCCCATGGCCTCATGAAGCCACCCCTACCTTTTGCGACCGTCCTGGACATACAGTCCTGACAGAAAAGCTGCCGCTTCCTCCTCCATGACACCTTAATTTCAATACACTATGAGCTGCCCTCAGGAACTGCAGATCGGGTCTGTGATCATCTTGACCCTCACCCTAACCCTAGTATGCATTTGCAGATTTCTGTCCCCAAAGCCCTGACCCCGATGCCCTCCAGGATGGGGTCTCTGGACCCACACCAGACGAGTGTGCCTACCCTGCTGAAGGAATCTGTAACCTCCATTGTTGCAGCAACCCTGAAGATTAAGAGCAAAGTACAAAGTGCTGAGTCCATGTCAATTTCGAAGGATGCTCTGGACTCAAATGCACATTATGACACACCATGAGCACCTGCCTCCAGATAGACATCCAAGTCAAAGACCCTGAGTCATAAGATTGAACCCAACATGCCCCTTGGACATAATCGATACCCTGGCTTAGATTTTCAGGCTCCTGTACTCAGAGGCCTGTTCTCTAATACCAACTTACATTCCAACATGTGGTCCCTGTGCCACACAACAGAACCCCTCCTGTTCCCAGAAGGATACCTTGCTCTTGGTAGCTGTGTCCAAGAATCAGTGTAGGAGAATCCTGCATGGCCTTGACCACCCCAACATTCTAAAGTCCCCAGGATATATGTCAGCATTGTGATCCAACAGCTTGAAACTCCATGCCAAATCAACCCCCTTGGCATTTCTCCCCAGAGGCACCAGATAGAACCTGCCATGTTCCACAGCTGCAATGGTCAATAGAGGTGTGCTTTCCAGACATCCTTGTGGGAGATCTCTGCTGCCCAAACTTTCAATATGGGGGACACTGGAGCAAACAAACCAGTCTCCCCCTGTCCATTAGAAGGAAACCTTGATGTTTGGAGCATCTCACAAACCCCACTGTGGGAAATCCTCCATGGTCTGGAGAGATACCCCTCCATTTGTCGGTCATCATAGACACAAACTCCAGTGTGAACAAACAACTGACATCCGCCATAACACAGGTAATGGATATCTTGAGTCAGCCACTGCACACTGGAACTGCTTTCCGCTTGGCACTGAATTTAACCATAGCTTGTGTTTACCATTCCAGTGTCACCCTTTTGGCCACCAATCCCTCTTGTTAGGGAATTCTGGGGCCCCAATGCAGTTTTCTGCCTACCCCACAGAAAGAAGATGTGCTTGCTGAGTCTTCCCAGAAACCCCACATGAGAATCCACCTGCATGGCCCTCGACAGCACCCTAATATCATAGGCCACCTCAGCACTCAGGCTCTGTCCAACACAGCCTGAGTCACAACCTGAAGTCAGGCATGCGGAGAGTGGGCTCCATAACCTGTTGGTGGGACCTGCCTTGGCCAAAGCCGTCACATCTACTCAACCTGGATATTCAGGCATCTCTCCCCAGACCGTAGCTCAAATCCCTGAGTATGGGGGAGCCTGATGGACAAGAGTATTGCTCCTTCCTGATGGCAGGAAACCTGGCTGTTGCGATGGCTGTCCAACCCTCAGAGTGGGAACAAGCTGCATGGTCCATGAGACCATGGTCACTCATGGGATCTGCCCTGGGCACAAAGAGGCATTGTAACCCTCAGCTTGATCATGCTTTCAAACAAACCCCCTCGGTAGCTGGACCAGGAGCCTGCAGAGCGGGCCTGCCAGGTCCCTAGGGCCAAATCCTCACCCTCATTCGTGTTTGCCAGGAATCTTGGCCTAGAACCTATTTCTGGAATCCCTCTTTTGGGGGGTCCTCTGAAATGGAAAACTGCAGTCTTCCCTTCCCTCAGAGACACCAAACTCTAGGGAGCTGGGCAGAATCCCCAGAGACGAAGAACCTCCCATGGCTCCATGATGCCAACCCTGCTTTTTGTGACCATCCTGGACACAGTCCTGACAGAAAAGCCTGCGCTATTGCTTCCATGACACCTTAATTTCAGTACACTATGAGCTTCCCTCAGGGCCTAAAGATCAGGCCTGTAATCACCTCGGCCCTCACCCTAACCCTATTTCGTTTTTGCAGATTTCTGTCCCTAAAGCACTGGCAGTCATGCCCTCCAGCATGGGGCCTCTGGTGCAACACCAGATGATTGTGCCAACCCTCCCGAAGGAGTCTCTACACTTCAATGTTACCCAAACCCTGAAGATTAAGAGCAAAATAAAAGCCTCTAAGCCCACCTCAATTTCGAAGTACCCTCTGGATCGAAATGCATATTCTGACACACAATGAACACCTGCCTCCAAACAGAAATCCAAGTCAAGGGCCCTGAGTCAGAAGATTGAAACTGACATGCCCCTAAGACTTCATCAATACCCTAACTTAGATTTTCAGGTGCCTGTCCCCAGAGGCCTGTTCTCCAATACCAACTTATATTCCTACATGTGGTCCCTGAGCAACACAACATAATCCCTGCTGTCCCCAGAAGGATACCTTGCTCTTGGTAGCTGTGTCCAAGACTCAGTTTAGGAGAATCCTGCATGGCCCCTGACCACACCAACATCTAATGTCTCCCTGGACACAAACCGGCATTGTGTTCCAAAACCATGAAACTCCATGTCAACTCAGGCTGCAAGGAACTTTGCCCCAGAGCCACCAGATCGAACCTGCCATGTTCTTTAGCTGCAAAGATCAATGGAGGTGTGCTTTCCAGGCATCCATGCGGGAGAGCTCTGCTATGCAAAATTTCCATATGGGCGATGGTGGAGCAAACAAACCAGAATCACCCTGTCCAGTCGAAGGAAACATTGCAGTTTGGAGCATCTCACAAGCCCCAGCGTGGCACATCCTCCATGACCTCCAGACCACACCCCTCCATTTGGTGGTCATCATAAACACAAACACCAGTGTGAACCAACATCTGACATCTGCCCTTACTCAGGTGCTGGAGATCTCGAATCAGCGACTACCCACTGGAACTGCCTTCTGCTTGGCACTGAATTTAACCATAGCTTGTGTTGACAATTCCATCCTCACTCTCCTGGTTCACAAGCCCTCTTGATAGGTAATTTTGGAGCCAAAACGCAGCATTCTGCATGCCCCACAGAAAGAAGTGCCTGGTGAGTCTTCCCAGAAACCCCACATGAGGATCCACCTGCATGGCCCTCGACGGTACCCTAATATCATAGGCTGACACGGTACTCTGGCTCTGTCTGACACAGCCTGAGCCACGTCCTCCAGTCAGGCACGTGGACAGTGGGCCCTATAACCTGCTGGTGGACCTGCCTTGGCCCGAAGCCATCATATCTATTCAACTTGGATATTCAGGCATCTCTCCCCAGACCGTAGCTCAAATCCCTGAGTATGGGGGAGCCTGATGGACAAGAGTACTCTTGCAGGAAACCTGGCTGTTGAGATGGGTGTCCAACCCTCAGAGTGGGAACAAGCTGCATGGTCCATGAGACCATGGCTACTCATGGGAGTCACCCTGGGCACAAACAGGCATTGTGACCCTCAGCTTGATCATGCTTTCAAACAGACCCCCTCAGTAGCTGGACCAAGAGCCCACAGAGTGGGCCTGCCAGGTCCCTAGGGCCAAATCCTCACCCTCATTCGTGTTTGCCAGGAACCCTGACCTAGAACCTATCTCTGGAATCCCTCTTTTGGAGGGTCCTCTGAGACAGAAAACCACAGTCTTCCCTTCCCCTAGAGACACCAAACTCAAGGGAGCTGGGCAGAATCCCCAGAGACGAAGAATGTCCCATGGCCCCATGAAGCCAACTCTGCTTTTTGTGACCATCCTGGACACAGTCCAAACAGAAAAGCCTGCGCTATTGCTTCCATGACACCTTAATTTCAGTACACTATGAGCTGCCCTCAGGGCCTGAAGATCGGGACTGTGATCACCTCAGCCCTCACCATAACCCTAATTTGTGTTTGCAGATTTCTGTCCACAAATCCCTGGACCACATGCCCTCCAGGATGGGGCCTCTGGAGCCACACCAGACGACTTTGCCTAACCTCCCGAAGTAAACTCTGACCTTCACTGTTGCCCAAATCCTAAAGATTAGGAGCAATGTACAAAGCCCCTGAGCCAACCTCAATTGCAAGGAAAACTCCAGACTTAAATGTGCATTTTGGCACATTCTGGCCTCCAGGCAGACATCCATGTCAAAGGGCCTGAGTCAGAAGATTGACCCTGACATCCCCTAGGATTTCATCGATACCCTAGCTTAGATCTTCAGGCGCCTGTCCCCAGAGGCCTTTTCTCCAATACCAACTTATATTCTCACATGGGGTCCATAAGCCACACAACAGACCCCTTCTGTCCCCAGTAGGATTCCTTGCTCTTGGTAGCTATGCCCAAGACTCAGTGTAGCAGAATCCTGCATGGCCCCTGACCACCCCAACATTCTAACATCTCTGTGGATACAAACCATCATTATGATCCAACAGCATGAATCTTCATGTCAACTCAGGCTGCTTGGAACCTTGCCCCAGAGCCTCGAGATCGAACCTGCCATGTTCCTCAGCTGCAATGGTGAATGGAGGTGTGCTTTCCAGGCATCCATTTTAGAGAGCTCTGCTACCCAAACTTTCCATATGGGGACACTGGAGCCAACAAATCAGATTCACCCTGTCCAGTACAAGGAAATCTTGTTGTTTGGAGCATCTCACAAGCCCCAACGTGGGAAATCCTCCATGGCCTCGTGACGCCCCCTCCCCCATTTGGTGGTCATGAAAGACACAAAGTCCCTTGTGAGCAAGCATCTGACATCCACCCTTACACAGGTGCTGGTATCTCGAATCAGCCAGTGCACACTGGCTGCCTTCCGCTTGGCACTGAATTAACCATAGCTTGTGGTTACAATTCCATCCTCACCCTTCTGGTCACCAAGTACTCTTAACAGTGCTTTGGACAGTGCATTCTGGACCCAAAACAAAGCATTATGCCTACCCCAAAGTCAGAAGACGTGCCTGGTGAGTCTTCCCAGAAACCCCACATGAAGATCCACCTGCATGGCCCTTCAGGGCACCCTTATATCATAGGCTGCCATGGGCACTCAGGCTCTGTCTGACACAGCCTGAGCCATGACCTCCAGACTGCCATGCAGACAGTGGGCCCCATATCCTGCAGGTGGGATCTACCATGTTCTGAAGCTGTCAGCTCTACTCAACATGGGTATTCAGGCATCTGTTCCCTGAACGAAGATCAAATCCCTGCCTAAGGGGGAACCTGAAGCACAAGAGTATTCCTCCTTCCTGAAAGCAGGAAACCTGGCTGTTGAGATGGGTTTCCAACCCTCAGAGTGGGAACAAGCTGCATTGCCCATTAGACCACGGCCACTCATGGGAGCCGTCCTGGGACCAAACAGTCATTGTTACCCAAAGCATGAGACTGCTTTCAGTAAAACCCCTCAGTAACTGGACCAGGAGCCTGCTGAGTGGGCCTGCTATGTCCCAAATGCCAAATTCTCACACGTTTTCGTGATTTCCTGGGGTCAAGACCAGGAACCTGTCTTTGGGATCCCTCTTTTGGGGGTCCCCTGAGATGGAAAACAGCAGACTTCTCTTCCCTCAGAGACATCAAACTCTTGGGACTGGGCAGTACCCACAGAGATGAAGAATCTCCCATGGACCCATGAAGACTCCCCTACATTTTGTGGCCGTCCTGGACACACATTCAGAAAAAAAAAAGCCTGTGTTACCTCCTCCATGACATCTTAATTTCAGTACAGTATGAGCTGAAATCATGGCCTGCAGATGAGGCCTGTGATCACCTCGGCCCTAACCCTAACCCAGGTTTGAGTTTGCACTTTTCTGTCCCCAAAGCCCTGGCACAAATGCCTTCCAGGATGGGGCCTCTGGTGCCATAATGACGAGTGAGCCTACCCTCCCGAAGGATACTCTGCCTTCACTGTTGCCCAAACCGTGAAGATTAGAAGCAAAGTACAAAGCTCCTGAGCTGACCTCAATTTCAAGGAATGCTCTGGACCCAAATGCGAGCTCTGACACACAATGAGCACCTGCCTATAGGCAGACATCCAAGTCAAAGGCCCTGAGTCAGAAGATTGAACCTGACATGCCTCTAGGACATCATCGATACCCTAGCTTAGGTTTTCAAGCACCTGTCCCTAGAGGCCTGTTCTCTAATACTAACTTATATTCCAACATGCGGTCTCTGAGCCACACAATAGAACAAAAACTTTCCCCAGAAGTATACCTTGCTCTTGGTAGCTGTGTCCAAGACACAGTGTAGGAGAATCCTACATGGACCCCTCACTATGCCAACATTCTAACATCTCCATGGATACCAACCATCATTGTGATCCAACAGCATGAAACTCCATGTCAATTCAGGCCGCTTGGAACTTTGCTCCAGAGACACCATATCAAACCTGCCATGTTCCTCAGCTGCAATGATCAATGGAGTTGTGCTTTCCAGGCATTCATACGGGATAACTCTGCGACCCTAACTTACCATATGTGGGAACCTGGAACCAACAAACCAGACTCCTCCTGTCCAATAGAAGGAAACCTTGCTCTTTGGAGCATCTCACAAGCCCCAGTGTGGGAAATCCTCTATGGCCTCATGATGCCACCCCTCCATTTGGCAGTCATCAGAGACACAAACTCCAGTGTGAGCAAACATCTGACATCTGCCCTTACTCAAATACAGGATATCTCGAATAAGCCACTGCACCCTGGAACTGCCTTGTGCTTGGCACTGAATAACCGTAGCTTGTGTTTACAATTCCATCCTCACTCTTCTGGTCACCAAACCCTCTTGATATAAATTTCTAGATACATGATGCAGAATTTGCCTGTCCAACAGAAAGAAGAAATGCCTGGTGAGTCTGCCCAGATACCCTACATGAGGATCCACCAGTATGGCCCTCGATGGGACCCTAATATCATGGGCCACCCTGGGCACTCAGGCTCTGTCTGACACAGCCTGAGCCACGACTTCCAGTCAGCCATGCAGACAGTGGGCCCCATATCCAGCAGGTGGGACCTGCCGTAGGCCGAAGCTGTCACATCTCCTCAACCTGGATATTCAGGCATCTCTCCCCAGACCGTAGCTAAAATCCCTGCCTATGGGAGAACCTGAAGCACAGGAGTACTCCTCCTTCCCGATGGCAGGAAACCTGGCTGTTGAGATGGGTGTCCAACCCTCAGAGTGTGAACCAGTTGCATGGCCCATGAGACTATGGTCACTCATGGGAGTCTCTCTGGGCACAAACAGGCATTGTGACCCTCAGCGTGAGCCTGCTTTCAAACAAACCCCCTTGGTAGCTCGACCAGGAGCCCGCAGAATGGGACTGCCATGTTACTAGGGCCATATCCTCACCTGCGTTCATGACTTCTAGTCGTCCACACCCAGAACCTATCTCTGGAATCTCTCTTTTGGGTGTCTCCCAAGACGGAAAATAGAAGTCTTGCCTTCCCCCATAGACACAAACTCTTGGGATCTGGGCAAAATCCCCAGAGACGAAGAATCTCCCATGACACCATGAAGACTAACCTACATTTTGCGACCGTGGTAGACATACAATCCAGACAGAGAAGCCTGCCCTACCGCCATATGACACATTAATTTCAGTACTCTATGAGCTGCCTACAGGGCCTGCAGATCGGGCCTGTAATCACCATGGCCCTTACCCTAACCCTAGTTTGCTTTTGCAGATTTCAGTACCCAAAGCACTGGCCTACATGCCCTCCAGGATGAGGCCTCTTGTGCCACACTGGACGACTGTCCCTACGTTCCCAAAGGAAATTCTGCCCTTCACGGTTGCCCAAACCCTGAAGATTAGGAGCAAAGTACAAAGCCCCTGAGCCTACCACAATTTTGAAGAATTCCCTGGCCCTATTGCACATTCTAACACACAATGAGCACCTGCATCCAGGCAGACATCCAAGTCAAAGGCCCTGAGTTAGAAGATTGAAACTTACATGCCTCTAGGACTTCATCAATACCCTAGTTGAGATTTTCAGGCGCCTGTCCCCAGACGCCTTATCTCCCAAACCAACTTATATTCCAGCATGTAGTCCCTGCACCACACTACAGAACCCCTCCTGTCCCCAGAAGCATTCCTTGCTCTTGGTAGCTGTGTCCGAGACTCAGTGTAGGAGAAACCTGCATGGCCCCCTGACCACCCCAACATTCTAACGTCTCCCTGGATACTAACCAGCATTGTGATCCAAAGCATGAAACTCCATGTCAACTCAGGCCGCTTGGAACTTCGCCCCAGAGGCACCAGATCAACCCTGTCATGTTCCTCAGCTACAATGGTCAATGGAGGTGTGCTTTCCAGGCATCCATGAGGGAGAGCTATGCTACCCAAAGTTTCCATATGGGGGACCCTGGAGCCAACAAACCAGACTCCCCCTGTTCAATTGAAGGAAATCTTGCTGTTTGGAGCATCTCACAAACCCCAGGGTGGGAAATCCTCCATGGCCTCATGACGCCTTCCCTCCAATTGGCAGTCATCATAGACACAGACTCCAGTGTGAGCAAACATATGACATCCACCCTTGCTCAGGTCCTGGATATCTCAAATCAGCCATGACACACTGGAACTGCCTTCCTCTTATCACTGAATTGAACCATAGCTTGTGTTTAAAACTCCATCCTCAATCTCCTTGTCCCCAAGCCCTCTTGACAGGGAATTATTGAGCCAGAACACAGCATTCTGCCTGTCCCACAGAAGAAGAAGTGCCTGGTGAGTGTGCACAGAAAACCCACATGAGGATCCACCCGCATGGCTTTCGATGGCACCCTAATATCAAAGGCAGCCATGGAAACTCAGGCTCTGTCTTACACAGCCTGGGCCACAAACTCCAGACAGCCACTTAGACAGTGGACCACATATCCTGCAGGAGGGATTGACCCTGACGTGGAACGAAGCCGTCACATCTACTCAACCTGGATATTCAGGCATCTCTCCCCAGACTGTAGCTCAAATCCCTGCCTATGGGGGAACCTGAAGCCCAGGTGACTCCTCCTTCCCCATGGCAGGAAACCTGGCTGATGAGATGGGTGTCCAACCCTCAGAGTGGAACCAGGTACATGGGCCATGAGACCACGGTCACTAATGGGAGCCACCCTGGGCATGAACAAGTGTTGTGACCTTCAGCATGAGCCTGATTTCAAACAAAACCCCTCAGTAGCTGGGCAGGAGCCAGCAGAGCGGGACTTCCATGTTCCTAGGGCCAAATCCTCACCGTCTTCCATTATTTCCAGGCTCCCACCCAGAACCCGTCTCTGGTATCCCTCTTTTGGGGGTCCCCTGAGACCGAAAACAGCAGTCTTTCCTTCCCCCAGAGAAACCACACTCTTGAGAACCGAGCAGAATCCCCTGAGATGAAGAATGTCCCATGGCCCCATGATCCACCCCTACATTTTGCAACCGTCCTGGACACACAATGCAGACAGACAAGCCTGCGCTACTGCCTCCATGACACCTTAATTTCAGTACAATATGAGCTGCACTCAGGGACTGTAGATCAGGCCTGTGATTACCCTAACCTCACCCTAACCCTAGTTTGCGTTTGCAAATTTCTGTCCCTAAAGCCCTGACCCACATGCCCTCAGGAAGGGGCCTCTGGAGAACCACCAGACGACTGTGCCTATCCTCCCAAAGGAAATTCTGCCCTTCATTGTTGCCCAAACCCTGAAGATTAAGAGCAAAGTACAAAACCCCTGAGCCCAACTCCATTTTGAAGAGCATTCTGGACCCAAATGCACATTGTGACACACAATGAGCACCTGCCTCCAAGCAGATATTAAAGTCAAAGGCCCTGAGTCAGAAGATTGAACCTGGCATTCCTCTAGGACTTCATCGATACCCGAGCTTAGGTTTTCAGGTGCCTGTCCACAGGGGCCTGTTCCCCAATACCAACTTATATTCCAACATGTGGTCCTTGAGCCACACTAAAGAACCCCTCCTGTCCCCAGTGGAATACCTTCATCTTGGTATCTGTGTCCCAGATACAGTGTAGGAGAATCCTGCACGGCCCTCTGACAAATCAACATTCTAATTTCTCCATGGATACCAACCAGCATTGTGATCCAACAGCATGAAACTCCATGTCAACTCAGGCTGCTTAGAAATTATCCCCAGGGCCACCAGTTCAAACCTGCCATGTTACTCAGCTGAAATGGACCATGGAGGTGTGCTTTCCATGTATCAATACAGGAGAGCTCTGCTACCCAAACTTTCCATATAGTGTATGGTGGAGCAAAAATAAACAGACTCGCCCTGTATAGTAGAAGAAAACCTTGCTGTTTAGAGCACCTCACGTCACCCCATTGGAAATCCTCCGTGGCCTCTTGCAACACCTCTCCATTTGTTGGTCATCATAGGCACAAACTACAGTGTGAGCAAACATCTGACATCCGCCCATACTCAGGTGCTGGATAGCTAGAATCAGCCGCTGCACACTGGAACTGCCTTCCGCTTGGCACTGAATTTAACCATAGTTTGTGTTTACAATTCCATCCTCACCCTCCTGGTCCCCAAGCCCTCTTGATAGGGAATTCTGGAGCCACGATGCAGCACTCTGCCTGCCCCACAGAAAGAAGAAGGGCCTGGTGAGTCTGCCCAGAAAACCCACATGAGCATCCACCTGCATGGTCCTCGATGGCACCCTAATATCATAGGCCGCCATGGGCACTCAGGCTCTGTCTGACAGCCTGGACACAGTAAGCCATGCAGACAGTGGGCCCCATATGCTTCAGGTGGGTCCTGTTGTGCCCTGAAGCTGTCACATCTACTCAACCTGGATATTCAGGCATCTCTCCCCAGACCGTAGCTCAAATCCCTGCCTATGGGGGAAGCTGAAGCCCAGGAGTACTCCTCATTCCCGTTGGCAGGAAACCTGGCTGTTGGGATGGTTGTCCAACTATCATACTGGGAAGCAACTTAATGGTCCATGAGACCATGGTCACTCATGGGAGCCTCCCTGGGCACAAACAGTCATTGTGACCTAAGCCTGAGCATGCCCTCAAGCAAGCCCTCTCACTTGCAACACCTGGATCCCGCATTGCAGGCCTGGAACGCCCCTTGTCCCAAATCCTAACCCTTGGTGGGATATTCCAGATCCATAGCACATCTCTGCAATCCCTGTGTTGGGGTAACCCTAAGATGGAAAACAGCACTCTTCACTTCCCCGAAAATGCCACCAAACTATAGGGTGCCACTAGGATCCTTAGAGAGGAAAAATCTGCCATGTAACCGTGAGACAACCTCTGTATTATGAGGACATCCGGGACACACAATCAAGATATAAAAGCCTGTGCTAATGCCTTTGAGTCACCCTATTTACAGTTTCTGACGAGCTGCCCTCTGGGTCTGTGCATTGGGCCTGTGATTGACTCACCACAAACACTAAACGTAACCCAAGTTTGTCTTTGCAGACTTCTCTCCAAAACCATTGCTCACATGTCCCCAGCATCTGGTCTTTGGAGACACACCACAGGACTGTGCCTGACATCTCCAAGGAAAATTTGCCTGTCACAGTTACCCAAACCCTCCAGATTAGGAGAAACCTGCAAGACCACTGAGTCTACCCCAAAACTGGAGGCCACATTGGACGCAAATGCACAGTCTGAAACACCCTGATCACCTACATTCAGGCAGACACCCAAGTCAATGGTCCTGAGTCAGAAGATTGATCCTGACATGCCCATAGGACCTTATTCGAACCCTAAACTAGGTTTTCAGGCATCTGTCTTCAGAGGCCTGTTCTGGAATACCAACCTGTGATACAACATGTGGAATCTGAGCCACACAACAGAACAATTCTTATTCCCAGAAGGAAACCCTGCTCTTGGACCTGTGTCAAACGCTCAGGGAAGGGGAATCCTGCAAGGCCCCTTTGCCACCAGCACATTCTAAGATCTCCCTGGTAAAAAACCAGCATTGTGACCCATGTGCAAGAAATTCCATGTCAACTCAAGGCCTTGGTACTTCGCCCCAGAGCCACCAGATTGAACCTGCCATGTTCCTCAGTGTCAATGGTCAATGGAGATGTACTTTCCTCAAAACCATGTTGAAGAGCTCTGCTACCCAAACTTTCCACATCGGAGATCCTGGAGCAAACACACCAGAATCTACCTGTCCAGTAGAAGGAAACCTTGCCGTTTGGAGCATCTCACAAGTCCCAGCATGGGAAATCCTCCATAGTCTGTGGACACCACCCCTCCATTTGTCGTTCAACATAGACACAAATTCCAGTGTGAGCAAACATCTGACATCCGCCCCTACTCACGTGCTGGATATCTCGAATAAGAAGCAGCACATTGGAACTGCCTTCCGCCTGGCACTGAATTTAACTGTAGCTGCTGTTTACAATTGCATCCTCACCTTCTGTTCCCCAAGACATCTTGTCAGGGAATTCTGGAGCCACAACACAGCATTCTGCCTTCCCCAAAGAAAGAAGAATTGCCTGGCTAGTCTGCCCAGCAACCCAACGTGAGGATCAATCTTCTCCTCCCTCGAGGGAACAACAATTTATAGGCTGCCCTAGCCACTAGTACTTTGTCTGGCAGAGCCTGAGCCCCGACCTCATGTCAGCCTTCTAAAGAGCAGGTTTCATATCCAGCATGTGAGACCGGCCATGGCCCAAGTACATCATCTCTACACATCACTGGTATTCATGCATCTGTCCCCAGACCTCTGCTGGAATCCCTGCCTATGGGGGAACCTGAAGAACAATAGAGAACTCCTCCTTCCCCATGGCAGGAAACCTGGCTGTTGGAATGTATGTCCAGCCCTCAGAGTGGGAGCCTGCTGCATGGTCAATAAGACCACACCCACTCCTGAGGGCTTCCCTGGGCAAAACAGGCATTGTGACCCTCAGCAGCCTGAGCATGCTTTCAAACAAGCCCTCTCAGTTGCACCAACGGGATACAGCAATGCAGGTCTGGTACACCCCTAAGCACAAATCCTAACCCTTGGTGGGATTTTCCAGGCACCCAGACCCAGAGCCCGTCTCTGGAATCCCTGTTTTTGTACACCCCTAAGATGGAAAACAGCACTCTTCCTTTCCCTGAAAAAGCCACCAAACTATTGGGAGCCAGCAGGTTCCTTAGAGAGGAAAAGTCTCTCATGGACCCATGAGACCACACCTGCATTCCAAGGCCATCCTGGACACACAATCCAGATAAAAAGTTGGTTCTACCTTTTTCCAGTCAACCTAATTATAGTTCCTGATGAGCTGCCCTCCAAGTCTAAGCCTTGGGCTTGTGATCACCTCGCCACTAACCCTAAGCCGTGTTTGTGTGTGCAGACTTCTCTCCCAAAACCATGGATAACATGCCCTCCAGGATGGGGTCTCTGAAGCCACAACACAGGACTGGAACTACCATCCCCAAGGAATCTTTGCCAGTCACAGTTGCACAAACCCTCCATATTAGAAGAAATCTGCAAGGACCCTGAGCCAATTCCAATATTGGAGGATGTTCTGGAAGCAAATGCACAGTCTGAAAAACCCTGATCACATAAATGCAGGCAAACACCCAAGTCAATGGGCCTGAGGTAGAAAAATGTCCCAGATATGCCCTTAGGACATCATTGGAACGCTAGAATAGGTTTTCCAGGATCTGTCCTCAGAGGCCTGTTCTGGAATACCACCTTATAATACAACTTTTGGTCCCTGAGCCCCACAACAGAACTTGCCCTTTTCCCAGAACGAAACCATGAATTCGACCTGTGCCAAACCCTCAGGGTTGAGAATCCTGCATGGCACCTTAGCCACCAGAACTTTCTAAGATTTTCCTCGTAATAAAACCAGCATTGTGGCCCATCTGCAATATATTCCATGTCAAATCAAGGCCTTGGTACTTCGTCCCGGAGCCAGCAGAAAGAACCTGTCATGTTCCTCACCTGCAATGGTGAATGGAGGTATGCTTTCCAGGCATCCATGCGGGTGAGCTCTGCTACCAAACTTTCCACATAGGGGACCCTGGAGCAAATAAACCACACTCTGCCTTCCCAGCAGAAGGAAGTCTTGCTGTTTTGAGCATCTCACAAGCCTCAGCGTGGGAATCATCCATGACCTCTTGAAACCACCACCCTCCATTTGTCAGTCATCATAGACACAAACTCCAGTGTGAGCAAACATCTGAGCTCCGCCCTTACTCAGGTGCTGGATATCTCGAATAAGCCACTGCATATTGGAACTGCCTTCAGCTTGGCACTGAATTGAACCGTAGCTTGTGTTTTCAATTCCATCCTCATCCTACTGGTCGCCCAGCCACCTTGATAGGGAATTCTGGAGTCAGAAGACAGCAGTTTGCCCTGTCCATAGAAGAAGAGCTGGTGAGTCTGCCCAGAAACCCCACATGAGGATCATCGGCTCGGTCCTCGAGGGAACTCTGTTTTGTAGGCTGCGCTGGCCCCTAGTACTGTGTCTGAAGGAGCCCGAGCCCAGAGATAGTGTCAGCCACCCAGAGAGCGGGGCCAGTATCCAGTATGTGAGACCTGTCATGGTCCAAATCTGTCATTTTAACCCATCCTTGGGTCCCCAGACCTTTGCTGGAATACCTGCCAATGTGGGAACCTGAAGCACAATTGAGAATTCCTCCTTCCCTAGGGCAGGAAACTTGGCTGTTGGATTGGTTGTCCAACCCATAGGGTGGGAGCCAGCTACATGGGAAATGAGACCACGTCCACTCCTGGAGGCCGCCCTGGGCACAAGCAGGCATTGGGAAACTCAGCCTGAGCAGGCTTTCAAACAATCCCTCTCAGTTGCACCACCAGGACACCCCATTGCAGTTCTGGTCCGAAATCCTAACCCTTGGTGTAATGTCTTGGCACCAGTATCAGAGCCCATCTCTGGAATCCCTCTTTTGGGGCACCCCTAAGATGGAAAACAGCACTCTTCCCTTCCCCGAAAAAGCCACCAAACTATTGGGAGCCACCAGGATCCTTAGAGAGGAAAAATCTCCCATGGACCCATGAGACCACACCTGCATTCCGAGGCCATCCAGGACACACAATCCAGATACAAAAGCCTGTGCTACCACATTTGAGTCACCCTAATTACAGTTCCTGATGAGCTTCCCTCCAGGTCTATGCATTGGGACTGCGATCACCTCACCTCTAACCGCAACCCATGTTTGTGTTTGCAGACTTCTCTCCCAAAACCATGGCTCACATGCCCGCCAGGATGGAGTCTCCGGAGCCGCACCACAGGACTGGGCCTGCCATCCCCAAGGAAACTGTGAAGTCACAGTGGCCCAAACTCTCCAGATTTGGAGAAACCTGCAAGGCCCCTGGGCCCACCCCACTAATGGAGGCTGCTGTGGATGCAAATGCGCAGTCAGAAACACCCTGATCACGTACATCCAGGCAGACACCCCAGTCAATGGTCCTGAGTCAGAAGATTGAACGTGACATGTGCCTAAGATCTCATTCGAACCCTAGATTTGGTTTTCAGGCATCTCTCCTCAGAGGCCTGTTCTGGGATAGAATTTTATGATAGAACATGTGGCCCCTGAGCCACACAACAGAACATCTCCTTTCCCAGGAAAAAGCCATGCTCTTGGACTTGTGTCAAACCCTCAGGGTAGGAGAATCCTGCATGGCACCTTATCCACCAGCACATTCTAAGATCTCCCTGGTAACAAAACAGCATTGTGACCGATGTGCAAGAGATTCCAAGTCAACTCAAGACCTTGGTACTTCACCCCAGAGCCACCAGAACGAACCTTCCATGTTCCTCAGCTACAATGGTCAATGGAGGTGTGCTTTCCCGGCATCCATGTGGGAGAGCTCTGCTACCCAAACTTTCCATATGTGGGACTCCAGAGAAAACAAACAATACTCCACCTCTCAAGTAGTAGAAAACCTTGCTATTTAGAGCATCTCACAAGCCTCAGCATAGAAAATCCACCATGGCCTCTTGACGCCTCCCCTCCATTTGTTGGTCAGCATAGACACAAACTCCAGTGTAAGCAAACATCTGACATCCGCCTTTACTCAGGTTTTGGATATCTTTATAAGCCGCTGCATATTGGAACTGCCTTTCACTTGGCACTGAATTTAACCGTAGCTTGTGTTTACAATTCCATTCTCACCCTACTGGTGCCCAAGCCCTCTGGATATGTATTTCTAGAGTCACAACACAGTATTCTGCCTTCCCCATAGAAAGAAGTGTCTGGTGAGTATGCCCAGAAAACACACATGAGAATCAGTCTGTGAGGTCTTCGAGGGGACCCCGATTTATAGGCTGCCCTGTCCTCTCGTATGGTGTCTGTCAGAGCCTGAGCCCCCACCTAGTGTCAGCAACCCAGAGAGCGGACCCGTATCTAGCATGTGGGACTAAACATGGACTTACTCCATCATCTCTACTCCTCCTTGGTATTCAGGCATTTGTCCCCAGACATTTGCTGGAATCCCTGCCAATAGGGGAACCTGAAGCACAACAGAGAACTCCTCCTTTTCCATGGCAGGAATCCTAACTGTTGGGATGGGTGTCCAACTCTCAGAGTTGGAGCCAGTTGCATGACCTATGAGACCACACCCACGCATGAGGGCAGCCTAGGGCCCAAACAGTCATTGTGACTTTCAGCGGGACCATGCTTCCAAACAAGCCCTCTCAGTTGCACCACCAGGATCCCGCTTTGTAGACTAGGGATGCCCCTAGGCCCATATCCTAACCCTTGGTGGGATATTCCAAGCGTTCACACTCAGAGCCTGTCTCCGGAATCCCTGTTTTGGGGCACCCCTAAGATGGAAAACAGCACTCTTCCCTTTCCCAAAAAATCCACCAAACTATTGGGATACCCCAGGATCCTTAGAGAGTAAAATCCCCCAAGGACTCATGGGACCACACCTGCATTCCGAGGCCATCCTGGATACAGAATCCAGATATAAAAGCCTGTGCTACCGCCTTTGAGTCACCCTAATTACAGTTCCTGATGAGCTGCCCACCAGTTCTCGCATTGGGACTGTGATCAGCTCGCCACTATCCCTAACCCGAGTTTCTGTTTGCAGACTTCTCTCCATAACCATGGCTCACATGCCTTCCAGGGTCAGGTCTCTGGAATCACACCACAGCACTGGACATGCCATCCCCTAGGAAACTGTACCCATCACAGATTCCCAACCCTCCAGCCCTCCAGATTAGGAGAAACCGGCATATCCCCTGAGCACATCCCAATATTGGAGCCTGCTCTGGACACAAATGCACAGTCTGAAACACCCTGATCACATACATCTAGGCAGACACCTAAGTCAAGTGTCCTGAGTCTGAAGATTGAACATGACATGTGCCTAGGACCTCATTAGAACCCTAGATTAGGTTTTCAGGCATCTGTCCTCAGAGGCCTGTTCTGGAATATAAACTTATGATACAACATGTGGTCCCTGAGCCACACAACACTACATCTCCTGTCCCCAGAAGGGGACACAGCTATTCGACCTGTGTTAAACCCTCAGGGTAGGAGAATCCTGCATGGCACCTTAGCTACCACCACATTCTAAGATCTCCCTGGTAACAAACCAGCATTGTGACCCATCTGTAAGAGATTCAAAGTCAACTAAAATCCTTGATACTTCGCCCCAGAGCCACCAGAAGGAGCCTGCCATGTTCCTCAGCTACACTGGTCATTCAGGGTTTGCTTTATAGGCATCCATGTGGAAGAACTCTGCATCCATACTTTCCACGTGGGGGAATCTGGAGCAAACAAACCAGACACCACCTGTCATTAGATAAAACAACCTTGCTGTTTGGAGCATCTCACAAGCATCAGCATGGGGAATCCTCCATTGTCTCTTGACGCCACCTCTCTATTTGTCGGTCATCATAGACACAACCTCCAGTGTGAACAAACATCATTCATCTGCCCTTATTCAAGTGCTGGATATCTCGTTCGTTGGCCATCATAGATACAAACTCCATCGTGAGCAGACATCTGACCTCGCACATACTCAGGTACTGGAGATCTCGATAAAACCACTGCATATTGGAATGGCCATGTGCTCAGCACTGAGCTTTCATGTACCTTGTCTATTCAGATTTCTATCCCACACTCCTTGTCTGTAAGCCCTCCATACTGGGAATTTGGGAGTCACAATGCAGCCTTCTGCCTGCCCACCAAAAAGAAGAAGTGTCCTATGGGTCTGCGCAGAAAATCCACATGAGGGTCCAACTGCAGGGCCCTCTATGGCACCCCAATATTATAGGCCACCCTGTGCACTAATGCTCTGTCTGACACAGCCTTAACCCTGACCTCCTGGCAGCCACACAGGTAGCGGGTCCCATATCCTGCAGTTGTGACCTGCCTTGACCTGAGTCTTTCATCTCGAACCAACCTGGGTATTCCAGCTATGTTCCAGAACATAGCTCAAACTCCTGCCCGTGGGTGACCGTGAAGCACAAAAGAGTACTCCTCCTTCCCCATGGCAGGAAAACTAAATGTGGAGATGATTGTCCAACCCTCAGATTGGGATCCAGGTGCATGGAACAAGAGACAGCGCCCACTCAGGGTGAGAAGCTGGGCACAAGCAGGCATTGTGACCCTCACTCTGAGACACATTTCCAGCAAACCCCCGCAGGTGATGGACCAGGACCCTACAGAGTGGGCCTGTCACGCCCCTAGGCCCAAATCCTAAGCCTTGGTGGGGTTATCCAGGCAAGAGGACTCAGAAACCATCTCTGGAATCCATGTTTTGGCGGAAACCCTGACATGGTAAAACGCAGTCTCCCCTTCCCCCAGTAAGACACCAAACTTTTGTGTGCCGGGCAGAATCCCCAGATAGGAAGAAACTCCCATGGACACATGAGGACACCCTTCCAGTCCATTGCCATCCTAGACACAATCCAGACAGAAAAGCCTGTGCCCCTGCCTCCCAGCCGCCCGATTTCAAATCCCGAGGAGCTGCCCTCAGGGTCTGCAGATCGGGCCTGCCATCACCTCGCGCCTAACTCTTACCCAATTTTGTGTGTGAAGATTTTGGTCCCAGAGCCCTGAACCACATGCCCTCCAGGATGGGGCCCCCAGAACCACAGCAATCACTGGGCCTGCTCTCCGGAGGAAACTCTGCTCATCTCAGTTGTCCAAACCCTCGACATTAGGAGAAACCTGCAAGGCCCCTGAGATCACCCCAATTACATAGGCTGCTCTGGAAAAAATGCACTGTCTGACACAGAGTCAGCACCTACCTCCAGGAAGACACGCAGGTTAATGGTGCTGAGTCCGAAGATTGACTCTGCCATGTCCCTAGGACCTCATCAGGACCCTAGCTTAGGTTTTCAGGCCACTGTTTCCAGAGGCCTGTTCTGGAAAACCAATATATGGTCCAACCTGTGGTCCGTGAGCCATACAAGAGAAACCCTCCTGTCCCGAGAAGGAAACCTGTCTCCTGGGAACTGGGTCTAACCCTTAGGATAGGAGAATCCTGCATGGCCCCAGGGCCTCAACCACATTCTTAGGTCTCCCTGGACACAAAGCAGCATTGGGACCTGTTAGACTAACTTCCGTCAACTCAGATCACTTGGAACTTGGAACCAGAGACAGTGGATCAAGCCTGCCCTGCTCATCGGCTGTAATGGGAACGCAAGTTGGGCTTCCCAGGCCTCCATTCAGAGACCTGTGCTATCGAATCTTCCACATGGGTGACCCTGGAGCCCTCTAAGTGGACTTCCCCTGTCCCGCATTAGGACACCTTGCAGTGTGGAGCAGCTCACAAGCTTCAGCTTGGGAAAACCACCAAGGCTTCTTGAGAAAACCCCACCTTTAGTTGGCCATCATGGATACAAACTCCAGCGTGAGCAGACATCTGACCCTCGACCATATTCAGGTGCTGGAGATCTCGAAACAACAGCTGCACATTGGAAAGGCCATGTGCTCGGCACTGAACTTAACCATAGCTAGTGTTTTCAGGCTTCTGTCCTCACAGTCCTCGGCTGCAAGCTCTCCATATTGGGAATTCTGGAGCCACAACGAAGCCTACTGCCTGCCCAACAGAAAGAAGAAGTGCCCTATGGGTCTGCGCAGGAACTCCACATGAGGATCCAGGTGCACATCTCTCAACGGCACCCCAGCTCAAGCCCCGACCTCTGGTCAGTCACCCAAACAGTGGGCCCCATATCTGGCAGGTGGTTCCTGCCTTGGCCCGAGGCCATCATCTTGAAGCCCCAACACAGCTCTAGCCCTGACCTCTTCCCAGTCACCCAAACAGTGGGCCCCATATCCCGCAGGTGGGTCTTGCCTTGGCCCGAGGCTGTCATCTTGACGCAACCTGGGTAATCAGTTACCTGTCCCAGAACTTAGCTCAAATTCTTGCCCATGGGGGATCCTGAAGCACAAATGTACTACTCCTTCCCCATGGCAGGAAAACTGAATGCTGAAATGACAGTCTAATCCTTAGAGTGGGAGCCAGGTGCATGGCCCATTAGACCCATACAACAGAACCACTCTGTCCCGAGAAGGAAACCTGGCTCTTGGGAACATGATCGAACCCTCACTGTAGGAGAATCCTGCAAAGCCCCAGAGCCACTGCCACATTCTATGGTCTCCCTAGACACCAAGCAGCATTGTGACCCATCAGACTGAGAACCTCTGTCAACCCAGATCACTTGGAACTTCGAAACACAGCCTTCAGATCAAGCGAGCCCTGTTCCTCGGCTGCAATGGTAACGGGAGTAGGGCTTTTCAGGCATCCATTCAGAGAGCACTGACGTCGAATCTTTCCATATGGGCGAAACTGGAGCCCTCTAACTGGACTTCCCTTGTCTCATAGAAAGGCACCTTGCTGTTTGGAGCAGCTCACAAGCTCCAGCTTGGGAAAGACTCCAAGGCTTCTTGAGGCCACCCCACCATTTGTTGGATCATGCATACAAACTCCAGCGTAAGCAGATATCTGACATTAACACATACTCAGGTTTTGGAGATCTCAAAACAGCTGCTGCACATTGGAACTGCCATGTGTTCGGCACTGAACGTAACAGTAGCTAGTGTTTTCGGACTTCTGTCCTCACACTTCTCGCCTGCAAGCCCTCCATATTGGGAATTCTGTAGCCACAATGCAGCCTTCTGCCTGCCAAAAAAGAAAGAAGTAGTGCCTTATGGGTTTTCCCTGAAATGACACGTGAGTGTCCATCTGCACGGCCCTCTCCGGCCCCCCAATATATTGGACGCCCTGTGCATTAATGATCTCTGTGACACAGCCTGATCCCTGACCCCCTGACAGCCACCCAGATAGCGGGGCCCATATTTTGCCAGTGAGAACTGTTTTGGCTTGAGGCTGTCATCTCAACCAACCTGGGTATTCAGGAACCTCTCCCCAGAACGTAGCTCAAATTCCTGCCCAGGGGTGAACCTGAAGCACAAAAGAGTACACCTCCTTCCCCATGCAGGAAAACTGGATGTTGAGATTGTTGTCCAACCCTCAGTGTGGGAGTCAGCTTCATGGCGCATAAGACCTCACCCACTCAGGAGGGGCAGCTGGTCACAAACAGGCATTGTGACACTCAGCCTTAGACACCTTTCAAACAAGCCCCCACTGGATCATGTCTAGGAGCCCACAGAGCAGGTTTCTGCACTCCCATCGCCAAAATCCTAATCCTTCCTGGGGTTATCCAGTCACCAGGACCCTGAACCTGTCCCTGGAATTCCTGTTTGGCTGGGATTCCTGAGACAGAAAAGAGCACTCTTCCCTCCCCCAAGAAAGACACAAAACTCTGGGGAGCAGGGCAGAGTTCCCAGATAGGAAGAATCTCCCATGGACCCATGAGGTCACCCGTCCATTCCCTGGCCATCCTAGACATACAAAACAGACAGAAAAGCCAGTGCTACTGCCTCCCAGCCGCCCAAATTTCAGATCCCAATGAACTGACCTCAGGGTCTGCAGATATGGCCTGCCATCACCTCGAACCTAACCCTTACCCGAGTTTGGGTCTGAAGACTTCCATCCCAAAGCCCTGACCCACTTGCCCTCCAGGGAGGGGCCTCCAGAACCACACCGCATCACTGGGCCTGCTCTCACGAGGAAAATCTGCCCATCTTAGTGGCCCAAACCCTCCAGATTAAGAGAAACTTGCAAGTTCCCTGAGACCACCCTAATTTCATAGGAAGCTCTGGAAAAAATGCACAGTCTGACACACCCTCAGAACCTACCTCCAGGAAGACATGGAGGTCAATGGCACTGAGTCTGAAGATTGTACCTGACACGCCCCTAGGACCTCATCAGAAACCTAGCTTAGGTTTTCAGGCCTCTGTCCGCAGAGGCCTGTATTGGAAAACCAACATATAATCCCTTAGCCATACAACAGAACCCCTCCTGTCCCAAGTAGGAAACCTGGCTCTTGGGAACAGTGCCCAAGTCTCTGCTTAGGAGAATCATGCATGACCCCTGAGACTCCGCCACATTCTAAGGTCTCCCTGGATACCAAGCAGCATCGTGACCCATCAGACTTAGAACCTCCATCAACTCAGATCACTTGGAGCTTCCTCCCCAGAGCCAGTGGATCAAGTCTTTCCTGTTCCTCAGCTACAATGGTAATGCAGGGTGGGCTTTCCAGCCCTCCAATGAGAGAGCTCTGCTATCGAATGTTTCCATATGGGGGACCCTGGAGTTCTCTAATTGGACTTCGCTGTCTCACTGAGGGACACCTTGCTGTTTGGAGCAGCTCACAAACTCCAGCTTGGGAAAGCCTCCAAGGATTCTTTTTTTTTCCAATTTATTTATTTTCAGAAAAACAGTATTCATTATTTTTTGACCACACCCAGTGCTCCATGCAAGCCGTGCCCTCTATAATACCCACCACCTGGTACCCCAACCTCCCACCCCCCCGCCACTTCAAACCCCTCAGATTGTTTTTCAGAGTCCATAGTCTCTCATGGTTCACCTCCCCTTCCAATTTACCCAAATTCCCTACTCCTCTCTAACGCCCCTTATCCTCCATGCTATTTGTTATGCTCCACAAATAAGTGAAAACATATAATTGACTCTCTCTGCTTGACTTATTTCACTCAGCATAATCTCTTCCAGTCCCCTCCATGTTGCTACAAAAGTTGGGTATTCATCCTTTCTGATGGAGGCATAATACTCCATAGTGTATATGGACCACATCTTCCTTATCCATTCATCCGTTGAAGGGCATCTTGGTTCTTTCCATAGTTTGGCGACTGTGGCCATTGCTGCTATAAACATTGGGGTACAGATGGCCCTTCTTTTCACGACATCTGTATCTTTGGGGTAAATACCCAGGAGTGCAATTGCAGGGATTCTTGAGGTGATCACACCATTCCTTGGCAATCATGGATACAAATTCCAGCTTGAGCAGACATCTGACCCTTGCCCTTACTCAGGTGCTGGAGATCTGAAAACAGCCACTGTATATTGGAACTGCCATGCACTCGGACCTGAACTTAACCTTAGCTGGTGTTTTCAAACGTCCGTCCTCACACTCCATGCCTGCAAATCCTCAATATTGGGAATTCTGCAGCCTCAACACAGCCTTCTGTCTGCTCACCAGAAAGAAGAAGTGCCCTATGGGTCTGGATAGAACCCCCACATGAGGCTCTACATGCACGGCCCTCAGCAGCACTCCAAAATCATAAGCCGCCCTGAGAACTAATGACCTGTGTGACACAGCCCGAGCCATGAACTCCTGCCAGCCATCTGGGTTGCGGGCCCCATATCCTGCAGGTGGGAAATGATTTGGCCCAAGGCCGTCATCTCAACCAACCTGGGAATTCAGGTCGTGTATCCAGAACATAGCTCAAATTCCTGCCCATGGGGGAACCTGAAGCACAGAACAGTACGTCTCTTTCCCCCTGGCAGGACAACTGGATATTAAGATGGTTGTCCAACCCTCGGAGTGGGAGCCAGCTGCATGGCACATGAGACCACACCCACTCAGGAGGGGGAACTGGGCACAAACAGGCATTGTGACTCTCTGCCTGAGACCCCTTTAAAACAAGCCCCGGAAGTGGTTGGAGCAGGAGCCCACAAAGAAGGCCTGTCATGCCCTAGGCCCAAATCCTAACCCTTGTTTGGGTGAGGCAGCTCCCAGACCCAGAACCCGTCTCTGGAAACCCTGTTTGGGCGGGTACCCTGAGATGGAAAACAGCACTCTTCCCTTCCCCCAGAAAGACACCAAACTCTTGGGAGCAGGGAAGAACCCCCAGATAGGATGATTCTCCCATGGACCCATAAGGCCACCGGTCCATTCCATGGCCATCCTAGGCATATAATACAGACAGAAAAGCCTGTGCTACTGCCTCCCAGCTGAGCAAATATCAGAATCCGAGGAGCTGACCTCAGGGTGTGCAGATGTGGCCTGCCACCACCACGTCCATTAACCCTAACCCAATTCTGGATCTTAAGCACTGCTGTCGAATCATTCTATATGGGGAATCCTGGAGCCCTCTAACTGGACTTCTGTTGTTTCACAGAAGGGCACCTTGCTCTTTGGAGCACCTCACAAGCTCCAGCTTGGGAAAACCTCCAAGGATTCTTGAGGCCACCCAACCATTTGTTAGATCATGCATACAAACTCCAGTGTGAAGACATCTGACACTTGCCCTTTCTCAGGTGATAGAGATCTCAAAACAGCTACAGCACATTGGAACTGCCATGCGTTTGGCACTGAACTTAACTGGAGCTAATGTTTTCAGACTTCCATCCTCACACTCCTCGCCTGCAAGACCTCCTTTTTGGGAATTCTGGAGACACAACACAGCCTTCTGCCTGCCCACCAGAAAGAAATGCCCTATGGGCTTGCCCTGAAACCCCACATGAGGATCCAAATGCATGCCCTCATTGGCACCCCAATAGCATGGGCTGCCCTGTGCAGTAATGATCTGTGTTTCACAGCCTGAGCCCCAACCTCCTGTCAGCCACCCAGATAGCAGGCACCACATCCTGCAGGTGGGACCTGCCTTGGCCTGACGCCGTCATCTTAACCAAACTGGGATTCAGTTACCTGTCCCCAGAAAGTAGCTCAAATTCCTGCCAATGGGGCAAGCTGAAGCACAAAAGAAGTGCGCCTCTTTCCCCATGCCAGGAAAACTGGATGTTGAGATGGTTGTCCAACCTTCAGAGTGGGAGCCAGCTCCATGGTGTATGAGAACATGACTACTCAGGAGGGGCAACTGGGCACAAACAGGCATTGTGACCTTCAGCCTTAGACCACTTTCCAACATGCCCCCTCGGGAGCATGATTAGGAGCCCACAGAGCAGGCCTGTCATGCCTGTAGCCCAAATCCTAATCCTTTCTGGAGTTATCCATGTGCCCGGACCCAGAACCCATCTCTGGAATCAATGTTTGGCCAGGACTCCTGAGACAGAAAACAGCACACTTCCCTTCCCCCAGAAAGACACCAACTCTTGGAAGCCAGGCAGAATCCCCAGATAGGAAGCATCTCCCAAGGACCCATGAGGCCACCCATCCATTCCATGGCCATCCAAGACACACAATCTAGACAGAAAAGCCTGTGATACTGACTCCGCCCGCCCGAATTTCAAAACCCGAGGAGCTGACCTGAGGGTCTGCAGATATGGCTTGCCATCACCTCGGCCCTAACCCTTACCCAAGTTTGGTTCTGAAGACTTCCGTCCCAAAGCCCTGACACAAAAGCCCTATAGGATGGGGCCTCCAGAACCATAGCACATCACTGGGCCTGCTCTCCCGAGGAAAATGTGCCTGTCTCAGTTGAACAAACCCTCCAGATTAGGAGAAACCTGCAAGACCCTGAGCCCACACCAATTTCGTAGGCCGCTCTGGAAAAAAAAATGCGCAGTCTGAAACATCCTCAGCACATACCTCCAGGAATACACACAGGCAAATGTCTCTGACTCCGAAGATTGAACCTGAAATGTCCCTAGGACTTCATTGGATCCCTGGTTTGGTTTTCAGGCATGTTCCATGGAGTCCTGTTCTCAAAAACCAACATATGATCCAACATGTGGTCCCTGAGCCATACAACAGAACACTCACCGTCCCGAGAAGGAAACCTGGATCTTGGGAACTGGGTCCAACCCTCAGTGTAGGAGAATCCTGCATGGCTCCAGAGCCACTGCCACATTCTAAGGTCTCCCTGGATACTAAGCAGCATTATGACCCATCAGACTGAGAAACTCCGTCTAGATCACTTGGAACTT
Organism: Neogale vison; assembly: GCF_020171115.1. Taxonomy (NCBI): domain Eukaryota; kingdom Metazoa; phylum Chordata; class Mammalia; order Carnivora; family Mustelidae; genus Neogale; species Neogale vison. The sequence continues at coordinate 92,298,416 of NC_058097.1, forward strand.
CGAACCAGAGCCTTCGGATCAAGCCTGCCCTGTTCCTCGGCTGCAATGGTAAAGCAAGTAGGGCTTTTCAGACATCCATTCAGAGAGCACTGCTGTTGAATCTTTCCATATGGGCAAACCTGGAGCTCTCTAACCGGACTTCCCTTGTCTCACAGAAGGGCACCTTGCTGTTTGGAGCAGCTCACAAGCTCCAGCTTGGGAAAGACTCCAAGGCTTCTTGAGGTCACCCCACCATTTGTTGGATCATGCATACAAACTCCAGTGTGAGCAGACATCTGACACTCGTCCTTTCTCAGGTGCTGGAGATCTCGAAACACATTGGAACTGTGCAGCACATTGGAACTGCCATTCGCTTGGCACTGAACTTAACTGGAGCTAGTGTTTTCAGACTTCCATCCTCACACTCCTCGCCTGCAATCCCTCCATATTGGGAATGCTGGAGCCACAACACAGCCTTCTGCCTGCCCACCAGAAAGATGAAGTGCCCTATGGGTTTGTCCTGAAACCCCACGTGAGGATCCACCTGCACGGCCCTCATTGGCACCCCAATAACAAAGACTACCCTGTGCAGTAATGATCTGTGTGACAAAGCCCGAACCCCAACCTCCTGTCAGCCACTCAGATAGCAGTCCCCATATCCTGCAAGTGGGAACTGCTTTGGACCAAGGCCGTCATCTCAACAAAGGTGGGTATTAAGGTTGTGTCCCCAGAACGTACCTCAAATTCCTGTCCAGGAGGGAACCTAAAGCACAAAAGAATATGCCTCCTTCCCCAAGCAGGAAAACTGGATGTTGAGATGGTTGTCCAACCCTCAGAGTGGGAGCCAGCTGCATGGTGCAAGAGACCACACCCACTCAGGAGGGGCAGCTGGGCAGAAACAGGCATTGTGACCCTCAGCATGAGACCTCTTTCAAAAAAGCCCCCTCGGGAACATGACTAGAAGCCCACAGAGTGGGCTTCTCATGCCCATATCCCAAATCCTAATCCTTGCTGTGTTTATCCAGGTGCCCAGACCCAGAACCCATCTCTGGAATCCCTGTTTTGCTAGGACTCCTGAGGTGGAAAACAGCAATCGTCCCTACCCCCAGAAAGACACCAAACACTTGGGAGACGGGTAGAATCCCCAGACAGGAAAGATCTCCCATGGACCCATGAGGCCATCCATCTGTTCTGTGGCCATCCTAGACACACAATCCAGACAGAAAAGCCTGTGCTACTGCCTCCCAGCTGCACGAATTTCAAATAATGAGGATCTGACCTCAGGGTCTGCAGATGAGGCCTGCCATCACCTCGCCCCTAACCCTTACCCGAGTTTGGTTCTGAAGACTTCCATCCTGAAGCCCTGACCCACATGCCTACAGGATAGCGTCCAGAATCACACTGCATCACTGGGCCTGCTCTCGCAAGGAAAATATGCCCATCTCAGTTGCCCAAACCCTCCAGATAAGGAGAAACCTGCAAGACCCTGAGCCCACACCAATTTCGTAGTCCGCTCTGGAAAAAAAATGTGCAGTCTGAAACATCCTCAGCACATACCTCCAGGAAGACACGCAGGTCAATGTCCCTGAGTCTGAAGATTGAACCTGACATGCCCCTAGGACCTCACTGGATCCTTAGCTTAGGTGTTCAGGCCTGAGTCCCTGGAAGCCTGTTTTAAAAAAAACGTATGATCCAACTTGTGGTCCCTGATCCATACAGCAGAACCCCTCCTTTACCGAGAAAGAAACCTGGCTCTTGGGAACTCGGTCCAACCTTCAGTGTAGGAGAATCCTGCATGGCTCCAGAGCCACCGCCACATTCTAAGGTCTCCCTGGATACTAAGCAGCATTGTGACCCATCAGGCTGAGAAACTCTGTCTACCTAGATCACTTGGAACTTCTAACCAGAGCCTTTGGATCAAGCCTCCCCTGTTCCTCGGCTGCAATGGTAACGCAAGTAGGGCTCTTCAGGCATCCATTCAGAGAGCACTGCTGTTGAATCATTCCATATGGGTGAACCTGGAGCCCTCTAACCAGACTTCCTCGTCCCGCAGAAGTGCACCTTGCTGTTTGGAGCAGCTCACAAGCTCCAGCTTGGGAAAGACTCCAAGGATTCTTGAGGCCACCCCGCCATTTGTTGGATCATGCTTACAAACTCCAGTGTGAGCAGACATCTGACACTCGCCCTTTCTCAGGTGCTGGAGATCTTGAAACAGCCACTGCTTGTTGGAACTGCCATGCGTTTGGCACTAAACTTAATCGGAGCTAGTGTTTTCAGACTTTGGTCCTCACACTCCTCGCCTGCTAGTCCTCCATATTGGGAATTCTGGAGCCACAACGCAGCCTTCTGCCTTCCCACCAAAAAGAGAAAGTTCCCTATGGGTTTTCCCTGAAACCCCAGGTGAGGATCCACCTGCACGGCCCTCATCGGCACCCAAATATTATGGACCTCCCTGTGCACTAATGATCTGTGTGACACAGCTCGAGCCTCGACCTCCTGTCAGCCACCCAGATAGCGGGCCCCATATCCTGCAGGTGGGAACTGCTTTGGACCGAGGCTGTCATCACAACCAACCTGGGCATTCAGGTCCTTTCCCCAGAACATAACTCAAATTCATGCCCAGGGGGGAACCTAAAGCAAATAAGAGTTCGCCTCCTTCCCCATGCAGGAAAACTGGAAGTTGAGATGGTTGTCCAACCCTCAGGGTGGGAGCCAGCTGCATGGCGCATGAGACCACACCCACTCAGGAGGGGCAGCTGGGCAGAAACAGGCATTGTGACCCTCAGCTTAAGACCCCTTTCAAACAAGCCCCCTCGGGAGCATGACTAGGAGACCACTGAGCGGGCTTCTCATGCCCATAGCCCAAATCCTAATCCTTGTTGGGGTTATCCAGGTGTCCAGGCCCAGAACCTGTCTCTGGAATCCCTGTTTGTGCAGGACTACTCAGACGGAAAACAGCACTCAAACCTTCCCCCAGATAGACACCAAACTTTGGGGAGCAGACCAGAATCCCCAGATAGGAAGCATCTGCCATGGACCCATGAGGCCACCGTCCATTCCGTGGCCATCCTAGACACACAAGCCCGATAGGAAAGTCTATGCTACTGACTCCCAGCTGCCCGAATTTCAAATCCCGAGGAGCTGACCTCAGGGTCTGCAGATATGGCCCTGCAGATATGGCCTGCCATCACCTCGCCCCTAGCCGTTACCAGAGTTTGGGTCTGAAGTCTTTGGTCCCAAAGTCCTGACTCACATGCCCTCCAGGATGGGGCCTCCAGAACCACACCGCATCACTGGGCCTGCTCTCCCGAGGAAAATCTGCCCGTCTCAGTTGCCCAACCCTCCATATAAGGAGAAACCTCCAAAGCCCCTGAGCCCACACCAATTTCGTAGGTCGCTCTGGAAAAAAAATGCGCTGTTTGACACATCCTCAGCACAGACCTCTAGAAAGGCAGGCAGGTACATGTCCCTGACTCCGAAGATTGAACCTGACATGCCCCTAGGACCTCACTTCATCCTTGGCAAGGTTTTGAAGCCTGTGTCCCCAGAGACCTGTTCTGGAAAACCAAAATGTGGTCCAACATGTGGTCCCTGAGCCATACAACAGAACATCTCCTGTTCCGAGTAGGATATCTGGCTCTTGGGAACTGCATCCAACCCTGAATGTAGGAGAATCCTGCATGGCCCCAGAGCCACCACCACATTCTAAAGTCTCCCTGGACACCAAGAAGCATTGTGACCTGTCAGAATAAGAACATCCATCAACTCAGATCACTTGGAACATAGTCCCCAGAGCAAGCGAATGAAGCCTGCCCTGTTCCTCAGCTGCAATGGTAATGCAAGGATGGCTTTCCAGTCCTCCATTCAGAGAGCTCTGCTATTGAATATGTTCATATTGGGGACCCTGGAGCCCTCTAACTGTCCTTCTCTTGTCTCGCAGAGGAACACCTTGCTGTTTGGAGCAGCTCCAAAGCTCCAGCTTGGGAAAGCCTCCAAGGCTTCTGGAGGCGACCCCACCATTCCTTGGCCATCATGGATAAAAATTCCAGCTTGAGCAGACATCTGACCCTTGCCCATACTCAGGTTCTGGAGATATTGAAAAAGCCGCTGCACATTGGAACTGCCATTCGCTCGGCCCTGAACTTCACCTAAAGCTGGTGTTTCCACACTTCCATCCTCACACTCCTCATCTGCAAGCCCTTCATATTGGGAATTCTGCAGCCACAACACAGCCTTCTGACTGCCCACCAGAAAGAAGTGCCCTATGGGTCGGCCCAGAAACCCCACATGAGGATCTACCTGCATGGCTCTCAACAGCACCGCTATATCATAGGACGCCCTGTGCACTAGTGATCTGTGTGACACAGCCCAAGCCCCGACCTCCTGTCAGCCACCCAGATAGCGATCCCCATATCCTGCAGGTGAGACCTGCCTTTGCCCGAGGCCATCATCTCAACCAACCTGGGTATTCAGGTACCTATCCCCAGAACATAGTTCAAATTCCTGCCCATGGCAGAACCTGAAGCACAAAAAAGTATGTCTCCTTCACCATGGCAGGAAAACTGGATGTTGAGATAGTTGTCCAATCCTCAGAGTGGGAGACAGCTGCATGGCTCATGAGGCCACTCCAACTCTGAAGGGGCAGCTGGGCACAAACAGGCATTGTGACTCTCAGCCTGAGACTCCTTTCAAAGAAGCCCCTGAGGTGGTTGTAGCAGGAGCCAACAGAGCGGGCCTTGTCATGCCCCTAGGCCCAAATCCTAAGCCTTGTTTGGGTGAGGCAGCACCCAGACCCAGTGGTGGGGTCCATGATCAAAGGAACAAGACTGATACAAAGCGAAGGTCAAGCAAAACATTATTTTGTACCAAGCATCAAGAATCAAACTGACCAGTCAGTGCTGTCTCTTACGAAAATGTGATAACGATGACCCCGGCAAGGCCTCTCCCATTGTGGCCGCTCTGGACGAGTCTGCTCTCCCATCACTGTTTCTCTCTGGAGAGGGGCTGCTCTGGCGAGACCACTCCCTGAGCCCGAGGTTCGGGGTGGTGGGGCCACTGGCGAAAGGGCCGCTAGCGGCTCTCACAGCTCTGATGGCTCTGACAGCTCTGACAAGAGCTCTGTCAGTTCTGACAGCTCTGACAAGAGCTCTGTCAGCTCTGACAGCTCTTACAGCTCTGACGGCTCTTACAGCTCTTAGAAGAGCTCTGATGGCTCTGATGGCTCTGACGGCTCTTACAAGAGCTCTGAAAGCTCTCCAGGCTCTGACGACTCTCCTACTCCTCAGACGACTCTCCTACTCCTCCGACGACTCTTATACTCCTCTGACGGCTCTCCTAATTTTCTGATGACTCTCTTACTCCTCTCCAGCCTCACCCTCGCAGACTTACCTTTATAGGGGTGGTTGTGCCCCGCCCACACACAGGTGACCAATAGGACTTAAACTCACCTCAATAAATATATGCACGCCCCTCTGATTGGATGTCTTCACCTGGCCTGACTCGCCCTTTTATCTATGCTTTGCAAATAAGTTCCTCAGGGAGGGGCAGTATAAATCTAGGTTCACTGCATAGGGTCAATCTAAGTTCACTACAACAAAATGGCTCCCTCTGACCAACCAGGCCCTTACATTCCCCCCTTTTCTTTGGAGATTACTCAAGTCCTTGATTTTTCAGCCATTTCTATGTTATATTGAGCATGTAATACTAACATTTTATAGCTCTAATTTTCTTTGGTATAAATGACATTAGGGCGTTTATATTACAGGGGCCATAAAAGTAACAGTAGTACACAGTCGATTGATAAGTTAGCCATTCAATGCTTTGTATAACCTTTTCCATTTTTCCTAATTCTGTTCATCTAATTTCCCATCTATACTTTACATAAACAGGTAAAAATAGGAGCAAGGAAAGGAGATCCACCCATCCACCGCCAGTCTCCAGAATTAGTTTTGTCAAGGTCTCTTTAAGAGTCCGGTTCATTCTCTCTACTTGCCTGGAACTCTGGGGCTGATAGGAAAAATGTAGTTTCCAGTTAGTGCTCACAGCCTTGACCAGTGCCTGTAAGACTGAACCGACAAATGCAGTACCATTGTCTGACCCAATCGCGAGAGGCAGCCCAAACCTAGGCATTATTTCTTCTAGTAGCTTTTTGGCCACCACTCTTGCCGTCTCGTGTTTGGTGGAAAAAGTCTCTACCAAGCCTAAAAAGGTATCTACAAAAACTAACATATATTTGTGCCCATATTCTCTGGATTTCATTTCTGTAAAATCTATTTCCCAATAAATTACTGGTTCCTTACCTCTTTCTGTTTTCCCTCTTCCCATTTTAGTTCTTCCCACATTAACTGCCTGGCATTGAGCACATTTATCAACTACATCCTCAACCATATGCACTAATTTAGAAACCTGAAATTGCTTGCCTATAAGGTGCTTGAGTTTGTGTATCCCCAGACGAGTACCCTGATGTATCTGGTCTTCTAACTTCTTACCTAGTTTTTGAGGAAGAATTATTTTTCCTGCCTCAGTCTTAGCCCAATCCCATTCATAGTCCAATTTAACTCATTTCTGTAAATACTTTAAATTTTCTTCTGAATAGTTCTTTTTTTTTTTTTTTCTGGTAGGGGTGGTTCCAGGAGTGTAACCAGTTCTTGCACTGTTTATGGGGCTTCTTGATTTGCGGCTTTATCTGCTAAGTGGTTTCCTTTCGAAATCAGATCAGTCCCCTTTCGGTGTCTTGGGCAATACATAACAGCTGCCTTTTTGGGGTCCCAAATAGCCTTGAGGAGAGCCAATATCTCTCCTCTATTTTTAATTCCTTTTCCTTCTGCTGTTAATAGGCCCTTTTCTTTATAAATAGCCCCATGTATATGGAGAGTAGCAAAGGCATACCTACTGTCCGTATAGATATTGGTGGTTTTACCTTTGGCCATCTGCAGTGCCTTAGTGAGAGCAATCAGTTCTGCTTTTAGTGCCGAAGTTCCATGTGACAGGGATGCTGTCCAGAGTTTCTGCTCAGGAGAAACCACCATAGCCCCTGCATACCTCTTTTCATTGACCATGTTGCTACTCCCATCTGTGAACAGAGTCATCATGGCATCGGGGAGGGGAATGTCTCCAAGATCCGGCCTTTTTCTTGTAACATGGGTTAGGACCTCCCCACAGTCAAATGGATGGTCAGCTAGCTCCTCTGGCAGCAATGTGGCTGAATTTGGCACCGCTGGGTGCTGGGAGGTCACTCTTGGTTCATTGAGGAGAAGGGCCTGATATCCCGTCAGTTGGGCGTTCATCATCCATTGGTCTGGTGGAGTCCAGAGAAGGCCCTCAATAGCATGGGTGGTGGTTATGATGAGGTTTTGACCCAAAGTCAATTAACTTGCATCCTTGACCAGGAGGGCTGTTGCGGCAGTTATGCGGAGGCAAGGGGGAAATACAGCTGTTACTGGATCTAGTTTCTTGCTAAGATAGGCTACTGGCCTTCGCCAAGGCCCCAGAGACTGAGTTGAAACTCCTTTGGCCATCCCTGATTTTTCATCCACATATAATTGGAAGGGCTTGGTGTAACATCTGGGATGGGCAATGCTGGGGCACTCAGCAAGGCTGTCTGTAATTCCAAAATGCTCCTTCTGCCTCAACTGTCCACTCTATCATAGTGAGCCCTCCTTTTGCCAGTTCATAGAGAGGTCAGACAATCTCTGCAAACCGCAGTATCCACAGCCTATAGTAGCCCACCATTCCAAGAAACTCCCTTACTTGTTGGGACATGGTGGGGCGGGGGTATTGGGTGATCACCTGTTTCCTGGACTCAGACAGTGCATGCACTCCCTCATGGAGAACAAATCCCAGATAAGTGGCATGGCTCTGACAGAGCTGTGCTTTCTTCACTGACACCCAATACCCTTTTTCCTGCAGAGTCTGGAAGAGAGCTCTCGTCCCCTGAAAACGTGACTCATAGTTCTCAGCAGCTACTAGCAAGTCATCAAAGTACTGTAACAGAGCGACTCCTGGGCTGGAGCTTCAGTACTCATGCAAATCCTCATGTAAGGCCTCGCTGAAGATAGTGGGCAAATTCTTGAACCCTTGGGGGAAGTCTTGTCCAGGAGAGCTGGCCTTAAAACACTTTCTGTGGGTCGGACCACTCAAAAGCAAAAAGGGGTTGAGATTCCCTTGCTAAAGATATAGAAAAAATATATCCTTGTGATCTAAGAATGCATACACAGTTCTTTGTGGGCCCAGAAGGGAGAGTAGGGTATAGGGGTTAGGCACCATTGGGTGGATATCTTCAAACCATTTATTAACTTCCAGCAAGTCCTGGACTGGTTGGTACTCCCCAGTCTCGGCGTTTTCAATGGGCAGCATAGGTGTGTCCCATGGAGATTTGCAAGGAACTAGGATCCTATCTCTCTCGGAGGTGGTTAATGTGTTTTCTGATCCTTTCCTTTGCTTCACGGGGAAGGGGGTGCTGTCAAACGCAAATAGCTGTAGCTGTCGCCTTTAATTGTACCACCACTGGAGGTTGTTCCTTAGCCAAGCCAGGGGGCTTCCCTTCTGCCCAGACCTGGGGAATCTCGTCCTGTAGGATTTGGAGAACACTTCCACCCCGCCTTTGTTTCCTCTGGTTTTGAGACTGGCTCGTAAAGGAGGTATTCATCTACTGCTGCCATAATCACTTGTACAGTTGGTTTTCTCAAGGTTACAGTCATGCCTCCTTCTGAGAACTGAATGCCAGCTCTTAACTTGTAGAGGAGATCTCTTCCCATCAAGTTATATGGGGCATTAGGGAGGACCAAAAATCGATGTTTAACTACTCCTGAGGCCAAATTCAAAGTCCTTTCTGTTGTCAATTTATGTCTTTCCGTGACATTTGCTCCTTGTACCCAAACTTCCTCTCCATATAGTTTTCCCAAAGGTTTAAGTAATGATAAAAATTGGGCTCCCGTGTCCACCAAAAAATCAACTGATTTCCGCTCCACTTCAATTTTTACCAGAGGTTCGAGGAGGGGCTCCTAACAATGGCCCCTTCAGTCTCTGGTGGCAAGCATTGCTGTCTTCCTTTTAGGGCACTTCCTGGCCCAATTTCCTTTTTCCTTACAGTAAGTGCACTGATCTGAATCTAAGTCTTCCCACTTGCCTTCTCTGTGCTTAGGCTTTTCCTTCCATTTACTATCCCCTACTCGTCTCCTCCCCGCCTCATGTCATGCCAAAACCTTAACCAGATTTTTTGTCTGTTTTTTATCCTCTTGTGCATCCCTGTTGCTAAGCACCTTTTCTGCTATTCCCACTAACTCAGTCAGATTCTTCCCTTAAAATCCCTCAATTTTCTGAAATTCCCTCCTTATATCTGAGGCTGACTGACTGGCAAAAGGAAGATTCATTGCCCTCTGATTTTAGGGTGCCTCAGGATAGATTGGGCTATACATTTTATAGGCTTCAATTGGCCTTTCTAGGGAAGCTCCTGGAGACTCATTCTTACCTTGAGTCACCGTACTAATTTTAGATAAATTTGTGGGTCTCCTTGAAGCTGCACAGAGGCCTCCCAGTAGATCCTGGTGGTAGAAACGTAAGTTCTCCTTACCTTCATCTGAGTTTGGAACCCAGTCGTGGGATTCGCTCTGGCAGTAGTCCATTTGGCGGGGATCAAGGTCCCAGCCAAGTCTCTCTCATATCACCTTATGGGTTTCTCACATGATGCGATCCCGCTCTTCCCCGTTAAAGAGAGCCATAAGGAACCATTGAATATCCACCCAGGTAGGTTGATGAGTAAGAAAGACAGTCTCTGAGAGGCTAATTAAATCCTGAGGGTGGTCAGAAAAGGATTTGTGTTGGGTCTTCCAGTTTTAGATTTCAGAAGAGGAGAAAGGGATATAGCTTATGTAGGGCCGCACTCTCCTGTCTGGTAGAGCAACCTCACAAAGAGGCAGCATTGGAGCAGGCAGTACTGGTGAGGTAAAGGGAGGCTGAGGGGGATAGAGGAAAGGGGAAGAACCAGGATGGTCTCTCTGCTTGGTGGTCCCATAAGTGGACCCCAACCGTGCATAAGGTGGACTGGTAAAGGCATTTTGGGACCAAGAGTCAGATTTAGAGAAGAAATGGGGGGGTTTCCACATCCTCCATATCCAATGGAGGTAGAACGTTCTTCTTCCCTGGTTCCCCCTCATCTATCTGTTCTGGTTTTGGTGCTCTGACCTGCCTTAGAGGGAGAGAAATGGTTTAGTTAGCAGGGGGAAGGTGGGACTTGAGCCATGACAGTGGCTCTTCTATCAGATACCACCAAACCACAATGTACGGTATTTGGTCTCAATGTAGATCAGAGACCTCACTCAGGGTAGCATAGATCTGAGTCAAGCCAAACGTTCCTTCCTGTGGCCACCCTGTGGAGAAAGTGGGCCACTCTAATTGGCAGAGTGTTTTTAGTTTTCCCGGGTAAACCTTGTCACCTGACTGAGTGGCTTCACCTTGAAAATCCTTGAAATGTTCAAGAACAAGATCTAGGGATGTCACAGGCCCCTTCTCCCCTTTGTCCCATTTCTCCAAATACAACAAACAGCACAACAGACAACAACAACAACAACAACAAAAAAAAAAAAAAAAAAAAAAAAACAAGGCAAAGACCACTGCAGATCCAGTGATCCCCATCCAGAGCCTGCTGCTGGTGGGGACTTTCTTGGTCCCCTGCAAACACAAAAACCACACAACAGACAACAAAAGAACCAGGCAAAGAGAACTGTAGACCCAACGATTCCTACCCAGAACCTGCCACTGGTGGAGGCTTTTTTATCTCCCAACCGCCTAGGGGGACTCGAACCCCTCAACAGTCTAGGAGGACTCGAACCCCCCAACCGTCTAGGGGGACTCAAACCCCCTGTCTGCCCAGGGGGACTCGAACCATCCACCCAGGGGGAATCGAACCCACTGTCGCTCTACCAGCAGAGGGATGGGGCATCCCTGCATCCACTCCAGCCCTCTGGAGCATCGTTGCGTCCAGCTTCTCCCTGGTGGGCTATACCCTGGAGCTCCAACCAGACAGACAGATAGTATCCCAATACCCAATATCCCAATACCCAAGATCCCAATACCTCTGGAAACTTTTCCCTAAAATTCCGATGCTGGCTCAGTTCTCGTCATTTGATCCTGGACAAGCCCCCAGTGTTAGGGTCCATGATCAAAGGAACGAGACTTATACAAAGCGAAGGTCGCAAAGCTTTATTTCACAACAAGCATCAAGAATCAAACGAACCAGTCAGGGCTGTCTCTTACGAAAAGGTGATGACAATGACCCCGGCAAGGCCGCTCCCAACATGGCCACTATGGACGAGCCTCTCCCCAGACAATGCTGCTCCTGACTAGGCCCTCACCAAGGAGGACTCATGTCGAGGAAGCGGCTCCCCAATGAAGCTGCTCCACAGAATGACACTGCTCCCGCAAGGGCTTGACAAGGCCGTGACTCAGGGCCGCAGGGCCGCTGGTGGCTCTCACGACTCTTACAGCTCTGACAAGAGCTCTGACAGCTCTGACAGCTCTGATAGCTCTCCTGGCTCTGATGACTCTCCTACTCCTCTGACGGCTCTCCTTCTCCTCCAACCATGGCTCTCCTTCTTCTCTGGCTCTCCTTTGTCTTCTCTGGCTCTCCTTCTTCTATGACAGCTCTCCTACTCCTCCGACCACTCTCATTCTCCTCCGACGGTGTTCCTACTCCTCCAACGGCTCTCCTACTCCTCCCCAACCTCAGCCTCGCAGACTAACCTTTATAGGGGTGGTTGAGCCCCACCCACACACAGGTGGCCAATGGAATTTAAACTCACCTCAATAAATATATGTGCACCCAACTGATTGGATGTCTTCATCTGGCCTGACCTGCCCTTGTATCTATGCTTTGCAATTAGGTTTCTCTGGGAGGGGCAGGGTCAATCTCATTTCACTGCATAGGGTCAATCTAAGATCACTGCAACAAAATGGTTCCCTCTGGCGAAACAGGCCCTTACAACACAATCCAGACATAAGCCTGAGCTCCTGCCTCACACTCACGCTAAGTTCAGATCCTGAGGAGCTGGTCAGGGACTGCAGATCCAGCCGCCCATATTCTCGATCCTAACCCTAAACTGACAGCGAATTTTTTTAAAGATTTTATTTATTTATATGACTGACAGGGATCACAAGTAGGCAGAGAGGCAGGCAGAGAGGGAGAGGGAAGCAGGCTACCCACTGAGCAGAGAGTCTGATGTGGGGCTTGATCCCAGGACCCCGGGATCATGATCTGAGCCAAAGCCAGAGGCTTTAACCCACTGAGCCACCCAGGTGCCCCTGGACAGCGTTTTTTCAGACTTCTGTTCCCAGAGTCTTTGCCCACACACCCTCAGGATGGGGCGCAGGAGCCAAACCTCAGGATTGTGCCTGCCCTCACAAAGGAAACTGCACTTTACAGTTGCCCAAAACCTCCAGTTTAGAGGAAACAAAAAAAGGCTCCCAATGACACCCCTTTTCGCAGGTTTCCCTGGACAAAAATGTACAGTCTGATACTGTGAGCAAATACCTCCTGTCATACACAAATGTAGATGGTCCTAGAAACAAAACATTGACCCTGACATGCCCCTAGTCCCTAATCTGAGCTCTAGATTAGGTTTTCAGGCATCTGTCCCCAGAAACATGGTCTCGGATACCAATATATGGGCGTTTCCAGAGGCCCAAAACAGAACACCTACTGTCCCAAGAAGGGAACCTGTTTTTTTGAATCTGTGTCAAAGCCTCAGTGTAGGATTATCCTGCATTGCTACTGAGCCAACACTGCATTTCAAGGAATCCCCATATTCAAAGTTACATTGTGACCCATCACATGAGACTCAATTTCAACTGAGTCTCTTGGGTACCTCCCCCTAGAGCCAGCAGACCGAAACGCTCATGTTCTTACACTGCAATTCGTACAAGACAGGGGTGTTTCCAGGTATACTCCTGTAGAGCCATGTTCCAGAATCTTTCAGTATGGGGCAGCCTTGAGCCACCAAACAGAAGTTCCCCTGTCCCAAAGAAGGAAAATGTGCTTGTTGGAGCAGCACTAAACCCCAGAGTGGGAAAACCTCCATGGCATCATGAGGCCACCCCTCCATTAAGGGGCCATGATGTATACAAACCCCACCTGAGCCAATGTCTGATGCTCGCCCTTACCTCAGATGCTGGAGATCTTGATTCAGCCTCTGCAGAGTGGACCTGCCATGCCCTTGGCCCGAAACCTAACCCTACCTTGTTTTTTCAAACTTCTGTCCTCACACTCCTAGCTCACAAGCACTCCAGATTTTTAATTCTGGAGTCACCACGTAGCACTCTGCCTGCCCACTGGAAAGAAGTGCCCTATGGGTCTGCCCAGAAACCCCACTAGGATCAATGTGCACGGCCCTCGACTGCAACCCAATTTCCTAGGCTGCCCTGTGCACTAGTGCTCTGTCTGACACAGCCTGGCCCAGACATCTGGCCAGCCACCCAGAGAGCAGTTCGCATATCCAGCACATCAGATGTGCCATGACCTGAGTCTGGCATCTCTACCCAACCTGGGTATCCAGGCATCTCTCCCCAGACCTCATCTCAAATCCCCACCTCTGTGGGAAACTGATGCACAAAAGAGTTCTCCTCCTTCCCCAAGGCAGGAAACCTTGCTGTTGGGAGGGGTGTTATGCCCTCAGAGTTGGCTCCAACTGCATGGCCCATGAGGACATGGTCACTCAAGAGGGAACGCTGGGCACAAACAAGTATTGTAACTCTCAGCCTGAGCCCGTTTTCAAACAAGCCCCCTCTGAAGCTGGACCAGGATCCTGCATATGGGGCCTGTCATTCCCCAGGCCCAAATCTAAACCCTCAGTGGGGTTTTCCCGGCGCCCGGACCCAGAGTTCATCTCTGAAGTCCCTGTTGTTAGGGGACCTCTGCGACGGAAACAGGACTCTTCCATTCCCCCAGAATGACATCAAAATATTGGGATCTTGGCAGAATCCACAGAGAGGGAGAAACTATCATGGCCCCATGAGGCCACCCCTACAGTCCACAGCCATGCTAGACACACCATTCAGAGAAAAAAGCCTGAGCTACTGCCTCCCACTCACCCTAATTTCAGATCCCGAGGAGCTGCCCTCATCGTCTGCAGATCGGGTCTGCCATTACATCGCTCCCCGAGTATGTGTTTACAGACTTCTGTCCCCAAAGGGCTAGCCACATGCCCTCCAGGAGGGGCCACTGGAGACACACCACAGGAATGTGCCCACCCTCCTGAAGGAAACTCTGCACTTCCCAGTTTCCAAAACCCTTCAGATTAGGAGAAATATGCAAGGCCCCTGAGTGAACTCCAAATTCATAACCTGCTCAGGATAAAAATGTGCAGTCTGACACACCCTGAGCACCTACCTCCTGTCAGACAGCCAGGTAAATGGCCCTAAAGACAGAAGACTGAAACTGACATGCCCTCAAAACCTAATCAGAATCCTAGCTTATGTTTTCAGGAATCTGTCCTCAGAGTTCTGTTCTGGAATACCAACATATGGTGCAATATGTGGTCCCTGAGCCACAAACAGAACACCTCCTGTCCTCAGAAGGAAACCTTGCTCTTGGGAGCTGTTTCCAACCCTCAGGGTAGGAGAATCCTTCATTGCTCCTGAGCCATCCCCACATTCCAAGGTCTCCCTGGACACAAACAAGTGTTGTGACCCATCAGCATGAGACTCCACATCAATTCAGCCCCCTTGGCACTTCGCCTCAGAGCCACCAGACAGAACCTGCCATCTCACTAGGTTGCAATGAAAAATTGAGGTGGGCTTTCCAGACATCCATGTGTAGACCTCTGCTACTGCTACTGCTGGAGCCATCAAACCTGACTCCCCTGTCCCGCAGAAGGAAACATTGCTGTTTGGAGCAGCTCACAAGCCACGGCATGGATAAACCTCCATTGCCTCATGAGGCCACCACTCCATTAGTCGACCATCATCGACGGAAATTTCAGCATGAGCAAACATCTGACACTCACGCATACTCAGGTGCGGGAGATCTAGAATCAGCCACTGTACACTGGAACTGCTATGCCCCTGGACCTGAACCTAACCCTAGCTTGTGTTTTCAGCCTTCCGTCCTCACACTCCAGGACCACAAGCCCTCTAGATTGGGAATTCTGGAGCTACAAGGCAGCATTCTGACTGCCCACCAGAAAGAAGTAGTGCCCTATAGGTTGGCCCAGAAACCCCAGATGAGAAACAACGTGCATGGCCCTCAACAGCACTCCAATTGCATAGGCAGCGCTGTGCACTAATGCTCTGTCTAACAGAGCCCAAGCCCCAAATTCCTGTCAGCAATGCAGATACCTAACTGCATATCATGCAGATGGGACCTGCCATGGCCTGAAGCCATCATCTCTAAACAAACTGGGTATTCAGGATCTGTCCCTAGACCTTAAATCAAATTCCTGCCTATTGGGAAACCTGATGCACAAAACAGAACTCCTCCTTACTGATGATAGGAAACCTTGTTGTTGGGAAGGGTGTTCAAACCCTCAGAAGAGGAGAGTTCTGCCTGGCCGTGGAAGCTACACCCACTCCTGAGGGTAGCCTAGTGAACAAACACGCATCGTGACCCTCAGCCTGAGACCCGTATCCAAATAAAGCCACTTGGGAGTTGGACCAAAAGGCCCCATATCAGGCTTGCCATGCCCCTAGGTCCAAATCCTGACCCAAGGTGGGTTTTTCCAGGCGCCAATACCCAGAGCTCTGTTCTGGAATCCCTCTTTTTTGGGACACCCCTGAGACAAAAAACACAAATCTTCCCTTTTCCTTGAGTGACACCAAACTATTGGGAGCCAGGCAAAATCCCCAGAAAGGTAGAATCTCCCATGGCCTATGAGGCCACCCCTACATTCCAGGGCCATCATATACACAAAATTCAGAGGCAAAATCCTGAGCTACAGCCTCACATTCGCCCTAATTTCAGATTCCGAGGAGCTTCTCTCATTGTCTGCAGTTCAGGCCTGTCATCCCCTCGGCCCTAACCCTAACCCGAGTTTGTGTTTTCAGAATATTGTCTCCAGAGCCCTATCCCACACAAACTCAAGGCTGGGTCCTCCAGAGCCACACTGAAGGACTGTGCCTGCTCACCCAAAGGAAACTGTGCCCTTTACAGTTGCCAAATCCTCCGGATTAGGAGACACCTGCAAGGCCTCCAAGGCTACCCCAATTTCTTAGTCTGCCCTGAGCAAAAGTGCACAGTCTGACACAACCTGGGCATCCACCTCCATGCAGACCCCAAGGACCATGTCCTTCAAGAAGAAGATTGAAGAAGATTGACCCTGACATGCTCCTCAGTCCTAATCTGAACCCTAACTTAGATTTGCCAGCAACTGTCCCCAGAGTCCTGGTCTCGAAAACCAATGTATGGGGTACCTGGAGGTCCAGAACAGAACAACTGTCCCCAGAAGGGAACCTTGCTTTTTGGAGTTGTGCCCAATCTTTAGGGCTGGAGAATCCTGCATGGACCCTGAGTTCTGGGATCTTTCTGTATGGAGGACCCTTGGGACATCAAAGTTGTCACCCCCTGTCCTACAGAAGGAAACCTTACCATTTGGATCACCTCATTACCCCGAGTGGGAAAACCCCCATGTTCTCATGAGGCCGCTCCTCCACTAGGCGGCCATTACAGACACAAAATCCAGCCTGAGCGCACGTCTGACACTCGCCCTTACTTCCGATGCTGGAGATCTCAGTCAGTCTCTGCAGAATGGACCTGTCCTGCTCTAGGCCTTAAACTTAACCCTAGCTTGTGTTCTCAGACTTCCCTCCTCACACTTCTGGCCCACAAGCCACCTAGACTGGGAATTCTGAAGCCACCACACAGCACTCTGCCTGCCAAGCAGAAAGAAAAAGTGACCTTTGGTGCTACCAAAAAAACCCTAAATGAGGATCCACCTGCACCGCATTCGACCACACTCCAATTGCATAGGCCTCCCTGTGCACTAATGCTCTGTCCGACACAGCCTAAGCCCAGACCTCCCGAAAGTCACCAGACAGCTGGCTCCATATCCAGCAGATCAGAACTGCCCTGGCCCTAGGCTGTAATCTCTAACCAACCTGGGTTTTCAGGCATCTGTCCCCAGACCTTAGCTGAAATCCCTGCATATGGAAGAAACTGATGCACAAAACAGAGCTCCTCCTTGCCCATGGCAGGAAACCTTGCTGCTGGGACAGGTGTCAAACCCTTAGAGAAGAGACCTTCGTGGACCAGGAGGCCATGCCCACTCCTGAGGGCACCCTAGGGAACAAACACGCATTGTGACCCTCAGCCTGGGCACTGTTTCCAAATAAAGCCTCTCAGGAGTTGGACCAAAAGCCCACATATAGGGCTTTCCATGGCCCTAGGCCCAAATCCTGACACAAGTTGAGGTTTTCCGGGTGCCAGTATCCAAAGCCCTGCTCTGGAGTCCCTCTTTTTGGGAGACCTCTGAGACAGAAAACACAACTCCTCCCTTCCCCCGAATGACACCAAAATATTGGGAGCCTGGCAAATCCCCAGAGAGGCAGAATCTTCCCTGGCCCCATGAGGCCACACATATATTCCGGGGCCAGCCTAGACACAAAATCCAGAGCAAAAGCCTGAGCTACCACCTCACACTCGCCCTAACTACAGATCTTGAGGAGCTTCCCTCAGGGTCTGCAGTTCTTCCCTGCCATACCCTCGACCTTTACCCTAACCCTAACCCAAGATTGCATTTTCAGACTTCTGTCCCCAGAGCCCTGACCCACACCCTCGAGGCTGGGGCCTCTGGAGTAACAGTGCAGGACTGTGCCTGCCCGCCCAAAGGAAACTGTGTCCTTTACAGTTGTCCAAACTCTATGGATTAGGAGACATCTGCAAGTGTCCTGAGGCCACCCCAATGTCATAGGGCGCCCTGAACACAAATGCACAGTCTTACACACCCTAGGCATCAACATCCAGGTAGACACCCAGATCGTGGACCCAGAGATAGAAGATTGAACCTGGCATGCCCCTATGCCCTAATCTGAAGCCTAGCTTAGGTTTGAAGGCATCTGTCCTCAGGGGCCTGGTCTCGAAAACCAACATATGGTGTTCCCAGAGGCCCAGAACAGAACACGTCCTGGTCCCAGAAGAGAACCTTGCTCTTTGGTGCTGTGTCCAATCGTCAGGACTAGAGAATCCTGCATGGTCTCTGAGCCATGGCCACATTCCAAGGTCTCCCTGGACACAAACCCACATTATGACCCATCAACATGAGACTCCATTTCCATTCAGCCTCCTATATACCTCGCACCAGAACTAGCAGATAGAATCTGCCTTGTTCCCAGGCACCAATGGGAACACATGTGAGGTGTCCAGACATCCATATGTAGAGCCCTGCTCTGGGATCTTTTTGTATGGGGGACCCTTGGGGCATCAAAGCGATCACCCCTGTCCTACAGAAGGAAACCTTGCCATTTGGATCCCTCCAAAGGTAAACCATGCCCGATAAAGCTGCCTAAATCAGGACAAAGGTGCAAGGCTCCCAAAGCCCCCCACTTTCGTACTCCACCCTGTCTGACACAACCTGAGTACTGTCCTCCAACCTGCCACCGGGAAAGCTGGCACCAGAGGCATCAGATGGGAACTGCTATGCCTCTTGGCCCAAATCCTAACCCTAGATTGGGATTTCAGGCATCCAAACACAGAGTCCTCCACTTGAATCCCTCCACAAGGAGGATGTCTGAGCCATAAAACAGGACCCACCTCTCACCAAGAATGAAATCATACTATTTGGAGCTGCACAAATCCCCGAGCTGGAGATTCCTCCATGGCCCCAGGAGGACACGCACAAATTCTGCAGCCTTAGTGGACACAAATTCTAGTCTTTTCTGTGCAAATGCTGACACTTGCCCTAACTTCAGAAACTGGAGAATTCGCCTCAGCATCTGCAGATAGGATATCCATGCCCTATACCTTAAACATAAGCTGAGCTTAGGCTTACAGAATTCTATTCCTTGAATTAAGGAATGCAAGGAATCCAGATTGTGGACTCCAGAGCCATCCCACAGGACTCTCTGTGCCCTCAAGAAAGAAATCGTGCCCTAAGAAGCTGCACAAAACCCCTCAGTTATGGCAAAAGTTCATGGCTCCCAATGCCGCCCCATGTTCGTTCTCCATCCTGGACACTAATGCGGAGTCTGACACAACCTAAGTCCTGCCCTCCAATCAGCCACCAGGATAGCTGGCCCAAGAGCCAGCAGATCAGAACTGCCATTCCGGTAGGTCCTAATCCTAACCCTACTTTGGTGTTTCTGCTCTTGAAATGCTCCACACGGGGGACTCCTGAGCCATACTATAGGACTCCACCTCTCACAAAGAATGAAATCACACTATTTGGAGCTGTGCAAATCCCCCAGCAGGAGATACCTCCAAGATCCCAGGAGAACATGCACACATTCTGCAGCCCTAGTGGACACAAATTCTGTTCTGTTCTGAGTGAACGCCTGACACTCGCCCTAACTTCAGAGTCTGGAGACCTCACCACAGCATCAGCAGATAGGGAATCCATGCCCATCAATCTAACCAGAAAATGAACTTGGGTTATCTGAATTCCCTCCCTTGAATACTTAAATGCAAGCGCTCCAGACTGGGGACACTGGAGCCACCCCATAAGAGGTTCCCTATGGAAATGCACAAAACACCTTGGTCAGGGCAAATGTTCCAGCCCTGGATGCTTTAAAGTCCTTCCCCTCCCAGAGGAACTTGCTTGTGGACTCTGGATGTAGGGGCGGGGCAGGCTGGGTGGAGACATCCAATTGGTGGGGCGCGCGTATATCCACTAGGGTTAATTTAGATCCGATTGGCCACCTGTGTAGGGGCGGGGCTCAACCAACCCCATAAAGGTTGGTGTGTGAGGCTGTCAGGGGAGCAGGAGAGCTGTGGCGGGAGCAGAAGGAAGAGTCAGAGGAGCGGAAGAGCTGTAACAGCTCTTGTAAGAGCTGTAACCATCACCAGCGGTCCCACGGCCGGCAGTCCTACTGCTGGCAGTCTCCAGCCGCCTGCAGCCTCCAGCGCCCTGCGGTCCTACCTCTGGCCGCGTCGAGCCGCCTGCACCTTCCAGCCGCCAGCAACTTCAAGCCACCTGCGGTTCCACCTCCAGCGGCCCAGAGCCGCCGCTTGCAGCCTCCAGCCACCTGCGGCCCCGCCCCCGGTTGTCCCAGCTCCGGTGGCCCCGAGCCACCTGCAGCTTTGAGCTGCCTCTGGGGGTCCTCCCTCTGACAGCCCCGAGCCGCCTGCAGCTTAGAACCACCTCTGGCGGCCTGGAGCCGCCACCTGCAGCCTCCAGCCGCCTGCGGCCCAGCCTCCAGTGGCCACGCCTCTTGGGGCCCCCAAGCCGCCTGTGGCCCCACCTTCAGAAGTCCTGAGCTGCAGCCTCCGGCAGTTGCACTCCCAGCGGGCCCATGCCATTAGCGGTTGGAGACACCAGCGGTCCAGCGGTCAGCGGTCCCGACGCCTGCAGCCCCTAGATGCCAGCGGTCCTGAGACACCTTCGGTCCAGCGGTCAGGCAGTCAGCAGTCCCGACGCCTGCAGCCCCTGGACGCCAGCGGTCCCGAGGCACCAGCGGTCCAGTGGTCAGCGATCCCAATGCCTGCAGCCCCTGGACGCCAGCGGTCCCAAGACGCCAGCAGACCTGAGATGCCTACGGCCCCTAGCCACCAGCAGCCTCGCCACAAAATGCCTTGCCACCCCGAGCCATGAGCGGCCTTGTCCGCAGCGGTGGCCTCCTCTGGGTGGCAGCCTTGTCAGAGTGGCATTGTGGGGAACAGACTCTGTGTCATCCAGGTTGTCCTCCTTGTCATCGTCGCTGTCATCGTTGCCTCTTCATCGTCGGGAGCTTCCTCGTCTGGGAAGTGGTCTTGTCCAGAATGTCCTCTTCTTGGGAGCGGCCTTGCCCGGGGAGCAACCTCATCGAGCAGCGGCCTCATCCTGGAAGTGGCCTTGTCTGGAGTGGCCTCTTCTTGAGAGCGGCTTCGATCATGGAGTGGCCTCATCTGCGGAGCAGCCTTGTCTGGAGCGGCCTTCTTGGGAGTGACCTTGTCGGGATCATCTTCGTTGCCTTTTCGTAAGAGACAGGCCTGACTGGTCAGTTTGATTTTTGATGCTTGGTGCGAAATAAAGCTTTGCTTGACCTTCGCTTTCTTTCAGTCTCGTTCCTTTGATAACGGACCTAACATTTGGGGACTCGTCCAGGATCAAACGATGAGAACTGAGCCAGCATCGGAATTTTTAGGAAAAGCCTCCGGAGGTATTGGGATCGAAGGTATTGTGAATTGCAGGTATGGGGATCGCAGGTATTGGGATCTGAGGCATTGGGATCAGAGGTATTGGGATTAGAGGTATTGGGATCTGAGGTATTGGGATCCTATCTGTCCGTCTGGTTGGTGCTCCAGGGTCTAGTCCACCGGGGAGAAGCTGGACGCAGCCATGCTCCCCAGGGCTGGAGTGGATGCGGGGATGCCCCATCCCTCTGCTGATAGACCAGCAGGGGCTTCGAGTCCCACTGGGCAGTCAGGGGGTTGGAGTCCCCTGGATAGTTGGGGGTTACGAGTCCCCCTGCCAGTTGAGGGGTTTTGAGTCTCCCTGGATGGTCAGGGGTTTCGAGTCCCCCTGGGCAGTTGGGGGGTTCGAGTCACCCTGTGCGGTCGGGGAGTTCGAGTTCCCCTAGACAGTCAGGGGGTACGAGTCCCCTGCCTCCCCTTAGACAGTTGAGGGGTTCGAGTCCCCTTAGGTGGTTGGGGGATAAAGATAGCCCCCACCAGTGGCAAGTTCTGGGTAAGAATCGCTGGGTCTGCAGTTGTCTTTGTCTGGTTCTTTTGTTGTCTATTGTGTGTTTTGTTGTGTTTGCAGGGGACCAAGAAAGTCCCCCATAGCAGCAGGCTCTGGATGCGGGCCGCTGGGGTTGTGGTTGTTTGTTGGTTTGTTTTTGTCTTTTTGTTGTCTCTTGTGTTGTTTGTTATGGTTGAAGGAATGTGGCAAGCAGAGAGTAAGGGTACGCTGGCTTTCATCTCTCCATTCCTCATAATAGATGTGGGGCTTCTCCCTCACTCATTTTGTGTTAAGGACTATAACGAGCCAACTGGAGTTAGTCAAACGCCGAGTTGAGATGTCCAATGCTGATGCTCATTGCAGCCAGGCATGGAATATGAGTGCCTAGTGGGCCACTTTTTGTAAGCAGAACTGGCACTGTGGGATGAACCCACCCCAAGACAGAGACTTTAAGGAATATTCCCAAGCAGCTGCCGAAACTTCTTTTGTTTCGGTGAATTCCTTGCCTTCTCTGGCTGGACGTGGACTGCCTAGCCCCTCCCCCTTGCTGGCAGGGAAAGCATGGCATCTGAAGTGGAATGGACCCAGGTGGAACACGAGGTCTGTTGGCGAAGGGATGGCTGGGCTGATGGTTAACTGTCTGTTTCAAGGTTTTAATAATAATTATTAAAGTGGCTTCTGAAGTCTTTGGTAACCTGAAACTGTGAAGGGTTGCTTGAATGACAAATGGAGTTAAATTTTTTGGACATCTAGATCTTAATCAAATGGGATGAAGTGCTAGGGCGCTGGTTGCTGGAACTGGGTTTGTACTTTTGAAATCTGCTGGTGAACACGTTCTGTGCTTAACTGATTAATAAATTTGCCATGTAAAGAATTCTGTTGTAACAACGTCACAATTGGTTTATATTTAGTCTTCAGTAGAGGTTCAGGTATTTCTAAGAGTACAAAATTCTGTTAAGTGTAATTAAGACTGATGGAAATGAGCAAAGCAACTCTGTATGTAAAAAATAGGAGATATGTAAAAGTTTGAATCTGAAGAGTGCCTGACTGTGTGAATGTATCTCTATGGCTCCACCGCTTCTGCTATGGAGTCTGAGTGGACTGCACGCTGAATCTCGCGGGGCATCATATGGCATAAAGGTCATCTACTCCACGAAGTAGCCTGATCCAGGGTTTATACGGACAGACCTTAGCTAAGACACTCTTAAGTTCCCACAAGGGATGTGAGCAGGACAGCATCCAGGGACAGCTCTGCTCTGATGGCAGAGCAGACCACAGCTGTTCTCTCTGGGCTCCTCCACCCATAATCTGGGAGATGGAACAGGGGAGATTCTGTGCAATGAATTTGGACTCTGCTCAGCACCTCTGTGTTGGCATTCAGACCTAGAAAAACGAGAGTCTGAAGGTCCACTTTGAGTCTAGGAAGCCATCTTCCAAGGGAAGAAAACTCTCTGAAGCTCTATGAGCTGCTCGTCCCTCTTCTCTGATGTCTGGACTTGATGGGCCACACAAGGGCCCATGGGGGGAGCTCGGGAGTCGAGGCTTCAAATCTTGGCCATCAGAGGCTGCCATGGACCTGTCCCGATTGATACACGTGCAGCTGCGGACACATTCCTGAATATGCTGGCTCTCTGCGACCTCTGCATCTTTGAAGGACATGTCCATCTGTCTGAAACATCATTCTCTTCCAAGCACTTAGAAAACTTCCACTACCCCATCCTTGTACAGAATGGGTATGACCACAAGGCATCAGTAGCCCAAGAAGGCCGGGGGCCAACGTAACTGTGAACGAGAGAAATATGATAACTAACCAAACCTGGGAAGATTAAGGTAACAGTAGGGTATGAGAAAGTTAGGCTTCCTCTAGCAAGGGGAGGACAGTTCCATGTTACACAGGGTGTCGCATACACTCATCTGAGAATATCGGGTAAGAACCCTATGATTGTCTACGACCATACCATCCTATACATGCCCGATCTTGTCTGATCTCGGAAGGTAAGCAGGGTCGGGCCTGGTTAGTACTTGGATGGAAGACTTCCTGGGAATAGCGGGTGCTTTCGCTTTGATCTCCAAGAGGGAGTTTCTTGGGACGGTGGGCTACTGCAGGCTGTGGATGCCTCCTTCACGGAGATGGCACAACCTCTCTACGAACTGGCTAAGGGAGGACTCACTATGGTAGAGTGTGGACAGCTAAGGCAGAAGGAGCATTTCGGGAATTACAAAGAGACTTACTATGTGCCCAGCATTGGTCATCCCAGATGTTACCAAGCCCTTCCACTTGTATGTGGATGGAAAGGCAGGGCTGACTAAAAGAGTTTTGACTCAGACTCTGGGGCCTTATTGAAGGCCAGTGGCCTATCTTAGCAAGAAACTAGATCCAATAGCAGCTGGGTCCCCCCCCTTGCTTCTGCATAATTGCTGCCATGGCCCTCCTGGTCAAGGATAGATGCGAATTGACTCTGGGTCAAAATCTCATATTGACCACCACCCACGTTATTGAGGGCCTTCTCTGGACTCCACCACACTGGCGGATAACAAATGCCCAAGTGATGGGGTATCAGGCCCTCCTCCTGAATGAAAAAAAAAATGTGATCTTCTGGCCCCCGGTGGTACTAAATCCTGCCACGTTGCTACCAGAGGTGCTGGCTGACCACCCACATGACTGAGGGAATATCCTAACCGAAGTCACGGAAATAAGGCCGGATCTCAGAGACACTCCCCTCCTGGATGTGGAAATGACTGTTCACAGAAGGGAGTAGTAACATGGTCAGTGGAAAGAGTTATGTAGGGGCTGTGATTGTTTCTCCTGATCAGGGACTCTGGATGACAGCCCTGCTACACAGGACCTCGGCAAAAAAGCGAAGCTGATTGCATTCAGCAAGGCACTACAGATGGTCAAGACCGCGGGCAGTAATTGGAAACTACAGTGTGCCTACTGGCCCCAGAGCTCTGGGCAAGGGGAGAGAATGAACCAGACTCTCGACGACACCTTGACAAAGTTAATTCTGGAGGCTGGCGGTGGATGGATGGATCTCCTTCCTTTTGCTCTCCTCAGGGTGCAATGTACACCCTATTTAAACAAAGTGACCACATTTGAAATAATATTTGGAAGGACCCCCCTTTGCTCTGTCCTAGGCTAAAGGAGGTTGCTCTAGCAGAAATGACTGATCAGTCTATACTCCAGTCACTGCAAGCATTACAGTCTGTCTTAAAAAGAAGGGATCCAAACTGCCCACACTGGGACAGAGACAGTGGTGGAACCACATCCCAGGGACTTGATTTGGATATGTCACTATCAAGTGGGGAACTTGGAGCCTCGCTGGAAGGGACCATTTACTATTATCCTAACCACCCCCACTGCAGTAAAAGTATAAGGCATTAGGGCCTGGGTTCATCCGGGTCACGTCAAACGAGCCGAGAATAAGGATGCCCCCCAGAGATGGGAGCTGCAGCCAACAGACCCTGATGACCATGGACTAAAATTAAGACTAAAAAACTGTAAGTTTATTGTTACTGTACTAAAGAAAATTGGGGCGATAAAATGTTAGTCTTATATGCTCAATATAAGATAGAACTATCTGAAAAGTCAAGGATTTGACTAATCTCTAAAGAAAAGGGGGGAATGTAAAGGCCTGCCCCTCCCAGAGGAAATTGCTTGTGGACTCTGGATGTAGTGGTGGGGCAGGCTGGTTGGAGACATCCAATCAGTAGAGCGTGCATACATCTGCTAAGGTTAATTGAGATCCATTTGGCCACCTGTGTAGGGGCGGAGCTCAACCAACCCCATAAAGGTTGGTGTGCCAGGCGGTCAGGGGAGGAGGAGAGCTGTGGTGGGAGCAGAAGGAAGAGTTGGAGGAGCGGAAGAGTTTTAACAGCTCTTGTAAGAGCTATAACCATCGCCAGCGGTCCCACGGCCGGCGGTCCCACTGCTGGCAGTCTCCAGCCGCCTGTAGCCTCCAGCCCCCTGTGGACCCACCTCCAGTGGCACCGAGTCACCTGCAGCCTCCAGCCACCTGTGGTCCCACCTCTGGCGGCACTGAGCCGCCTGCAGCTTCGAGCCACCTGCAGTTTCGAGCCGCTTCCAGTGGTCCTGCCTCCGGTGGCGCCGAGCCACCTGCAACTTCAAGCTGCCTCTAGCGGTCCCACCTCTGGCGGTCCCACCTCTGGCGGCCCCGAGCCGCCACCTGCAGCCTCAAGCTGCCTGCGGCCCAGCCTCCAGTGGTCCTGCCTCTGGGGGCCCCGAGCCGCCTGTGGCCCTGCCTTCAGCAGCCCCGAGGTGCAGCATCTGGCAGTTGTGCTGCCAGCGGGCCCGTGCCACTAGCGGTCAGAGACACCAGCGGTCCAGTGGTCAGAGGTCCCGACGCCTGCAACCCTTAGACGCCAGCAGTCCCGAGACACCAGTGGTCCAGCAGTCCAGTGGTCAGCGGTCCTGACGCCTGCAGCCCCTGGACACCAGCAGTCCCGAGGAGCCAGCGGACCTGAGATGCCAATGGCCCCTAGCCGCCAGCAGCCTCGTCACAAAATGCCTCGCCACCCCGAGCCACGAGCGACCCTGTCTGCAGCGGTGTCCTCCTCTGGGTGGCAGCCTTGTCAGAATGGCATCATGGGGAGTAGAGTCTGTGTCTTCTGGGTTGTCCTCCTTGTCATCGTCGCTGTCATCATTGCCTCTTCATCATCGGGAGTGTCCTCATCCGGGAAGCGGTCTTGTCCAGAATGGCCTCTTCTTGGGAGCGGCCTTGTCCGGGGAGCAACCTCATCGAGCAGCGGCCTCGTCCTGGAAGTGGCCTTGTCTGGAGTGGCCTCTTCTTGGGAGCGGCTCCGATCATGGAGTGGCCTCATCTGTGGAGCAGCCTCATCTGCGGAGCAGCCACGTCTGGAGCGGCCTTCTTGGGAGTGACCTTGTCAGGGTCATCCTCGTTGACTTTTCCTAAGAGACAGCCCTGACTGGTCAGTTTGATTCTTGATGCTTGGCGCAAAATAAAGCTTTGCTTGACCTTCGCTTTCTATCAGTCTCATTCCTTTGATCACGGACCCTAACAATGCCACCCTACTTTCTCCACCCTGAACACTAATGTGCAGTCTGACAGAACCTGGAAGTCCTGTCCTCCAGTCAGCCACTGCGACCGTTGGCCACAGAAAGAGCACATCAGAACTGCCATTCCCATAGGCCCTAATCATAACCCTAGGTTGAGTATTCTGGCAGCCATACTCAGAGTCCACTTCTTGTATCCCACCACATGGGGGAACCCTGAGATACAGAGCAGAACTTATTCTGCCCCCCAGAAGGAATACTTGCTTTTTGCAGCTATGTATAACCCTCAGAAGTGGAAGAACACTGTGGTGCCCCTGAGGCCATACCCAAGTTTACATCCAGCCAGGAAACAAACACCCATTGTGACCCTTCGCCTGAACCCCATTTTCAACACAGCCCCATGTGTAGCTCTTCGCAGAGCCAGTATATAAGGCCTGCCATATCACTAGGTTCTAACCCCAAACAAACATACTGGCATGCATTCCCAGAAATCTGTTCTCAAATCCCTCTCTACGGGGGATCCATGAGGCATAAAGCAAGAGCCACCTTTCCCCCAGAATAGACTAAACAATTTGGAACTGCAGAAAAACCCCAGAGCGGGAGGAAACTCCATGGACCCCTGAGGCCACCCAAAATTTGGCACATGGTCTGGACACAAAATCCAGCCTGAGTTACCTCCTGACACTCGCCTCAACCTGAGATTCCCAGAAGCTCGCCCAGCATCTGAAGATTAGGCCTGCCATGCCCTAAGCGCTAACCCTAACCCTAGCTTTGATCATAATTCTGTTCCAAGAGCCCTAGCCCACAAGAACTACAGAGAGAGAAATCCAGAACCACACCATGGGGGTCTGCCTACCCTCCAGAACGAAACCATGCTCATTGGAGTTGCACAAAACCCCCATATTTGGAGGAACCGGCACAACTACTGAGGTCACACCCATTTGCAAACCGGACACTGGACCCTAATGCACATTCTTTCCCACAGTGTGAGCCCTGTCCACCAATCAGCCACCTATGTAGCTTGCCCCAGAGTCAGCAGATCATTCTGCCATGCCCCTTGTCCCTAATAGCTAACCCTAGGTTGGGTTTTTAGGCATCAATATCCAGAACCCTGCTCTTGATCCCTCCATATGGGAACCCATGAGTCATACAATAGGACTCCACCTCTCACGGAAAATGAAATAATATTATTTGGAGCTGTGCAAAATCCCCAGCAGGAGATACCACCATGATCCCAGGAGGACACCCACACATTCTGCAACCTTTGTGTGTGGGGGGAATACAAGATAGCAGGGAAGTAGAAGGAGGCGCCATTTCAACCTGTACACTAAAGTGATCTGATTACCTACCAAAGAACTCCAATCACCCATGAAATCAGCCTGAGATCAGAATTATACATGTATGGATCTCTACAGGGGCAGAATATTCCAGTGGCCATGTAAAGCAGAGTGGGAACATTGGACTGATATTGGAAGATAAACAAAAGAGGGGGGAGCGACCAGAGGCAGCCGATTGGAAAGTAATACCCCAATATGAGAGTGCTCTGCGTCTGGGGACCAGCATTAAGTTGGAGTCTGGTTGAAAGCACTCAAAAGAGCAAAGGATCATGGGGGGAAATTGTGGGAATCAGGGCAGTAGGGACAGGGGCTTAAGTCCCCGGACCCAGGACAGCCACCCCTGATGCTGAACTAGAGACGGACTGCAGCAGAGAGAGTGCAGGGGAGAAACCAGGTCTTGGTCCTTGAGCTGCCTGCACTCCTGAGAACACATGGGGTCTGACTCCTGTGAGGGGCTGGGAGCCTCGCCAGATGGCAGAATGCTGCACCATGCTATCAGTGTCTGAGACGTGTGCGCCCCACACTCTCCTCTGAGAGAAGTGTGTGCAGGCACCAGGCTGGCGCTCTTAGACCTGTGTCATTAGATCAGAACCTGAGACGTGTGCGCCCCTCACCCTCCCCTGAGAGAAGTGTGCACAGGCGCCAGCCCAGTGCTTTCTGACCCAGAAAGACCAAGGCACTCCCAGCCCAGGCCAGTGGGATAATCTCAGTGTGCAGTCGCTGCTTGGAACCTCTCTGGCGGTCTGGAGCTGCACAGACAGCCTCCACTGCAGTGGTTTTGCATACAAGCAGGAGATCCTCTGTCACCAAGGACTGCAACTGGGAACCTGCTCTGCCAGCAGCCGAGGGGGAACTTATGTGCTCTGCAGCAGCCACAGGAGTGCAAACTGAGGCTTCTCTCTGAGAGGGAGGTTGGGGTGCAGTTTTCTTTCCTTTAAACCTCCAAAAACCATCAAAAACTGTAAAGGCGAGAGAAAACAAATGAACAAACATAAAAACCCCCAGAGGACAAAAGCCTGAAAAATCAGTTTCCTCAGAGCCCACCTCCTTGAAGGGAGCAGGAGGACTCAACTCAGGAAACATCATTGGCTGAAAACCCACGATGCAGGCCATCCCTCATAATACCAACCAGGAAAAAAAAAAAAAGACAACAAGAGAACAACCACCACTACTTCATAGATACAAATTTTATTTTTAACTCATTCCCACTCTTCTGGTTCATTTTTTTTTATGTAGATAATTTTTTAACCTATATACCATCGCAGTGAGGTGTTCAGTACGTCAAATTCCATAATAACCTTTCAACCTGAACCTTTTGATACATATACCAGTGTTTTTCTTTTGTTTTTCTAATTTTTAATTTTTTTTAAACTTTAGTTTAGTTTAGTCCAGTTTATTCTTTTTTTTTATTTTTATTTTCTAATATTCATATAGAGTTAAACATCAAGTCAATCCCCTTCCTCCAATCAATACTAACCCTGTAGGTAAACCAAGTTTTAATCACCCTTTATCTTAGGAAAGTTGATTCCTTTGAGAAAGATATCAAGACACATCAAGGAAGAATCAAAATAAACTTCCTCTCACACACTGAGAATTTATAACCACTCTCCCAACTTTTTCTTCTGCCACTGTTTCTGTGTATTTGTGTTTGTCCTGATAGTATATGAATCTTATACTTGGGGTTCTTTTTGACAAGGTTCTTCCTTTTTTTGCATATATATATATATATTTTTTTCTCTTGTCATATAGTTTTATCCGTCTTTTTCTTTGTCTGTTTTTGTTTGTATACTTCATAAATCTTACCTTGGGGCCAATTGGGCTGAGTCTTCTCTTTTTTCTTCCCTTCCCCCCCTCTCTTTTCTTTTTCTTTTCTTTTTTCTCTTGTTTGGGTGGGGAATCCTGATTGCTCAGAAGGGTTCCAGGGGGAACCTTGACTGCACCACGGTCAATACATCCATCTACATACAAAAATGCCCAAGGGAAGAAAAATATAGAGGATGGGCCTTCTGCAACAGAGCTAACAGCTATTGACATAGACAATATGTCAGAAAAGGAATTCAAGCTAACAATTATCCAGGCAATAGCTAGGTTTGAGAAAGCCGTGGATGACCAAATGGAATTGATTAGGGCAGAACTGAAAGCGACCAGACAGGATGTTCACAATGTTAGGGCAGAACTGAAAGCCATTAGGGATGATGTACAAAATGCTCTCAGTGAGTTCCAATCTTCAACCTTAGTGGACACAAATTCTAGTCTGGTCTGAGCGAATGCCTGACACTCATCCTAACTTCAGAATCTTGAGAGCTCATCTTAGCATCTGCAGATAGGGGATCCATGCCCTATACCCTAAACATAAACTGAGCTTGGGCTTTCAGGATGCCATCCCTTGAATCCTGGAATGCAAGCCCTGCAGGCTAGGGACTCTAGAACCAACCCATAAGACTCTCCGTCCCCTTCAGAGGGAAACCTGTCCTATGGAGCTGCACAAAACCCCTTGATTAGGGCAAATTTGCATGGCCTCTGATGCCACCTCACTTTCATTCTTCACCCTGGACATTAATATGCAGTCTGACACAACTTGAGTCACGACCTCCAATCAGTCACATGGTTAGCTGGCAACAGAGCCAGCAGATCAGACCTGCCATGCCCTAGGGCCTAATCCTAACCCTGGGTTGGGGTTTCAGGCATCCATACCCAGAGCCCTCCTCTCAAAACACAACTTCTCCTGCCCCCTAGCAGGAATCCTTGCTTATTGCAGCTATGTATAAATCTCAGAGGTGGAAGAACACTGTGTTGCCACTGAGGCCACACGAAAATTTACAGGCATCCCAGGACACAAACACCCATTGTGACCCTTGGCCTGAGCCCCATTTTCAACACAGGCCCATGGGTAGCTCCTTGCAGAGCCAGAATATAAGGTCTTCCATAACACTAGGACCTAAACCTAAACATAAGTTGGGTCTTCTGGCATCCATAGGCAGAAATCTGCTCTCAAATCCCTCCATATGTGGTACTCATGAGCCATAAAACAGGACACCACCTATCCCCCAGAATAGGCCAAACTATTTGAAACTGTGCAAAATCCCCAGAGTGGGAGCAAACTCCATGGCCCCTTGAGGCCACCCCCACATTCAGCAGATCACATGGACACAATCTCTAGCCTGAGTGACCTCCTGACACTCGCCTTTACCTCAGATCCTCAGGAGATCACACAGTGCTTGTAGATTGGGCCTGCCATCACCTATGCTCTAACCCTAAACATAGCTTCAGTTTACAGTCTTCCGTCCTGAGAGCCATGGCCCACAAGCACTCCAGATAGAGAACTCTAAAACCACACCATCAACTCTGCATAAACTACAGAAGGAAACCATGCTCTTTGGAGGTGCACCAAAGCCTCAGATTTGGAGAAACCAGCACGACTAATAAGGCCACTCCCATTTACGGAACACAACCCTGGATCTTTTTTTTTTTTTTTTTTTTTTTTTTTTTTTTTTTTTTTTTTCTTTCCCTCCCTGTCCCCACTAATCAATATATACAAGGAAGGTAATGCATACCACATATTTTTTGAGCCAAGATATGTCTAAAGATCAGAGAATATACCAGTTTGAAAATTATTCTCTAACCTAACCTCTTAAAAGGCAAGTGCAGTTGTATATAATATTCAGTGGAAGTGGGTTTCTACCATTGCAATACTGGCTACTCATAGTAAACATCATAGCCATTGAATGTGAAATCAATTTTTATTAAAAAAAATTGTCCTCTCCAACTCCCAATGTCCTCCACGTTATTCCTTATGCTCTACAAGCAAGTGAATTGGGGAAATCCGAGGGGGAGATGAACCATGAGAGACCGTGAACTCCGAGAAACAAACTGAAGGTCTTAGAGGGGAGGAGGGTGGGAAGTTGGGTGAGCCCGGTGGTGGGTATCAAGGAGGGCACTCATTGCATGGAGCAGTAGGTGTGGTGCATAAATCATGAATCTTGGAACACTGAAAAAAATAAAATTAAATCTAAAAAAAATAAATAAAAAAGATTTTCAATGAGCTAACATTTTAAAATATTTCATATTGCCACTGTAGTATGAGAAAATGTCAGACATCATCATATTCTCCTCTGAGAACAAAATAGGGTAAAATATGTATTTTAAATACATGAGAGAGAATTTGTCTCTTTTCCAACCCCAAAAGTAGAATTCTAGTAAATTCTAACTTAGACATACTTCAAAAAATTTTAAAAATATATTTGATGTCATAGAGAAGTCTAACCTCTCCTTGAATGTGAGTATTTTTTTACCCAAATTGATAACTACTTGTTTATAGCTGTTACAAAATTTTCCATACCCACCAAAACCATCATCAGTAAAGACTTGGGAAATATTTGAGGAAAATTGTCACCCAATATTAATCCTTTGGAACCTCCTTTAAAAACATAAACACCTCCTCTTATAGCAGATAGAGATGATAATGAGAAGCCCAATAGTGAAACTAAACTGTAGGTTACCAAGGAAAAATGTTCATAAGAGCCATCTTGTTTCTGTAAGTGGTAGCATGGTTATAGCTGGTGTTTCTTTTTTTTTTTTCCCAATTTATTTATTTTCAGAAAAACAGTATTCATTATTTTTTCACCACACCCAGTGCTCCATGCAAGCTGTGCCCTCTATAATACCCACCACCTGGTACCCCAACCTCCCACCCCCCCGCCACTTCAAACCCCTCAGACTGTTTTTCAGAGTCCACAGTCTCCCATGGTTCACCTCCCCCTCCAATTTACCCAAATTCCCTACTACTCTCTAACGCCCCTTGTCCTCCATGCTATTGGTTATGCTCCACAAATGAGTGAAACCATATGATAATTGACTCTCTCTGCTTGACTGATTTCACTCAGCATAATCTCTTCCAGTCCCGTCCATGTTGCTACAAAAGTTGGATATTCGTCCTTTCTGATGGAGGCATAATACTCCATAGTGTATATGGACCACATCTTCCTTATCCATTCATCCGTTGAAGGGCATCTTGGTTCTTTCCATAGTTTGGCGACTGTGGCCATTGCTGCTATAAACATTGGGGTACAGATGGCCCTTCTTTTCACGACATCTGTATCTTTGGGGTAAATACCCAGGAGTGCAATTGCAGGGTCGTAGGGAAGCTCTATTTTTAATTTCTTGAGGAATCTCCACACTGTTCTCCAAAGAGGCTGCACCAACTTGCATTCCCACCAACAGTGTAAGAGGGTTCCCCTTTCTCCACATCCTCTCCAACACATGTTGTTTCCTGTTTTGTTAATTTTGGCCATTCTAACTGGTGTAAGGTGATATCTCAATGTGGTTTTAATTTGAATCTCCCTGAGGGCTAATGATGATGAGCATTTTTTCATGTGTCTGATAGCCATTTGTATTTCTTGATTGGAGAAGTGTCTGTTCATATCTTCTGCCCATTTTTTGATGTGTTTGTCTGTTTCGTGTGGGTTGAGTTTGAGGAGTTCATTATAGATCCTGGATATCAACCTTTTGTCTGTACTGTCATTTGCAAATATCTTCTCCCATTCCGTGGGTTGCCTCTTTGTTTTTTTGACTGTTTCCTTTGCTGTGCAGAAGCTTTTGATTTTGATGAAGTCCCAGAAGTTTATTTTCGCTTTTGTTTCCTTTGCCTTTGGAGACGTATCTTGAAAGAAGTTGCTGTGGCTGATATCGAAGAGATTACTGCCTATATTCTCCTCTAAGATTCTGATAGATTCCTGTCTCACGTTGAGGTCTTTTATCCATTTTGAGTTGATCTTTGTGTACGGTGTAAGAGAATGGTCGAGTTTCATTTTTCTACATATAGCTGTCCAGTTTTCCCAGCACCATTTATTGAAGAGACTGTCTTTTTTCCACTGTATATTTTTTCCTGTTTTGTCGAAGATTAATTGACCATAGAGTTGAGGGTCCATATCTGGGCTCTCTACTCTGTTCCACTGGTCTATGTGTCTGTTTTTATGCCAGTACCATGCTGTCTTGGTGATCACAGCTTTGTAATAAAGCTTGAAATCAGGTAAGGTGATGCCGCCAGCTTTATTTTTGTTTTTCAACGTTTCCTTAGCGATTCGGGGTCTCTTCTGATTCCATACAAATTTTAAGATTATTTGCTCCAGCTCTTTGAAGAATGCCGGTGGAATTTTGATCGGAATGGCATTAAAAGTATAGATTGCTCTAGGCAGTATAGACATTTTAACGATGTTTATTCTTCCGATCCAAGAGCATGGAATGGTCTTCCATCTTTTTGTGTCTTCTTCAATTTCTTTCATGAGTGTTCTATAGTTCCTCAAGTATAGATCCTTTACCTCTTTAGTTCGGTTTATTCCCAGGTATCTTATGGTTCTTGGTGCTATAGTAAATGGAATCGATTCTCTAATTTCCCTTTCTGTATTTTCCTTGTTAGTGTATAAGAAAGCCACTGATTTCTGCACATTGACTTTGTATCCTGCCACGCTGCTGAATTGCTGTATGAGTTCTAGTAGTTTGGGGGTGGAGTCTTTTGGGTTTTCCATATAAAGAATCATGTCATCTGCGAAGAGAGAGAGTTTGACTTCTTCATTACCAATTTGGATACCTTTTATTTCTCTCTGTTGTCTGATTGCTGTTGCTAGGACTTCTAATACTATGTTGAACAAGAGTGGTGAAAGTGGGCATCCTTGTCTTGTTCCTGATCTCAACGGGAAGGCTGCAAGCTTTTTCCCATTGAGGATGATATTTGCTGTGGGTCTTTCATAGATAGATTTGATGAGGTTCAGGAATGTTCCCTCTATCCCTATACTTTGAAGCGTTTTAATCAGGAACGGATGTTGGATTTTGTCAAATGCTTTTTCTGCATCAATTGAGAGGACCATGTGGTTCTTCTCTCTTCTCCTATTAATTTGTTGTATCACATTGATTGATTTACGAATGTTGAACCATCCTTGTAGCCCAGGGATGAATCCCACCTGATCATGGTGGATAATCTTTTTAATGTGTTGTTGGATCCTGTTGGCTAGGATCTTGTTGAGAATCTTAGCATCCATATTCATCAGTGATATTGGTCTGAAATTCTCCTTTTTGGTATGGTCCTTGCCTGGTTTGGGGATCAGGGTAATGCTGGCTTCATATAAAGAGTCTGGAAGTTTTCCTTCTGCTTCAATTTTTTGAAACAGCTTCAGGAGAATAGGTGTTATTTCTTCTTGGAAGGTTTGGTAGAATTCCCCAGGGAATCCGTCAGGTCCTGGGCTCTTGTTTTTTGGGAGATTTTTGATCACTGCTTCAATCTCGTTATTAGATATCGGTCTATTCAGGTTGTCGATTTCTTCCTGGTTCAATTTTGGTAGTTTATATTTTTCCAGGAATGCATCCATTTCATCAAGGTTGCTAAGCTTATTGGCATATAACTGTTCGTAGTAACTTCTGATGATTGTTTCTACTTCCTTGGTGTTAGTTGTGATCTCTCCCCTTTCATTCATAATTTTATGAATTTGGGATTTCTCTCTTTTCTTTTGGATTAGTGTAGCCAGTGGCTTATCGATCTTATTGATTCTTTCAAAAAACCAGCTTCTAGTTTCATTGATACGTTCTACTGTATCTCTGGTTTCTCCCTCATTGATCTCAGCTCTAATCTTGATGATTTCCCTTCTTATGTGTGGAGTTGGTTTGATTTGTTGTTGATCCTCCAGTTCTTTAAGGTGTAGAGACAGCTGGTGTGTTCTGGATTTTTCAATTTTTTTGAGCAAGGCTTGGATGGCTATATATTTTCCCCTTAGGACCGCCTTTGCTGTATCCCATAGGTTTTGG
Organism: Neogale vison; assembly: GCF_020171115.1. Taxonomy (NCBI): domain Eukaryota; kingdom Metazoa; phylum Chordata; class Mammalia; order Carnivora; family Mustelidae; genus Neogale; species Neogale vison. Next base: position 92,334,355 of record NC_058097.1, read on the forward strand.
ACCGAAGTGTCTTCATTCTCATTGGTTTCCATGAATTGTTTCAGTTCTTCTTTGATCTCCTGGTTGATCCAAGCATTCTTAAGCAAGGTGGTCTTTAGCTTCCAGTTGTTTGAGTTCCTTCGGAACTTTTCCTTGTGATTGAGCTCCAGTTTCAAAGCATTGTGATCTGAGAATATGCAGGGAATAATCTCAGTCTTTTGGTATCGGCTGAGTCCTGATTTGTGACCCAGTATGTGGTCTATTCTGGAGAAGGTTCCGTGTGCACTTGAGAAGAATGAGTATTCTGCTGTTTTAGGGTGGAATGTTCTGTATATATCTATGAGGTCCATCTGGTCCAATGTGTCGTTCAATGCTCTTGTTTCTTTATTGATTTTCTGCTTCGATGATCTGTCTAATTCTGAAAGAGGCGTGTTAAGATCACCTACGATTAGTGTATTCATATCAATATGACTCTTTATCTTGATTAACAGTTTTCTTAAGTAATTGGCTGCTCCCATATTGGGAGCATAGATATTTACAATTGTTAGATCATCTTGGTGGATAGTCCCTTTAAGGATTATGTAGTGTCCTTCTGTATCTCTGACTACAGTCTTTAGTTTGAAGTCTAATTTATCTGATATGAGAATCGCTACCCCAGCCTTCTTTTGAGGCCCATTGGCATGAAAGATGCTTCTCCACCCCTTCACTTTCAGTCTGCGTGTATCTTTAGGTTCAAAATGGGTCTCTTGTAGACAGCATATGGATGGGTCCTGTCGTTTTATCCAATCTGCAACCCTGTGCCGTTTTATGGGTGCATTGAGGCCATTCACATTGAGAGTGATTATTGATAGATACGTTTTTATTGACATCGAGTTACCTTTGAAGTCTTTCTTTCTGTAGACTGTCTCTATATTTCTGTTCAATGCTATTCTTGGGATTTTTCCTCTTTTATAGAACCCCCCTTAATATTTCCTGCAGTATCGGCTTGGTGGTTGCATAGTCTTTTAAGTCTTGCCGGTCTTGGAAACTCTTTATCTCTCCATCCATTTTGAATGTCAGTCTTGCTGGATAAAGTATTCTTGGCTGCATGTTCTTCTCATTTAGTGCCCTGAATATATCTTGCCAGCCTCTTCTGGCTTGCCAGGTCTCTGTGGACAGGTCTGACGTTATTCTGATGGGCTTCCCTCTGTAAGTAAGAAGCCTCTTTGCCCTGGCGGCTTTCAAGAGATTATACCTACAATTATAATTTCTCAATTTGACTATCAGGTGTCGTGATGTTTTTTTGGAGTGTATAATCTTGGGTGGAGACCGTTCAGCCTCTAGTACATGAACGCTGGTTTCATTCGCGAGATTCGGAAAGTTTTCATGAAGGACTTGTTCCACGACATCTTCTAGACTTCTTTCTTTCTCCTCCCCTTCAGGAATTCCAATAATTCTGACGTTGGAACGCTTCATGGCATCACTTATTTCCCTAATTCTGCTTTCGTGGGATCTAAGCTGTTTGTTCCAGGCTTCCTCCTGATCCTTTCTCTCTATCTGTTTGTCTTCCAGATCACTAATTCTATCTTCTGTCTCAGTTACCCTAGCTTTGAGAGAGTTTAGATTGGATTGGAACTCATTGAGAGCATTGTGGACCTCCTCCCTGGTAGCTTTAAGCTCCGCCCTAACATTGTGAACATCCTGTCTGGTCGCTTTCAGTTCGGCTCTAATCAATTCTGTTTGGTCATCCATGGCTTTCTCCAACCTAGCTATTGCCTGGATAATTGTTAGCCTGAATTCTCTTTCCGACATATTGTCTATGTTGATAGCCGTTAGCTCTGTTGCGGAAGGTCCATCCTCTGTATTTTTCTTCTGTTGGGCATTCCTCTTCCTAGTCATTTTGGTGGGAGAAGACTGAACAGATGTAGCTGGATGTATCAACTCTGGTGCAGTCAAGGTGCATCCTGGAACACTTCCTGATCTCCGTCTCAGAAGCCTCAGTCTGGGTGCAGAAGCTGAATAAATTCCCCCTTGGATGCTGGCAGTGCAGGTTCCAAGTTAAAGACCCTGGGGGCGCAGGATCTTTTGCTCGTCCCCAAAGCCAAGGCAGTGGCGGCTGTCTGGGAGCTCCTGACCGCCAGAGAGGTTCCAAGCAGCGATCGCACACTGAGATTTTGCCGCTGGCCGGGGCTGGGAGTGCCCGGCTTGCGCGCACCTCTTTTCAGATGCGGCTGTGGGTCGGGCGCGCGTCTGGGGCACTGAGAACGGGGCGCTGCTCCGTAAGCCGCAGGCTGGCCTTTTGCGCGCCTCTGTCCGGGGAAGAGTTTCGCGGGCGCGAGGCTTAGACTTTGAAACAATGGCCCGGGTCAAGAAGCGCCCCAGGGCCTTAGAAACCCAGGAGAGCTGGAGCGACGTGCACGCGCATCTCAAGCTTTGTGGTAGGGCTAGCGCGCGTTCTGCAGACCGGCTCCCATCCCCTCACAGGAGCCGGAACCCCGCGCTCTGGGGCACGCTGGCGGCTTAGGGACCAGGAGCCGGTTTCTCCGCCGCACTCTCTCTGCCTCCGCGCCGGGGAGGCCGTCTGGGACCGGGGACTCAAGCCCCTGTCCCTAGCCGCCCCGATTCCCACAGTTTGCCCCCGCGATCCTTTGCTCTTTTGGAGTGCTTTCAACCAGTCTCCGAGTTAATGCTGGTCCCCAGACGCAGGGCACTCTCGCTCGTATCGGGGTATTACTTTTGCACCGGTCGCCTCTGGTGGCTCCCTCCCCCTTTTGTTTATCTTCCGATATCAGTCCGCTGTTCCCATTCCGCTTTACCTGCTCACTGGCGTCTTCTGCCCCTGTAGAGATCCAGACGTGTATAATTCTGATCTCAGGCTGATTTCATGGGTGATCAGAGTTCTTTGGTAGGTAATCAGCTCACTTTGGGGTACCAGCTGAAAAGACGCCTCTTCCTAGTACCCCGCCATCTTGTCCCCCCCTCAACCCTGGATCTTAATACACATTTTGTCCCCAGCATGAACTCTGAACTGCAGTCAGTCACGTAGCTGGCCCCAGAGGTAACAAATTGGATATTTTCAGTAATTCTTGGTCATTTATTAAAAGCCAAGCATGGCATCAAATTTAACCCTAAACGATAGCCTATAAATTGGCTTTGGACCAACAATGTAAATGATTCCACTAGAGTACCACTCTGTTTCCACTGATGTGTTGTTTTTAAATCCCACTATACTGGAGAAAATGTGTCATTCAGATTTGAAGTTTCAGAAATTGGCAAATCCGTCCATCATAATGCAGGTTCTCTGCAACGTTTACAGGATGAATGCTGGCATAAAACTTCGCGGGCCTACTGTGCAATGCCTTCTGTGATCTTGCCAAAGTCTCTTTTTTGGAGAAATCATTCTGCTTCTGAAATTTCTAAGAAAAAATTTGGAATGAGTTATCCCCATTTTAATATTTGTGTTTTGTATGCACGGTTAATGAGCTTCTTTTAAACAAAATGGAAAATACTGTTTTCTTTTTTTCTAACTAAGCCTTGGTTACCATAGAGAATGTTCCTGAGGCTATGAATGGCTCAGTAATCAGTGTTTTGCATATGTCTGCTTTTAATTATTTTAATAGGCCCCACAGCTCAGATGTGTGAGCTGTGTGAAGCTCAGTCATTGTATAAATCTGGGAATCGACTGTTTGCCACCAACCAAGGTGTTGCATGATGGCGTCAGTGCAGAGGTTAGTGTTCCCCCAATCATCTCACCAACATACCGATAATGCACAAATAAGCTCCATTACCAAGAGTCTCTCAGGCCTCAGGTGTTTTGTTTTGTTTTTGTTTTTGTCTTTAATGTAAAATATGTAACAAAGGGAAGGTTCACAGTTGGGAGCCATTTTCTCAAGCCATGAAGCCACCATCATGAAGAAATTGATCATATCATCACTACCACATTCTTCGTTGACGCCAGGCTTTGCAAGCATGAGCTGCTTTTGTTTTAAACACTTGCTCTACCAAACAACACAAGCAAAATCACCCTGCAGTAAAATAATCTCACATTTTGGTGTCTTCAAACAACATAACCGCTATGATTTCCTGCATTCTTCTCATTAAGGACCTGAGCCTGCACAGTGGCCAGTCCTTGCAGAATTGCTGCTACCTCTGGCAGTGGGTGGAGAGTCTTCAAGTGCCCCTAGAAATGAACATGAAACTGCCATTCACATTTTATTGGCCAAAATAAAGTAAAAGGGGATTGCCATTTTCACTTGTTCCTAGAATACAAAAATTTGGGAATAATTTAATAAACAACACTAAGGTATGTCACAATGGCATCTTATAAATAAAAATTTATCTTAAAAGACTTCATTCCAAACCATCCTTGTAGCCCAGGGATGAATCCCACCTGATCATGGTGGATAATCTTTTTAATGTGTTGTTGGATCCTGTTGGCTAGGATCTTGTTGAGAATCTTAGCCTCCATATTCATCAGTGATATTGGTCTGAAATTCTCCTTTTTGGTAGGGTCTTTGCCTGGTTTGGGGATCAGGGTAATGCTGGCTTCATAGAAAGAGTCTGGAAGTTTTCCTTCTGCTTCAATTTTTTGAAACAGCTTCAGGAGAATAGGTGTTATTTCTTCTTTGAAGGTTTGGTAGAATTCCCCAGGGAATCCGTCAGGTCCTGGGCTCTTGTTTTTTGGGATGTTTTTGATCACTGCTTTAATCACGTTTCTAGATATTGGTCTATTCAGGTTGTCGATTTCTTCCTGGTTCGATTTTGGTAGTTTATATTTTTCCAGGAATGCATCCATTTTATCTAGGTTTCTAAGCTTATTGGCATATAACTGTTGATAATAACTTCTGATGATTGTTTCTACTTCCTTGGTGTTAGTTGTGATCTCTCCCTTTTCATTCATAATTTTATGAATTTGGGCTCTCTCTATTTTCTTTTGGATTAATGTAGCCAATGGTTTATTAATCTTATTGATTCTTTCAAAAAACCAGCTTCTAGTTTCATTGATACGTTCTACTGCATCTCTGGTTTCTACCTCATCGATCTTAGCTCTAATCCTGATGATTTCCATTCTTATGTGTGGAGTTGTTTTGGTTTGTTGATGATTCTCCAGTTCTTTAAGGTATAGAGACAGATGGTGTATTCTGGATTTTTTAATTTTTTTGAGGGAGGCTTGTATGGCTATGTATTTCCCCCTTAGGACTGTCTTTGCTGTATCCCATAGGTTTTGGACCGAAGTGTCTTCATTCTCATTGGTTTCCATGAATTGTTTCAGTTCTTCTTTGATCTCCTGGTTGATCCAAGCATTCTTAAGCAAGGTGGCCTTTAGCTTCCAGGTGCTTGAGCTCCTTCTGAACTTTTCCTTGTTATTGAGCTCCAGTTTCAAAGCACTGTGATCTGAGAATATGCAGGGAATAATCTTAGTCTATTGGTATCAATTGAGTCCTGATTTGTGACCCAGTATGTGGTCTATTCTGGAGAAGGTTCCGTGTGCACTTGAGAAGAATAAGTATTCTGTTGTTTTAGGGTGGAATGTTCTGTATATATCTATGAGGTCCATCTGATCCAATATTTCATTCAATGCTCTTGTTTCTTTATTGATTTTATGCTTTGATGATCTGTCTCTTTCTGAGAGAGGTGTGTTAAGATCTCTAACGATTAGTGTATTCATATCAATATGACTCTTTATCTTGATTAACAGTTTTCTTATGTAATTGGCTGCTCCCATATTGGGGGCATAGATATTTAAAATTGTTAGACCATCTTGGTGGATAGTCCCTTTAAGGATTATTTAGTGTCCTTCTGTATCTCTGACTACAGTCTTTAGTTTAAAGTCTAATTTACCTAATATGAGAATCACAACCCCAGCCTTCTTTTGAGCCCCATTGGCATGAAAAATGCTTCTCCATCCCTTCACTTTCAGTCTGGGTGTATCTTTAGGTTCAAAATGGGTCTCTTGTAGACAACATATGGATGGGTCCTGTCATTTTATCAAATCTGCAACCCTGTGCCGTTCTATGGGCTCATTTAGGCCATTCACGTTGAAAGTGATTATTGATAGATACGTTTTTATTGACATTGAGTTACCTTTGAAGTCTTTCTTTCTGTATACTGTCTCTATATTTCTGTTCAATGCTATTCTTAGGATTTTTTCCTCTTTTATAGAACCCCCCTTAATATTTCCTGCAGTGTCGGTTTGGTGATTGCATAGTCTTTTAAGCCTTGCCGGTCTTGGAATCTCTTTATCTCTCCATCCATTTTGAATGTCAGTCTTGTTGGATAAAGTATTCTTGGCTGCATGTTCTTCTCATTTAGTGCCCTGAATATATCTTGCCAGCCTTTTCTGGCTTGCCAGGTCTCTGTGGACAGGTCTGACGTTATTCTCATGGGCTTCCCTCTGTAAGTAAGGAGCCTCTTTGCCCTGGCGGGTTATAAGAGATTATACTTACAATTATAAGTCCTCAATTTGACTCCTAGGTGTCGTGATGTTTTTTTGGAGTGTATAATCTTGGGTGGAGACCATTCAGCCTCTAGTACATGAACGCTGGTTCCATTTGTGAGATTCGGAATATTTTAATGAAGGACTTGTTCCTCTATATCTTCTAGACTTCTTTATTTCTCCTCCCCTTCAGGGATTCCAATAATTCTGACGTTGGGATGCTTCATGGCATCATTTATTTCCCTGAATCTGTTTTTATGGTTTCTAAGCTGTTTGTTCCAGGCTTCCTCCTGATCTTTTCTCTCTATCTGTTTGTCCTCCAGATCACTAATTCTATCTTCTGTCTCAGTTACCCTAGCTTTGAGAGAGTTTAGATTAGATTGGAACTCCTTGAGAGCATTGTGATCCTCCTCTCTGGTAGCTTTAAGCTCCGCCGTAACATTGTGAACATCCTCTCAGGTCGCTTTCATTTCAACCCTTATCAATTCCATTTTGTCATTCATGGCTTTCTCCAACCTAGCTATTGCCTGGATAATTGTTAGCCCAAATTCTCTTTCCAACATATTGTCTATGTTGATAGCCGTTAGCTCTGTTGCAGAAGGTCCATCCTCTATATTTTTCTTCTGTTGGGCATTCCTCCTCCTAGTCATTTTGGTTGGAGATGACTGAACAGATATAGCTGGATGTATCAACTGTGTCGCAGTCAAGGTGCACCCTGAAACACTTCTGAGCAATCAAGATTCTCCACCCAAATGAGAGACAAAACAAAAGAAAAAGAAAATGATAAGAAAAAAGAGAGAAAAAGAGAGAGAGACAGGAAAGAAAGGGAAGATGAAAAAGAAGTTTCAGCCCAGATGGGCCCCAAGTTAAGATTTATGAAGTAGACAAAAACAGACTAACAAAAAGACTGATACAAGTATATGACATGAGAAAAAAATATATATGCAAATAAATGAAGAACCTCGTCAAAAAGAACCCCAAGTGTAAGATTTATATGATATCAGGACAAACACAGAAACACTGGTGGAAGAAGATGGGAGAGTGGTTATAAATTCTCAGTTTGTGTGAGTAAGGTTGTTTTGATTCTTTCTGGATGTATCTTGATATGTTTGTTGAAGGACTAGACTTTCCTAAGATAAAGGGGATGAAAAATTGGTTTACCTATAGGGGTAGAATTGATTGGGGAAAGGGGATTACTATGAAGTTTAACTCTATATGAATATTAGAGGATAAAAGTAAAAAGGAAAAAAAACTAGACTAAACTAAACTAAAATTTAAAAAGAGAAATTCAAAAAATAAAAATGCAAAAGAAAAACATAGGTGTATGTATCAAAAAGTTCAGGTACATCAGTTAGAATGGCCAAAATTAACAAAACAAGAAACAGCATGTGTTGGAGAGGATGTGGAGAAAGGGGAACCCTCTTACACTGTTGATGGGAATGCATGTTGGTGCAGACTCTTTGGAGAATAGTGTGTAGATTCCTCAAGAAATTAAAAATAGAACTTCCTTATGACCCTGCCATTGCACTCCTGGGTATTTAACCAAAAGATACAGATGTCGTGAAAAGAAGGGCAATCTGTACCCCAATGTTTATAGCAGCAATGGCCACAGTCGCCAAGCTGTGGAAAGAACCAAGAGGCCCTTCAACGGTCGAATGGATAAGGAAGATGTGGTCCATATACACTATGGAGTATTATGCCTCCATCATAAAGGACGAATACCCAACTTTTGTAACAACATGGATGGGACTGGAAGAGATTATGCTGAGTGAAATCAGTCAAGCAGAGAGAGTCAATTATCATATGGTTTCTTTGTGGAGCATAACAAATAGCATGGAGGACATGGGGAATTTGAGAGGAGAAGGGAGTTGTGGGAAATTGGAAAGGGAGGTGAACCATGAGAGACTATGGACTCTGAAAAACGATCTGAGGGTTATGAAGGTGCAGGTGGTGAGAGGTCGGGGTACCAGGTGGTGGGGATTGGATGGAGCACTGGGTGTGGTGAAAAAATAATGAATACTGTTTTTCTGAAAATAAATAAATCAATTTAAAAAGACTTCATTCTGATACAGTCTAGCAGTATTAACCGTCTCTCAAACACATTTCTAAATAATATTCTGTACAAAATACAAAGAAAAGGTTTGTATTAGCATTTTGTTTCTATTACTTTTGCTTGTATTTGCCATAATTTGTCTTGTTCACTGTCTGACATGTAAACCACTTGCCATAGGAAGGTTCACCAAAGATCCTGTATTAGGCTTCCCCATTATGGTAGGTGGTGGTTTTTCTTCACAAGAAATGTGTAAAATTTTTGATAGGCACTGCAAGTTCAATAAAAATGAATAGATAATTATTATTATAGGAAATATGATAAGATATTTCATTTTTTAAAAATATGTGAAATCTGGAAGGATCCTGGCTGTTGGCAGAACAAAAAACCTCCCAGTCATCCAAACTAGTTCTTATCCTGTAAACTAGTCATAACCCGAATACAGGAATCCAGTCATTAAAAATTAATTAATTAATTAAAAAAAGAGAGTTATTCATTCACAACTTGCATTAAATGGTGGACTGGAAAACAGTTTGGAGTTCTTTTGCTGATCATCCTTGTTATAAATTAATCTCTATTCATGCTTGCCTTGACCTTCACACACAAAGGTTATAGCCTTGTTCTGCATAACCAAGACTACTATTATACATATCCAGAGGTGAGGGTAAGCCCACCTGAACACTGTCAGAATATGCCTAGCCTACAGGAAGCTTCAGGATTTCTCCTTCTTACTCCTGGTTTTAGCTCTGGAATGAGCAATTGCAATGTTCCTCCACACTGTTGAATTCCAAGAGGCACAGATTCGTCTTTAGATTATCTCCAAACTATGGAAAGAACAAAGATGCCCTTCAAAGGATGAATGGATAAGGAAGATGTGGTCCATATACACTATGGAGTATTATGCCTCCATCAGAAAGGATGAATACCCAACTTTTGTAGCAACATGGACAGGACTGGAAGAGATTATGCTGAGTGAAATAAGTCAAGCAGAGAGAGTCAATTATCATATGATTTCACTTATTTGTGGAGCATAACAAATAGCATGGAGGACAAGGGGCGTTAGAGGGAATCTGGGTAAATTGGAAGGGGAGGTGAACCATGAGAGACTATGGACTCTGAAAAACAATCTGAGGGGTTTGAAGTGGCGGGGGGGTGGGAGGTTGGGGTACCAGGTGGTGGGTATTATAGAGGGCACGGCTTGCATGGAGCACTGGGTGTGGTGAAAAAATAATGAATACTGTTTTTCTGAAAATAAATAAATTGAAAAAAAAATTATTTTATGGCAAACATATCAACTCAAAAGTCGCACAGAGTGATTAAGGTAGAATGTGATATTTCTCTTGGACCTGACGTTTGATGGTTCTCCACTGACTCTTTCAGGTCTTTAAACAAAACGAATTCTAAAAAGCTTTTGGATTAAAGGTATATTACCAAAGGGCAAAAGGTCAGCACACGGAAAACTACCAATAATAATTACAAAGGAGAGAAGAAAGGCATTAGAACTCAGAAGCCAGGAGAATAACTGAGTACTGATCAGAAGAGTTACATAGACATGTTGCTGCAATGGTTGGCAAGCTTAGCAGAAGGCATGATGCACTGGGCAAATGATATGTCAGAAATCTAAAAATGGATGATTGTGAATTTCAGAGGAGATCTGGAAAGGGCCAAAATAGGTGGTAAAAATATTAGTTTATTCAAAAATATGGCTTTGCTGTTGAATTCCAATGATTTTGTAAATCTGGACCCAAAATAGTGTTTGGCAGATAAGCTGTGAAATAAGTGAGGATGTTATCTATCAAAGTGACCCACATTCTAAATGCTCAATGGGTGGGGAAAGAAATAAATTAATGTGACAAGGAGGAAAAGACAAGTCTACTCACACAGTCCTTTATTTTTGTGTGTGTTCTGTAGACCTTCTTAACAGAAAATAAATAACAAATCAGAGAGAAGACAAATGGAAATGATGTGAAAAAGAAATGCTATTGGAGGTTGCTTAATAAGCCTAGGTGCCTTCTGCAGATAATTCATTTTGACAGTAGCAGACAAAACAACATGAGAATATTTAAAATCTATAAAGGCTTCTCCAGGAAAGCTTTTGCATGAGTAACAGTGCCATCAAATGAGACAGAAGGAGATGATACTGAAAACGTTAAAGTGCAGGCCAAGCTACTGGCAATGCTTGACTTGCTTTGGAAAGGAAGAAGATGCAGAATGGCATTAGTGCAGTAAAAATAAGCGAACAGAAGATGGAAATAGCCAGAGGGGATTTGAAAAATATTGGGAAGCAAGACACGTATACTTAAGCATTGCCAAGTGCCAATCCATGTGTGCACATGACAGTTCCCACTATTGCATACAGCTCCTTCATTAAGGAGTCATTTGAAAGTCCTCATGGCACAACAAGGGCAATAAAACTTAACGGGATTGTTTGTACTTCTTATGAAATAATGATATATGTCAAGGCACTTCATCAGTCAGTGTTTTTGTCTTTCAAATACATGAAGGCAGAAGGTGGCAAAAACTGAGCCAGGTGGTGATGCACAGCAGGGTAGAAATGCACCCACTTTGGCAGAAACAGGCCCCTCTGAAATCAGGTTCAACCATCTCAGCTGCAGAGCCGAGCCACTGACCATCCCACCAGAATCTATTTTCTCATGTGTGCATCCTAAAGAGACAGGGAGAATTAGACAGGGTGATAGACGCAAAGTACTCAAAGACTTCTGTAACTTTAGTGGGGGTAGAATTTCAAAATCTATAAACTCAGAAGGGGGGATGGAAAGACAACATTGAAATAGTAAAACAAAATTGAAGAATTTAAACAAAAGGTTTAGACATATTTCTAGGCAGATAATAGAAGTCACTGTGATACAGAGTGTTCCAAAGAACACAAAATCACAGAAAGCACCAGGCATGAGAAATGTGAGGAGACAACAGACAACAGAGAGCTTCTAGAGACACTCTCTACAGGTTGGGGGTTGAGGGGATGAGTCAACTGCAATCACAGGTTGGGGCAAGATTGAAAGCAAATAGCACAGAGAGCAAACACAGTTGGGAAATGCTCTACAGGGGATGGCAGAAGGGTAAAGCATTATTCATTCATTCATTCACTCACTCATTAATTCCCTCACAGACTTCACAGATATTTACTCTGCTAGTCATAGTGAAATAGTGGAGAGAACTTATGAGAAAAGAAACTACATAGAAAAAGAGATGAAAAGCACCACACACATTTGATTATGATATGCCAGATGGTGATCATAGGGGAGTAAGAATCTATATCCAGAAATTTAAGGTTACCCTGGCTGGTTCAGTCAGTAGAAGATGTGATTCTTAATCTCAGGTTCTTTCAGTTCAAGGCCCACACTGGGTGTAAAGTTTACTTTTAAAAAGAAAAGGTGTTTATGCTTTTATACCCAGGAGAAGAAGAAGAAGGAGGAGGAGGAGGAGGAGAAGAAGAAGAAGAAGAAGAAGAAGAAGAAGAAGAAGAAGAAGAAGAAGGAGGAGGAGGAGGAGGAGGAGGAGGAGGGGGGGGGGGGAGGGGGGAAGGAGGAGAAGGAAGAGGAGGAGGAGGAAGAGAAGGAGGGAGAGAAATTTGGGGCACTACATATAGAACATAGCCTCATGTGAAACTCATGGTCTGACTTTCATAAATTTCAGAGAAGGTTTTAGTTGGTCTGAATTAACCTGCCAGTTGCACTTGGGAAATAAGGAGGGAGGAATGCTTCTCAGAGGTTTTTTGATTTGCCTTTGAGGTGCTTTGAGCATCCACAGTTTTTAACCTTGAAGGGAGAGGAGGAGCAGAGATGTATGAATTTAACAATGGTTAGCACTCCTTCTGAACAATGTCTAAAAGACCAGCTTGTTATGAATAATGCATAAATAAACTTTAAGCTGTTCGCTTCATTTTCAGTTTTAAAAGATCTTTGAAAGATAGAAATCAGTCAATCAGAGAAAGTCAATTATCATATGGTTTCACTTATTTGTGGAGCATAACAAAAAGCACGGAGGACATGGGGAGTTAGAGAAAAGGGGGTTGGGGTAAATTGGAAGGGGAGGTGAATCATGAGAGACTATGGACTCTGAAAAACAATCTGAAGGGTTTGAAGTGGCAGAGGGGTGGGAGGTCGGATTACCAGGTGGTGGGTATTATAGAGGGCATGGATTGCATGGAGCACTGGGTGTGGTAAAAAAATAATGATACTAGGGGCGCCTGGGTGGCTCAGTGGGTTAGGCCGCTGCCTTCGGCTCAGGTCATGATCTCAGGTCCTGGGATTGAGTCCCGCATCGGGCTTTCTGCTCAGCAGGGAGCCTGCTTCCTCCTCTCTCTCTGCCTGCCTCTTCTTCCTACTTGTGATCTCTCTCTGTCAAATAAATAAATTAAATCTTTTAAAAAAATAATGATACTATTATACTGAAAATAAATAAATGAAAAACAAACAAACAAACAAACAGAATACATTATAAATGTAATGGGGAAAATATATATATATCATGAAAGTTATAAGGGACTATTATTTACCATTGGTCTATGAACTACATAAGGGATAGGACTTTTTCATATATATATCTACCTACAGAGCTAGCACCCAGTATAGTGCACTGCACGGAAATGGCATTTTGTATTTGTGGAACTTAATTAAGCATCTGTTTATCCTTTAGTGACCCTGTTTACTTAAGCCTTTACCAATCAGTTTGTAAAAATAATTTCACGGATATGCTTAGACTAATAAAATTATATCCCAGAGAGTTATTTTAAACATATTAACAAGTGACAAGAGGAGGCTGACATAATATTGTATCCACTCTTTCTCAAATAGAAATTTTAAGAAATTTTTCTCAAATTAAAAGAAAAATAGACAAGATAGTGACTTGTTGGCCTGGCAGCATAGCTGAGTTAATCCAGTAAGTACCTCTTTAAGGATTTCTTCACAAAGCAGCAAAACTAAACAAGAAAAAAATAAAACAAGTATTACTGCAGTTATGAAATACTTATAGGGTCAAAATGACATACAGTTTCTGTAGTTATAATGTTGCTATCACTCAGTAAGTGACTGAAGAAATTAGAAATAGTATGAGAAAGGAATCCATCAAAATCCTTGAGAAGAACACAGGAAGCAACCTCTTCGATCTCAGGTGCAGCAACTTCTTCCTAGAAACATCACCAAAAGCAAGGGAAGCACAGTCAAAAATGAACTATTGGGACTTCATCAAGATCAAAAGCTTTTGCATGGCAAAGGAAACAGTCAACAAAACCAAAAGACAACTGACAGAATGGGAGAAGATATTTGCAAACGACATATCAGATAAAGGACTAGTGACCAAAATCTATAAAGAACTTAACAAACTCAACACCCAAAGAACAAATAATCCAATCAAGAAATGGGCAGAGGACATGAACAGACGTTTCTGCAAAGAAGACATCCAGATGGCCAACAGACACATGAAAAAGTGTTCCATATCACTCGGCATCAGGAAAAGACAAATCAAAACCACAATGAGATACCACCTCATGCCAGTCAGATTGGCTAAAGTTAACAAGTCAGGAAATGATAGGCGCTGGCAAGGATGTGGAGAGAGGGGAACTCTCTTACACAGTTGGTGGGAATGCAAGCTGATTCAACCACTCTGGAAAACAGCATGGAGGTTCCTCAAAATATTGAAAATAGAACTACCCTATGACCCAGCAATCACACTACTGGGTATTTACTCTAAAGACACAAATATAGTGATCCAAAGGGGCATGTTCACCTGAATGTTTATAGCAGCAATGCCCACAGTAGCCAAACTATGGAGAAAACCTAGATGTCCATCAACAGATGAATGGATAAAGGAGATGTGATATATGAATGATGGAATACTATGCAGTCATCAAAAAATGAAATCTTGCCGTTTGCAATGACGTGGATGGAACTAGACGGTATTATTATGAGTGAAATAAGTCAATCAGAGAAAGATAATTATCACATAATCTCCCTGATAAGAGGAAGTTGATAAGCAAGGTGAGGGCCATGGGAGGTAGGGAAGGAAAAAATGAAACAAGATGGAATGCTGAGGGAGCCAAACCATAAGAGACTCAATATCACAAAACAAACTGAGGGGATCGGGGGTAGCGAGATATGGAGAGGGTGGTTGGGTTATGGACATTGGGGAATATGTGTGCTATGGTGATTGCTGTGAAGTGTGTAAACCTGGCGATTCACAGACCTGCAACCCTGGGGCTAATAACACATTATATGTTAATAAAAATTAAAAATTAAAAAAAGAAATTAGAAATAGAGCACAATGTTTCCCACTTTATAAAAATAGCACAAAAGAAAATGTTGCCAAGATACTGAGCTTTATCATCTCTAACACTTGTTCTCCTGTTACTTTTGTTCTGTCTACCCTATGTGACAATGTTTGTTGCTATAGTTAAATCCAGTTTTTATTATTTTCTCTAAAGATTTTATTTATTTATTTGACAGAGAGAGATCACAAGTAGGCAGAGAGGCAAGGCAGGCAGAGAAAGAGAGAAGCAGGCTCCCTGCTGAGCAGAGAGCCCAATGTGGGACTTGATCCCAGGACCCTGAAATCGTGACCTGAGCCGAAGGCATCAGCTTAACCCACTGAGCCACCCAGGTGCCCCAAGTTTTCATTTTTGTTGCTGCTACATGCTGCTGAGATGCATAAAGGCTAATAAGACTGTCTCTTTTGGAAAAATTCCTTTATCAGGGTACAGCCTAAGCTTATTTCCGAGTGCTTTTTGAAAGTCTAAATGGCATAGTGTTTTCAGGCAAAAATATTTTCTCACATAGCTGGTAGTTGTGGTATGGGGTAGAGAACACCCCTTTTCAACCTTATGTATTATTTCTATATAGTATATCATATACAATACTGGCTGGATATTGAAAATTTGCCTGGTAAGTGTTGATACCTAATGGATCTCATCTTCAAAAGACTTTATAATCTCATCTTCAAAAGACTTTATCTTTGATCATGGGCTTAACAATCTTGAATAAATTCAGTTTACATTTTCAAAGAATCTGTAGCTTAAGGATGGACCCAGACAAGTAAATTGCAATGTTTATTGCTTTGAAGTGGAATCTATAGGGAAGAAGGATAAATTATATATATATATATATATATATATATATATATATACACACACACATATAAATATATATGTATATGTAATTATATAAATGACATGTAAATATACTCTGACATAAATATATGTCTGTATTTAATTCAGTGATATAAATATATATACATATATATAAATGACATATATATAAATGATATGTATATATATAAATGACATGTAAATATACTCAGTGACATAAATATATGTCTGTGTATTTAATATAGTGATATAAATATATATATCTATGAATTACTATATATATATATAATTGAGATCAAATTTCAATACTTTCAAAACTTTCTCTATTAAATTGCTTTACTGTTTCAAAAAAATAGTAATACATGCCTAAAAAATACAGTTTCAAACCTGGCATAATCAGGGTCTAAGGTGCTTTGAGGACAAATCCGCCCATATTGAAGAAAGATGTTCAAGGCTTGGAGATAGAAATTAGCAAATGGTGAGTGGGGAAAAAAACAGTGAGTAATGATAATGCAGCTTTAAGCTGACATATTATTTTAATTCCCTTCTCCATGCCTTTAAGTATTCCAAACTGTCATTAGAAAACATTCATGATTCATCATCAGAGTCCATAATCTCTTTCATCAGAGTCCATAATCTCTTTCAAGTCTCAATACACACATCCATCAGTGTTTCATTGATAACTAGAAATATCTTTTTTTGGTAGTCTATCCTGAATAATTCCATCACAATTTTGAATCCTGTACTTTTTTTTAAAAAAAATCAACTGCTAAGATTCAAGTTTAGATAAAATCCAATTCATATCAATATTTATATGTCAAGGTGTGAGTAGCTGCCAACATTTAGTGCACCTGTAAACTACATCTCATATCAACTTTATAGAATTATAACGCTTAGACCAAGAAAGATAATGGTGTCGTGTGTCCTCAGATTGTATGAACACCTTTGAAGTATGATGACTACAGTAATGTCATATTCAAACATGTTCATAAAAACGGACAAAAAGGTAATCATTGGAACTCTTTTTTTCCAATTTATTTATTTTCAGAAAAACAGTATTCATTATTATTTCACCACACCCAGTGCTCCATGCAAGCCGTGCCCTCTATAATACCCACCACCTGGTACCCCAACCTCCCACCCCCCCGCCACTTCAAACCCCTCAGATTGTTTTTCAGAGTCCATAGGCTCTCATGGTTCACCTCCCCTTCCAATTTACCCAGATTCCCTACTCCTCTCTAATGCCCCTTGTCCTCCATGCTAATTGTTATGCTCCACAAATAAGTGAAAACATATGATAATTGACTCTCTCTGCTTGACTTATTTCATTCAGCATAATCTCTTCCAGTCCCGTCCATGTTGCTACAAAAGTTGGGTATTCATCCTTTCTGATGGAGGCATAATACTCCATAGTGTATATGGACCACATCGTCCTTATCCATTCATCCATTGAAGGGCATCTTGGTTCTTTCCATAGTTTGGCGACTGTGGCCATTGCTGCTATAAACATTGGGGGTACAGATGGCCCTTCTTTTCACGACATCTGTGTCTTTGGGGTAAATACCCAGGAGTGCAATTGCAGGGTCATAGGGAAGCTCTATTTTTAATTTCTTGAGGAATCTCCACACTGTTCTCCAAGGAGACTGTACCAACTTGCATTCCCACCAACAGTGGAAGAGGGTTCCCCTTTCTCCACATCCTCTCCAACACATGTTGTTTCCTGTTTTGTTAATTTTGGCATTCTAACTGGTGTAAGGTGATATCTCAATGTGGTTTTAATTTGAATCTCCCTGAGGGCTAATGATGATGAGCATTTTTTCATGTGTCTGATAGCCATTTGTATGTCTTGATTGGAGAAGTGTCTGTTCATATCTTCTGCCCATTTTTTGATGTGTTTGTCTGTTTCGTGTGGGTTGAGTTTGAGGAGTTCATTATAGATCCTGGATATCAGCCTTTTGTCTGTACTGTCATTTGCAAATATCTTCTCACATTCCGTGGGTTGCCTCTTTGTTTTTTTGACTGTTTCCTTTGCTGTGCAGAAGCTTTTGATTTTGATGAAGTCCCAGAAGTTTATTTTCGCTTTTGTTGCCTTTGCCTTTGGAGACGTATCTTGAAAGAAGTTGCTGTGGCTGATATCAAAGAGATTACTGCCTATGTTCTCCTCTAAGATTCTGATGGATTCCTGTCTCACGTTGAGGTCTTTTATCCATTTTGAGTTGATCTTTGTGTACGGTGTAAGAGAATGGTCGAGTTTCATTCTTCTACGTATAGCTGTCCAGATTCCCCAGCACCTTTATTGAAGAGACTGTCTTGTTTCCACTGTATATTTTTTCCTGTTTTGTCAAAGATTAACTGACCATCGAGTTCAGGGTCCATATCTGGGCTCTCTACTCTGATCCACTGGTCTATGTGTCTGTTTTTTTGCCAGTACCATGCTGTCTTGGTGATCACAGCTTTGTAGTAAAGCTTGAAATCAGGTAAGGTGATGCCGCCAGCTTTATTTTTGTTTTTCAACATTTCCTTAGCGATTCGGGGTCTCTTCTGATTCCATACAAATTTTAGGATTATTTGCTCCAGCTCTTTGAAGAATGCCGGTGGAATTTTGATCGGAATGGCATTAAAAGTATAGATTGCTCTAGGCAGTATAGACATTTTAACGATGTTTATTCTTCCGATCCAAGAGTATGGAATGGTCTTCCATCTATTTGTGTCTTCTTCAATTTCTTTCATGAGTGTTCTGTAGTTCCTCAAGTACAGATCCTTTACCTCTTTAGTTGGGTTTATTCCCAGGTATCTTATGGTTCTTGGTGCTATAGTAAATGGAATCGATTCTCTAATTTCCCTTTCTGTATTTTCATTGTTAGTGTATAAGAAAGCCACTGATTTCTGCACATTGACTTTGTATCCTGCCACGTTGCTGTATTGCTGTATGAGTTCTAGTAGTTTGGGGGTGGAGTCTTTTGGGTTTTCCATATAAAGAATCATGTCGTCTGCGAAGAGAGAGTTTGACTTCTTCATTACCAATTTGGATACCTTTTATTTCTCTCTGTTGTCTGATTGCTGTTGCTAGGACTTCTAATACTATGTTGAACAAGAGTGGTGAAAGTGGGCATCCTTGTCTTGTTCCTGATCTCAATGGGAAGGCTGCAAGCTTTTTCCCATTGAGGATGATATTTGCTGTGGGTCTTTCATAGATAGATTTAATGAGGTTCAGAAATGTTCCCTCTACCCCTATACTTTGAAGCGTTTTAATCAGGAACAGATGCTGGATTTTGTCAAATGCTTTTTCTGCATCAATTGAGAGGACCATGTGATTCTACACTCTTATCATATTAATTTGTTGTATCACATTGATTGATTTGCGAATGTTGAACCATCCTTGTAGCCCAGGGATGAATCCAACCTGATCATGGTGGATAATCTTTTTAATGTGTTGTTGGATCCTGTTGGCTAGGATTTTGTTGAGAATCTTAGCATCCATATTCATCAGTGATATTGGTCTGAAATTGTAATTTTTGGTAGGGTCCTTGCCTGGTTTGGGGATCAGGGTAATGCTGGCTTCATAGAAAGAGTCTGGAAGTTTTCCTTCTGCTTCAATTTTTTGAAACAGCTTCAGGAGAATAGGTGTTATTTCTTCTTTGAAGGTTTGGTAGAATTCCCCAGGGAATCCGTCAGGTCCTGGGCTCTTGTTTTTTGGGAGGTTTTTGATCACTGATTCAATTTCGTTATTAGATATCAGTCTATTCAGATTGTCGATTTCTTCCTGGTTCAATTTTGGTAGTTTATATTTTTCCAGGAATGCATCCATTTCATCTAGGTTGCTAAGCTTATTGGCATATAACTGTTCATAATAACTTCTGATGATTTTTTCTACTTCCTTGGTGTTAGTTGTGATCTCTCCCTTTTCATTCATAATTTTATGAATTTGGGCTTTCTCTATTTTCTTTTGGATTAGTGTAGCCAGTGGCTTATCGATCTTATTGATACTTTCAAAAAACCAGCTTCTAGTTTCATTGATACGTTCTACTGTATCTCTGGTTTCTCCCTCATTGGTCTCAGCTCTAATCTTGATGATTTCCCTTCTTATGTGTGGAGTTGGTTTGATTTGTTGTTGATCCTCCAGTTCTTTAAGGTGTAGAGACAGCTGGTGTGTTCTGGATTTTTCAATTTTTTTGAGCAAGGCTTGGATGGCTATATATTTTCCCCTTAGGACCACCTTTGCTGTATCCCATAGGTTTTGGACCGAAGTGCCTTCATTCTCATTGGTTTCCATGAATTGTTTCAGTTCTTCTTTGATCTCCTGGTTGATCCAAGCATTCTTAAGCAAGGTGGTCTTTAGCTTCCAGGTGTTTGAGTTCCTTCGGAACTTTTCCTTGTGATTGAGCTCCAGTTTCAAAGCATTGTGATCTGAGAATATGCAGGGCATAATCTCAGTCTTTGGTATCGGCTGAGTCCTAATTTGTGACCCAGTATGTGTTCTATTCTGGAGAAGGTTCCGTGTGCACTTGAGAAGAATGAGTATTCTGCTGTTTTAGGGTGGAATGTTCTGTATATATCTATGAGGTCCATCTGGTCCAATGTGTCATTCAATACTCTTGTTTCTTTATTGATTTTCTGCTTCGATGATCTAATTCTGAAAGAGGCGTGTTAAGATCACCTACGATTAGTGTATTCATATCAATATGACTCTTTATCTTGATTAACAGTTTTCTTAAGTAATTGGCCACTCCCATATTGGGAGCATAGATATGTACAATTGTTAGATCATCTTGGTGGATAGTCCCTTAAAGGATTATGTACTGTCCTTCTGTGTCTCTGACTACAGTCTTTAGTTTGAAGTCTAATTTATCTGATATGAGAATCGCTACCCCAGCCTTCTTTTGAGTCCCATTGGCATGAAAGATGCTTCTCCACCCCTTCACATTCAATCTGCTTGTATCTTTAGGTTCAAAATGGGTCTCTTGTAGACAGCATATGGATGGGTCCTGTCGTTTTATCCAATCTGCAACCCTGTGCCGTTTTATGGGTGCATTTAGGCCATTCACATTGAGAGTGATTATTGATAGATACGTTTTTATTGACATCGAGTTACCTTTGAAGTCTTTCTTTCTGTAGACTGTCTCTATATTTCTGTTCAATGCTATTCTTGGGATTTTTCCTCTTTTATAGAACCTCCCTTAATATTTCCTGCAGTATCGGCTTGGTGGTTGCATAGTATTTTAAGCCTTGCCGGTCTTGGAAACTCTTTATCTCTCCATCCATTTTGAATGTCAGTCTTGCTGGATAAATATTCTTGGCTGCATGTTCTTCTCATTTAGTGCCATGAATATATCTTGCCAGCCTCTTCTGGCTTGCCAGGTCTCTGTGGCCAGGTCTGACGTTATTCTGATGGACTTCCCTCTGTAAGTAAGGAGCCTCTTTGCCCTGGCGGCTTTCAAGGGATTATACCTACAATTATAATTTCTCAATTTGACTATCAGGTGTCGTGATGTTTTTTTGGAGTGTATAATCTTGGGTGGAGACCGTTCAGCCTCTAGTACATGAACGCTGGTTTCATTCGCGAGATTAGGAAAATTTTCATGAAGGACTTGTTCCACGACATCTTCTAGACTTCTTTCTTTCTCCTCCCCTTCAGGAATTCCAATAATTCTGACATTGGAACGCTTCATGGCATCATTTATTTCCCTAATTCTGCTTTTGTTCGATCTAAGCTGTTTGTTCCAGGCTTCCTCCTGATCCTTTCTCTCTATCTGTTAGTCTTCCAGATCACTAATTCTATCATCTGTCTCAGTTACCCTAGCTTTGAGAGAGTTTAGATTGGATTGGAACTCATTGAGAGCATAGTGGACCTCCTCCCTGATAGCTTTAAGCTCCGCCCTAACATTGTGAACATCCTGTCTGGTCGCTTTCAGTTCGGCCCTAATCAATTCTGTTTGGTCATCCATGGCTTTCTCCAACCTAGCTATTGCCTGGATAATTGTTAGCATGAATTCTCTTTCCGACATATTGTCTATGTTGATAGCCGTTAGCTCTGTTGCAGAAGGCCCATCCTCTGTATTTTCTTCTGTTGGGCATTCCTCCTCCTAGTCATTTTGGTGGGAGAAGACTGAATAGATGTAGCTAGTTGTATCAACTCTGGTGCAGTCAAGGTGCACCCTGGAACACTTCTGAGCAATCAGGATTCCCCACCCAAACGAGAGACAAAATAAAAGAAAAAGAAAAAAAAAGGAAAAGAAGAAAGAAAAAATAAAAGGAAAAAAAGAGAGAGAGAGAGAGATAGGAAAGAAAGGGAAGATGAAAGGGGAGGAGTCAAGATGGCGGAGAAGTAGCAGGCTGAGACTACCTCAGCTAGCAGGAGATCAGCTAGAGAGCTTCTCTAAAGATTGCAAACACCTGCAAATCCATCAGCAGATCGAAGAGAAGAAGAACAGCAATTCTAGAAACAGAAAAACAACCACTTTCTGAAAGGTAGGACTGGCGGAGAAGTGAATCCAAAGCGACGGGAAGATAGACCCCGGGGGGAGGGGCCGGCTCTCGGCAAGCGGCGGAGCAACGGAGCACAAAATCAGGACTTTTAAAAGCCTGTTCCGCTGAGGGACATCACTCCGGAGGCTAAACCGGGGCGAAGCCCACACGGGGTCGGCGTGACCTCAGGTCCCGCGGGGTCACAGAAGGATCGGGGGTGTCTGAGTGTCGCAGAGCTTGCGGATATTGGAACGGAAAAGCCGGCTGCAGAGACAGAGCTGACAGTAAGCTCGCAGCTCGCATTTGCCTTGAACCGGTCGCAAGCTCGGTGAGCTCGGAGCGCGGCCGGAGGTTAGGCAGACGCGAGTTACAAGGAGGTGTTCGCTGAGGGCGCACTGGGGAGCGGGGCCCCGGGCTCTCGGCTCCTCCGGGCTGGAGACCAGGAGGCCGCCATTTGTATTCCCGTCCTCCGGAACTCTACGGAAAGCGCTCAGGGAACAAAAGCTCCTGAAAGCAAAGCCGAGCAGATCACTCAGCCCGGCCCCTGGTAAGGGCGGTGTAATTCCGCCTGGGGCAAAGACACTTGAGAATCACTACACCAGGCCCCTCCCCCAGAAGATCAACAAGAAATCCAGGCAAGACCAAGTTCACCTACCAAGGAGTGCAGTTTCAATACCAAGGAGAGAGCAGCAGAATTCCAGAGGAGAAGAAAACAAATCACGGAACTCATGGCTTTCTGCCTGTGAGTTTTTAGTCTTGCAGTTTATTTAATTTTTTTCTTTTTCATTTTTTTTTCTCTTCCTCCGCTAAAATTTTATATAACTTTTACCCTTTTCTTTTTTTAACGTTTTTTAACTAGATTATCTAATATATATATATTTTTCTTTTTTATACTTTTGTTTATTCATTTTCTTTTTTTTAATTCTTTTTTTTGTTTCTTTCTTTTTTTTTTTGAACCTCTTTTTATCCCCAAATCAGAAAAGATCCTAATGTCTTCAATCTTTTTTTTTCTTAATTCTTTTTTAAATTCTTGATTGAATTTTTAATTCAATCCCTTTTTTTAATTCTTTTTTTCTTTTTTTTTCTTTCTTTGTTTTTGAACCTCTTTTTATCCCCAAATCAGAAGAGATTGGGAGTTCCCAATCAAAGGAGATCCCAATCAGGGGAGATCCCTCACCCAATCGTGAGGGGGGAAAAATCCCCCCTCACGTCTTGGGATCTCTTCTGATTTGGTTAAAGCATATTTATCTGGGATTGTTGCCACCCTTTTAGTATTTTACTTTCTCCTTCATATACTCTTAGCTGGACAAAATGACAAGGCGGAAAAATTCACAAGAAAAAAAAGAACAAGAGGCAGTACCGAAGGCTAGGGACCTAATCAATAGAGACATTGGTAATATGTCAGATCTAGAGTTCAAAATGACAATTCTCAAGGTTATAGCCGGGTTTGAAAAAGGCATGGAAGATATTAGAGAAACCCTCTCCAGAGATATAAAAGCCCTTTCTGGAGAAATAAAAGAACTAAAATGTAACCAAGTTGAAATCAAAAAAGCTATTAATGAAGTTCAATCAAAAATGGAGGCTCTCACTGCTAGGATAAATGAGGCAGAAGAAAGAATTAGCGATATAGAAGACCAAATGACAGAGAATAAAGAAGCTGAGCAAAAGAGGGACAAACAGCTACTGGACCATGAGGGGAGAATTCGAGAGATAAGTGACACCATAAGACGAAACAACATTAGAATAATTGGGATTCCAGAAGAAGAAGAAAGAGAGAGGGTAGCAGAAGGTATACTGGAGAGAATTATTGGGGAGAATTTCCCCAATATGGCAAAGGGAACGAGCATCAAAATTCAGGAGGTTCAGAGAACGCCCCTCAAAATCAATAAGAATAGGCCCACACCCCGTCACCTAATAGTAAAATTTACAAGCCTTAGTGACAAAGAGAAAATCCTGAAAGCAGCCCGGGAAAAGAAGTCTGTAACATACAATGGTAAAAGTATTAGATTGGCAGCTGACCTATCCACAGAGACCTGGGAGGCCAGAAAGAGCTGGCATGATATATTCAGAGCAGTAAACGAGAAAAACATGCAGCCAAGAATACTATATCCAGCTAGGCTATCATTGAAAATAGAAGGAGAGATTAAAAGCTTCCAGGACAAACAAAAACTGAAAGAATTTGCAAACACCAAACCAGGTCTACAGGAAATACTGAAAGGGGTCCTCTAAGCAAAGAGAGAGCCTACAAGTGGTAGATCAGAAAGGAACAGAGACAATATACAGTAACAGTCACCTTACAGGCAATACAATGGCACTAAAATCATCTCTCAATAGTTACCCTGAATGTTAATGGGCTAAATGCCCCAAACAAAAGACACAGGGTATCAGAATGGATAAAAAAAAAAAAAAACCCATCTATATGTTGCCTCCAAGAAACTCATTTTAAACACGAAGACACCTCCAGACTTAAAGTGAGGGGGTGGAAAAGAATTCACCATACTAATGGACATCAGAAAAAAGCAGGAGTGGCAATCCTTATATCAGATCAATTAGATTTTAAGCCAAAGACTATAATAAGAGATGAGGAAGGACACTATATCATACTCAAAGGGTCTGTCCAACAAGAATATCTAACAATTTTAAATATCTATGCCCCCAACGTGGGCGCAGCCAACTATATAAACCAATTAATAACAAAATCAAAGAAACACATCAACAATAATACAATAATAGTAGGGGACTTTAACACTCCCCTCACTGAAATGGACAGATCATCCAAGCAAAAGATCAACAGGGAAATAAAGGCCTTAAATGATACACTGGATGAGATGGACATCACAGATATATTCAGAACATTTCATCCCAAAGCAACAGAATACACATTCTTCTCTAGTGCACATGGAACATTCTCCAGAATAGATCACATCCTCGGTCCTAAATCAGGACTCAACCAGTATCAAAAGATTGGGATCATTCCCTGCATATTTTCAGACCACAATGCTCTGAAGCTAGAACTCAACCACAAGAGGAAGTTTGGAAAGAACACAAATACATGGAGACTAAACAGCATCCTTCTAAAGAATGAATGGGTCAACCAGGAAATTAAAGCAGAATTGAAAAAATCATGGAAACAAATGATAATGAAAATACAACGTTTCAAAATCTGGGGGACACAACAAAGGCAGTCCTGAGAGGAAAATATATAGCGGTACAAGCTTTTCTCAAGAAACAAGAAAGGTCTCAGGTACACAACCTAACCCTACACCTAAAGGAGCTGGAGAAAGAACAAGAAAGAAACCCTAAGCCCAGCAGGAGAAGAGAAATCATAAAGATCAGAGCAGAAATCAATGAAATAGAAACCAAAAAAACAATAGAACAAATCAACCAAACTAGGAGCTGGTTCTTTGAAAGAATTAATAAAATTGATAAACCCCTGGTCAGACTTATCAAAAAGAAAAGAGAAAGGACCCAAATAAATAAAATCATGAATGAAAGAGGAGAGATCACAACTAACACCAAAGAAATACAAACTATTATAAGAACATACTATGAGCAACTCTACGCCAACAAATTTGACAATCTGGAAGAAATGGATGCATTCCTAGAAACATATAAACTACCAAAATTGAACCAGGAAGAAATAGAAAGCCTGAACAGACCCATAACCAGTAAGGAGATTGAAACAGTCATTAAAAATCTCCAAACAAACAAAAGCCCAGGGCCAGATGGCTTCCCGGGGGAATTCTACCAAACATTTAAAGAAGAACTAATTCCTATTCTCCTGAAACTGTTCCAAAAAATAGAAATGGAAGGAAAACTCCCAAACTCATTTTATGAGGCCAGCATCACCTTGATCCCAAAACCAGACAAGGATCCCATCAAAAAAGAGAGCTATAGACCAAGATCCTTGATGAACACAGATGCAAAAATTCTCACCAAAATACTAGCCAATAGGATTCAACAGTACATTAAAAGGATTATTCACCACGAACAAGTGGGATTTATCCCTGGGCTGCAAGGTTGGTTCAACATCCGCAAATCAGTCAATGTGATACAACACATCAATAAAAGAAAGAACAAGAACCATATGATACTCTCAATAGATGCTGAAAAAGCATTTGACAAAGTACAGCATCCCTTCCTGATCAAAACCCTTCAAAGTGTAGGGATAGAGGGCACATACCTCAATATCATCAAAGCCATCTATGAAAAACCCACTGCAAATATCATTCTCAATGGAGAAAAACTGAAAGCTTTTCCACTAAGGTCAGGAACACGGCAGGGATGTCCATTATCACCACTGCTATTCAACATAGTACTAGAAGTCCTAGCCTCAGCAATCAGACAACAAAAGGAAATTAAAGGCATCCAAATCGGCAAAGAAGTAGTCAAATTATCACTCTTCGCAGATGAT
The DNA here is from genome assembly GCF_020171115.1 of Neogale vison. Taxonomy (NCBI): domain Eukaryota; kingdom Metazoa; phylum Chordata; class Mammalia; order Carnivora; family Mustelidae; genus Neogale; species Neogale vison. The sequence goes on from NC_058097.1 coordinate 92,360,780, forward strand.
ATGATACTCTATGTGGAAAACCCAAAAGACTCCACTCCAAAACAGCTAGAACTTATACAGGAATTCAGTCAAGTGTCAGGATATAAGATCAATGCACAGAAATCAGTTGCATTTCTCTACACCAACAACAAGACAGAAGAAAGAGAAATTAAGGAGTCCATTCCATTTACAATTGCACCCCAAACCATAAGATACCTAGGAATAAACCTAACCAAAGAGGCTAAGAATCTATACTCAGAAAACTATAAAGTACTCATGAAAGAAATTGAGGAAGACACAAAGAAATGGAAAAATGTTACATGCTCCTGGATTGGAAGAATAAATATTGTGAAAATGTCTATGCTACCTAAAGCAATCTACACATTTAGTGCAATTCCTATCAAAGTACCATCCATCTTTTTCAAAGAAATGGAACAAATAATTTTAAAATTTATATGGAACCAGAAAAGACCTCGAATAGCCAAAGGGATATTGAAAAACAAAGCCAAAGTTGGTGGCATCACAATTCCGGACTTCAAGCTCTATTACAAAGCTGTCATCATCAAGATAGCATGGTATTGGCACAAAAACAGACACATAGATCAGTGGAACAGAATAGAGAGCCCAGAAATAGACCCTCAACTCTATGGTCTACTAATCTTTGACAAAGCAGGAAAGAATGTCCAATGAAAAAAAGACAGCCTCTTTAAAAAATGGTGTTGGGAAAATTGGACAGCCACGTGCAGAAGAATGAAATTAGACCATTTGCTTACAGCACACACAAAAATAGATTCAAAATGGATGAAGGACCTCAATGTGAGAAAGGAATCCATCAAAATCCTTGAGGAGAACACAGGCAGCAACCTCTTCGACCTCAGCTGCAGCAACATCTTCCTAGGAACATCGCCAAAGGCAAGGGAATAAAGGGCAAAAATGAACATTTGGGATTTCATCAAAATCAAAAGCTTTTGCACAGCAAAGGAAACAGTTAACAAAATCAAAAGACAACTGACAGAATGGGAGAAGATATTTGCAAACGACATATCAGAAAAAGGACTAGTGTCCAAAATCTATAAAGAACTTAACAAACTCAACACCCAAAGAACAAATAATCCAATCAAGAAATGGGCAGAGGACATGAACAGACGTTTCTGCAAAGAAGACATCCAGATGGCCAACAGACACATGAAAAAGTGCTCCATATCACTCGGCATCAGGGAAATACAAATCAAAACCACAATGAGATATCACCTCACACCAGTCAGAATGGCTAAAATCAACAAGTCAGGAAATGACAGATGCTGGTGAGGATGCGGAGAAAGGGGAACCCTCCTACACTGTTGGTGGGAATGCAAGCTAGTGCAACCACTCTGGAAAACAGCATGGAGGTTCCTCAAAATGTTGAAAATAGAACTGCCCTATGACCCAGCAATTGCACTACTGGGTATTTACCCTAAAGATACAAACGTAGTGATCCAAAGGGGCACGTGCAGCCGAATGTTTATAGCAGCAATGTCCACAATAGCCAAACTATGGAAGGAACCTAGATGTCCATCAACAGATGAATGGATAAAGAAGAAGTGGTATATATACACAATGGAATACTATGCAGCCATCAAAAGAAACGAAATCTTGCCATTTGCGACAACATGGATGGAACTAGAGCGTATCATGCTTAGCGAAATAAGTCAAGCGGAGAAAGACAAATATCGTATGATCTCCCTGATATGAGGTAGTGGCGATGCAACAGGGGGGCTTAAGTGGGTAGGAGAAGAATACATGAAACAAGATGGGATAGGGAGGGAGACAAACCATAAGTGACTCTTAATCTCACGAAACAAACTGTGGGTTGCTGGAGGGAGGGGGGTTGTGAGAAGGGAGGTAGGGTTATGGACATTGGGGAGGGTATGTGCTTTTGGGTAAATTAGAAGGGGAGGCGAACCATGAGAGACTATGGACTCTGAAAAACAATCTGAGGGGTTTGAAGTGGCGGGGGGGTGGGAGGTTGGGGTACCAGGTGGTGGGTATTATAGAAGGCACGGCTTGCATGGAGCACTGGGTGTGGTGAAAAAATAATGAATACTGTTTTTCTGAAAATAAATAAATTGGAAAAAAAAAAAGAAAGGGTAGATGAAAGAGAAGGTTCAGCCCAGATGGGCCCCAAGGTAAGATTTATGAAGTAGACATACAAAAAGAGATAAAAAGACTGATACAATTATATGGCAAGAGAAAGAATATATATATGCAAATAAAGAAAGAACCTCGTCAAAAAGAACCACAAGTGAGGGGGGGAAAGGTTGGCGGGGCACTAGGAAGAGGCGTCTTTTCAGCTGGTACCCCAAAGTGAGCTGATTACCTACCAAAGAACTCCGATCACCCATGAAATCAGCCTGAGATCAGAATTATACACGTCTGGATCTCTACAGGGGCAGAAGACGCCAGTGAGCAGGTAAAGCGGAATGGGAACAGCGGACTGATATCAGAAGATAAACAAAAGGGGGAGGGAGCCACCAGAGGCGACCGGTGCAAAAGTAATACCCCGATACGAGCGAGAGTGCCCTGCGTCTGGGGACCAGCATTAACTTGGAGACTGGTTGAAAGCACTCCAAAAGAGCAAAGGATCGCGGGGTGAAATTGTGGGAATCGGGGCGGCTAGGGACAGGGGCTTAAGTCCCCGGTCCAGACGGCCTCCCCGGCGCGGAGGCAGAGAGAGTATGGCGGAGAAACCGGCTCCTGGTCCCTAAGCCGCCAGCGCGCCCCAGAGCCCGGGGTTCCGGCTCCTGTGAGGGGATGGGAGCTGCGCCGGTCTGCAGAACGCGCGCTAGCCCTACCACAAAGCTTGAGATGCGCGCCCACGTAGCTCCAGCTCTCCTGGGATTCTAAGGCCCGGGGGCGCTTCTTCACCCGCGCCATTGTTTCAAAGTCTAAGCCGCGCACGGGAAACTCTTCCCCAGACAGAGGCGCGCAAAAGCCCCGCCTGCGTCTTACGGACCAGTGCCCCGTTCTCAGTGCCCCAGACGCGCGCCCGACCCACAGCCGCCTCTGGAAAGAGGTGCGCGCAAGCCGGGCACTCCCAGCCCGGGCCGGCGGCAAAATCTCAGCGTGCGATCGCTGCTTGGAATCTCTCTTGCGGTCAGGAGCTCCCAGACAGCCGCCACTGCCTTGGCTTTGGGGACGAGCAACCTAGCTTAGCAACCTAGATGAAATGGATGCATTCCTGGAAAAATATAAACTACCAAAATTGAACCATGAAGAAATCGACAACCTGAATAGACCGATATCTAATAACGAGATTGAAGCAGTGATCAAAAACCTCCCAAAAAACAAGAGCCCAGGACCTGACGGATTCCCTGGGGAATTCTACCAAACCTTCAAAGAAGAAATAACACCTATTCTCCTGAAGCTGTTTCAAAAAATTGAAGCAGAAGGAAAACTTCCAGACTCTTTCTATGAAGACAGCATTACCCTGATCCCCAAACCAGGCAAGGACCATACCAAAAAGGAGAATTTCAGACCAATATCACTGATGAATATAGATGCTAAGATTCTCAACAAGATCCTAGCCAACAGGATCCAACAGCAAGTTAAAAAGATTATCCACCATGATCAGGTGGGATTCATCCCTGGACTACAAGGATGGTTCAACATTCGCAAATCAATCAATGTGATACAACAAATTAATATGAGAAGAGAGAAGAACCACATGGTCCTCTCAATTGATGCAGAAAAAAACATTTGACAAAATCCTGCATCCGTTCCTGATTAAAACACTTCAAAGTATAGGGATAGAGGGAACATTCCTGAACCACATCAAATCTATCTATGAAAGACCCACAACAAATATTATCCTCAATGGGAAAAAGCTTGCAGCCTTCCCATTGAGATCAGGAACAAGACAAGGATGCCCACTTTCACCACTCTTGTTCAACATAGTATTAGAATTCCTAGCAACAGCAATCAGACAAGAGAGAGAAATAAAAGGTATCCAAATGGGTAATGAAGAAGTCAAACACTCTCTCTTTGCAGATGACATGATTCTTTATATGGAAAACCCAGGGACGCCTGGGTGGCTCAGTTGGTTAAGCAGCTGCCTTCGACTCAGGTCATGATCCCAGCGTTCTGGGATCGAGTCCCATATCGGGCTCCTACCTTGGCGGGGAGCCTGCTTCTCCCTCTGCCTCTGCCTGCCACTCTGTCTGCCTGTGCTTGCTCTCGCTTCTCTCCCTATGACAAATAAAGAAATAAATAAATAATCTTTATATGGAAAACCCAAAAGACTCCACCCCCAAACCACTAGAACTCATACAGCAATTCAGCAGCATGGCAGGATACAAAGTCAATGTGCAGAAATCGGTGGCTTTCTTATACACTAACAATGAAAATACAGAAAGGGAAGTTAGAGAATCGATTCCATTTACTATAGCACCAAGAACCATAAGATACATGGGAATAAACCTAACTAAAGAGGTAAAGGATCTGTACTTGAGGAACTACAGAACACTCATGAAAGAAATTGAAGAAGACACAAATAGATGGAAGACCATTCCATGCTCTTGGATCGGAAGAATAAACATTGTTAAAATGCCTATACTGCCTAGAGAAATCTATACTTTTAATGCCCTTCTGATCAAAATTCCACTGGCATTCTTCAAAGAGCTGGAGCAAATAATCCTAAAATTTGTATGGAATCAGAAGAGACCCCGAATCGCTAAGGAAATGTTGAAAAACAAAAATAAAGCTGGCGGCATCACCTTACCTGATTTCAAGCTTTATTACAAAGCTGTGATCACCAAGACAGCATGGTACTGGCAAAAAAACAGACACATAGACCAGTGGAACAGAGTAGAGAGCCCAGATATGGACCCTGAACTCGATGGTCAATTAATCTTTGACAAAACAGGAAAAAATATACAGTGGAAAAAAGACAGTCTCTTCAATAAATGGTGCTGGGAAAACTGGACAGCTATATGTAGAAGAATGAAACTCGACCATTCTCTTACACCGTACACAAAGATCAACTCAAAATGGATAAAAGACCTCAACGTCAGACAGGAATCCATCAGAATCCTAGAGGCGAACATAGGCAGTAATCTCTTTGATGGCAGCCATAGCAACTTCTTTCAAGATACATCTCCAAAGGCAAAGGCAACAAAAGCGAAAATAAACTTCTGGGACTTCATCAAAATCAAAAGCTTCTGCACAGCAAAGGAAACAGTCAAAAAAACAAAGAGGAAACCCACGGAATGTGAGAAGATATTTGCAAATGACAGTACAGACAAAAGGCTGATATCCAGGATCTATAATGAACTCCTCAAACTCAACCCACACGAAACAGACAAACACATCAAAAAATGGGCAGAAGATATGAACACTTCTCCAATCAAGACATACAAATGACTATCAGACACATGAAAAAATGCTCATCATCATTAGCCCTCAGGGAGATTCAAATTAAAACCACATTGAGATATCACCTTACACCAGTTAGAATGGCCAAAATTAACAAAACAGGAAACAACATGTGCTGGAGAGGATGTGGAGAAAGGGGAACCCTCTTACACTGTTGGTGGGAATGCAAGTTGGTGCAGCCTCTTTGGAGAACAGTGTGGAGATTCCTCAAGAAATTAAAAATAGAGCTTCCCTATGACCCTGCAATTGCACTCCTGGGTATTTACCCCAAAGACACAGATGTCGTGAAAAGAAGGGCCATCTGTACCCCCAATGTTTATAGCAGCAATGGCCACAGTCGCCAAACTATGGAAAGAACCAAGATGCCCTTCAATGGATGAATGGATAAGGACGATGTGGTCCATATACACTATGGAGTATTATGCCTCCATCAGAAAGGATGAATACCCAACTTTTGTAGCAACATGGACGGGACTGGAAGAGCTTATGCTGAGTGAAATAATTCAAGCAGAGAGAGTCAATTATCATATGGTTTCACTTATTTGTGGAGCATAACAAATAGCATGGAGGACAAGGGGCATTAGAGAGGAGTAGGGAATCTGGGTAAATTGGAAGGGGAGGTGAACCATGAGAGACTATGGACTCTGAAAAACAATCTGAGGGGTTTGAAGTGGCGGGGGGGTGGGAGGTTGGGGTACCAGGTGGTGGGTATTATAGAGGGCACAGCTTGCATGGAGCACTGGGTGTGGTGAAATAATAATGAATACGGTTTTTCTGACAATAAATAAATTGAAAAAAAAATGGCAATCCCCTTGTTCTTTACTTTGGCCAATAAAATGTGAATGACAATGTCTTGTTCATCCAGGGGCACTTGAAGACTCTCCTCCCACTGCTAGAGGTAGCAACAATTCTGCAAGGACTGGCCACTGTGCAGGCTCAGGTCCTTAATGAGAAGAATGCAGGGAATCATAGCGGCTATGTTGTTTGAAGCCACCATAATGTGAGTTTATTTTACTGCAGGGTGATTTTGCTTGTGTTGTTTGGTAGAGCAACTGTTCAAAACAAAAGCAGCTCATGCTTGCAAAGCCTTGCATTATAGAAGGATGTGGTAGCGATGATATGATCAAGTTCTTCATGATGGTGGCTTCATGGCTTGAGAAAATGTCTCCCAAATGTGAACCTTTCCTTTGCTACATATTTTACATTAAAAATACAAAAACAAAACAAAACATCAGAGGCCTGAGACACTCTTAGTAATGGAGGTTATTTTTGCATTATCAGTCTGTTGATGAGGTGCTTGGGGGAACACTAACCTCTGCACTGACGCCATCATGCAACACCTTGGTTGACAGCAAACAGTCCATTCCCAGATTTATGCAATGACTGAGCTTCACACACCTCACACATCTGAGCTGTGGGGCTTATTAAAATAATTAAAAGCAGACATCTGCAAAACACTGATTAATGAGGCCTTCATAGCATCAGCAACATTTTCTATGGATAACCAAGGCTTAGTTAAAAAAGAGTATTTTCCATTTTGTTTTAAAAGAAGCTAACTCAAGATCAAGATCATAGCTTTTGCACAGCAAAGGAAACAGTTAACAAAATCAAAAGACAACTGACAGAATGGGAGAAGATATTTGCAAACGACATATCAGATAAAGGACTAGTGTCCAAAATCTATAAAGAACTTAACAAACTCAACACCCAAAGAACAAATAATCCAATCAAGAAATGGGCAGAGGACATGAACAGACGTTTCTGCAAAGAAGACATCCAGATGGCCAACAGACACATGAAAAAGTGCTCCATATCACTCGGCATCAGGGAAATACAAATCAAAACCACAATGAGATATCACCTCACACCAGTCAGAATGGCTAAAATCAACAAGTCAGGAAATGACAGATGCTGGTGAGGATGCGGAGAAAGGGGAACCCTCCTACACTGTTGGTGGGAATACAAGCTGGTGCAACCACTCTGGAAAACAGCATGGAGGTTCCTCAAAATGTTGAAAATAGAACTGCCCTATGACCCAGCAATTGCACTACTGGGTATTTACCCTAAAGATACAAACGTAGTGATCCAAAGGGGCACGTGCACCCGAATGTTTATAGCAGCAATGTCCACAATAGCCAAACTATGGAAAGAACCTAGCTGTCCATCAACAGATGAATGGATAAAGTAGATGTGGTATGTATACACAATGGAATACTATGCAGCCATCAAAAGAAATGAAATCTTACCATTTGGGACAACATGGATGGAACTAGAGCGTATCATGCTTAGCGAAATAAGTCAAGCGGAGAAAGACAACTATCATATGATCTCCCTGATATGAGGAAGTGGTGATGCAACATGGGGGCTTAAGTGCGTAGGAGAAAAATCCATGAAAGAAGATGGGATAGGGAGGGAGACAAACCATAAGTGACTCTTAATCTCACGAAACAAACTGTGGGTTGCTGTGGGGAGGGGGGTTGGGAGAAGTGGGGTAGGGTTATGGACATTGGGGAGGGTATGTGCTTTTGGGTAAATTAGAAGGGGAGGCGAACCATGAGAGACTATGGACTCTGAAAAACAATCTGAGGGGTTTGAAGTGGCGGGGGGGTGGGAGGTTGGGGTACCAGGTGGTGGGTATTATAGAGGGCACGGCTTGCATGGAGCACTGGGTGTGGTGAAAAAATAATGAATACTGTTTTTCTGAAAATAAATAAATTGAAAAAAAAAAGAAGCTAACTGACCATGCATATAAAACACAAATATTAAAATGGGGAGAACTTATTCCAAAATTTTTTCTTAGGAATTTCAGAAGCAGAATGAGTTCTCCAGAAAAGAGACTTTGGCAAGATCACAAAAGGCATTGCACAGTAGGCCCACAAAGTTTTATGCCAGCGTTCATCTTTTAAATGTTCCAGAGAACCTGCATTATGGTGGACAGCTGTGCCAATTTCTGAGAATACAAATGTGAATGAGACATTTTCTCCAGTCTAGTGGGATTTAGAAACAACACATATGTGGAAACAGAGTGATACTCTAGTGGAAGCATTTACATTGTTGGTTCAAAGCAAATTTACAGTCTAATGTTTAGGGTTAAATTTGGTGCCATGCTTGGCTTTAAATAAATGACCAAGAAATACTGAAAATATCCTAAATTTCTGCTCATTTTAAAACTCCATTCTTTAATGTCTGCGTCGATGTGTGATAATTGATTTATTGTACATTCAAAGTCATCTGAGACCTAGATCCCCATCCCACTTCCCTCCTTGAATGGTGGTAGTGCTGCTGATGGACCAAATAGGATATGAAGAAATAGAATACAGCCTGATCTTACTGTGGAGAATAAACATCTTCCCATAGTTTTAAGTGGATGCTAAATACACAAAGCTAATTATTTTCCTGAACTGGTGTCTTTCAGAGATTAAATTGTAGCCTATTTCCTGCCCACTCACGGTTGTGTCAAGAATTCTCCAAGCAACGCAATCTAAGAACAGCAACCATGATAGAGAGTATTCCTGCCATGCTGGTCCTTGAATATCTTTTGAGGAGTCTTGAATTATGTTGCTAATTATTTCAAGTGTCCACTTTCTTTTGCTGGCGTTGGCCTGCAGAATGTATGGTTCTTTCCTCTAACATCTCAGCGAGTGTTTTTGAGAGCAGGAAACATTACTCTGTGGAAGACAGAGATGAAATGTTTATACTATGAGAAGGGATAGTCATGCAGCATTTATCAGAACCAGGAGCTGCCTGAGTTGGGCTTCGCTCTGTTCAGGTTTATTTCCTGGAGGTGCTGACTGAGGTGATACCCCAACCAGACACATTAAAGTTAGTCTTTTGATCACTATATGGGAACAACTGGATTGCTTCTCCAAATATAATGGCTATCAAGAGGAAAGAGAGTTCTTTGAAAGTTTGGAGAAAAGCAAACTGTACCCAGACTTCCACCTCAGAGAAAGGCCTCAGTCTATTCCCCTCTGGGTGGCCCAGAGCACATAGACGCCCCCTCTGCCAACTTCCACTGGCATAGCACGGCTGCAGCCACTGTCTCAGGGGTCATAGGAGCTCCAGCTTGTCTCTGCACCACAGTGCTACTAAAACTGCAAGCAACATTTGTCCAGGGAAACTGCTTTTTATTAAGCCAGAAATACCCTGATCCCCAAACCAGGCAAAGACCCCAACAAAGAGGAGAATTTCAAACAATATCCCTGATGAATATAGATGACAAGATTCTCAACAAGATCGCAATTAATAGGATCTGACTGTACATTGAGAGTAGTATGCACCACAAACAGGTTGGATTTATCCCTGGGATGCAAGCGTGGTTCGACATTCGCAAATTAAACATTATGATAGAACAAATCAATAAGAGAAGAGAGGAAAACAACCTGGTCCACTCAATTGATGCAGAAATAGCATTTGACAAAATCCAGCATCCGTTTCTAATTAAAACCATTCAGAGTATAGAGATAGAGGGAAAAATCCTAAACTTTATCAAATCTATCTATGAAAATCCCACAACAAATATCATTCTCAATGGGGAAAAGTTGACAGCCTTCCCTTTGAGATCAGGAACATGAAAGGATGCCCACTCACACCACTACTGTTCAACATAGTATTAAATGTCCTAGCAACAGCAATCAGACAACAAAGAGAAATAAAATGTACTCAAATTGGCAAAGAATAAGTCAAACTCTCTCTTTTGGCAGAAGACATGATACTTTATATGGAAAACCAAGACTATTAGAACTTATAGAGCAAATCAGCAATGTGCAGGATACAAAACCAATGTACAGGGGTGCCTTGGTGGCTCAGTGGGTTAAAGCCTCTGCCTTCAGGGGCGCCTGGGTGGCTCAGTGGGTTAAGCCGCTGCCTTTGGCTCAGGTCATGATCTCAGGGTCCTGGGATCGAGTCCCGCATCGGGCTCTCTGCTCAGCAGGGAGCCTGCTTCCTCCTCCTCTCTCTTTCTCTCTCTGCCTGCCTCTCTGCCTACTTGTGATCTCTCTCTGTCAAATAAATAAATAAAATCTTTAAAAAAAAAAAAAGCCTCTGCCTTCAGATTAGGTCATCATCCCAGGGTCCTGGGATAGAGTCCCACAATGCGCTCTCTGCTCAGCATGGAGCCTGCTTCCTCCTCTCTCTCTGCCTGCTTCTCTGCCTACTTGTGATCTCCGTCTGTCAAATCAATGAATAAAAGCTTTTAAAAAATCAATGTACAGAAATCATTTGGTTTCTTATACACTAACAATGAAAATATAAAGGGGGAAATTAGATAATTTATTCCATTTACTATAGCACCAAAAACCATAAGATACTTTGGAATAAACCTAGCCAAAAAGGTAAAAGATCTGTACTCAAGGAACTACAGAACACTCATGAAAGAAACTGAAGAAGACACAAAAAGATGGAAAAGCATTCTATGCTCTCAGATCAGAAGAATAAACATTGTTAAAATGCCTATACTACCTAGAGGAGCCTATATTTCCAATATCATCCCGATCAAAACTCCACCAGCATTTTTCAAAGTGCTGGAATAAGCAATCCTAAAATTTGTAGGGAGCCAGAAGAGACACCATACTGCTAAGGAAATGTTGAAAAAAAAAACCTGGGGGTATCACGCTACCTGATTTCAAGCTTTACTACAAAATTGTGGTCATCAAGACAGCATGGTACTGACACAAATACAGACATATTGACGAGTGGAACAGAGTAGAGAGTCCAGAGGTGGACCCACAGCTCTATGGTCAAATAATCTTTGACAAAACAGGAAAAAAATATCCAGTGGAAAAAAGACAGCCTCTTCAATAAATGCTGCTGAGAAAATTGGAGAGCTATGTGTAGAAGAAGGCACTCAACCATGCTATCACACCATACACAAAGATAAACTGAAAATGGTTAAAAGAACTCAACGTGTGGCAGGAATTCATCAGAATCCTAGAGGATAACATAGATAGTAACCACTTTGACATGGGCCACAGCAACTTCTCTCAAGACATGTCTGCAAAGGCAAAGGAAGAAAAAATCGAAAATGAAATTTTGGGACTTCATTGAGATCAAAAGATTCTTCACAGCAAAGGGAAGAGTCAACAAAACAAAGAGGCAACCTACAGAATTGGAAAATACATTTGCAAATGACACTGCATACAAGGGGCTGATATCAAAGATTTATAAAGAACACCTCAACCTCAAAACTCAAAAAACAGATAATCACATTAAAAAAATAATGACAGAAGACATTAATAGATGCTTCTCCAAAGCAGACATACAAATGATAACAAACACGAGGAAAAAAAAAACCTGCTCATTTTTATTAGCCATCAGGAAGATTTCATCAGGGAGATCCTCCAATGTACATCCTTTACCCCTTTGGTGAGGTTTTTCCCAGGTATCTTATGGTTTTTTGTGCCATAGTAAATGTAATCAATTCTCCAATTTCCCTTTCTATATTTTCATTGTTAATGTATAGGAAACCAACCAATGTCTTTACATTGGTTTTGTATCCTGCACATTGCTGAATTGCTGTATAAATTCTAGTAGTTTGCAGGTGGAGTCTTTTGGGTTTTCCATATTAGTATCAGGTCATCTGTGAAGAATGAGTGTTTGACTATTTCATTGCCAATTTGAATATATTTTTTTTAATTTCTCTTTGTTGTCTGATTGCTGTTGCTAGGACTTTTAACACTATGTTGAACAATAGTGGTGAGAGTGAATATCCTTTTCCTGTTCCTGATCTCACAGGGAAGGCTGCCAGCTTTCCCCATTGACAATGATATTTGCTATGGGTTTTTCACAGATTTGATGAAGTTTAAGAATGTTCCCTCAATCCCTATACTCTGAATGCTTTTAATCATAAACAGATGCTGTACTTTGTCAAATGCTATTTCTGCATCAATTGAGAGGACCATGTGCTTTTTCTCTCTTCTCTTATTGATTCGTTGTATCACAGTCATTTGCAAGTGCTGAACCAAACCTGCATCGCAGGGATAAACCCCACCTGGTCATGACGGATAATCTTTTTAATGTACTGTTCGATCCTGATAGCTAGGATCTTGTTGAGAACCATGGCATCCATATTCATCAGGGATATTGGTCTAAAATTCTCCTTTTTGATGGGGTCTTTTCCTGGTTTGGGGGAAAAGGATAATGCTGGCTTCATAGAATGAGTCTGGAAGTTTTCCTTCTGTTTCTTTAATGAATTTTCAAGAGAATCTGAAGAAAGAATATTCAGGAAAACAGGGATTACTTCTTCTGTGAATGTTTGGTAGAATTCCCAGGGAATCCATTAGGTTCTGTGCTCTTGGTTTTTGGGAGGTTTTTGATCACTGCTTCAGTCTCGTTACTAGATATTACTCTATTCGGGTTGTCAGTTTCTTCCTATTTTATTTGTTTCCAGAAAATTATCCAGTACTCCTAGATTGCTTAACTTATTGGCGTAAAACTGTTGCTAATTTCTGATGATTGTTTCTATTTCCTTTGTTTTAGTCATGATATCTCCCCTTTCATTCATAATTTTATTAATTTTGGTCCTCTCTCTTTTGGATTAGTTTGGCCTTTTCTTTATTGATCTTACTGATTCGTTCAAAGAACCCTCTTCTTGATTTTTCATGTGTTCCACTCTATCTCTAGATTCTATCTCATTGACCACTTCTCTAATCTTGATTATTTCCCTTCTTATGCATGGGGTTGGCTTAATTTGTTTTTGATTTTCCAGTTCTTTAAGGTGAAAAGAGAGCTATTATACTTGGGACTTATCATTTTTTTTTTGAGTGAGGCTTGGATGACTATCTATTTCCCCCTTTGGACCACCTTTGCCATATCCTATAGGTTTTCAACCTATAAGTCTTCATTCTCATTGGTTCCATGAATTGTTTAAGTTCTTATTTGACTTCCTAGTTGATCCAAACATTCTTAAGCAGCGTTGTCTTTAGCTTCCAAGTGTTTGAATTCCTCCCAAACTTTTTCCTGTGGTTGAGCTCCATTTTTAAAGCATTGTGGTGTGCGAATGGGCAGGCAATAATCTCAATCTTTTGGTAGTGATTGAGCCCTGATTTTTGACTCAGTATGTGGTCTATTCTGAAGAAAGTTCCATGTGCACTTGAGTGGAATGTTCTTTATATATCTATGAGGTCCATCTGGTCCAATGCGTCATTCAAAGCTCTTATTACTTTATTGAGTATCTGCTTGGTTAATCCATCTATTACGTGTGGCATGGCATGTTAAGATCCCTTACTATTAATTATTCATATCAATCTGATTATTTTGATTATCAGTTGGCTAATGTAGTGGGCTGCTCCCATACTGGGCATAAATATTTACAATTGTTAGATCATCTTGGTGGATAGACCCATGAAGAATGATGTAGTTTCCTTCTGTATCTCTGAATAATGACTTTAGTTTAAAATCTAATTTATCTGATATAAGAATTGCTACACCAGCTTTCTTTTGAGGTCCGTTGCCATGAAATATGTTTCTCCATCCCTTAACTTTCAGTCTGGATCTATCTTTAGGTTCCAGAAGGGTCTCCTTTAGACAGTATATGTACAGGTCCTGTCAATTTATCCAATCTGCAACCCTGTGTCATTTTATGGGAGCATTTAGGCCATTCACATTCAGAGCTATTATTGAAATATATTTTTTTTTGTTTTTCATTTTTATTGTAGCAAGAACATTTTAACATGAAATGTACCTTTTTACCAATATTTTTAATATATAAATGAAATATATTTTTTAATGACATCATATTGCCTATGAAGTTCTTGTTTCCATAGATTGTCACTGTAAATTTCTGTTCTTTGTCACTCTGTGGTTTCTTGTTCCTTTATAGAACTTCCCCCGCTAACATTTCTTGTAGTGCCAGCTTGGTAGTCATGTACACTTTTAAACCTTGCCGGTCTTGGAAGCTCTTTATCTCTCCATCCATGTTGAATGTCAGCCTGGCTGGATAAAATATTCTTGGCTGAATGTTGCTCTCATTTATTGCCCTGAATATATCTTGCCAGCCTTTCTGGCTTGCCAGGTTCCTGGGGACAGGTGTGACGTTATTCTGATGCTCCTCCCTCTGTATGAAGGGGTCTCTTCCCTCTAGCTACCCTCAAGACATATTCTGATTTAATAAATCAGGAATTTCACATTTATTAGTCTGGACATCTTCCTAGTCTCATTTTTCTTGGGTGGTGTCCTTTTTGCCTCTAGGACTAAACACTCACTCCATTCTCCAGATTAGGAAACTTCTCATCCAGGATTTATTCAACTATATCTTCTACTGTTCTCTCTTTCTACACCCCCACCATTCCCAATATTTTTGACACTGGAACATTTCATAGCGTCATTTATTAGCCTAAGTCTGTTGTCATGGCTTCTAAGCTATTTGTTCCAAGCCTCCTCCTTATTCTTCTTTTCTATCTATTACTTTCTAGATCAGAAAGTTGATCTTCTGCCTTTTTTACCCTAACTGTTAGAGTACTTAGATTAGATTGGATCTCAATGATAGAAATTTTAACTTCTGCCAGATTTGCTCTCACTGCAGGCCTTCGAGATTCTATGTTGTCACTAATGGTCTTCAAAAACCTATGTAGTGCTTGGATAATTGTTACCCTGATTTCCATTTCCAGCACCTTGTTTATGTTGATATCCAATAGTTCTGTACCAGAGGTCACAGTCTCTGAATTTCTTCTCTGTTAGGTGTTCCCCCTCCTAGTAATTTTGCTGAGAGGTGGATGACGGGATGTACAGCTGAATATATCAACCATGATCCAGGCAAAGTGCAATCTTTAACATTGCAGAGTATTGGAAGTCACCACCAAAAAAAAAAAGAAGAAGAAGAAGAAGAAGAATAGAGGGAGAGAGAAAAAAAGAAGGCCCAATCAAAATGAACCCCGAAAGTAAGATTTATAATGTATATGAACAGCAATGAACAAACAAAAAGGCCGACAAAATTAAATTGGAAAAAAAAGAACCCAGACAAAATAAACTCCAAGAATAAGATTTATATAATACCAGAAAAAGAGAGAGAGAGAGTGAGAGAGAGAGAGAGAGAGAGAGATGCAGTAACACTGACAGAAGAAAAAGAAAAACTTGGAAGGTGGCTATAAATCCTCAGTGTGAGTGAGGAATTTTATTTTGGTTCTTCCTGGGAGTATCTTGATATCTTTGTTAAAGGACTCAACTTTCCAGAGATAAAGGGAGATTAAAACTGGTTTATATATAGGGATAGGGTTGAATAGGGAAAAATGAATACCTTGACGCTTGTATCTATTTGTATATTTAAAAAAGAGGAAAAAAAAGAAAAAAGAAAAATGCAAGAATATATATGAAAAAAAGTTCAAGTTAAAAGGTTGTCATGAATTATGTTGGATTAAACCTCTAATTTTAATGGTAAGTATGTTCAAATTTCTTTAAAAAACAAGAATCCTGAGAATGATTTTTTTTTAAAGCACTGAGGCCGCCATGGGCACTGAGGCACTGTCTGACACAGCCTGGGCCACAACCTCCAGACAGCCACTTAGACAGTTGACCCCATATCCTGCAGGAGGAACCTGACGTGGAACAAAGTTATCTCATCTATTCAACCTGGATATTCAGGCATCTCTCCGCAGACCATAGCTCAAATCCCTGCCTATGGGGAAACCTGAAGCCCAGGTGTACTCCTCCTTCCCGATAACAGGAAACCTGGCTGATGAGATGGGTGACCATCCGTCAGAGTGGAACCAGCTGCATGAGCCATAAGACCACAGTCACTCATGGGAGCCGCCCTGGGCACAAACAAGCGTTGTGACCTTCAGCATGAGCCTGCTTTCAAACAACCCCCCTCAGTAGCTGGACCAGGAGCCCACAGAGTGGACCTCCCAGATTCCTAGGGCCAAATCCTCACTGTCTTTTGTAATTTCCAGGCATCAACCCAGAACCTGTCTCTGGCATTCCTCTTCTGGGGGTCCCCTGAGACCGAAAACAGAAGTCTTCCCTTCCCCCAGAGACACCATACTCTTGGGATCTGAGCAGAATCCCCTGAGATGAAGAATCTCCCATGGCCCCATGATACACCCCTACATTTTATGACCATCCTGGACACACAATCCCAACAGAAAAGACTATGCTACTGCCTCCATGACACCTTAATTTCAGTACAATATGAGCTGCACTCAGGGACTGCAGATCGGGCCAGTGATTACCTCAGCCCTCACCCTAAACCTAGTTCACGTTTGCAGATTTCTGTCCCCAAAGCCCTGACCAACATGCCCTCAGGAAGGGGCCTCTGGAGCCACACCGGGCGACTGTGCCTATCCTCCCGAAGGAAACTCTGCCCTTCTCTGTTGCCCAAACCCTGAAGAATAGGAGCAAAGTACAAAGCCCCTGAGCACACCTCCATTTTGAAGAACGTTCCGGACCCAAATGTGCATTGTGACACACAATGAGCACCTGCCTCCAAGCAGATATTAAAGTCAAAGGCCCTGAGTCAGAAGATTGAACCTGACATTCCTCTAGGACTTCATCGATACCCGAGCTTAGGTTTTCAGGTGCCTGTCCACAGGGGCCTGTTCCACAATACCAACTTATATTCCAACATGTGGTCCCTGAGCCACACTAAAGAACCCCTCCTGTCCCCAGTAGGATACCTTGCTCTTGGTAGCTGTGTCCCAGATACAGTGTAGGAGAATCCTGCATGGCCCTCTGACCAACCAACATTCTAATTTCTCCATGGATACCAACCAGCATTGTGATCCAACAGCATGAAACTCAATGTCAACTCAGGCTGCTTGGAACTTATCCTCAGAGCCACCAGATCAAACCTGCCATGTTACTCAGCTGAAATGGATCTTGGTGGTGTGCTTTCCAGGCATCCATTCGGGAGAGTTCTGCTACCCAAACTTTCCATATGTGGTATGCTGGAGCAATAAAACCAGACTCGCCCTGTATAGTAGAAGGAAACCTTGCTCTTTAGAGGATCTCACAAGTCACCCCATGGGAAATCCTCCGTGGCCTCTTGCAACACCTCTCCATTTGTTGGTCATCATAGACACAAACTACAGTGTGAGCAAACATCTGACATCTGCCCTTACTTAGGTGTTGAATAGCTAGAATCAGCCACTGCACACTGGAACTGCCTTCTGCTTGGCACTGAATTTAACTGTAGTTTGTGTTTACCATTCCATCCTCACCCTCCTGGTCCCTAAACCCTCTTGATAGGGAATTCTGGAGCCACTATGCAGCATTCTGCCTGCCCCACAGAAAGAAGAAGTGCCTGGTGAGTCTGCCCAGAAGAGCATCCACCTGCATGGCCCTCGATGGCACCCTAATATCATAGGCCGCCATGGGCACTCAGGCTCTGTCTCACACAGCCTGAACCATGACCTCCAGTCAGTCATGCAGACAGTGGGCCCCATATCCTGCAGGTGGGACCTGTTTTGGCCCAAAGCCGTCACATATACTCAACCTGGATATTCAGGCATCTCTCCCCAGACCATAGCTCAACTCCCTGCCTATAGGGGAACCTGAAGCACAGGAGTACTCCTCCTTCCCGATGGCAGGAAACCTGGATGTTGGGATGGGTGTCAAATCATCACAGTGGGAACCAACTGCATGGCCCATGAGACCACGCTCACTCATGGGAGCCACTCTGGTCACAAACAGGGATTGTGACCTAAGCCTGAGCATGTTTTCAAGCAAACCCTCTCACTTTCACCTCCTGGATCATGCATTGCAGGCCTGGAACTCCCCTTGTCCCAAATCCTAACCTTTGGTGGGATATTCCAGGCACCCTGACCCAGAGCCCATCTATGTAATCCCTCTGTTGGGGTAACCCTAAGATGGAAAACAGAACTCTTCCCTTCCCTGAAAATGCTACCAAACTATTGGGTGCTGCTAGGATCCTTAGAGAGAAAAAATCTCCCAAGTAACGATGAGACAACATCTTCATTCTGAGGCCATTCGGGACACACAATCCAGATATAAAAGCTTGTGCTAATGGCTTAGAGTCACCATATTTACAGTTTCTGACGAGCTGCCCTCTAGGTCTACGCATTGGGCCTGTGATCGACTCGCCACAAACCCTAACCCAAGTTTGTCTTTGCAGACTTCTCTCCCAAACCATGGCTCACATGCTCACAGCATCTGGTCTTTGGAGCCACCCCATGGGACTGTGCCTGCCATCCCCAAGGAAGCTTTGCCCGTCACAGTTGCCCAAAGCCTCCTGTTAAGGAGAAACCTTAAAGGCCACTGAGTCTACCCCAAAATTGGGGGGCGCATTGGACGCTAATGCACAGTCTGAAACACCCTGATCCCCTACATACAGGCAGACACCCAAGTCAATGGTCCTGAGTCAGAAGATTGAAACTGACATGCTTATAGGACCTTATTCAAAACCTAGATTAGGTTTTCAGGCATTTGTCCTCAGAGGTCTGTTCTGGAATACCAACCTATGATACAACATGTGGTCCCTGAGCCACAAAACAGAACAATTCCTGTCCCCAGAAGAAAACCGTGCTCTTGGACCTGTGTCAAATGCTCAGGGAGGGAGAATTCTGCGAGGCTCCTTTGCCACCAGCACAATCTAAGATCTCTCTGTTAGCAAACGAGCATTGTGACCCATGTGCAAGACATTCCATGTCAACTCAAGACCTTGGTACTTCGCCCCAGAGCCACCAGAATAAACCTGCTATGTTCCTCTGCGGCAGTGGTCAGTGGAGATGTATTTTCCTCGAATCCATTTTGAAGAGCTCTGCTACCCAAAATTTCCACATGGGGGATCCTGGAGCAAACACACCAGACTCTACCTGTCTAGTTGAAGGAAACCTTACCGTTTGGAGCATCTCACAATTCCCAGCATGGGAAATCCTCCATAGCCTCTGGACATGATCCCTCCATTTGTCGGTCAACATAGACACAATTCCAGTGTGAGCAAACATCTGACATCCGTCCCTACACACGTGCTGGATATCTCGAATAAGAAGGAGCACAATTGGAACTGCCTTCCGCCTGGCACTGAATTTAACTGTAGCTGCTGTTTACAATTGCATCCTCACCTTCTGTTCCCTAAGACATCTTGACAGGGAATTTTGGAGCCACAACACAGCATTCTGCCTTCCCCAAAGAAAGAAGAATTGCCTGGTTAGTCTGCCTAGCAATGCAACGTGAGGATCAATCTGCTCCTCCCTTGAGGGAACACCAATTTATAGGCTGCCCTGGCCACTAGTGCTGTGTCTGACAGAGCCTGAGCCCTGACCTCATGTCAGCCTTCTAAAGAGCAGGGCCCATATCCAGCATGTGAGACAGGCCATAGCCCAAGTCTGTCATGTCTACACATCACTGGTATTCAGGCATCTGTCCCCTGACCTTTGCTGGAATCCCTGCCAATGGAGGAACCTGAAGCACAATAGAGAACTCATCCTTCCCCATGGCAGGAAACCTGGCTGTTGGAATGGTTGTCCAACTCTCAGAGTGGGAGCCTGCTGAATGGTCAATAAGACCACGCCCACTCCTGAGGGCCGCTCTGGGCAAAACAGGCATTGTGACCCTCAGACTGAGCATGCTTTCAAACAAGCCCTCTCAGTTGCACCACAAGGATCCCGCAATGCAAGCCTGGTACACCCCTAAGGTCAAATCCTAACCCTTGGTGGGATTTTCTAGGCATCCAGACCCACAGTCTGTCTCTGAAATCCCTGTTTTGGTACACCCCTAAGATGGAAAACAGCACTCTTCCCTTCCCCAAAAAAGCCACCAAAGTATAAGGAAGCAGCAGGTTCCTTAGAGAGAAAAAATCTCTCATGGACCCATGAGACCACACCTGCATTCCGAGGCCATCCTGGACAAACAATCCAGATAGAAAAGCCTGTGCTACCTTTTTCCAGTCAACCTAATTACAGTTCCTGACAAGCTTCCCTCCAGGTCTAAACATTGGGCCTGTGATCACCTCGCCACTAAGCTTAAACCGAGTTTGTGTGTGCAGACTTCTCTCCCAAAACCATGGCTCACATGCCTTCTAGTATGGGGTCTCTGGAGCCACACCAAAGGACTGGGCCTGCCATCCCCAAGGAATCTTTGCCATTCACCGTTGCACAAACCCTCCAGATTAGGAGAAATCTGCAAGGACCCTGAGCCAACTCCAATATTGGAGGCCATTCTGGAGCAAATGCGCAGTCTGAACAACCCTGATCACATAAATTCAGGCAAACTCCCCAGTCAATGGGCCTGAGGCAGAAGATTGTACCAGACATGTCCTTAGGACCTCATTGGAACCCTGGAATAGGTTTTCCAGCATCTGTCTTCAGAGGTCTGTTCTGAAATATCACCTTATAATACAAATTTTGGTCCCTGAACCACACAACAGAACTTGTCCTTTTCCCAGAATGAAACCATGCATTCGACCTGTGCCAAACCCTCAGGGTTGGAGAATCCTGCACAGCACCTTAGCCAACAGCACATTCTAAGATCTCCCTGGTGACAAACCAGCACTGTGGCCCAACTGCAGGAAATTCCATGTCAAATCAAGGCCTTGGTACTTCGTCCCAGAGCCAGCAGAAAGAACCTGCCATGTACCTCACCTGCAATGGTCAATGGAGGTGTGCTTTCCCGGCATCCATGCGGGTGAGTTCTGCTACCAAACTTTACACATGGGGACCCTGGAGCAAACAAACCACACTCTGCCTTTCCAGGAGAAGAAAGCCTTGCTGTTTGGAGCATCTCATAAGCCTCAGCATGGGAATCCTCCATGGCCTCTTGATGCCACCTCCCTCCATTTTTCGGTCATCATAGACACAAACTCCAGTGTGAGCAAACATAGATCTGCTCTTACTCAGGTGCTGGATATCTCGAATAAGCCACTGCACATTGGAACTGCCTTCAGCTTGGCACTGAATTGAACCGTAGCTTGTTTACAATTCCATCCTCACCCTACTGGTTGCCAAGCCCCCTTGATAGGGAATTCTGGAATCACAACACACCATTCTGCCCTGTCCATAGAAATAAGAAGTGCCTAGTGAGACTGCCCAGAAACCCCACAAAGGATCAATCAACTCGGCCCTCGAGGGAACCCTGATTTATAAGCTACCCTGGCCATAAGTGCTGTGTATGACAGAGCCTGAGCCCCGACCTAGTGTCAAGAACTCAGAGAGTGGGCCCCATATCTAGAATGTGAGACCAGATATGGCCCGAGTCCATCATCTCTACCCATACTTGGTGTTCAGTCACCTTTCCCCAGAACCTGACTGGAATCCGTGCCATTGGGGGAACCAGAAGCATAATAGAGAACTCCTCTTTCCCCATGGAAAAAAAAAACCTGGATGTTGGGATGGGTGTCCAACCCTCAAAGTGGGAGCCAGCTGCATGGCCAATGAGACCACGCCCACTCCTGAGGGCTGCCCTAGGCACAAAAAGCGTGGTGACCCTCAGCCTGAGTATGTGTTCAAGCAAGAACTATCAATTACCCCACCAGGATCAAACATTGCAGCCTGGTATGCCCATAAGCCCAAATCTTAACCCTTGGTGGGATTTTCCAGGTGCCCAGATCCGAGACTGTCTCTGGAATCACTGTTATGGGGCACCCTTAATATGATAAACTGCACTCTTCCCTTCCACGAAAATGCCACCAAACTATGGAGAGCCGCCAGTATCCTTAGAGAGGAAAAGTCTCCCATGGACCCATGAGAAAACACCAGTATTCCGAGACCATCTGGGACACTTAATTTAGATAGAAAAGCCTGTGCTACCACCTGCACATTGGAACTGGCTTCCACTTGGAAATGAATTGAACCGTAGTTATGTTTACAATTCCATCCTCACCCTACTGGTCCCCAAGCAGTCTGGATTGGGAATTCTGGAGCTACAACGCAGCATTCTGTGTTTTCAAACAATTCTCCCAAAACCATGGCTCACATGTTCTCCAGGATGGGGTGTCTGGAGTAAAACCACAGGACTGTGCCTGCCATCCCCAAGGAAACTGTGTCCATCACAGTTGCACAAACCCTCCACATTAGGAGAAATCTGCAAGGTCCCTGAGCCCACCCCAATATTGGAGGCTGCTCTGGACACAAATGCGCATTCTGAAAGACCCTGGTCACCTAAATCCAGGCAGACACTCGAGTCAATGGTACAGAGTCAGAAGATTGAACCTGACATGCCCCTAGGACGTCATTGCAAACCTAGATTAGCTTTTTAGTCATCTGTCCTCAGAGGACTGTTCTGGAATACCAACTTATGATACTACATATGGTCCCTGAGACCCACAACAGAACATCTCCTGTCCCCAGATGGAAGCCGTGGTCTTGGACCTGCGTCAAACCCTCAGGGTACATGAATCCTGCATGGCACCTTAGCCACCAGCACATTCTAAGATCTTCCTGGTAACAAACCAGCATTGTGACCTATCTTCATGAGACTCCATGTCAACTCAAGGCCTGGCTACTTCACCCCAGAGCCACCAGAACAAACTTTCCATGTTCCTCAGCTGCAATGGTCAATGAACATGTACTTTCCAGCATCCATGCGGGAGTCCTCTGCTACCCAAACTTTTCACATGGGGGACACTGTAGCAAACAAACCAGACTACCAGACTCCCCCTGTCCAGTAGAAGGAAACCTTGCTGTTTGGAGCATCACACAAGCCCTAGCGTTGGAAACCCTCCATGGCCTCTTGAAGCCACCCCTCCATTTGTCAGTCATCATAGACACAAACTCCACCATGAGCAAACATCTGACATCTGACCTTACTCAGGTGCTGGATATTTGAATCAGCCACTGCATACTGGAAATGCCTTTCGCTTGACACTGAATTTAACCATAGCTTGGGTTTACAATTACATCCTAACTCTATTAGTCCACAAGTCCATTTGATAAGGAATTCTGGAGCCACAATGCAACATTCTGCCTTCTCCTTAGAAAGAAGAATGGCATGATGAGTCTGCCCAGAAACTTAAACTTCCCATGAAGATCAATCTACTCAATCCTCGAGGGAACCCTGGTTTATAGTTTGCCCTAGCCACTAGTGCTTTGTCTGACAGAGCCTGATCCCCGAACTCATGTCAGCCACCCAGAGGGTGGGGCCCATATCCAGCATGTGAGATGAGCCCTGGCCCAGAGCCGTCAACTCTACCCATCCTAGGTATTCAGGCATCTACCCCAGACATTTCCTGGAATCTGTACCAATGGGAGAACCTTAAGCACAATAGAGACAACTCCCTCCCCATGGCAGGAATCCTGGCTGTTAGGATGGGTGTCCAACCCTCAGAATGGGACCCAGCTGCATAGCCAATGAGACCACGCCCACACCTGAAGGCAGCCCTGGGAACAAGCAGGCATTGTGACCCTCTCAGCTTGAGCATGCTTTCAAACAAACGATCTCAGTTGGACCTCCAAAATCCCGCATTGCAGGCCTGGTATGCCCCAGGCCCAAATCCTAACACTTGGTTGGATTTTACAGGTGCCCAGACACAGAGCCCGTCTCTGGAATCCCTGTTTTGGGGTACCCCTAAGATGGAAAAACAGCACTATTTCCTGACACAAAAAAGCCACCAAACTATGGGGAGCCGCCAGGATCCTTCGAGAGGAAAAATCCGCCATGGACCCATGATACCATCCTTGCATTCCTAGGCCATGCTGCAAAGTGAATCCAGATACAATAGCATGTGCTACAGCCTTCGAGTCACCTGATTTTCAGTTCCTGACGCACTGCCCTCCAGGCCTGTGCATTGGACCTGCGATCTCCTCGCCACTAACCCTAACTCGGGTTTATGTTGCTGACTTCTCTTCCAAAACCATGGCTCACATTCCCTCCAGGATGAGGTCTGTGGAAACACACCACAGGACTGTGCCTGCCATCCCCATGGAAACTGTGCCCGTCACAGTTGCTCAAACCCTCCAGATTAGAAGAAACCTGCAAGGCTCCTGAACCCACCCCAATATTGGAGGCCACTCTGGACACAAATGTGCAGTCTCAAACATCCTGATCACCTCCATCCAAGCAGACACCAAAATCAATGTTCCTGAGTCAGAAGATTGAAACTGACATCCCCCTAGGACCTCACTGGAAACTCAGATTAGGTTTTCAGGCACGTGTACTCAGAGGCCTGCTCTGAAATACCAATATGATAGAACATATGGTCCCTGAGCCCCACAACAGAGCATCTCCTGTCCCAAATGTAATCCCTGCTCTTGGACCTGTGTCAAAACTTCAGGGTAGATAAATTCTGCACAGCCCCTTAACCACCAACACATTCTAAGAAATCCCTGGTAAAAACCAGCATTGTGACCCATCTTCATGAGATTCCATGTCAAATCAAGGCCTTGCTACTTCGCCTCAGAGCCACCAGAACGAAGTTGCCATGTTCCTCAGCTCCAATGGTCAATGGAGGTGTGCTTTCCAGGTATCCATGCGGGAGTGCTCTGCCCCACAAACTTTCCACATGGGGGACCCTGGAGCAAACATACCAGACTGCCCCTGTCCGGTAGAAGGAAACCTTGCTGTTTGGAGAATCTCGCAAGTCCCAGCATGGGAAATCCTCCAAGGCCTCTTGATGCCACGCCTCCGCTTGTCGGTCATCATAGACACAAAGTCCAGTGTGAGCAAATATCTGATATCCACCCTTACTGAGGTGCAGGATATTCTATTCAACTGCTGCACACTGGAACTGCCTTTCGCTTGACAATGAATTTAACCATAGCTTGGGTTTACAATTCCATCCTCAACCGACTTGTCCGCAATCCCTCTTGGTAGGGAATTCTGGAGCACAATGCAGCATTGTGCCTTCCCTGTAGAAAGAAAAAGTGCCTGATGAGTTTTCCCAGAAACTCCACATGAGGATCAATCAGCTTTGGAATCCCAATTTACACTCTGCCCTGGTCACTAGTGCTGTGTCTGACAGAGCCTGAGCCATGACATAGTGTCAGCCACCATGAGAGCAGGGCCCATAACCAGTATGTGAGAGTGGGCATGGCCCAAGTCTGTCATCTCTACCCATCCTTGTTATTCAGGCATTGGTCCTAAGACCTTTTCTGTACTCCCTGCCAATGGGGGAACCTGAATCACAATTGAGAACTCCTACTTCCCCATGGCAGGAATCTTGGCTGTTGCAATGGGTGTCCAACCCTCAGAGTGGGAGACAGCTGCATGGCCAATGAGATCACGCCCACACATGAGGGCCACCCTGGGCACAAGCAGGCATTGTAACCCTCAGCTTGAACATGCTTTCAAACAAACCCTCTCAGTGACACCACCAGGATCCCACAATGCAGGCTGGGTACACCCCTAGGACCAAATTCTATCCCTTGGTGGGATTTTTCCAGGTGCCCAGACCCAAAGCCCGTCTCTGGAATCCCTGTTTTATGGCACCTCTAAGATGGAAAATAGCACTCTTCTCCTTCCCTGAGAAAGCCACCAAACTATCGGCAGCCACCAGAATCCTTAGATAGGAAAAATCTCCCATGGACCCATGAGACCACAGATGCATTCTGAGGCCATCCTGGAAACAGAATCAGATACAAAAGCCTGTGCTACCGCCTTTGAGTCACCTGATTTACTGTTCCTGACGTGCTGTTCTCCAGGTATGCATTGGGCCTAGGATCCCCTCGCCACTAACATTAACCCAAGTTTGTGTTTTGAGACTTCTCTCCTAAAACCATGGCTCACATGCCCTCCAGGTTATGGTATCTGGAGCCACACCACAGGACTGTGCCTGCCATCCACAAGGAAACTGTGCCTGTCAATGTTGCCCAAACCCTCTAGAATAGGAGAAACCTGCAATGCCATTGAGCCCACCCCAATACTGGAGGCCGCTCTGGACACAAATGCACAGTCTGAAACACCCTGATCACCTTCCTCAAGGCAGACACCAAAGTCCATGGTCCTGAGTCATAAGATTGAATCTGATATTCCCCTAAGACTTCATTTGAATGCCAGATTAGGTTCTCAGGTATCTGGCCTCAGAGGCCTTCTGGAATACCAACTTATGATACAACATATTGTCCCTGGGCCACACAAAAGAACATCTGTCGCCAGAAGGAAGCCATGCTCTTGGACCTGTGTCAAACCCGCAGGGTAGATGAATACAGCACAGCCCCTTAGCAACCAGCACATTCTATGATCTCCTCAGTAACAAACCATCATTATGACCAATTTTCGTGAGACTTCATGTCAAAACAAGGCCTTGATATTTCGCCCCAGAGCCACCAGAATGAACCGGCCTTTTTCCTCAGCTGCAATTTTCAATTGAGTTGTCCATGTGGGAGTGCTCTGCTACACCAACTTTCCCCATGGGGAAACCGAAGCAAACATACCAAAATCCCCCTGTCTGGTAGAAGGAACCTTGCTGTTTGGAGCATCTCACAAGCCCCAGCGTGGGAAATCCTCAATGGGCTCTTGACGCCTCCCCTCGATTTGTTGGTCATCATAGACACAAACTCCAGCGTGAGCAAACATCTGACATTCTCCATTATTCAGGTGCTGGATATTCGAATCAGCCCCTGCACACTGGAACTGCCTTTCTCTTGGCACTGAATTTAACCATAGCTTGGGTTTACAATTCCATCCTCACCCTAGTGGTCTACAAGCCCTCTTGATAGGGAATTCTGGTGCCACAATGCAGCATTCTGCCTTCTCCATAGAAGGAAGGGCCTGCTGAGTCTTCCCAGAAACTCCACCTGAGGATCAATCTACTCGGTCCTCGAGGGAACCCCAATTTATAAGCTTCCCTGGCCACTAGTGCTGTGTCTTACAGAGCCTGATCCCCGACACCGAGTCAGCCACCAAGAGACCAGGGCCCATATCCAGCATGTGAGACTGGCCATGGCCCAGAGCCATCATCTCTACCCATCCTTGGTATTCAGGCATCTCTCCCCAGACCTTTCCTAGAATCCCTACCAATGGGGGAACCTGAAGCATAATAGAGAACCCCTCCTTCCTCATGGCAGAAATGTTGGCTATTGGGATGGGTGTCCAAAGCTCAGAATGGGAGCCAGCTGCATAGCCATTGAGACCACGCCTACTCCTGGGGGCTGCCCTGGGAATAGTCAGGCATTGTAACCATCAGCCTGAGCATGCTTTCAAACAAGCCCTCTGCGTTGCATCAACAGGATCCCACATTGCAGGCCTGGTATGTCCCTCGGCCCATATCCTAACCCTTGGTGTGATTTTCTAGGCGCCCAGACCCAGAGCACGTCTCTGGAATCCCTGTTTCGGGGTACCCTTAGATGGAAAACAGCACTCTTCCCTACTCTGAGAAAGCCACCAAACTATTGGGACCCGCCAGGAACCTTAGAGAGGAAAAATCTCCCATGGACCCATGAGATCACATACGAATTCCGAGGCCATACTGGACACACAATCCAGATACAAAAGGCTGTGCTGCCACCTTCAAGTGACCTGATTTACATTTCCTGACATGCTGCCCTTCAGGTCTATGCCTTGGGCCTGCGATGACCTCGCCACTAACCCTAACCCGAGTTTGTGTTTGCAAATTTCTCTCCCAAGAGCATGGCTCACATGATTTCCGGGATGGGGTCTCTAGAGTCACACCACAGGACTGTGCCTGCCATCTCCAAGAAAACGTTGCCCATCACAGTTGCCAAAAACTGCCATATTAGGAGAAACCTGCAGGCCACTGAGCCCAGCCCTATACTGGAGGCTGCTCTGTATGCAAATGCTCAGTCTGAAACACCCTGATCACCTTGATCCAGGCACACACCCAAGTCAATGGTCCTGAGTCAGAAGAATGAACCCGACATGCCCCTAGATGTTCATGGAATACTGCATTAGGATTTAAGGCATCTGTCCTCAGAGGCCTGTTCTGGAATAACAATTTATGATAAAACATGTGGTCCCGGGGGGGAAAAGATGGTGGGGTACTAGGAAGAGGTGTCTTTTCAGCTGGTACCCCAAAGTGAGCTGATTACCTACCAAAGAACTCCGATCACCCATGAAATCAGCCAGAGATCAGAATTATACACGTCTGGATCTCTACAGGGGCAGAAGACGCCAGTGAGCAGGTAAAGCAGAATGGGAACCGTGGACTGATATCAGAAGATAAACAAAAGGGGGAGGGAGCCACCAGAGGCAACCGGTGGGAAAGTAATACCCCAATACAAGCGAGAGTGCCCTGCGTCTGGGGACCAGCATTAACTTGGAGACTGGTTGAAAGCACTCCAAAAGAGCAAAGGATTGCGGGGGGGGGGTATTGTGGGAATCGGGGTGGCTAGGGACAGGGGCTTAAGTCCCCGGTCCCAGACGGCCTCCCCGGCGCAGAGGCAGAGAGAGTGCGGCAGAGAAACCAGCTCCTGGTCCCTAAGCCACCAGCGTGCCCCAGAGCGTATGGGTTCCGGCTCCTTTGAGGGGATGGGAGCTGTGCCGGTCTGCAGAACCCGCGCTAGCCCTACCAAAAAGCTTGAGATGCGCGCGCACGCCCCTCGAGCTCTCCTGGGTTACTAAGGCCAGGGGGCACTTCTTGACCTGCGCCATTGTTTCAAAGCCTAAGACGCGCACGCGCGAAACTCTTCCCCGGACAGAGGCGCGCAAAAGCCCAGCCTGGGGCTTACGGACCAGCGCCCCGTTCTCAGTGCCCTAGACGCGCGCCCGACCCACAGCCGCCTCTGAAAAGAGGTATGCACAAGCCGGGCACTCCCAGCCCGGGCCAGCGGCAAAATCTCAGTGTGCGATTGCTGCTTAGAAACTCTCTGGGGGTCAGGAGCTCCCAGACAGCCGCCACTGCCTTGGCTTTGGAGACGAGCAAAAGATCCTGCACCCCCAGGGTCTGCAACTTGGATCCTGCGCTGCCAGCAGCCAAGGGGGGATTTATTCAGCTTCTGCACCCAGACTGAGGCTTCTCTCTGAGACGGAGATCAGGGTGTGGTTTGATTTCTTTTAATACTACAAAAACCATCAAAGGCGGTCAAGGTGAGAGGAAAAAAAGTGAACAAGTAAAAAAAAAAAAACCCGCCAGAGAACAAAAGCCTGAAAAAAAACAGTGTCCCCAGAGCCCACCCCTTTGAGGGGGGTGGGGGGACTCAACTCAGGAAACATCATTGACTGACAACCCACGTGGCAGGCCCCTCCCCCAGAAAACAAACCAAGAAAGAAAAAAAAAAAAAAGGACTACAAGAGAACCACCACTACTTCATAGGAAAACTTGTATTATTCACTCGTTTCCACTATTCCGGTTCATATACATATATATATAGGGCAGCATGTCAGGAAATGTAAATCAGGTCACTTGAAGGTGGCAGCACAGCCTTTTGTATCTGGATTGTGTGTCCAGTATGGCCTTGGAATTCGTATGTGATCTCATGGGTCCATGGGAGATTTTTCCTCTCTAAGGTTCCTGGCGGGTCCCAATAGTTTGGTGGCTTTCTCAGAGTAGGGAAGAGTGCTGTTTTCCATCTAAGGGTACCCCGAAACAGGGATTCCAGAGACGTGCTCTGGGTCTGGGCGCCTAGAAAATCACACCAAGGGTTAGGATATGGGCCGAGGGACATACCAGGCCTGCAATGTGGGATCCTGTTGATGCAACGCAGAGGGCTTGTTTGAAAGCATGCTCAGGCTGATGGTTACAATGCCTGACTATTCCCAGGGCAGCCCCCAGGAGTAGGCGTGGTCTCAATGGCTATGCAGCTGGCTCCCATTCTGAGCTTTGGACACCCATCCCAATAGCCAACATTTCTGCCATGAGGAAGGAGGGGTTCTCTATTATGCTTCAGGTTCCCCCATTGGTAGGGATTCTAGGAAAGGTCTGGGGAGAGATGCCTGAATACCAAGGATGGGTAGAGATGATGGCTCTGGGCCATGGCCAGTCTCACATGCTGGATATGGGCCCTGGTCTCTTGGTGGCTGACTCGGTGTCGGGGATCAGGCTCTGTAAGACACAGCACTAGTGGCCAGGGAAGCTTATAAATTGGGGTTCCCTCGAGGACCGAGTAGATTGATCCTCAGGTGGAGTTTCTGGGAAGACTCAGCAGGCCCTTCCTTCTATGGAGAAGGCAGAATGCTGCATTGTGGCACCAGAATTCCCTATCAAGAGGGCTTGTAGACCACTAGGGTGAGGATGGAATTGTAAACCCAAGCTATGGTTAAATTCAGTGCCAAGAGAAAGGCAGTTCCAGTGTGCAGGGGCTGATTCGAATATCCAGCACCTGAATAATGGAGAATGTCAGATGTTTGCTCACGCTGGAGTTTGTGTCTATGATGACCAACAAATCGAGGGGAGGCGTCAAGAGCCCATTGAGGATTTCCCACGCTGGGGCTTGTGAGATGCTCCAAACAGCAAGGTTCCTTCTACCAGACAGGGGGATTTTGGTATGTATATGTATATATATATATATATTTTTGTTACACATAGGTAATTTTTAACCTATTTACCACCACAGCGAGCTGCACAGTACATCAAATTCCATAATACCTTTCTAACGTGAAATTTTTGATACATACACCTATGTTTTTCTTTTGCATTTTTATTTTTTGAATTCCTTTTTTTAAAATTTTAGTTTAGTCTAGTATAATCCTTTTTATTTTTATCCTCTAATATTCATATAGAGTTAACTTCAAAGTAATCCCCTTTCCCCAATCAATACTACCCCTATAGGTAAACCAATTCTTAATCCCCTTTATCTTAGGAAAGTTGAGTCCTTTAACAAAGATATCAAGATACATCCAGGAAGAATCAAAACAACCTTCCTCGCACACACTGAGAATTTATAAGAACTCTCCCATCTTCTTCCACCAGTGTTTCTGTGTTTTTTGAGTTTGTCCTGATAGCATATAAATTTTACACTTGTGGTTCTTTTTGACGAGGTTCTTTCTTTATTCGCATATATATATTTTTTTTCTTTTCTTCTTTCTCTTGCCATATAATTGTATCAGTCTTTCTATCTCTTTTTGTCTACTTCATAAATCTTACCTTGGGGCCCATCT
Organism: Neogale vison; assembly: GCF_020171115.1. Lineage (NCBI taxonomy): Eukaryota > Metazoa > Chordata > Mammalia > Carnivora > Mustelidae > Neogale > Neogale vison. Next base: position 92,392,043 of record NC_058097.1, read on the forward strand.
GGGCTGAACCTTCTCTTTCATCTTCCCTTTCTTTCCTGTCTCTCTCTCTCTCTTTTATCTTTTTTTTCTTCTTTTTGTTTTTTTCCTTTTATTATGTTTCTTTTTCTTTTCTTTTGTCTCTCATTTGGGTGGGGAATCCTGATTGCTCAGAAGTGTTCCAGGGTGCATCTTAACTGCACCAGAGTTGATACATACAGCTACATCTGTTCAGTCTTCTCCAACCAAAATGACTAGGAGGAGGAATGCCCAACAGAAGAAAAATACAGAGGATGGACCTTCTGCAACAGAGCTAATGGCTATCAACTTGGACAATATGTCGGAAAGAGAATTCAGGCTAACAATTATCCAGGCAATAGCTAGGTTGGAGAAAGCCAGGATGACCAAACAGAATTGATTAGGGCCGAACTGAAAGCGACCAGACAGGATGTTCACAATGTTAGGGCGGAGCTTAAAGCTACCAGGGAAGAGGTCCACAATGCTCTCAATGAGTTCCAATCTAATCTAAACTCTCTCAAAGCTAGGGTAACTGAGACAGAAGATATAATTAGAGATCTGGAAGACAAAAAGATAGAGAGAAAGGATCAGGAGGAAGCCTGGAACAAACAGCTTAGATCCCACGAAAGCAGAATCAGGGAAATAAATGATGCCATGAAGCGTTCCAATGTCAGAATTATTGGAATTCCTGAGGGGGAGGAGAAAGAAAGAAATCTAGAAGATGTCGTGGAACAAGTCCTTCATGAAAACTTTCCGAATCTCGCGAATGAAACCAGCGTTCATGTACTAGAGGCTGAACGGTCTCCACCCAAGATTATACACTCCAAAAAAACATCACGACACCTGATAGTCAAATTGAGAAATTATAATTGTAGGTATAATCTCTTGAAAGCTGCCAGGGCAAAGAGGCTCCTTACTTACAGAGGGAAGCCCATCAGAATAACGTCAGACCTGTCCACAGAGACCTGGCAAGCCAGAAGAGGCTGGCAAGATATATTCAGGGCACTAAATGAGAAGAACATGCAGCCAAGAATAGTTTATCCAGCAAGACTGACATTCAAAATGGATGGAGAGATAAAGAGTTTCCAAGACCGGCAAGGCTTAAAAGACTATGCAACCACCAAGCCGATACTACAGGAAATATTAAGGGGGGTTCTATAAAAGAGGAAAAATCCCAAGAATAGCATTGAACAGAAATATAGAGACAGTCTACAGAAAGAAAGACTTCAAAGGTAACTCGATGTCAATAAAAACGTATCTATCAATAATCACTCTCAATGTGAATGGCCTAAATGCACCCATAAAACGGCACAGGGTTGCAGATTGGATAAAACGACAGGACCCATCCATATGCTGTCTACAAGAGACCCATTTTGAACCTAAAGATACACGCAGACTGAAAGTGAAGGGGCGGAGAAGCATCTTTCATGCCAATGGGGCTCAAAAGAAGGCTGGGGTAGCGATTCTCATATCAGATAAATTAGACTTCAAGCTAAAGACTGTAGTCAGAGATACAGAAGGACACTACATAATCCTTAAAGGGACTATCCACCAAGATGATCTAACAATTGTAAATATCTATGCTCCCAATATGGGAGCAGCCAATTACTTAAAAAAACTGTTAATCAAGATAAAGAGTCATATTGATATGAATACACTAATCGTAGGAGATCTTTACACGCCTCTTTCAGAACTAGACAGATCATCGAAGCAGAAAATCAATAAAGAAACAAGAGTATTGAATGACACATTGGACCAGATGGAACTCATAGATATGTACAGAACATTCCACCCTAAAACAGCAGAATACTCATTCTTCTCAAGTGCACACGGAACCTTCTCCAGAATAGACCACATACTGGGTCACAAATCAGGACTCAACAGATACCAAAAGACTGAGATTATTCCCTGCATATTCTCAGATCACAATGCTTTGAAACTGGAGCTCAATCACAAGAAAAAGTTCCGAAGGAACTCAAAAACCTGGAAGCTAGAAGAACTGAAACAATTCATGGAAATCAAAGAGAATAAAGACACTTCGGTCCAAAACCTATGGGATACAGCAAAGGCGGTCCTAAGGGGAAAATATATAGCCATCCAAGCCTTGCTCAAAAAAATTGAAAAATCCAGAACACACCAGCTGTCTCTACACCTTAAAGAACTGGAGGATCAACAACAAATCAAACCAACTCCACACATAAGAAGGGAAATCATCAAGATTAGAGCTGAGACCAATGAGGGAGAAACCAGAGATACAGTAGAACGTATCAATGAAACTAGAAGCTGGTTTTTTGAAAGAATCAATAAGATCGATAAGCCACTGGCTACACTAATCCAAAAGAAAAGAGAGAAATCCCAAATTCATAAAATTATGAATGAAAAAGGAGAGATCACAACTAACACCAAGGAAGTAGAAACAATCATCAGAAGTTATTACGAACAGTTATATTTCAATAAGCTTAGCAACCTAGATGAAATGGATGCATTCCTGGAAAAATATAAACTACCAAAATTGAATCAGGAAGAAATCGACAACCTGAATAGACCGATATCTAATGACGAGATTGAATCAGTGATCAAAAACCTCCCAAAAAACAAGAGCCCAGGACCTGATGGAGTCCCTGGGGAATTCTACCAAACCTTCAAGGAAGAAATAACACCTATTCTTCTCAAGCTGTTTCAAAAAATTGAAGTAGAAGGAAAACTTCCAGACTCTTTCTATGAAGCCAGCATTACCCTGATCCCCAAACCAGGCAAGGACCCTACCAAAAATTACAATTTCAGACCAATATCACTGATGAATATGGATGCTAAGATTCTCAACAAGATCCTAGCCAACAGGATCCAAGAGCACATTAAAAAGATTATCGACCATGATCAGGTGGGATTCATCCCTGGGCTACAAGGATGGTTCAACATTCGCAAATCAATCAATGTGTACAACAAATTAATATGAGAAGAGAGAAGAACCACATGGTCCTCTCAATTGATGCAGAAAAAGCATTTGACAAAATCCAACATCCGTTCCTGATTAAAATGCTTCAAAGTATAGGGATAGAGGGAACATTCCTGAACCTCATCAAATCTATCTATGAAAGACCCACAGCAAATATCATCCTCAATGGGAAAAAGTTTGCAGCCTTCCCACTGAGATCAGGAACAAGACAAAAATGCCCACTTTCACCACTCTTGTTCAACATAGTATTAGAAGTCCTAGCAACAGCAATCAGACAACAGAGAGAAATAAAAGGTATCCAAATTGGTAATGAAGAAGTCAAACTCTCTCCCTTCGCAGATAACATGATTCTTTATATGGAAAACCCAAAAGACTCCACCCCCAAACTACTAGAACTCATACAGCAATTCAGCAGCGTGGCAGGATACAAAGTCAATGTGCAGAAATCAGTGGCTTTCTTATGCACTAACAATGAAAATACAGAAAGGGAAATTAGAGAATCGACTCCATTTACTATAGCACCAAGAACCATAAGATACCTTGGAATAAACCTAACTAAAGAGGTAAAGGATCTGTACTTGAGGAACTATAGAACACTCATGAAAGAAATTGAAGAAGACACAAAAAGATGGAAGACCATTCCATGCTCTTGGATCGGAAGAATAAACATTGTTAAAATGTCTATACTGCCTAGAGCAATCTATACTTTTAATGCCATTCCGATCAAAATTCCACAGGCATTCTTCAAAGAGGTGGAACAAATAATCCTAAAATTTGTATGGAATCAGAAGAGACCCCGAATCGCTAAGGAAATGTTGAAAAACAAAAATAAAGCTGGCAGCATCACCTTACCTGATTTCAAGCTTTATTACAAAGCTGTGATCACCAAGACAGCATGGTGCTGGCATAAAAACAGACACATAGACCAGTGGAACAGAGTAGAGAGCCCTGATATGGACCCTCAACTCTATGGTCAATTAATCTTTGACAAAACAGGAAAAAATATACAGTGGAAAAAAGACAGTCCCTTCAATAAATGGTGCTGGGAAAACTGGACAGCTATATGTAGAAGAATGAAACTCGACTATTCTCTTATACCGTACACAAAGATCAACTCAAAATGGATAAAAGACCTCAACGTGAGACAGGAATCCATCAGAATCTTAGAGGAGAACATAGGCAGTAATCTCTTTGATATCAGCCACAGCAACTTCTTTCAAGATACGTCTCCAAGGCAAAGGAAACAAAAGCAAAAATAAACTTCTGGGACTTCATCAAAATCAAAAGCTTCTGCACAGCAAAGGAAACAGTCAAAAAAAACAAAGAGGCAACCCACGGAATGGGAGAAGATATTTGCAAATGACAGTACAGACAAAAGGCTGATATCCAGGATCTATAATGAACTCCTCAAACTCAACCCACACGAAACAGACAAACACATCAAAAAATGGGCAGAAGATATGAACAGACACTTCTCCAATCAAGACATACAAATGGCTATCAGACACATGAAAAAATGCTCATCATCATTAGCCCTCAGGGAGATTCAAATGAAAACCACATTGAGATATCACCTTACACCAGTTAGAATGGCCAAAATTAACAAAACAGGAAACAACATGTGTTGGAGAGGATGTGGAGAAAGGGGAACCCTCTTCCACTGTTGGTGGGAATGCAATTTGGTACAGCCTCTTTGGAGAACAGTGTGGAGATTCCTCAAGAAATTAAAAATAGAGCTTCCCTATGACCCTGCAATTGCACTCCTGGGTATTTATCCCAAAGATACAGATGTCGTGAAAAGAAGGGCCATCTGTACCCCAATGTTTATAGCAGCAATGGCCACAGTCGCCAAACTATGGAAAGAACCAAGATGCCCTTCAACGGATGAATGGATAAGGAAGATGTGGTCCATATACACTATGGAGTATTATGCCTCCATCAGAAAGGATGAATACCCAACTTTGTAGCAACATGGACGGGACTGGAAGAGATTATGCTGAGTGAAATAAGTCAAGCAGAGAGAGTCAATTATCATATGGTTTCACTTGTTTGTGGTGCATAACAAATAGCACAAGGGGCTATTTGCAGGACAAGGGGCGTTAGAGAGGTGTAGGGAAATTGGTTAAATTGGAAGGGGAGGTGAACCATGAGAGACTATGGACTCTGAAAAACAGTCTGAGGGGTTTGAAGTGGCGGGGGGGTGGGAGGTTGGGGTACCAGGTGGTGGGTATTATAGAGGGTACGGCTTGCATGGAGCACTGGGTGTGTTGAAAAAATAATGAATACTGTTTTTCTGAAAATAAATAAATTGGAAAAAAAATTTTTAATATTTAAAAAATTAAAAAAGAAGCATATATTAAATTTTTAGATATATTTGGAGATAGATAGTAGATATAGATACAGAAACAGCTGGTATCTCTGAAAATTCCTGTTTCAAAATCTGCAATATAGTACATCATTCATAAATATTCATAATATGTATTAAATTGAGTTTAATGCTGCCAGTATCAAAGGAATAAAAAAATTACGAGAACTTTAAGAAGAGAGTTGTAATTAATTTCATGAATCTAATTAATGGGTTAATACACATATTTTCTTTTCAATTTGTATTGTTCAACATGACATATTAATTTTTTTTGATTTTTTATGATTAAACAAATAGTTCACAATAATTAAATATTTCAAATTTTAATACGACGCTTTGAGTTAATGATTCTTCAATTATATACACATAACACACTTCATCAAAATTCTCCCTTTTTGACGGGGGGGTGGGAGGTTGGAGTACCAGGTGGTGGGTATTATAGAGGGCACGGCTTGCATGGAGCACTGGGTGTGGTGAAAAAATAATGAATACTGTTTTTCTGAAAATAAATAAATTGGAAAAAAAAAGAAAAACAAAACAAAACAAAACAAAAAACATGTGGTCCCTGAGCCTCACAAGGAACATATTTTTCCCCAGAAGGAAGTCGTGTATTTGGCCTATGTTAAACGATCATGGTAGATGAATCCTGCACGGCCAATTAGCCATCAACACATTCTAAGATCTCCCTGGTAATAAACCAGCATTGTGACCCATCTTCATGAGACTCCATGTCAACTCAAGGCCTTGCTAATTCGCCCCAGAGCCACCAGATGAACCTGCCTTGTTGCTCAGCTGCAATGCTCAATGGAGGTGTGCTTTCCATGCATCCATGTGGGAGTGCTCTGCGACCCAAACATTCCACATGGGGGACCCTGGAGCAAACAAACCAGACTCCTCCTGTCCTGTGGAAAGAAATCTTGTGGTTTGGAGCATCTCACAAGCCCCAGCGTGGGAAATCCTCCCTGGCCTCTTGAAGACACCCTTCCATTTGTCGGTCGTCATTGAAACAAACTCCATCTTGACCAAACATGTGACATCCACCCTTACTCAGGTGCTGGATATCTCTAATCAGGCGCTGCACACTGGAAATGCCTTTCACTTGGCAATGAATTTAACCATAGCTTGGGTTAACAATTCTTCCCTCACCCTACTGGTCCCCACGCACTCTTGATTTGGAATACTGGAGGCACAACGCAGCATTCTCCTTCCTCATAGAAAGAAGAAGGGCCTGGTGAGTCTGCCCAGAACTACACCTGAGGATCAATCTACTCAGCCCTCGAGGGAACCCCGATTTATAGGCTGCCCTGTCCACTAGTGCTGTGTCTGACCAAGCCTGAGCCCTGACCTCGTGTCAGCCACCCAGAGGGCTGGGTCCATATCTAGCATGTGAGACCAACCATAGCCCAGGGCACTCATCTCTACCTATCCTTAGTATTCAGGCATCTGTCCCCAGGCCTTTGCTGGAATCCCTACCAATGAAAGAACCTTAAGCACAATAGAGAGCTCCTTTCCCATGGCAGTAATGTTAGCTGTTGGGATGGGTGTCCAACCCTCAGAGTGGAAGCCAGCTGCATGGCCAGTGAGACCACACACACTCCTGATGGCTGTCCTGGACACAAGCAGGCATTGTACTCTCAGCCTGAGCATGCTTTCAAACAAATGCTTTCAGTTGCACCTCCAAGATCCCACTTTGAAGACCTGGTATGCCCCTAGACCCAAATCGTAACCCTTCGCAGGAATTTCCAGGCGCCCAGACCCTAGCCTGTCCCTGGAATCCCTGTTTTGAGGCTCCCCTAAGATGGAAAACAAACCTCTTCCCTTCCCTGAGAAAGCCACCAAACTATTGAGACCTGCTAGGATCCTTAGAGAAGAAAATCTCCCATGGACCCATGAGAGCACAGCTGCATTCCAAGGCCATCCTGGACACACTATCCAGATACAAAAACCTGTGCTACCACCTACGAGTCACACTATTTACAGTTCCTGACAAGCTTCCCTCCAGGTCTATGCACTGGGCCTGTGATCCCCTCGCCACAAACCCTAACCCAAGTTTGTGTTTGCAGACTTCCATCCCAAAACCATGGCTCACATTCCCTCCAGGTTGTGGTATCTGGAGCCACACCACAGGACTGTGCCTACCATCCCCAAGGAAACTGTGACAGTCACTGTTGCCCAAAACCTCTAGATTAGGAGAAAACTGCAATGCCCTTGAGCCCACCCCAATATTGGAGGCTGCTGTGGATGCAAATGCGCAGTCTGAAACACCCTGATAACCTCCATCAAGGCAGACACCCAAGTCAATGGTCCTGAGTCAGAAGATTGAACCTGACATGCCCCGAGGACTTCATTTGAACCCTAGATTATGTTTTCAGGTATCTGTCCTCAGAGGCCTGCTCTGTAATACTAACTTATGATACAACATGTTGTCCTTGGGCCACAGAAAATAACATCTCCTGTCACCAGAAGGAAGCTGTGCTCTTGGACCTGTGTGAAACCCTCAGGGTAGATGGATCCCGCACAGCCCCTTAGCAACCAGCACATTCTACGATCTCCCTGGTATCAAATCATCGTGACCCATTTTCATGAGACTCCATGTCAAATCAAGGCCTTGATATTTCATTCCAGAGCCACCAGAATGAACTGGCCATGTTCCTCAGCTGCAATTTTCAATCGAGGTGTGCTTTCCAGGCATCCATGCAGGAGTGCTCTGCTACACAAACTTTCCGCATGGGCAAATCAGAGCAAACATACCAGACTCCTCCTGTCCGGTAGAAGGAACCTTGCTGTTTGGAGCATCTATCAAGCCCCAGCGTGGGAAATCCTCTATGGCCTCTTGACACCACCTCTCCATTTGTCGGTCATGATAGACACAAACAACAGTGTGAGCAAACATCTTTCATCTGCCCGTACTCTGGTGCTGGATGTCTTGAATGAGCCGCTCCACATTGGACCTCTCTTCTGTATGGAACAGAATTTAACCATAGCTGGTGTTTACAATTCCATCCTTACCCTACTGGTCCCCAAGCCATCTTGATAAGGAATTCTGGAGCTACAGCGCATCATTCTTCTTTCCCCATTAAAGAAGAAGTACCTGGTGAGACTGTCCAACAACCCCACATGAGCATCATCTGCTTGGCCCTTGAGGATCCCTGATTTATAGGCTGACCTGGCCACTAGTGCTGTGTCTGACAGAGCCTGAGCCCTGACCTCATGTCAGCCACCCAGAGAGCAGAGCCCATATCCAGCAAGTGAGCCCAGCAATTGCCCAATCTGTCCTCCCTCCCCATCCTTGGTATTCGGGCATCTGTCCCCAGACCTTTGCTGGAATCCCAGCCAACAGGGGAACCTGAAGCCCAATAGAGAAGTTCTACTTCCCCATTGCAGGATACCTAGCTTTTTGATGGGTTTCCAGGCCTCAGAGAGGGAGCCAGCTGCACTGGCAGTGAGACCATGCCCTCTCCTGAGGGGCTCCCTGGGAACAAACAGGCATTATGACCCTCAGCCTGAGCATGCTTCCAAACAAGCCCTCTATATTGCACCACCAGGATCCCGCACTGCATGCCTGAGACGCCCCTAGGCCGAAATCCCACCTTTGGTGGGAATTTCTTGGCGCCCAGACAAAGAGCCCGTCCCTGGAATCCCTGTTTTGGGGCACCCCTAAGATGTAAAAGAACCCTCTTCCTTTCCTCGAAAAAGCCAACAAACGTCTGGGAGCCACCAGGATCCTTAGAGAGGAAAAATCTCCCATGGACCCATGAGACCACACCTGCATTCTGAGGCCATCCTGGACACACGATTCAGATAGAAAACCCTGTGCCTCTGCCATCGAGTCACCCTAATTACAGTTTCTGACGAGCTGCCCTCCAGGTCTATGCATTGGGCTGTGATCTCCGTGCCACGAAGCCTAACCCGAGTTTGCATTTGCAGACTTCTTTCCCAAAACCTGGCTCACATGCCCTACAGTATGGGGTCTCTTGAGCCACCCCACAGGACTCTGTCTGCCATCCCCTAGGAAATTTTGCCCATCACAGTTGCTCAAACCCTCCAGATTATGAGAAACTTGCAAGGCCCCTGAGCCCACCCCAATATTGGAAGCTGCTCTGGACTCAAATGCACAGTCTTAAATACCCTGATCACTTACATCCAGGAAGACACCCAAGTCAATGGTCCTGCGTCAGAAGATTGAACCAGACACGCCACTAGGACATCTTTGGAACACTAGATTAGGTTTCAGGTATCTGTCCTCAGAGGACTGTTCAGGAAGAACGAGTTAGGATACAACATATGGACCCTGAGCCAGATAATAAAA